>NC_071999.2:91742153-92419653 GCF_028885655.2 Pongo abelii | reverse complement strand
TATATATATCTCACATTTTTTAATCCACTCATTGGTTAATGGACACTTAGGTGGGTTCCAAATCTTTGCAATTATGAATCTTGCTGCAATATACATATGTGTGCAAGTGTCATTTTAATATGAAGTCTTCCTTTCCTTTGGGCATACCCAGTAGTGGGAGTGCTGGATTGAATGGTGGATTGAATGGTAGATTGAATGGTAGATCTACCTTTAGCTCTTTAAGAAATCTCCATACTGTAAAAATACATTCTTAATAGTATAAAAGATCAACTTAAACAAGTAACTCTTAGCATGACAAAAATGCAAGGAAGTATGTGAATCCAGAGAATTAATGCTAAAATAAAGGAGTCACTGATGAAACATATGGAAAAGTAACAGTTAAAACAGAAACGTTAAATAAAATATAATTAAAAATACATACCTAAGTGTATATAAATTATTTTTCTGAACACCAATAAAAAACCCACAAGGCAAATAATATTTTCTATTTCAAGTGCAGGTAAATACCAATGAAAACATAATCAAACTGGGATTATATTTCTTTCTTCTTCGGTGTGAACAAGCAAACGGAAGAATATTTTTAGGAAATTGTATCAAAGTTTTTTTACCTAATAATACGCTATCTGAAGTAGAAAAAAGTCTAATATACCAGCCATCATACATAAGTTAGCAAAACCAAAATTTGCTAGACCCCAAAAACTTCATATATAAAACATATTTGAGGAAATCATTTAAGTAATAGATAAGCTCTGTGAAAACCATAGTAGAAGTATACAATAATTATATAATAGCTATTGTCTATATATATATTTACGAAGACAACGTGCTGTATTTTACACATAATGTGTGAAATTTAATTTGTATTAAATTTTTCACAAAATTATATAATAAAAATTTATTGTTATTACTATATGTCAAATGATAACAGGCTTATGAAATTAAATATCTTCCTAGGAATTGGGAACATACAGCTTGTAAAAAATGCCATCTAAGTTTTGAACTTTACACTTCATGTACATATAAAACAAATAGAAAGCAGCAAGCAAGATGGCATACTGAAATCTAACCTTATCAATAATTACATTTAAATGGCCTAAATATTATAATCTTTTAAAAATTACCAAATTAGAAACAAAGCAACACCTAGATATATACTTTCTACCAGAAAATAGCTTGAAATATAAAAAGACACACATTAATAAATATTAAAGTATGACAGAAGATATACCCTGCCAACATTAATTTTAAAAAATCTAAGGTAATTCTACAATATGAGACAAAATAGAAATCAGAACAAAGACTCTTACCAAGGACAAAAGAAAATACCTTATAAAACAAAAAGGTTCAATTAACCAAGAAGGCATAGTAACTAAACATGTATCAATAATAGTAGCTAAAACTACAAAAATATAAAAAGATTGCAGAAAAATCCAAAATTATAGTTGTAAGTATCAACTTTAATATCTCAGGAATTAATAAAATAACTAAGCAAAATTTCAGTAAGAGTAATTATTAGAACTGAGCAATATTTTGCTTCTGTTACAACTGGATAGCCACATGAAAAAGAAGAAAGTTGGATCACTAACTCACTCCACAAATAAAACTAATTCAAAAGAGATCGACAACCTAAATATGATACCTAAAACTGTAAAACTATTAAAAGAAAAATAGGGACAAATCTTCATGAACTTAAAAGTTGGTCTTGGAATTGACAAGAAAAGGCTGGGCGTGGAGACTCATGCCTGTAATCCCAGCACTTTGGGAGGCAGAGGCAGGTGGATCACGAGATCAGGAGTTTGAGATAAGCCTGGCCAACATGGTGAAACCCTGTCTCTACTAAAAATACAAAAATCAGCCGGGCATGGTGGCACATGCCTGTAATTCCAGCTACTCAGGAGGCTGACGGAGGAGAATTGCTTGAACCCGAGAGGCGGTTGTTTCAGTAAGCCAAGATCACACCACGGCACTTCAGCCTGGGCGGCAGAGCAAGACTCCGTCTCAAAAATAAATTAATAAAAGATTTGACGAAAAAAAAAACCATGAGCGACAAAAAGTAAAAAAAAAAAAATTAAAAAGTTGAACTTCATCAAGATCAAATAGTTTTGCCATCACAGGACTTTATCAAGAAAGTGAAAAAAGCTTTGGAATGGGAAAAATATTTATAAATAATATATCTGATTATTATTTAATATTCAGAATAGATAAAGAAGCAAATACAAATAAAGAAGGAAATACAAATCAAACTACAATGAAGTTTTAATTTATACCCACTAGGATGGACACAATAATGAAATTAAAAAGAAAATTACAAGTGTTGGTGACAATGTGGAGAAATAGGAACTCTTGTACATTGCCAGTGGGTACGTCAAACAGTGTGGCCACTGGAACACACTTCGGTGGTTCCTCAAAAAGTTAAATGTAAAATTATCATATAACTCCAGCACTGAGTTGTGGGATATTATTGTCATGGAGGTGAATAAAGGTTGATTTAGGAGAGGGTACTATAATGTGGAGGAAACATCCAGCCCATTTATGGTTTGGGAAAAAGGTTTACTCCTTTGAGCTTGGTTGGGTTAAAACTTTGTATTGCCTGCTCTCATAATGCTGGGAGGATAAAGAGATCAATAAAGTTTCCTCAGATTCTGCAAAAAATAAAAATAAATAAATAAATAATTGAAATCATGTAGCCATATACCTGTTCACAAATGATGTTAGCAGCAATAGTCCAAATAACTAAAAAGTGAGAAACAATGCCCATCAATGGGTAAATGGATAAAGACATTTTGGTGTATACATACAATGGTATATTATTCAGCCAGGAAAATGAATGAAGCAGTTAAACATCCTAAAACAGGATAAACTTTAAAAAATATGCTAAGCAAAAGAAGCCTAAAACAAAAGGTCAAATATCATATGTTTTCTTTTACTTGAAATATCAAGAATAGGCAAATACATAGAGACGGAAAGAAGATTAATTTTTGCTGGCCAGGCACCATGGCTCATGCCTGTAATCCCAGCACTTGGGAGGCCAAGGCGAGTGGATCACCTGAGGTCAGGAGTTCGAGATCAGCCTGGCCAACATGATGAAACCCTATCTCTACTAAAAATGCATAAATTAGCTGGCCATACCCCTGTAATCCCAGCAACTCGGGAGGCTGAGTCAGGAGAATCACTTGGACCTGGGAGGTGGAGGTTGCAGTGAGCCGAGCTGGTGCCACTGTACTTCAGCCTGGACGACAGAGCGAGAACCCCTCTCAAAAAAAAAAAAAAAAAAATTGCTGAAAATAGAGGGAAGGAAAAATGGAGATTAACTCAATGTATATGGAATTTTGGGGGTGTGATACAAAAATTGAAATGAGAGATAGTGATTGCAAGAAATTATGAATTTACCACTTAAAAACTGTATTGACTTAAAATTAAAGTCAAATACATCACTCATGTACTTGTAATTTTCTACTGTCTTCCTATCTCATGTCAAGCTATACTCTTTCCAGTGACCTACAACTTTATCTTCTATTTTACTTCCTGTTATTCATTTTACTACAACCGAAGTGGTCAAGTTTGACAGGAGAGTTTTGCCAGAGCAATTGGAAGGGTTGGTGTGTCAACAACTTAGACCGGGCAATGACAATGATGTCAGTTTCATGAATTATAAGGATTCAGTTACTCATCTGTTAAATTTCAGAAGTTATTAAACCTCCAAAAGCATACTAAGTTTGCAATTGGATATGTAATTGTGAAATTAAATGAAGATATATTTGTGGTCACATGTGCAACGTACATGAGTCCCTTAGAATAGGTCTCTAAGTAAAACATGGGCGTTATATTCATTTGCTAGGGCTACCATAACAAAGGAACACAGACTAAGTCATTTGAACAAAAGAAATTTATTTTTTCACTCTTTTGGAGGCTAGAAGTCTAACATGAAGGTTTTGGAAGAGTTGATTTCTTCTGAGCACTCTCCTTGGCCTATAGATAACTATCTTTTCCCTGTATTTATATGATCTACCCTCTGTGTCTAACTTCACATTTCCTCTTTTTATAGAGACATCAATCATAGTATTAAACTATGACCAACCCTAATCATTTCATTTAAAACTTGACTACCTCTTTAAACACCCCATGGCATAATATTATTTAAAGATAGGCTGTAATTGAAAATATCATCACATTATGAGGCATTAAAAGTTAAGACTTCAACACATGAGTTTTGAGTGGGGGGGCATAATTTACCATATAACAAGTGGTCATTTTTAATCTATACTTCCTGGGAGAGCCAAGAAGATAGTATCTTCATAAAGGCAATATGGAATGCACTGTAAAGGAAAGTGTGGTATAATGCGCCATCTTTGAGAAGACATATGCTTGTTGTCTACCGTAAGTTTCAAATAACACTAAAAAATACCGCATGGAACTGTTATCCCTAATGTCAATGAAAGTGATGAAATTCTGGAATGTCAAAGGCCAGATGGCAATACATGACTGTTAAAGAAAAATGAATATTATTTCCATAATGGTCATCAAGGCAGGCATGGCAATCGGCATACTTTGTCATGAGGGTATTAAAAAAATTTCTTGGTACTCTAAGAAGTGAGATGGAAAAAGAGAAAAACTAATGAGCAGAAGGCTCATCTGAGACATCAAGGTGATAAACAACATTACTGAACAAGGCTTGTCAACCTAAGATATATTTCAGTGATTGAAGTAGGGACAAATCTTCTTTAGTAAAGATTTATCAATGTCACTGTATACACCTCTGATCCTTTTCCAGTAGAAGCTTTTGTCATTTGCCAGGGCAACTGTGTACCTTATTGATTACATTTAGGTATAATGACCGAGTTGACACTGGAACCAAGTTTCCTAAAGTGCTAAAATAATATCCTGGATTGACAAACATATGAATAGTAAATAATAATGGTTTTGACTTAAGTTGATCCCATAGGGTATCAAATGTGTCCACAGGCACTCTTATGTTTTCCAGTCTGTGGGTATCTATTTGGGATAGATATACTTAGCATGTGGAAGAATGTTCACATTGGTTTCTGCATTGGACCTTTGTGCTAAAAAGTTCTAAAAGAAAGACCCTGAAACTACCAATCCTTGCTAGCATTACCAAAAGCGAAACCACATTCTAGAAAGATTTACAAAGAAATCACTAACATCAGAAATGTTAAAGATGCAGAAGGTCTTGTCTCCATCATTGCTCTTTTTAATTTACTTTCTGAACCTCTGTGGAAAGTAGAAAAATGCTCCATTCTTAATCATTGGATAGACCAAAATCTTGGTATGCCAAATGTTATATTTTTTATTGAAACAGATCAATATATCTTCTTACATTTTGTATGCAGCTCACATTTGGTGAGTGTTTGTTTTTCTTATTTCTCCTTAGCAAGGAGGATCAAAATCATCTCACCAGTAGAAGTCATATTTCAGTAGTGCATCCTCAGTGTTTTGCTATGGGATTGCATTTACTCTTCTGTCTTAGACATAATATATTCATTCTGTAGAGTCCTTGATCAGACTGATATTCTGCTGGCATTCATGCTTGTCTTCTGTATTGGTGACATTATACTGTTTTAGGTCTCTGGAGTAGGAAGTGGCAGGAACCCTAAATTTTCTAGTAAGTAGCGTGCTTTTCAGAATGTCAAAATGATCTCTAAGAAGTTCAAGAGGATTAACAATTGGTGATGTTTTTATGGATGCAGTAATTTTGGATAATCTAGGACATCCCACTTTAGGTAAAACTCATTCTACTCCCAAGAAACTGACTTATTCTACCAAGCAATAGTTTATGCATCTCTTTGTGTTTACAAGGTAGTATATACTACACATAAGGCTATCATCCTATTTAACAAGTGACTAGAAACCTGGCTGGTTCTGAATGCAGCCTGGAACAAGAGTTATCTGCAGCAGGAGCAAGCTGCAGAGCAAGCTCCTTTACCATCAGGACCATGGACCCAGCAGCACCAAGGTGATATAGATTAATTAGCAAACCATCTGCAACTAGGTGCTGAAGGTGATTCTAAGCTTGAAATTGATATTCATCAATCTTCTACTGTAAGCTTAGAGCCTGTTGCACTATTTCTCATCCATCAGACCTATACCCAAGTTAGATATTCAAATGACCAGTTAAGACAGGTAAATAGTTTATTAAGAATAGCACAAGCTGATGGCAAATTATCTTATATATCAAGAACTAAAATCTTGAAGCAATCAGTAAACACACAAATCAGAAAATATATGAATTTAGAATTTAATAACCAAAGTGTAATTATTCAAGTAATGTAACATGCTTTAATATTTAAATCAGTATAATTCACAAACTAACAGAATTAAAAAATAATAATATGATTATTTTATTTGATGTGGCTTTGGTAAAACTGAATAACCATTAATGTAAAAACCCTTTTGAGTAACTAGCCAGGGGTGGTGACATACATGTGTAGTCCCAGCAACTTTGGAGACTGAGGAAGGGAGATCACTTGAGCCCAGGAGTTTGGGACTGCAGTGAGCTACGATTGCACCACCGCACTCCAGCCTGGGTGGCAGAGCAAGACCTTGTTTCTAAAAATCAAACAGACGGCAACAACAAAAAGCCCACTTCTTTTTTTTTTTATTTTTATTTATTATTATTATACTTTAGGTATATCTCCCAATGCTATCCCTCCCCCCTCCCCCCACCCCACAACAGTCCCCAGAGTTTGATGTTCCCCTTCCTGTGTCCATGTGTTCTCATTGTTCAATTCCCACCTATGAGTGAGAATATGCGGTGTTTGGTTTTTTGTTCTTGCGATAATTTACTACAAGAAAAAAACAAACAACCCGATCAAAAAGTGGGCAAAGGACATGAACAGAAACTTCTCAAAAGAAGACATTTATGCAGCCAAAAAACACATGAAAAAATGCTCACCATCACTGGCCATCAGAGAAATGCAAATCAAAACCACAATGAGATATCATCTCACACCAGTTAGAATGGCATTCATTAAAAAGTCAGGAAACAACAGGTGCTGGAGAGGATGTGGAGAAATAGGAACACTTTTACACTGTTGGTGGGACTGTAAACTAGTTCAACCATTGTGGAAGTCAGTGTGGCGATTCCTCAGGGATCTAGAACTAGAAATACCATTTGACCCAGCCATCCCATTACTGGGTATATACCCAAAGGACTGTAAATCATGCTGCTATAAAGACACATGCACACGTATGTTTATTGCGGCATTATTCACAATAGCAAAAAGCCCACTTCTTTTCAGTAAAGTGGAAATAGAATGGAACTCTCTTAATCTGATAAATAAAATTTATAAAAAAATATAGCATATACAATGCTCAAAAGTGAAATATAAAAAGCTTTTTTCTCTCATACTGGGAATGACAAAAAATTCCTATGCATAAAATTTCCTTTTATAATTCTTTTTAATTTTTAGTTTTAATGGTAAATCAATAAATTATAGTTATATATATTTATGGGGTACGACGTGGTTATGATTTATGAATACAGTGCCAAATAATCACATCAATCTAATGAACACATCCATTATCTCAAATAGTAATTACTTTTTATAGTTAAAATATTTGAAATTCACTCAGTGATTTTGAAATATACATTATTATTTAGTATATTCACCATGCTGTGCAATATATCACAAAGGAAAAAGAAAGTTCTTGCCTAATTAAGATTTTGTACCATTATCTCCTCATTCCTCCTACTCTCCAGAGTCTACTGGCCATCATTCTAGTCTCAGTTTCTTTGAGTTATATTGTTTTAGATGCCACAAATAAGTGAGAATAGGTGGGATTTGCTCCTCTGTGCCTAGCCCATTTTACTCAGCATAATGTTCTTCAGTTTCATCCATGTTGTTGCAAATGACAAAATTCCCTTCCTTTTTAAGGCTGAACAATATTTCATTGTCTATAGATATCACATTTTCTCTATCCATTCATCTGGGCATATCACTTCTATATAATAATTTAATAAAGTTCCTAGCCAAAGCAAAATAAAATTACAAAGAAAGATAAAAATTATAAGAATAAGGATAAGCAAACTAAAAATCCTTATTTGCAGATGAGAAAACTGTATATAAATTAATACAAAATAATCAATGAATACACTATTAAAGTGTGAACTTATAAAAATTATTTTATACAAGATAAAGAACAGCACAATATATTTCTTTAACCAACAATATGGAAACAAAAAGTAACCTTTAATTAAATATGCAATTTACAATAGCAATCAATGAACACATTGAAATCAATTAAGAGGATAGAAGTGTTAAGGCCTCTACCCTAAATGTGCAAAACATTATAGAGAAAACTAAAACTAAATCTAAATAAATGATGAGATATGCCATATTTTTTTTGGAAGATTCAATATTTCAAGTCATCAGATTTATCCACAACTTAATGCAATCCAAATCAAAATTCCATCAGGCATTTTTTGAAATGTATATGTTGTTTCTGAAAGGTATGTAAGAATACAAAAGACCAAGAGTAGAAAAGGCAGTCTGTAAGAAAACAATTACGATGGACTTATATTAAAAGTCACTAGGCTATATTATAAAGCTACATTAAAGTAATATATTGTGCTATTAGCACATTGATGGAGAAATAGACCAATGGAACAGAATATAAAGTATAGAAATTATGTCCACAAATATATAGTTATTTGTTCATGATATCTTTTAGTGAGGGAAAGTAAGTACTTTCAGTAAAATCTGCTTAGCTAACTTGATATTCACATGGAAAAAATATGGACTCTTTCCTAATGTTATAAACAAATAAATTCAAGATGGATCTAGAGCTACATGAAAGGTTAAAGCTTGATTCTACCATCTATCAGATGGTTGAATATCTTGCAAATCATATTTTGTTACATCTGTAGCAAAAACATGAAATTTTATTCTCTCGTATCTAAAGATAGGAGAGAATAAAAACAGAGTTACAACTTAGAAGACAATATTTGCAGTACACACATGTGAGAAAGGACTCAATATAAAATATATTAAAAACATGCAAATAACTAAGAAAAAACACAATTATTCCAATAGAAAAATGGACAAAACAGTGAAAAGGGAAGTAAACAAATGAAAATAGCCAAGAAATGTATGGCCATAGGAAAATGCACTAGTCGTAGAATATTTAATCACAGTGACTGTAATGTGTTTAGTCATTGTGTATTTAGTGCACGTATTAGTGTACTTACAATAGTGTATGGAGTCACAGGGAAAATGCAAATTTAAATCAATCTGAATTTTACTGCATATTCACCTCATAGATCCAAAATGAAAAAAAGACAGACCATACCAAATGTTGATACTCATTTATCCAAGACCATGAAGCCAACTTCATCCTGAGTAAAGTTTGGTTTATTGGCTCATTATACTCAAAGAAAAGACATATCATTGTGAATTCTAGAGTATCTCAGTAAAAGCTGATTTTTAGATGGATTCAAACAAGAGAGGTTTTGCTCTGAAATGACTGTTTTCAGAAATCTTTCTCCAGACTGGGTGCTGTTAGGTAATGGGGTTAATTTAATGCTTTGGTAGCTTCATGAATATTATATAAGAGACAGAAGAAATGGAATAAGGCTAAATACAGTGGGTAAAGAAGCAGCAGTCGCTCAGGTTAACTGGCAAGGGAACTAACCTTCGACGATACTTTTGGTGTACCCAGTGGCCTTGTTTTTGTCTCTGGTCAGAAAAACAATGACCTTATTTGATGTCAGTGATGTAAGAAACTGTTTATGTTTAACAGATGAACAACATTACTTAACTATGAGTGCCAGACCAGGTCCTACCACAGTGTATTAGTCCATTTTCACACTGTTATAAAGATATACCCAAGAGTGGGCAATTTATAAAGAAAAGAGCTTTAACTGATCACAGTTCCACATGACTAAGGAGGCATCAGGAAACTTACAATCATGGCAGAAGGGGAAGAGGCATGTCTCACATGGCAGCAGGCAAGAGACAGCATGCAAGAGCAGGGAAAACTACCTCATAAAACCATCAGTTCCTTTGAGAATTCACTCACTATCACAAGAAAAGCATGGGGGAAACCACCCCCATGATCCAATCACCTCCCTCCCTTGACACTTGGGGATTTGGGGAATTACAATTCAAGATGAGATTTGCGTGGAAATACACAGGCAAACCATGCCACCCAGGAAGCTATTAGCACCTAGACAGTTCCCATTTATGATCTTCTTGCAGCAATACCAGTTGGTTGTTTATTATTTGTGAGTCTATAGTGTTATTATCTTTTATATAAGTAAAATGGTTAGATCTATGTATTTTTTGAGATTCAATTGAATTAGCATAGCCAGATTTAGAAAATTTAAAAAAATTGTTTAGCAAATAAATTTAAGATGAAACTTTTAGTATCAGGATGACATATACAATACTGGGAACATACTAACGCTAAAAAATATTTATTATCTATCTGAAATTCACATGTAACTTGGCATCCTGTATTTCATTTGGCAACTTGAAATTTTTCCTTTGTCCTTAGTGTATATTAATTTATTAGAATAATCATGGAAGAAAATGCTGCTGAATTAAAACTTGTGTAAACATTATGAAAACATACCTAACAGGATATTTAGGAATCTACATATGTTTTATTTGCAAATAAATACAGAAAATTATCTACTTTTACCATAAAATTTAAATAGCACAGTTCATAATTTAGTATATCTGGTTTAAATCTTCAGTTTCATACCAGTATAACTGTTGTACATTTACTTTGCCTTTTTGGGCTTATTGATAAAACGGTGACAATAATAATTTATCTTTTCTAGAATTGTTAAGGATTAAATGAATAATGTATATAAATTTGTTAAGTAATGCACGACCCAGAACATGATCTCAATTAGTGTTCACTCTCATATTACAGATTTTAAAACATTTATTCTGTTATTCAGAATTCTAGACATGTAATTTTTTTCTGTTAGTCTTCAATAATCTCTACTAGTTCATAAAAACTCATTTCTATTCTTATCTGGTAAAGAGAGGTGAGGGGAGGTTTAACCATTTTGTTCAAGTTAAGACACTGTCTTCCTATTTCAAACAGTCTCTTATATGTGATTCAGCAATTGCTTCAAAAACTCAGTCTATTCAAAGTTAATCTCCTTTACAAGGCGATTTCATCCCATTCTTTCTTCCCAGGGGAATGTATAAAAAGAAGGAAAATAGTATAACACTATTTGTTTTGCTAATTCCACCAGGAAGATACTTCATTCAAATTAGTCTTTGGGTGTTGTTCCCTGTGGAGTGCTATCATCTGTTGGTTTGACCACTCCCATATCCTTCCGGTGTATGCTAACATTTACTGCTATTTTCAGGGTCCCAGAAAAAAATAATCTACAAGCATTCTCTTCCAGCTTTGTTCCCTCCCTAGCCCTGTTAACATTCACCACTTATCACTGCTTCTTCAGCAGCTTCAACAAGAGCAAAGTAAAGCTGTGGATGTAATAACTTAGGGCTTACTTCTCCCTCAGTACACCTTCATTCCTTTTTTTTTTTTTTTTGAGACGGAGTCTCACTCTGTCGCCCAGGCTGGAGTGCAGTGGCGCGATCTCGGCTCACTGCAAGCTCCACCTCCCAGGTTCACGCCTTTCTCCTGCCTCAGCCTCCCAAGTAGTTGGGACTACAGGTGCCTGCCACCACGCCTGGCTAATTTTTTGAATTTTCATTAGAGACGGGGTTTCACCGTGTTAGCCAGGATGGTCTCGATTTCCTGACCTCGTGAGCCGTCTGCCTCTGCCTCCCAAAGTGCTAGGATTACAGGCGTGAGCCACCACGCCTCGCCCATACCTTTTTAATCTTCTACAGTGACAATCTAATATAGGTGTAAGATCATCTGAAAAAAGTTCTATCCACAAAATTTCCAGATGGGAAGGAGATCATTGGTTCCTTCTGACTTGAATCCTCAAGCCTGTTACAAGGGCTATCATTCAAATTTCAAGTATTAATTTTCAACACATAAAGAATAAAAAGACGAAAATTCAATCACACGAACTCACTTGTTTATAATTTTTTTAAGTATCCAACATCCCAGAAAAGAGATCAAAGCAATTCATGTTTGAAGTATATTGTTATTTGGCCAAATCCTGTGTTCTTCCTATCAACTATAATAAATAAGTAAGAAAAAAATCCATTAATGTTCCAAGTTATTTCTGTACATTCACTTGTCTATTCGTCAAATGATTTTGAGTTTTATAATATACTCAATGCCTGGCTAATTATCAGGAATACAAAAATAATAACACACTATTATGCTATCAAAGACCTCAAAATGTTGTGTGTAAAATGGTACCTCTGTAGTTGATACTACTTAGAAATAAAACAAAATATGCTTATTTTTAACGCAGAGATAAGACTGCACTAAATTACCTTAAGTGACTGCAATACATTTTATGTCATTTCCCTAAAAATAAAATAGATGGATATAAAATATATCAGATATAAAATCTAAGCTTTGTCTTCCTTGAAAATAAAATCACAACCTATTGTATTAAGAGTCTTAGACAGCGATTCCAAGGAGAAATATCAATTCATTCAAATATATTGTTAACTTCAAATAACAAGCATATTTATCTTATCAATAAGATTATTTCAAATGATTGAATTTCTTATTTTAGCTAATTTTTTAATTCAATTTTTCACTATATAACTCAATCCTCATTCAATTTCATATTATACCACTTTCACATTACAGAGTCCAATGTTTCTATCACTCAAAATACAAGCAGAACTGAAATTTTATCTTCTAAACTTGATATATTAAATAAGTTTGAGAAATAAGCTATGTACCAATTGGTGGAGCAGGAAGTAAACATATTTTCAACCAGTAGTCTCATTTGACATCTTTCTTTTTTTATGTGCCACCAGGTTTTTTATGGTTTGTCATTTTTTATAAGCCCCAGACATCCAATTATAATTTCTCTTCTTTATCATCATTATCATTCTCAGCTTTACTTGCTGTTAAGTGAACCTCACCAGTTTGGTGTATTTGATAGCATTCATTTAGAGTACTTATTTCTGTTTTTCAAAAAAAGTCTTTATTATTAAATTTAGATGCTCATGACAATTTAACAGATAAATCATGAATGCTAAATTTTCAATCCAGAATACTTTTACATTTTTATTCTAAAATCCAATGAGGAATTTTTCAATTAAAGAATTCAGTTTTTAACTCTTATTGAAATACAAAATACCTCAAGAAGTATAAGGTGTATAAATTGGGAGTTCAATGAGTTTTCATCAGTTCAACCCACTCATGTAACCAGTACCCAAATCAAGATGCAGACAATGGCTGAATCCTGAATGCCCTCTCCAATCACAGCTGAGACACAAAAGGGTAACCACTATCTGACTCTTAATCACACAGATTAGTTTTACTATATATACAGTAAATACCACCTATATGGTCATATAGTATGTATTCTTTCCAGTCTGGCTTCTTTAGTTCAATGAGGATAACTCTTAAGCATACATTAATTGATTCTGTAATTTGGAGCTCAGGATAAAGTCATGATTTTCATTTTTACCTTATAATGTGACTAAAAGATAGTGATACCATATATATATATATATGTATATATATATGTATGTGTATATATATGTATATATATGTATGTGTATATATATGTATATATGTATGTATATATATGTATATATATGTTTGTATATATGTATGTCTATATGTATGTATATATATGTGTATATATGTATGTATATATATATATGACACACACACACACACATGTGTTTTGTTGTCTATCACAAGAGCAGTCCAAGCTAGCCACAAACACGTTTAAGCTATTTACTATCTTCAATATTTGTATTTTACACATTTTGAAATTCAATACCATTTCATTATTAATTCAGGATGAAATCTATTATATTTACTCCCTTTTAAAATGTGATGAACAGGGTATTAAAAATAGAAATTTGGAATATTTAGAACTATCTCCAGTAGCTTCCAGTGGCAGTAACTTTTCATCCATCAATTTAGTCATTCATTCAGAAAACTCCTTATTGATCCCTTGAAATTTGTGTGTGTATTCTATTGGCACTAAGGTTATTTTCAGATGAATCTGGCACTAATTTAATATAGTCTATTCAATCAAATGATATAAGTAAAATTATAAGCATTTGAAGATAAGAAAGTGATTTATCTCTCTACATAAACACATATATTGATTCTTTTTACAGTAGTGCATATTTGAATAGGTAAAATTTTAATCTCCAATATTTATTCTGCTAGTTAGACCTAGATATTTCTCATATTAGAAAAAAATACATGCAGTTTTCTGCTGAAAATATATAATATATATATTTCCTAAGCACTTCAAAAATGAAGAGTCTAAGAACTTTATAATTGTTTTCTTGTTCCTAACACTTTCGGGATACAACCTTACCCTAATGAATATAATGGATATAATATCTTAAAACAATGCGTGGAATCTGTGGCCATACTGGTAATGTTGAAAGAATTCCATTTGAGGCATCTTTCTATTTATTTCAGTAAAAGTATGAACTTTAACCAAATACACATATTTGTTGACAGTCACAAGATATCAAGGATTTAAGGAACAAAATATGCTGATTTGTCCAGAGACAACATTTTTCGATTCATTGAATTTTCCCCAATTCAACTACCAAACTGCTTAACAGAAGTCATCAAACATTTTTGGTCCTGCAACCCACAAATGGACCTTAAGGAATAAAAGGAAACTTCACATACTTTTTATCAGTTTTTCAGTATAACATTAAATATTTGCAAATAACAGGATTTTCAGCATAGTTGGGATTTTTTCACAAAATGATTACATTACTTATTTAAATCTGTATGGCAAATCCCAAAAAATAGCCATCACCATATATAAATTAATTTCACATTCATCATTTTAACATTTTTTATTGAATTGAACTAGTATTTCATTTCACTATCACATAATTTTATACTAATGTACTGTATCTTTTATACAGGCATTATTTTATTCTTATCATTTATAAGCATCTGTAAAGTTGTTAAATATCAAACGCTAAAGTCAAATTAAAGTAAAATCAAATTATTTTTTCATGTATCTCCATATCTCTATGAAAATATGTGATTATTACTTCTAGCTTTCATCATCTAGTTCTGCCATGATTATCCTTTACTTGCACTGCTTTGATTTCCCTTTGAAAAGGAGCTTGTTATTCAGCTGTGATGATGGCAGATAGCTAACAGCCCCTAATTACAGCATCTTTAAGTTCTGTCTCAACATTTAAGCAGAAACCACACATTACCTGAGAAGGCCCCAGGCAGTGACTAAACTTAGCAGGATTACCAAGGGTGGTCATTTTGTCCAATGCAGGACTCCTCTACTGGGCAATGTTTATTTCAGAGATCTTCATCATGGTGGCCAAGAATTGGTCAGGTCTGGATAGTGGTCTCAGGCTTTACCTTCTTGTCTGGCTTCCTTCCATCTTATGTTCAATGAGTTTCACATCTGCATTATGTTCTGAAATTTCATAATTTTATAAGGTGCAGTTTGTCTATTTTTTTATTTTGCTGCTAATGCTGTCATATCCAAGAAATCACTTCCAAATCTAATATCATAAAGCATTTGTGTTATGTTTACTTCTAAGAGTTTTATATATTGAAGTCTTAAATTTGAGTCATATTTTGAATTAATTTTTGTATGTAAGATTAGGTAAAGGTTCAACTTCTTTCTTTTACAGGTGGATATCCAGTTTTCCCATTATCATTTGCTGGAAAGACCATCTTTTACAAATTGAAAAATAATTTGATCATATATATTAGGACTTATTTCTGGGCTCTAAATTCATTCCGTTGGACTATATGCCTTTCCTGATGCCAGTAACACACTGTTTTAATTATCGTTGCTTTTTAGCAAGTTTTTAAATCAGAAAGTATGAGGTTTCTGGCTTTGTTCTTTTATTTAAGATTTTTAAAAAGCTTTTATGTTTAAGGGTACAGGTGCAGGTTTGTTATATAGATAAACTCATGTCATGGGGATTTGTTGTACAGATTATTTTGTCACCCAGATATTAAGCCCAGGACCCATTAATTATTTTTCCTGATCGTCTCCCTCCTCCTATCCTTCACCCTCCAGTAGGCCCCAGTGCTTTTTCCCCTCTAAATGTCCATGTGTCCTTATATTTCTCTCCTACTTGTAAGTGAGAATATGTGTATATGGTTTTATGTGTATATGGTTTCTGTTCCTATGTTAGTTTGCTAAGGATAATGACTTTATAATAATAATATAGATAATGTTCCATTCATGTTTCTGCAAATAACATAATCTGATTCATTTTTATGGCTGCATAGCATTCCATGGTGTATAATGTACCAAATTTTCTTTGGTCTACCATTTATGGGCATTTAAGTTGATTCCATGTATTTGCTATTGAGAATGGTGCTACAATGAACATAGCACGTACGTGTCTTTATGGTAGAATGACATATTCGTTTGGGTATATACCCAGTAATGGGATTGCTGGGTTTAACGGTATTTCTGTTTTTAGATCTTTGAGGAATTGCCACACTGTTTTCCAAATGGTTGTACTAATTTATAATCCCCCCAACTATACATAGGCATTACTTTTGCTCCACAATCCCACCAACACCTGTTATTATTTGACTTTTTAATAACCAGCCGTTTCGACTGGTGTGAGAATGGTATCTCATTGTGGTTTTGATTTGCATTTATCTATGATCAGTGATGTTGAGCATTTTTTCGATATGCTTGTTCGTCACATGTATGTATTCTGTTGAAAAGTTCGTGTCTTGTGCCTACTTTTCAATGAGGTCATTCATTCTTTTTCTTGTGAATTTGTTTAAGTTTCTTATAGATGCTGAATATTAGACCTTTGTCAGGTGCATAGTTTGCAAATATTTTCTCCTATTCTGTAGGTTGTCTATTTACTCTGTTGATAGTTGCTTTTGCTATACAGAGCTCTTTAATTAGATCACATTTGTCAATTTTTGCTTTTATTGTGATTGCTTTTGCCAACTGTTATGAGATCTTTGCCAGATCCTATGTTCACTATGGTATTGTGTACGTTGTCTTCCAGCGTTTTTACATTTTGGGATTTTACATTTAAGTCTGTAATCCATATTAAGTTGATTTTTTATATATGATTTTTTGTATATGTTGTAAGGAAGGGGTCCAGTTTCAATTTTCTGCATATGGACAGCCAGTTATCCCACCATCATTTATTGAATAGGGAGTCATTTCTCTGTTGCTTGTTTTTGTCAGCTTTATCAAAGATCAGGTGGTTGCAGGTGTGTGGCCTTATTTCTGGGCTCTCTATTCTCTTCCATCAGTCTGTGTGTTCAGTACCATGCTGTTTTGGTTACTGTAGCCCTGCAGTATAGTTTGAAGTCAGGTAGCGTGATGCTTCCAGCTCTGTTCTTTTTGCTTAGGATTTCCTTGACTACTTGAGCTCCTTTTTGTTTCCATATGCATTTTTTAATCATTTTTTTTCTAGTTTGTGAAGAATATCATTTCATGGTTTGATACGAATAGCACTGAATATGTAAATTGCTTTGGCCAGTATAGCAACTTGGTGACATGGATTCTACCTGTGAACATGAAATTTTTTCCATTTGTTTTGTGTCATCTCTGATTTTTTTTTGAGGGGTGTTCTGTAGTTCTTCCTGTAGAGATTTTTCAACTCCCTCATTCACTGTACTCTTAGGTATTTTATTCTTTTAGTGACAGGAGTGAGTGAGATTGCATTCCTAATTTGGCTTTCAGCTTGACTCTTGTTGAAGTAGTACAACGCTAGTAATTTTTGTACTTTGATTGTCTATACTGAAGCTTCACTGAAGTTGTTTATCAGCTTAAGGAGCTTTTGGGTTGCAACTATAGGGTTTTCTAGATATAGAATCATGTCTTCTGCAAACAGGAATCATTTGACTTCTTCTCTTCCTATTTGGATGCCCTTTATTTCTTTCTCTTGCCTGATTGCTCCAGCCAGGATTTTCAATGCTGTGTTGAAAATGGGTGGTGAGAGAGAGCATTCTTGTCTTGTGCCAGTTTTTAAGGAAAATGCTTCCAGCTTTTGCCCATTTAGTATATTGGCTGTGGGTTTGTGGGAGACTTCAACATCTCACTGACAGTATTAGACAGATCATCAAGGCAGAAAATTAACAAAGATATTCAGGACTTAAACTCAGAGCTGAATCAAATGGACCTGATAGAAATCTACAGAAAATTACCAGCATTCTACTACTTCAACAAGAATGACATATGGATAAATCATGAAATTAAAGTGTAAATCGAGAACTTCTTTGAAATTAATGAGAACAATACAACATACCAGAATCTCTGGGACACAGCTAAGTCAGTATTAAGAGGGAAATTTATAGCACTAAATGTCCATGTCAAAAAGTAAGAAAGATCTCAATTTAACAACCAAATATCACAATGGAAAGAACTAGAGAAACAAGAGCAAACCAACCCCAAAGCTAGCAGAAGACAGTATATAAGGAAAATCAGAGTCTAACTAAATGAAATTGAAACATGAAAAACCAGTCAAAAGATGGACGAATCCAGGAGATTGTTTTTTGAAAAAAATTTATAAAAGAGATAGGACAGTAACTAGACTAATTTTTTAAAAAAGGGAGAAAATCTAAATAAACACCATTAGAAATGATGAAGGAAATGTTACTACTGACCCTACAGAAGTAATAACAACCATCAGAAACTAGTATGGATGCCTCTATGCATACAAACTAGAAAATCTAAAAGAGGTGGACCAGTTCCTGGATACATACACTGTCTGAAGACTGAACCAGGCAGAACGCAGAACGGATTCCCTGAACAGAAAAAAAAAAAAAAAAAAAAAAAAAGCTCCAAAATTGAATCAGTAGTAAGTCACCTACCAATCAAAAAATGCCCAGGGCCAGATGGAGGCACAGCCAAATTCTACCAGATGTACAAAAAAAAGCTGATACCATTTCTACTGAAATTATTTCAAAAAACTGAGAAGGAGGGACTCTTCCCTAACTCATTCTATGAGGCCAATGTCATCCTCATACTAAAGCCTAGCAGAGACCAAACAACAACAGCAAAATTTCACACCAATATCATTGATGAACATTATACAAAAATCCTCAACAACATACTGCAAACCCAATGTAGCAGCACATCAAAAAGCTTATCCACCAGAATCCAGTAGGCTTTATCCCTGGGATGCAAGGTTGGTTTAACATATGAAAATCAATAAATGTGATCCATCACATAAACAGAGCTAAAGACAAAAACCTCATGATTATCTCAATAGATGCAGAATAGGCTTTGGATAATATTCAACACCTCTTCATATTAAAAACTCTCAATAAACTAGGTATTGAAGGAACATACCTCAAAATAGTAAGAGCCATCTCAGATTTAAAAACAAAATTCTGTGTCCTGTGAGATGCCATTTCAATGAAGTTTATGATGAGTTTCTCTATTTCAGCCAAAAAAATGTTTTCAGGAATTTTATAGGGGTTGCTTTGAGTCTATAGATAACTTTGGGAAGTACTGGCATTTAAAAATATGGTCTTTTATCTCAATAGATGCAGAAAAGGCCTTTGACAAAATTCAACAACCTTTCATGCTAAAAACTCTCAATAAATTAGGTATTGATGGGACATATCTCAAAATAATAAGAGCTATCTATGACAAACCCACAGCCAATATCATATTGAATGGGCAAAAACTGGAAGCATTCACTTTGAAAACTGGCACAAGACAGGGATGCCCTCTCTCACCACTCCTATTCAACATAGTTGGAAGTTCTGGCCAGGCCAATTAGGCAGGAGAAGGAAATAAAGGGTATTCAATTAGGAAAAGAGGAAATCAAATTGTCCCTGTTTGCAGACGACATGATTGTATATCTAGAAAACCCCATTGTCTCAGCCCAAAATCTCCTTAAGCTGATAAGCAACTTCAGCAAAGTCTCAGGACACAAAATCAATGTACAAAAATCACAAGCATTCTTATACACCAATAACAGACAAACAGAGAGTCAAATCATGAGTGAACTCCCATTCACAATTGCTTCAAAGAGAATAAAATACTTAGGAATCCAACTTACAAGGGAAGTGAAGGACCTCTTCAAGGAGAACTATAAACCACTGCTCAATGAAATAAAAGAGAATACAAACAAATGGAAGAACATTCCATGCTCATGGGTAGGAAGAATCAATATTGTGAAAATGGCCATACTGCCCAAGGTAATTTATAGATTCAGTGCCATCCCCATCAAGCTACCAATGACTTTCTTCACAGAATTGGAAAAAACTACTTTAAAGTTCATATGGAACCAAAAAAGAGCCTGCATCGCCAAGTTAATCCTAAGCCAAAAGAACAAAGCTGGAGGCATCACGCTACCTGACTTCAAACTATACTACAAGTCTACAGTAACCAAAACAGCATGGTACTGGTACCAAAACAGAGATATAGATCAATGGAACAGAACAGAGCCCTCAGAAATAATGCCGCATATCTACAACTATCTGATCTTTGACAAACCTGAGAAAAACAAGCAATGGGGAAAGGATTCCCTATTTAATAAATGGTGCTGGGAAAACTGGCTAGCCATATGGAGAAAGCTGAAACTGGATCCCTTCCTTACACCTTATACAAAAATTAATTCAAGATGGATTAAAGACTTAAACGTTAGACTTAAAACCATAAAAACCCTAGAAGAAAACCTAGGAAATACCATTCAGGACATAGGCATGGGCAAGGACTTCATGTCTAAAACACCAAAAGCAATGGCAACAAAAGCCAAAATTGACAAATGGGATCTAATTAAACTAAAGAGCTTCTGCACAGCAAAAGAAACTACCATCAGAGTGAACAGGCAACCTACAAAATGGGAGAAAATTTTTGCAACCTACTCATCTGACAAAGGGCTAATATCCAGAATCTACAAAGAACTCAAACAAATTTACAAGAAAAAAACAAACAACCCCATCAAAAAGTGGGCAAAGGATATGAACAGACACTTCTCAAAAGAAGACATTTATGCAGCCAAAAGACACATGAAAAAATGCTCATCATCACTGGCCATCAGAGAAATGCAAATCAAAACCACAATGAGATACCACCTCACACCAGTTAGAATGGCAATCATTCAAAAGTCAGGAAACAACAGGTGCTGGAGAGGATGTGGAGAAATAGGAACACTTTTACACTGTTGGTGGGACTGTAAACTAGTTCAACCATTGTGGAAGTCAGTGTGGTGATTCCTCAGGGATCTAGAACTAGAAATACCATTTGACCCAGCCATCCCATTACTGGGTATATACCCAAAGGACTACAAATCATGCTGCTAAAAAGACACATGCACATGTATGTTTATTGCGGCACTATTCACAATAGCAAAGACTTGGAACCAACCCAAATGTCCAACAATGATAGACTGGATTAAGAAAATGTGGCACATATACACCATGGAATACTATACAGCCATAAAAATGATGAGTTCATGTCCTTTGTAGGGACATGCATGAAATTGGAAATCATCATTCTCAGTAAACTATCACAAGGACAAAAAACCAAACACCACATGTTCTCACTCATAGATGGGAATTGAACAGTGAGAACACATGGACACAGGAAGGGGAACATCACACTCTGGGGACTGTTTTGAGGTGAGGGGAGAGGGGAGGGATAGCTTTAGGAGATATACCTAATGCTAAATGATGAGTTAATGTGTGCAGCACACCAGCATGGCATATGTATACATATGTAACTAACCTGCACATTGTGCACATGTACCCTAAAACTTAAAGTATAATAATAATAATACCAAATAAAATATATAATGAACTTTAAAAAAAATGGTCTTTTAATTCGTGAACATGGATGTGTTTCTATTTTGTTATGTCTCCTATAATTTCTTTCAGCAATGTTTTATAGTTTTCATTGTATAAACTTTTATTGCTTAGACTAATTCCTAAGCATTCTTATTACTTTTAAAAACTATTGTCAATGGAATTGTTTTCAGTTGTTTTACAGATTATTCATTGTTAATGTGTAGGACTGCAACTGCTTTTTGTGTGTTGACTTTGTATACTGCTCCTTGGTAAAACTTTCTTAGTTCTAACAGTTTATGTAAGTATCTGTGTTTGTGCATGTGTGTATGTGTGTGTGTGTGTGTGTATCTTTAAGGTTTTCTACATATAAAAGATCCTATCATCTGCAGACAGAAATAATTTTACTTCTTCCTTTCTAATTTGGGTTCCTTCTCATTTCTTTCTTTCTTTTAGGTCAATTGTTCAGGCTAGAACTTTCACTAACATGTTGAATTTAAAAAGTGATAAAAATGACCATTCTTGCCTTGATCTTTGAGGAAAAGCCTTCAATCTTCCTTCATTGAGTATAATGTCTGTTGTAGGTTTTTCATATGTGGCTCTATTTATGTTGAGGTAGTTTCCTTCTATCACTAGTTTGAGTTTTTTATAATGAAAAAGTGTCGAATTTGGTCAAATACTTTTTTCTGTTTCAGTTGAGATAAATATATTTTTGTCCCTCCTTCTGTTAATGTGGTGTATTACATAGATCAATTTCCATATGTTGAATCATCCTTGCATTACAGGAATAAATTTCTCTTGGTTATAATGTTTGATATGGTTCAGCTCTGTGTCCCCACTCAAATCTCATCTTAAATTGTACTCCCATAATTCCCACATGTTGTGGGAGGGACCCAATGGGAGGTAATTTGAATCATGGGGGTGTTTTCTCCCATACTCTTCTCATGATAGGGAACAAGTCTCATGAGATCTGATGGTTTTATCAGAGATCTCTGCTTTTGCATCTTCCTCATTTTTCTCTTGCTGCTGCCACATAAGAAGTGCCTTTGCCTTCTGCCATGATTGTGAGGCCTCCCTAGCCATGTGGAAGTGTAGGTCTAATTAAACTTCTTTTTCTCCCCAGTCTCGGGCATGTCTTTGTCAGCAGCATAAAAACAGAATAATACAGTAAACTGGTACCGGTAGTGTGGGGTGTTGCTGAAAAGATACCTGAAAATGTAGAAGCGCTTTGGAACTGGGTATCAGGCAGAAGTTCTAACAGTTGGAGGGCTCAGAAGAAGACAGGAAAATGTGGGAAAGTTTGGAACCTCCTAGAGACCTATTGAATGACTTTGACAAAAGTGCTGGTGGTGCTATGAACAATAAGGTCCAGGCTGAGGTGGTCTCAGATGGAGATGAGGAACTTAGGCAAAAGTGGCTCTTGTTATGTTTTAGCAAAGAGAATGGTGGCATTTTGCCCCTGCCCTAAAGATTTGTGGAACTTTGAACTTCAGAGAGATTATTTAGGGTATCTGGCAGAAGAAATTTCCAGGCAGCAAAGCATTCAAAAGATGACTTGAGTGCTGTTAAAAGCATTCTGTTTTAAAAGAGAAACAGCATAGAAGTTCAGAAAATTTGTAGCCTGACGATGTAGTAGGAAAGAAAAATCCATTTTTTGAAAAGAAATTCTTGCAGGCTGCAGAAATTTTCATACATAAAAGGAAGCCAAATATTAATTCCCAAGACAATGGGGAAAATGTCTTCAGGACATGTCATAGGTCTTCATAGCAGCCCCTTCTGTCACAGACCCTGAAGCCTAGTAGAAAAAAATGATTTTGTGGGCTGGGCCCAGTGTGCCCATGCTGTGTCCAACCTAGGGACTTGAGGCCCTGCATCCCAGCCACTCTAGCCATTGCTAAAAGGGGCCAAGGTATAGTTCAGCCCATGGTTTCAGAGGGTGCAAGCTCCAAACCTTTGCAGCTTCCACATGATGTTGAGCCTACGGGTGGAAAGAAGTCAGAAATTGAGGTTTGGGAACCTCTTCCTAGATTTCAGAAGAGGTATGGAAACGCCTGGAGGCCCAAGCAAAAGTTTGCTGCAGGGGCAGGGCCATCATGGAGAACCTCTTCTAGGGCAGTGCAGAAGGGAAATAAGGGGTTGGGGCCCCCCACACAGAGTCCCTACTAGGGCACCGCCTAGTGGAGCTCTGGGATGAGGGCCATTGTCCTCCAGACCCCAGAATGGCAGATCGACCAAAAACTTGCACCATGAACCTGGAACAGCCACAGACACTCAATGCCAGCCTGTGAAAACAGCTAGTAGGGGGCTATAGCCTGCAAAGCCACAGGGGTGGAACTTCCCGAGACTATGGGAACCTACCTCTTGCATCAGCATGACTTGGATGTGAGACATGTAGTCAAGGGAGACCATTTTGGAGCTTCAGAATTTGACTGCCCCGCTGAATTTCAGACTTGCATGGGCCAATTTCTCCCATTTAGAATGGCTGTATTTACCCAATATCAGTACCCCCATTGTATCCAGGAAGTAACTAGCTTGCTTTTGATTTTACAAGCTCAATGGTGGAAGGAGCTTCCCTTCTCTCAGATGTGACTGAACTGTGGACTTTTAGGTTAATGCTGAAATGAGTTAAAATGTTGGGGAACTGTTGAGAAGGCATGATTGGTTTGGAAATGTGAGGAGATGAGATTTGGAAGGGCCAAGGGCAGAATAATATGGTTTGGCTCTGTGTCTCCACCCAAATCTTATCTTGAATCATACTCCCATAATTCCCACATGTTGTGGGAGGGACCCAGTGGGAGAATTTGAATCATGGGCTCAGTTTGATAATGAGTAAGTCTCAAGGGATCTGTTGGTTTTATCAGAGGTTTCTGCTTTTGCATCTTCCTCATTTTCTTTTGCCGCTGCCATGTAAGAAGTGCCTTTCACCTTCAGCCATGATTCTGAGGCCTCCCCAGCCATGTGGAACTGTAAGTTCAATTGAACCTCTTTTTCTTCTCAGTCGGGTATATCTTTATCAGTAGCAGGAAAATGGATTGATACAGTGTTTAATATGTTTTATACCCTGCTGAATTCAATTCGCTAGTATTTGGTTGAGAATTTTGCATGAGTTTGCAAGAGATATTGATCTGTACTTTTAAAAATTTATAGTGTCTTTTGCTTTGGTATCAGTGTAACACTGTCTCATGTCAGTGAGTTAGAAAGCACTCTCTTTTTTTGAAAAGTTTGAGAAGGATTATTGGTCTTTAAATGTGTGATAGAATTCACCAGTGAAATCATCAGGTTCAGAGCTTTTCTCTGTTAGGATATTTTTGGTTATTAATCCAATTTTCCTACTAGTTATAGTTCTACTCAAATTATGTATTTCAATTTAGTCTTGGTAGATCTTATGTTTCTAGAAAACTGTCCTTTTTATATGGATTTATTCCATTTGTTGTCATACAATTTTTCATAGTAGTCTTTTAAAATCCTCTTTATTTCTGTAAAATCAGGAGTAATGTTAACATATTTAGTTGTAATTTTAGTAATTTGATAATTCTGTCTTCTTGGTTTATCTAGCTAAAGGTTTGTGAATTTTTTTTTTGTTCTGCCCAAAGAAAAACAACTTTAGGGTTCATTGATTGCTGTTTTTATGTTCCGTGTTTCATTTATCTGTATTCTAATTATTATTTCCTTTCTTCTGATAGTGTTGAGTTTATTTTTCCTTTTTTAGTTTCCTAAGTTGTAAATTTATGTTTTCAATTTGATTCTTGCTTAAATTTTTAATATGTGTTTATAAGAATAAATTCCTTCTTAGCATCACTTTTGTGTTTTCATTTTTATTCATCTCTAAATTATTTTCTAATTTTCCTTGTGATTTCTTTTTTGATCTATAAGTTGTTTACTAGAGTTTTGTTTAATTTTCACAAATTTGTGAATTTTCCAATTGCACTTCTGTTATTAATTTCTAACTTTATCTCTTTGTGCTTGAATAAGATACTTTGTATTACATCTATTTTTTACATTTTTCCAGATGGAATTTTGGCCCAATATATGATCTGTCCTGGAAAATGTCCCGTGTGTACATGAGAAAAATGTCTATGCTGTTGTGTTTGCGCAGAGTGTTCTGTATATATATATATCTGTTAGATGTAGCTAGTTTACTGTGTTGTTTAAATCCTTTATTTTCTCACTCATCTTCTGTCCGTTTGTTTTATCCAATGTTGCCAATAAGGTATTAAATTCTGAAACTATTATTATAGAACTTTCTCTTCTTCCCTTCAATCTGTCAGGTTTTTTTTTCTTATATATTTTGATAGTCTGCCAGTAGGTGAGTAAATGTTTATAATTGTTATATCTTCTTGCTGTATTAAAATTTTTATTAATACATAATGTTATTCTTTTGTTCCTGGGAACCTGTTTTGATTTTCAAAGAAATCAAAATATTTTACCCCAAAATATATTTCTTTGATATATTTTGAAATGGCAGTTCAGAGAGTCAGCAAAGAGGAGTAGCCCTCTATCTTTTGTGGGGGAGATTTACTTCCGTAAAGAATCTGTGAAGCCAGGCCTTCCGCTGTCCAGATCTAGGAAAGATTAACTGAGTCTAACAGCTTTGAAGCTCTGAAACAAACATTTATTATTAATTTTTTTGAGGGCTCCTATCTGTGAGATTTCTTCTACATAACAAAACCAGCTTTCCTAGCCAAGCCTCCTCTTCTCTCCTTCCCATAAACTGTCTTTCCGCTATAATTCATTTTACCATTATAACACATTTTGGCAAGGATCCAATACCCCATTGTTTTCTGTAACCTCAAGATGGTACATACACTTTCTGAATCCCACTGAGAGAGTAGATACTCACTCTGTGATTCCCCTTGTGCACATGTTTAAAAAATTGTAAACCTTTTCTCTTATTAATCTGCCTTTTGTGAGTTGATTTTTCAGCAAATCTTCTGGGAGTGAAAGGGAAGTTTTCCCTTGGTTCCTACAATGTAAGGTCTATTTTTTTTTTAATAGTTTAGTATAGCCACCTCTGATCTCTTTCGGTTCCCATTTGCTTGGAATAGGTTTTTCCATTCTGTAATTTAAAATCAATTTGTGTCTTTGGATCTAAAGTGAGTCTCCTGTAGACAGCATAGTTGGACCGTATTGTCTTCCTCATTCTGCTAATCTCTGTGTTTTGATTAGAGAGCATAATACTTTTACATTTAAGGTAATTACAGATAAGGAAAGACTTAATTCTTTCACTTCGTAATTTGTTTTAGGGATACCTTATAGCTTTTTTGTTCTTCATTTTATACATTACTGTTTTCTTTTGTGTTTAGTTGATTTTTTGTAGTAAGATATTTACTTAAAAACTTATTTTGTATATATTTTATAGGTACTTTTATTTTTATGTTTACCATAGGAATTATATTTAATATTCTAAAGTTATAACACTCATTTGAATTTATACCAGCTTAATTTTGATAACATACAAAAACTTTGCGGCCGGGTGCGGTGGCTGACACCTGTCATCCCAGCACTTTGGGAGGCCGAGGAGGGCGGATCACCTGAGGTCAGGAGCTTGAGACCAGCCTGGCCAACATGGTGAATCCCATCTCTACTAAAAATACAAAAATTAACTGGGCATGGTGGTGGGCACCTGTAATTCCAGCTACTTGAGAGGCTGAAGCAGAGGAATTGCTGGAACCCGGGAGGCAGAAATTGCAGTGAGCCAAGATCATGCCACTGCACTCCAGTCTGGGCAACAAGAGTGAGACTCTGTCTCAAACAAAACAAACAAACAAGCAAACAAACAAAAACAAACAAACACAAAACTTTGCTTCTTTTGTAGCTCTGTCCCCACCTCTTTAGGTTGTATATGTCACAAAATTACATCTTTATGTATTGTGTGCCCCCCAAAATAAATAACTCTTTTAAATACATTAGGCTCTTAAATTATATAGAAAATAAAAAGTGAAGTTATAAAACAAAGTTACAATGGTAGTAACATTTAGACTAATAGTATTTTATGTATTATTCTCTTAAATCATATAGAAAACAAAAGTGGAGTTAACAACTATTTTTACAATAGTACTAGCTTTTGTGACTGCCCATTTATTTGCCTTTTTTGAGAACTTTATTTTTTCATGTGGCTTTGAGTTACTGTCTAGTGTCTGTTGGGGATCAGAAAACAATACACAAAAATGAAGGCCTCAGAAGCAAAAGTTTTTCTGTGACCATCTCCTGCACCATCAGTCCCACGCTCCCCCATGGCTAGACATAGAAACTAGAACTCATCTTACCCAAGGTGTCTCATAGAAACCAGTACTTGTCCCTAAAACCAACCATAAAATCTAAAATTATTGCTCTAACTTTGCCTGCACATTTTTGTGTAAAAACTAGTCATCTAGAAATTATCTGACTTATCTTATTGACTGTAGGTCATAAGATCCCCCATTCTAGAGAGAGTCTTGCCCCATACACAGAAGGAAACCTACTCAGAAAAAGCCAAGAAGATTCTGGACACAGAGACCTTGCTTGTTTGCCTCATTCTTCCATTAGCATGAGATCATATTCTTTTTGTCCAATCATATTTCTACTTGACTGTCCATCTGTGTTGAATCTAAGCATTTCCTTTGCATCTTTCGGTCTTCATTCTGAATGCTCCGTTATACCCACATTAAATAAATTTGTATTCCTTTACTCTAATTAATCTGCCTCAGTGAATTGATTTTTCAGTGAACCTTCAGAGGGTCTAGGGGAAAGCTCTCCTTTGGTTCCTACATTTCCTCTCATACTTCATTGGAAAGATAATCATAATATTGAATAAGTACTAGATTTCAAAAAGTAAAAAAAAATTAAAAAGTTATATTACTGTATAATCAAAGAGCAATCTTAATTGTGTGTGTGTATATATATATATGTATGAAAATCCCATTATATTTTTGTATAATGCTGTTTATATAAACCTTACTTGTCTAAGAAAATGAATTTTTCATTAAACATAAATCAGGATAATCCAGTTTGGAAAATAAAACTTTTAACAATATTCCCGTTTCAACACATCTGTTTTTATATTTAAATTTTGATTATTTGCTCAGTGAAGGAAACAGATTTCTGGATATAGGAGCTCTATTTTCTTAGTCCTATTTTGGGAAAAAGCAATTTGAAGCTAAACAATATTGCCTTCGCACAAGTAAGCCAATCAGTAGTTTCTCTCTGTCATTTTCTTTTTGATTATGATTTCAAATTCAAGAAAACACACAAAACAAAATGAAGTGTGGATTTATTTTATTCACATGGTAAAGTATCACATATATTACAATTATTAATGATTTTAGGTTTTCATAATATTAATAAAGCACTTTGTTGATGATTTACTATGATATGACACTTTCCACAGAATTCATTTGCGTAAATGGTAAGTATTAATCCACACAAAAAAGAAAGCATAGCACATGGAATTTTTATACTCCAATACCGAGTTTAGGTTTTATGATAAATGCTGTTTGGCTCTCTAAGTGCATTTGTTAAGCTATTTGTAGACATTTATAATTAATATGCAGTTGTAATTACCAAGAAGAAAATTTTATTTTAACTGGTAGCAATTAATCATCTCAGAAATTGGTTCCCTATGTGATTTTTGTTGTTGTTGTCATTAATGAAATGTATTTATACACAATAATGCTTTGGGGAGTCTCTGATCTAAGGAATCTTAAAAGTTGTAAGTAACCTATTGGAGTAGCTTAAATAGAAAAAGTGTTATTCTTCCTTTCTTTTTTCTTTTCTTTTTCTTTTCACTTTTCTCTTTTTGGTTAGGCTAGATGGGAATAACTGACCATACCTATATTTATATGTATATAAATTTATATTGAGATAGAATATATATATATTAATTTGACTTCCAATTAAGTTTAAGTTTGAGATACATAACGTAATAATTTTATATTACTTTGTATTACTTTATTTGAAAATAAGTCTGTCAATTAATATTATTTAAGATTACATTTAATTACATTGTTTATACAGAAAATCACGTTTCTTTAAATAATAAAAATATTGCATACAGGTTTCTACAGCCTCCTATTCCACCCCCTTTCCTAGACACTATTAAAAATCTGTTGGATTTCACTTTAGAACTTTAACAATTTTAGGAATACCGAAATATGCCACCCCAAAATATACTTTTTGGGGATCTTTTGATATAACTATTTAGAGAGGATGCAGAGAGGGGAATAGCTCTGAAAAGCTGCCTCTTGTGCAGCAGATTTGCATCTGTGGGGCTGCAAACAGTCTTCCTCTGAGGACTCCTTATCTGTTTATCTTGATGTAGGAGAAACCTAAGTCACAGGAAAAAGAAACTAAAGGTCTGATTCTTTTAGTGGTCTGACAGAGACTTTTACCACAGGCTACTATCTACTATTTCTAAGGACATGCTCACCTCCTCTCACCTCCCATAACCTGTAGCCTCAGGACAGTTTGAAAACTTCAGTCACCTGGGCCCTCTTGGAGTCTCATATTTATTATGGCTCCTGTGCTTCTATCCATCAGTAAATTTTATGCCTTTTCTCCTGTCAATCTGCCTGTTGTCAGTTCATTTTCACAGACTCAAACCTTCAGAGGGGGAGGAAAAATTCTCTGCCCTTACACAATCCTGCACAGTAAGTGCATATTTTTAGGTATAAGGATATAACATAGATAGACCTAGTGCTGTCTTTTGGTCCTATGTTCTCTGATAATTTTTAAATTCAGCATCCATCGTAGTAACTTGCTGTTTAGTATTTAGTCGTGAATTAATTCTATTTTCAAACTTTGTTGTTATTTTCATTTTTAATTTCAACAATTCCATGTTTGCTATTGTTCGAATGCTTGTGTCCCCCTCACCACACCCCCCGAATTCATGTTAGACTTTAAACCTCAAAGCAATAGCATTGAGAGGTATTGATATTGAGAAATGATTGAATCATGAGTGCTCCACCTTTGTGAATGGAATTAATGCTATTATAAAAGATCTTGACAGAGGGAGTTTGCTCCTTTCTCATCCCTTGGGTTCCTTCACTATAGCAGGACACAGTGTTTCCTCAAGAAGATGCAGCAACAAGGCGCCATCTTGGAAGTGGATACTGGGCTCTCTCCAGACAGTGAACCTACCTTTATCCTGGACTCCCAGCCTCCAAAACTATAAGAAAATAAATTTCATTCTATATAAATTACTTAGCTTCAGATAATTTGTTACAACAGCACAAAACAAGTTTCAAATGCCAAAATCTCCAAAAGCATATTATTGTATGAGAATCTCAGCTTATTGGATGCAGTTCTTTCAAAGTATCTCTGAGAAATAAAAATGATACACTTATTTTAAAGTTCTGATTATACTCTTATTCCTTGTTCTTTTTCAGGTAATTCAGTTTTCTTGCTGTATTCCTAATATATTATAAAGTACATTTAAGATAGTAATCTTATTAACATGTTTATTGATTTTTGAGTGTGCATAGACTTTCCAGCAGAATTCTCTGAGTCAGACCCTTGATAAAGGGACATTTTTCAAAGAGAGTTATAAAGTGAGTCTACTCTGCGAAAGAAAATTAGTGGGACTTCTATCCATTTAAACTGCTATATGATTTAAATGCCCGTATTTTAGTAGATACTTCTGATTGTCTTAGAAACAATAATCTCACTTGAATTATTATGAGTCACTAATGAAAGAACAAAGAGATAAAACAAAAGAGATATGTTCCCACAGAATGAAGGCCTAATGACAATTGACTGAATTTTTGCACTGGATAAAACCTACAAAATTTGCTTGAGAAATCCTTTAGCAGTAAATCAGGCCATACTCAAAAATTCACCTCATAGCAATACACTCCATATTAATATTGGTAGAATCAATTTATCATCAGGTAAACATTATCAGTTTCACTAAATTGAGATAAATTTTGCTTTATAGTTCATTGTGAAATATGTTTTAATTTTAAAGTTGCACAGAATTAAAACCTCAAAAATTATGTTCTTAGTTTTATTATTGGGTATGTTAAAATAATATAAGAAAAATAATTTAATACTCAGTTTCCATGAAATAATTTTTATCTTCACTTTAAATGAGGCTACAGTTTGAGAACTACTGAAAAAAATATAAAGCTAGTTTAGAAGACTTTTAGCTAAGCTAAAGAGGTATTTTCTGGGAAAACTTTATGCACTGTGTAGAATAAATTAGATATTCCTGGAATTTGTCACAAATTGTACATTACTTTGTTTGATATAGCATTAATCATACATCGTAGTAATTTCCTCTCTCTTTTTCTGCCATCATTAGTAATACAATAGAGCAAATATCATATCTGTATTATTACTTAATTCTTTATAGTCTAGCACATATAGCTGCTCAGAAAACATGGTTGCATGAATACATAATTTGAAATGTTTTCTACTGGTATTTTGACTAATATAATAACATGGCTTTTACATATTTTGAATGTTAAAACAATACAAATACAATATTCCTCCTGCATTTAAAGCACTAGAGGTTCAATTACTTTAACATTTCTCTCTTAAATAGTGAATGAAGGATACACATGTCCTCTAATAGGGCCAAATTGCACCTAATGGAAAAACATGGGCTTTTGAGTCAAATGCCCTGAAGAAAAGAAAACAAGTTTTCACAACATGGATTAAATATGTAACCCATCTCAGCCTTAATGATTTGCCGCGACTTGCACAATTTGTTGTTTATAGTTGTTTTCTTGCCTAAGACTAGTTTATTCTGAGATATTCAACTTTTTTACACAGGTGCATCTATTTGGGTTTCATTGATACTAACAATTCAATCATATTGATTTGAATTTTGCTTCAACACATTCGTGAAGGATTTCTTCTGATCATTTGTTGTACTATTAGTTTTCTTCAGTTACTTATACGTATGTTGCCTTAGAATCTTACTGCCATCAATATTTTTTCACATGACTAGGCTTTCAGAACAAGATAAAATGAAACTGACTCAGATGTTTAGAATTTGGGAATACACATGACTGTATTCTCCGAGACTTTGTCAACATATATTTCTTCAGAAAAATAAATTTCATATTTTTTTACGGAAAGCTAACTTAAGAATGGAAGGGATGAACTTCAGATTATACAAATATTACAAAATGGAAAGTATTGTTATTGCTGCATAATCACTATCTTCTTCATAGCTTGTGTCTGTGTAGTATTTTATAAGTTTATTACTTTTTAAAATTGATAATGTAACTTTTTCGGAGACTAGTTTACTTGCTTAGTATCAATTAGCTACCAAGAAGAAAATTTGGAATTAGAACAGAAAAATTTAAACTCAGGGTTTGACTGTTACATGTCATTGACCTTTGGAATTTTAAAACAGCATGATATACCAACTATTATTTTAAAGCATCAAAATTTGCAATTCATTTCTAAGGAATTGTATAATTCCTGTATGCCATCAGTATGATATAAAATTATATTGAAAATGTTTTAAAATAGAGTAATATTTCTTCTTTTATTGTTCACCAACATGATTTAGTAAATGTCTAGTGACTAAACAAATAATAGATGAATAAAAAATGAATGAACTCACTGGAGTTAATTGTGAATATACCACTTAAAAAAGAATTGTATTATACTATAACTCAAACTAAGTATTATAACATTCAGTGATCTTTAAGTAAATATGTACTATTTTATAATAAGAAAACATAATAAAGATTAATGCAAACTTGATAATGCATTGGAAATTTTTTAAGTACTATAAGGGACTAATACAATGTTATGTTCTGTAGGGTAGAATATTCTTCCAGTTTTCTTGAACTTGAGATTTAGAAAATACAACATATACAAATGGCTTAGGAAAGATATTCTTCATTATTATTCAATTAGACTCAGGTGTAACCCAATAGATTCAGGGACTTCAACAGCACTTCCTGATGGAAATAAGAGGAAGCAGAAACATTCTACAGAAACTGGTATGCTACTAGAAAGTAAACTAAATGCAAACAACAGTCTTATCCACAGTAGTATAAAATGGCAGATAACATAAGGCATTTTTCTAGCAAGTGTGTTATATATAAATTATTTCAGTCTATTATGACTAGTGGATAATAAAATAAAAGGTATACTTGCTCAACATTATATCTTGTCTTTTTTTAAAAATATAATTAAATTATTATATTAGAGTAATGGGCAGCATCTTTTTCATATTATTTATATACCAGATGCCTTTAATGTAACAAATATCAAAATAAATAACTTAGGCTGTTGTTTTAGTCTGTCCAAGCTGCTGTAACAAAATACCATAAACTGAGTAGCTTATAAACAACAAAAATGTATTTCCCACAGTTCTGGAGGCTCAGAAGTTCAAGAACAAGGTGTGAGCAGATTAAATGTCTTGTGAGGGCCAGTTCCTTATAAACCACACCTTCTTCCTGTGTCCTTACATAGTGGAAGAGACAAATAAGTTTCCTCGGGCCTCTTTTGTAAGGGCACAAATTGCCTTTGTGAGGGCACTGCCCTCATGACCTAATGACCTCCCAAAGGCTCTGCCTCCTAATACCATCAACTTGGGAGTTAATATTTCAACAAACGGATTTTGGTAGGCTATAAACATTGTCTATCGCAGGTGTAATTTTGTTCTTCTTCCCATATTTTTACAGGAGATTTGGGGATTTTAGGAACTATTATCATGGAAAGGAGAAAAACAAATTTGAACTTTAATCATTTATTTGTTTTGATATGTTTTCAGAAAGTGATATTCAAGTGGATATTGCAAGCATTAACTTAATTATTCATCCCATAATTTTGAACAATCAGATATACTAGGTAGTATGGCTCTTGAAATTTTGCAGAAAACAATTTGAGTGTTGTATTTTTTAAAGATATATGGCATGATATACACATTTTTATACATAGGATGTATGGTAGGCAGGATCCTAAGAATGGCCACCATTGTTCCTTGCCCTTGTATAACCCTGTCATATTTGAGTTTGTGTAGAATCTGCGCATATCAGTTTAAAATGTCACTTAATGATTTCTGCCACTTTGCATGGCATGCAAGAGTGCATCTAGGTTGGCCTAATCAAATAAAACAAGCTCTTTAAAAGAAAAAATATTTTCTGTTGAGTCGCAGAAAAGGAAGTAAGGAAGTTTTGAAGTATAAGGATTGGTCATGCCATTGATAGTTTTGAATGGCTAATTTTGAATGTTGTGGCGGCGGGGGGCGGTCACCCACAACGGAATTCAGGCTTCTTCTGGAAGGTAAGAATGGTCCCTAGCTGACGATAACAAAGAAATGGGGACCTTAGTCTTACACTTCAAGGAACAGAACTTGGCCATTAACTTGAATACAACTAGAAGTGGATTCTTCCTTTGAGTTCCCACAGAGCCCATCTGGCTGGCCTGGGTTATTGGACTTGTGAAACCCACTGCAGAGACCTAGTCGAGCCCATCTGGACTTCTGACCTAAGGAAATGTGAACTGATAAGTGAATATTATTTTACTAAATATGTAGTAATGTGTTACGTAGCATTAGGAAGATAATATAAAATGTAAGACTTTTTTCCTTTTTTTAGACAAGATCTCACTCTGTCACCCAGGCTGGAGTGCAATAGTGGAGTCACAACTCACTGCAGCTTTGACCTCTGGAGCTCAGACTCTTGAGTTGCTGGACTACAGGTGCATGCCACCACGCCAGGCTAATTTTTTGTAGTTTTATAGAGATGGGGTTTCACTGTGCTGCACAGGCTGGTCTCAAACTCCTGGGCTCAAGCAATCCACTGACCTCAGCCTCCTAAAGGGCTTACATTACAAGTGTGAGTCACTGTGCTTGGCCCAACATTTTATTTTTCTTTTTACTGTGACTTTTATGGTGAAAATGTCATTCTGCATGGATTTATATTATGACATACATAAATACATTTCTTATGAATGTCAATACATATACTTTTTATTCTGCTTTGGCATTTTGCTCTTTTTATTAATACTGGTTAATAAGAAAAATATGATACAGTCTAGTGAATACAGTAAGCTCGTATGAGTCAATTAGAAGGCTTGCCAAAGTCACTAAGTCTATTACAATAGAAGTTTATTATATAGGTCTCTGATGCTCCATTAAAAAAAAAAAAAAGGCATATCTGGCTCACTTCTCTACCTGTGAGATCCAGAAATGAGAGAGCCAGTGGAAAGTGTAGAATGTGTTGTATTCCCTTTTAGTGCTTAAGCACGAATTAAAATTCTTCAGCATTTGGATCAACAGTTATCAGTTAGCACAGAGTCTTTATCTTAATTGTCCTCAAAAAGTCTGGGTACTTTTCTTTCCTCAGTGTACTTTTGTACTTCACTGACTTCCTGGAAAACAGACTCTGAGGCAAAGATTTGTATGAAGGATATGTTTTTGCCTTTTAGAAATATATAAAACATGGTGAGGAAAACAGGAATATAACTGGTCAGAAGAATAAGAAGAAATATAATTCAGTTGCCCTAAAAGCCTCAGCTGTACGTAAGGTCGCTCTGACATGAGGATGACTCTTCAGAGTTAATTTAAATATAAACAAAGGGCCAAGTACAACACATTGACCAGTCCCTGGGCATGGGCTCCTAACCGACAAGGAACATAACTTTAAACAATCAGCTTCCTTGACCAAAGACAATTAAGAAATTCCAGAGAGGTACTCAGCTGTAAGGCATTAGAAGCCAACTCTCCTCTCCAGGCACGTTGGCTCAAGCCTGTAATCCCAACACTGGGAGACCGAGGCGGGTGGATCACAAAGTCAGGAGTTTGAGACCAGCCTGGCCAACATGGCAAAACCTCATCTCTACTAAAAATACAAAAATTAGCTAGGCATGGTGGTGGGAGCCTGTAATCCCAGCTACTAGGGAGGCTGAGGCAGGAGAATCACTTGAACTCAGGAGGTGGAGGCTGCAGTGAGCTGAGATCACACCGCTGCACTCCAGTCTAGGTGACAGAGCAAGACTCAAAAAAAAAAAAAAAAAAAAAAGAAGAAGCCAACTCTCCTGGCATCTGGAGAAATGAGGATGTGGGTTCTGAAAGGGATATCTGGGCAGCACATCAGAATCTACTGCCTCCTAAATGTGGCTGCTGGTCCATCTGGTGTAGGACTGGAAGGTATTGTATACACTTGTAGTAATAGTGCTAGTTTTTTTCTCAAGTACATCCAGCCTTACCTTTTATAAGTGGGCTTTGGGTTTGAGAATTGACTTAGTTTTAGAAATTCACTGAGGTAAGCAACATTTTTGTAAATGCCTCCTTCACTCTCCAAATGCCTGTCCTAATCCTTAAACCTTGTAAATATAAAAATACATTACTTCCTCAATTATTTTATGTTGTATGGAACAATAGGCCTTCAGATAGGGCAACTATCCGGGTAAGCTGTGTATAGTCACATGAGATCTTAAATACAGAGAGCTTTCTCTTGCTGTCAGCAGAAAGGAAAGCCTGAGAAAATGGAGAAAATGGAGGGGTGAGAAGAATTCAATAAACTCTCCGTGGCTTTGAGATAAAAGGGGAAAATGAATAGAAATTTGGGCAACCTTTAAGAGAAAAGCAACCTGTCATTAACAGCCAGCAAGTAAATGGAAACCACAGATGTACAATCACAAAGAATAGAGTTCTTCAAACCAACTGAAGGAGTTTAGGAAGAGATTCTTTCTAAGTTTCCTGAGAGAGGAGCTCAATTTGGCCAACGCCATAAACTTTGGTCTTGTAACATCCAAAGAAGAGAACCTGGCTGAGTCCTCCTGGATTTCTGACCAACAGAATTGTGAGGTAATAAACAGGTGTTTAGATCGTTTTATTTGTAGTGATTTGTGATGACAGCAAAGGCAATTAATACTCTGAGCAAGGAAATTAATTTTTTCATTGTGGTTGTTAATGTTAGTCATCTTCCTGCCACCTTTTAAATTTTTTAAATATACAAAGTAAGCAACATTAGTTAACTGCACATCTACTTTTCCCTAGGCATATAATAAGTTTTAATCCATTCACATATATATTCCTTTGGATGAAGGGACTCTTACTCCAACCCCAGTGTTGATGCACCTCACATAAACTAACTTCAGCTAGTCTTTGATTATCAAATTGTTTAATCGTGCTCTCTAACTTTAGAATCCCATTAACCTCGGTTATGTAAGAAAGATGTATCAGTATCAGGAAGCATTTTCATGCTAGCCCAGCCATCAATGAGGTTTGCAAAGATATTGGTGTCACATTTACACATGTATTCACCATGGACTAATGAAGGGAACATTTTCTGGGCCCTCTCAGGTAATCTATTCAGGTGGTGGTTTCTGAGATTTATTAGAACATTCCCACTTACCTGACCCTTTGATTCCTTCCTTAAATCAGTGTCAAAGAGGTTTCAGCACACTATCAGCAATCATTGTTTTCAGTCTTCAAGGAGCCATCCCTGCAAACACAGAAGAAGGGCTGTGAGTGTTCTTGCCAGAATATTGACTTCTAAATCATAAGTGATTGCCCTCATGTCAAAAAATACTTTCTTTTTAACCTGATACGATTCTTTTCCTTCTTATTATAAAACCCCCAAGATACATTTTCATACATGTGGTAAAAATACACATTAGATAATTCTGCGATCTCCTTGTCATAGAGCCTATTTGTGTGTGTGTGCGTGTGTGTGTGTGTGTGTGTAAATGTGAAAGCAGACCTTGTTTGTATGCTCATCCTCTGAAGACAACTAACTGTTTTTTGCCTTGGAGTCAATGAGAGATGTTTAAACAATCTTGAAGAAAAGCGTGTTGTTTCAAACCAGCCTCAGGTAAGGTATTATAAATTCCTAACAAACGTTAAGTGATTTTTCTTTCATGATAAGAAACACACCAGTTTGGTGATTTTTCTCTCATCATGAGAAACACGCCAATTTGGTTGGCCAGGTTGCCCCAAGAAAATTTGGGAATTCAAGATATTGAGTCTCATTCGCACTAATACTGCCATTCTTCATCTCATGACCACATTTTCTGTTCCATTAGAACTCAGATTGACTCAGAATATCTGACTTTTTGAAATAATTTTTATTGATACATAATAGATGTCTATAGTTTCCTAATATATGTAATGATTTAATGTATTTATATAATTTGTAAGATCAAATCAGTGTGCTTGGAATATTCATTACCTTAAATATTTGTCTTTTTGCTAGAATCATTTGTTATCTTCCTGCTATGTTGAAATGTACAATCGACTGTTATAAACTATAGCCACCTTACTTATCTATCAAACAGCTGATCTTATTTCTTCTTCCAACTGTATGTTTGTACCCATTAACCAACTCCTCTCCATTTCCTCTCCTACATGCCATTCCCAACCTCTGGGATCCCACACATGGGTGAGAACTTGCAGTAGCTGTCCTTCTTTGCTTGGCATATTTCAGTTTACATAATGATCTCTATTTCCATTCATGCTCCTGCAAATAACCAAATTTTATTTTTTTATGTCTAATATTCCATTGTATGTGTGTATATATAGATAGATATCATATTTATTTATTCATTTATACATTGGTGGATAAAGCAGCCAAACTAAAAAGATAAATGACTTCAAAGAAGCTGAGACTGATGATGGACTTCTGAATTAAAACTACGAAAAACAGAATGCAACAGGGTAATATATTTTTTAAAATAACCAAAGCACAATTAAACAATAAAAAACTCTGTTGATGGGATTTCATTATTTTTTATGATGGAATAATATTCCATTATGTGTTTTTGTTGTTGCTGTTTATCCATTCATTCTTGAGGAACACTTAGGTTGTTTCCAGATTTTGACTATTGTGAATAGTGCCATAATAAACATGGGAGTGCAAAGATCTCTTATATTTTTTTCCTTTCTTTGGAGATATTTATATCTGTATGTAGATATAGATATATATTTAGTGTATATATACACACACTAAATATATATATCTTTTACATTGTTGGTAAAAATGTAAATTAGTACATGAAAGTTCATGTACTAATACATAGAGCTACCATATGACACAGCAATTCCACTACTGAATATATATATATAAAAATATATATACACTAAACATAAATATATTTATATATATTTAGTATATATATTTATATATATTTATATATATAAATCATGTTATATATATTTACATATATATTTATATATATGTATTTAGTCTATATAAATATATATATTTAGTATATATACACACACTATACATATTTAGTGTATATATATGTATATATTCAGTAGTGGAATTGCTGTGTCATATGGTAGCTCTATGCATTAGTACATGAAGGTTCATGTACTAATTTACATTCCCACCAACAATGTAAAAAAGTTATCCTTTATACACATCCTCATCATCATTCATTATTGCCCATCTTTTTTATTAAAGCCATTTTAACTGGAGCGAGATTATATCTCATTGTGGTTTTGATGTGTATTTCCTTAATGATTAGTGATGTTTAGCATTTTTTCTACATTGTTGACTCTTTGAATGTCTAAAAGTCCTGGCCAAAGCAATAAAGCAAGAGAAAGAAATAAACGGCATTGGAATTATAAAGGAAGAAGTCAAATTAGCCTTGTTTAGAGACGACATGATTTTTCACTTAGAAAAACCTAAAAGGTCCACCAAAAAAAAAAAAAATACTGTGAGAACTAATAAGGAATTTCAGTAAAGTTTCAGGATACAAAATCACCTTACAAAAACAAGTCACATTTCTATATATCTACAGGTATCTGAAAAGGAAATCAAGAAAATAATTTCATTTACAATAACTATAAAGATTATAAAATACTTAGGAATCAATTTAACTAAAAAGCAAATGGTCTACGGGGAAACTATAAAATACTGATTAAAAAAATTGAAGAGGACACAAAAAATGAGAAAAATATCCCATGCTTATGTACTAGAAGGATTAATGTGGTTAAAATGGCAATACTACTCAAAGCAATTTACAGATTCAGTGCAATCCCTGTCAAAATCCAATTACATTCTTCACATACATAGAGAAAAACAATCTAAAATTTGTATGGACCACAAAAGACTCTGTGTAATCAAAGCAATCCTGAGACAAAAAAGAACAAAGCTGGAGGCATGACACTACCTGACTTCAAAATCTTCTTCCAAGATATAGTAGCCAAATCAGCATGCTACTGGCATAAAAACAGACACACAGAACCTCTGAACAAAAGACAGAACACAGATTCAAATCTTCCCACTTACAGCCAACTCGTATTTGACAAAGGTGCCAATAATGTACAAAAAGCGAAGCACAGTCTCTTCAATAAATTGTGCTGGGAGACCTAGAGAAGTATACGCTGAAGAATGAAACTAGAGCCCTATCTCTCACCATATATAAAAATCAAATCAAAATGGATTAAAGGCTTAAATTTAAGCCCTCAAACTATGAAACTACTAGAATAAAACTTCGGGGAAATGCTCCAGGACATTGGTTTGGACAAAGGATTTTGTGTAAGACCGCAAAAGCACAGACCACCAAAGCAAAAATAGACAAATGAGATTACATCAAGCTAAAAAGCTTTTGCACAGCAAAAGAAACAATCAACAAAGTGAAGAAACAACCCACAGAATAAGAGAAAATATTTGCAAACTATCCATCTGAAAAAGAATTAATAGCCAGAATATATAAGAGGCTCAAACAACTCAATAACAAAACAACAGCAACAAACAAACAAAAAACTTACAAATTGAAAAATGAGCAAATGATTTGAATATAAATTTTTGCAAAGAAAGACATACAAATGGCCATCAGGATACTGGATTTGGCTGCAATTAGTATTCTTTGCTGTTTCACTCCCTCTAACATTCCCACTTAAAGCCTGCTTTCAATAGTTTTTCCTACAACTTTAGTATCATTTAATGTGGCCATATAGATTTTTCTGGCTTTCTAGCCTTTACAGTGTAAGTTGTCTTATAGCTGTCTGAGCTTTTTTTATTTTTAACAAGCTTGTGAATTCTGTTGAAAACAGCTACGTCACACCACAGTCTATCATTATTATTATCATTGTTCCAGTGATTGCTGCCTTCATATCCTCCCAAACAGGCATCTATGAAAGCACAATCTCACAAACCACAAGAAACAAGGTCCCAATTCCCCCATTCTCCCAGGTGGGGAAGCTCTTCAACTTCAAACTTGCATTGTGAGACTTTATTTTTCCTGTGGTCATCACCGCAATTAATTATCTTTATATTATGTGTTAACAATTTATTTGTTATCTTATATGTTAACAATTTATTTGATGATACAATCCAAGGGAAGCAAGCAGGAGGGGAAAAATAAATTTAGATCAGGTAGAAGAGAAGGAAATTTCAAAGTTCCTGGCCACAGCCTAAATCAAAATTGTAAATGACCAGAAAAATGGGATTTCTCACTCATTGATTGCTCCAGTTGAGCAGATCATAGGGAGTTACTGTTTCTTGTCCATTAGAGGAAAAGATGGTAAAGTAATATAAAGTAATATATGCACAGATTCCTTTTATTTTCCTGTTACTTTTTAGTAAAAATTCACCACAAACAGCATTAGTTCCTCAGCATTGCTGTGTTGTAACCCTACCCCTTTGAGAGACTATGGAGATGCCAGGAGCAAGGCCAATAGGTCATCTGATTCTAATAGTGTTGGACAGAGACAGAGACTGTGTGGGACTGGTCAGAGCTGACATGGGTTCAGAGGCCCCTTTTCAAGCAGGTTAGATAAAAGGATAGAAACCATCCACCTAAAGAAATTGAGAGTGTTGAGTGCATTTTAGAAAATCATCCAATGGGTGACACGGAGTATATTTCTTGCAGAGACTCTTACTGCACACCTAGCTATCAGGGGGCTGCCACTTCTGCATCTGGCTGCTTGTATGGGGAAAAGCAGTGGATGCTGAATGGATCTTGCCCCTGCACACTGGCTTCAAAAGTGACAGTGCACATGTCTGCAAATTCACATAAGTCATGTCATTGAGTATTTCACAGGACTTACATTTTCAGAAACATCAGAGTAATCACTTAAAAATGCAATTCAGATTACATGCTAACCATGCTCAGTTTCTACAACGGCTTCCATCTTACTGGGGAAACTTTTAAAATTCTTACCCTTGCCTCAAGACTTTATCTGTTCTGACTTTTGTCACTATGATTGTCTTGTATACACTCCTCCCTTCTAAACTATGGTCAAGCCCATTTTCCTGTCTTTTCCGTAAAAATTTCTAGCTGCTGTTTATCTCGGGGACTCACAATTTATTTCTCAAGCTGTTCTCCCTCACTTGATGCAGGGCTCTGAGGCACTGTCACATCTGCAGAAGAATTTCCCTGATGACCAAATCCTATCATTTATACTTGCATGCCGCTTTTTTTTTCCTCAAAATAATTATCTGATCCAAAGTTATAATTATGTATTTAGCTCTTGGCTTATTTATGGCCTCTCTCTCTCAACAGTAAAAGTATCCTGTGTGTCTTGTTTTTTTATTTGTCTTTTTCTTTTCTTATTTGGCTAAATCTCCAACATCTAGTAGAGTTTCTGTCACATAGTAGTTGTACATTAAACATTTATGCATGAATGGGTAAAGGAAAGAATAAATGGTTGATTAAACTTCAACCTAAAAAAAAACTATTATTATTTTCAGATATTAAATGTCACTGTAGTGTTAAAAAATAAAATATTCAATGTCACTAAAATTTAGTAAAGATGTCTATTTACAGTCCTGATAATGTGTTCAAATAATTAAAGGGATAGATAGCTTGTCTATTAGAAAGTTCTAGAAAATCATTGTGTTAAATTAAGAGATCATAAATTATTTTCACTGAGTCAATTGGCATATACTCGAGAAAAATGTTAAAGGCCTGTTTTGATATGTACAAGTCCCTTATCATGGTTAATGAGACTTCATATTATTTTCTCTGACTTTTAACCATACCTGAAACTAATGAGGAGCATAATTATGTAAATATAAACTATTATTGCATTTAAGATTAAAAGGATTCACTACAATGAAGTTTAAACTGAATTTTTACTCATCTTTATTTTTCTTTGTGTGAACAATGAAATCAATAAATGTTAATATTTTTATTAATTCTCAACAAATCCCTCCTAAACATTATTAGTAAACTATATCATCCTGTCCTTTAACTCAATCTCTTTTTCAATTTTTTTAATTAAATTACTGTTATTCTGTATTGGAGTTATCATAGAACACATTCAGATGCAATATACTATACTATTACTATGTTGAATATAACTATTCAAAATGATGGAATGCCAAATGAATACATTTGAGTGTGTGTTCTTTAAACTCATAAGAAATTAATGAAAGGTCTCAGTTATAGTGATTTTTTTCAAATGAGGATTGGCGATCTGCTTTCATATCTTATCAGATTAAAAATACTATTCATGGGTTTACCTTATTAATTTATTTATTGGTTGGTCCATTAATTTCTGTCTCTCTACATAAACTTATTTAAAGTGGTTTATACTATTTTGCATGATAAAATGAAGAAAATAAAATCAAATTATAAAATCAGATTTAGGAAAAGGGATAAGTGTAATATCAAAAGGTAAGTTAGAAAAATGTAATTCTTAAAGATGTCATAGTTTGTATGGATTGCTATAACAAAATACAATAGACAGTATGGCTTATAAATAACAAACATTTATTCCTCACATTTCTGGGAGATGGGAAGTCTAAGACCAAAGTGCTGCAGATTTAGTGCATGGTGTATGGTGAGGGCCTACTTCTTGGTTCATAGACTGGTCTTTTCCTTATGTCCTCACATGATGGCAGAGGCACGGAATCTCTTGAGGTCTCTCTTATGAGGGGACTTCTCCCATTCATGAGGGCTCTACCTTCCAAACCTGATTACCTCCCTGAACTCCATCTCCTAATGCTATCACTTTAGGGGTTAGGGCTTCAACACATCAATTTGGGAGGGACAAAAACATTCAGTGTATTACATGTGTGTTTCTTGGCTTCCAAAGGGAAATATAACCCCTCCTTCAAAAAATTCATTTACGTTGACAGAAATAACCATTTATTTACGCAGAAAAAACAACATTGTTTTGCACAGTATTTCAAGAGAAAGTTCTCAGGTGAATATTTAGTTGGGATATTTATAACACTCAGAAATATTTGTAAAATATTTTAATGACTTTATATAATGACCACTGTAGAAAGATGAAGTTATAACATTAAAATGCAACAACAAATTGTGAAATTGTATGATATGATATGTAAACAAAAAGTTCCTGATAGGCTGATGTATAGCAGCATAGAAGTTATAGTATTATGAATTGTAGATGCAATGTGTAAATTTCAAAGTTATTCAACTAATAAATAGTATAACTGAGAGAGTATCAGATAGGGAATGCCAAATTTAGGGATGAAGACTTTGCTCTCTGACATTTTTAATCCCAAGGATTTTACAAATCATGACATCATACTATGTATTTTAGACAGATTTTCAATTTTCAAAGAAAACCAAAAGCATACTACTTAATTTAGTATTTGTACTATTTTATATTTTTTTTTACTCATTGGTATTTTTATAACATCATAAAACACTATATCTAAATCTAAAGTGTGTGTGTGTGTGTGTGTGTGTGTATTTAGGTTAGTGTCTAGCTATATTTCCTGTGTCAAGATTTGTTGTGTGTCTTCTTTGGGCATGAACTGCACAATTTATATGTAAATTTAAGAGATTTAGAGATTATCTTATTTCATGTTTAAAATAATTATATTAAATGCAAATAAAATATCCACATATTCTGAATGTAAGTATTCCATTTCACAATCAGCATACACAGATTAAAATATTGAAGAATTCCAGCACCTAAATGAAAAATACATAGCATGAAAATCTCCTCCCCCATAGTACAAAGAAAGTACCTTATACCCTTGTTTTGTTTGCTTCTTTGTTTGGTTGCTCATTTGCTTTAAGGAAACATTTCACCAAATATCTGATGTTAAATAAATAAATACAGATATATGCAAAGATAATTGCTGTTAACCATTCAGATAAATTTTGCTGGTAATAAATTTGTTGGAGAGATTTTAAATAATTTACTTAAACCATATTACCTTTTTATTATATGTGCTTTGAACACAGAAATGTATATAATTTCAAGAATAATGTCAGTAGTGAAGAAAATGAAAGAAGCTTTTAACAACCATGAGTAACTTAAGGTAAACATAAACATTATTTCTGGATTGATATAGTGTGAAAATGAATCTTTTGAGCAGAAATCTCCATATTTTCAGACTCATAAGGAGTTTAAAGTTCAAGACCTTATAAACATGCCTGAAATTATATTTTTAAAAATGATTGGCTAAAAAATTAAAAGAAACATTTAAGTACTTCCGTGGAGCAGCAGAATAGAATCTTAATACAGAAATCTCATAATTTTCAGATAGCATCAGATTTTTCTGATTCATTGGAAGCAGTGGGGAGAAAATCTTCCAGGAGACAAACTGCAGCTTTGGCAACAGTGTCCCAGAGTGTATTGCAAATAATGTCTGAAATGCAGGGTGAGCATCCCTAATCCAAAAATTTGAAATCCAAAGTGCTCCCAAACTTAAAACTTTCTGAGCACCAACATAAAACATGAAAGAAGTACTTATCAGAGCATTTCCAATGTAAGATTATTGGATTAGAGATGCTCAACTGTTAAGTGTAATGGAAATATTCCAAAATCCAAGGAAGTCCAAAACCTGAAACACTTCTGATCCCAAGTATTTTGAATAAGAAATACTCAACCTCTATTTACTTTCATAAAATGGGAAAACGCACCTCTCCTTTTCATAACCCGTTTTGAAGAATCTCTCCAAAAACAAAAGATAATAGAGTTTCCTCTTTGGTACACTGTGAAACATGACAAAGAATTGGAAATAAACGAATAGCTAAAGATATAAAAAAAATTTTATCTAAGACAACAGAAAGTTATAGAATAACTAATATGTCCTTAAAACCTAATCTCATATTTTAAATATGTTTTTAAATAGAAACATAGACAAATTACTTTCCCAGTTGCTAAATTAATAAAGTTGTTCTTGACTATTCCACAGATAAATCAGAATGAGGAAAGAAAAAGGTATACACATTAAATGAGAAACCATTTGTTAGAAATGGCAAGTTTTAATAAAGAGATTACTCTATTTCATGTTTAAAATATTTGTATTAAAATGCAAGTAAAATATCCACATACGCTGATTGTAAGTATTCCATTCCACCAATGAAATATCCTAGTTATCCCATTTCAAACCAAACTTAGAATCAGTGTTCTTACTTTTTTAAAGTGATACTTCTAAAATTATAACGTGCAAACTGTCATGCAAAATCTTATTAAAATGTAACCAAGTTTTGCAGGGATGGTGTGGAGCCTGTGCGTCCCAATTTCTAACAAATTCCCAGGTAATTTCAAAACAGGCTTTTATCCAGACTGCACTGAGTAGGAAGGCCTTATCAAAAGTGTCCCAATGGGTATGAAAGAGCACTCTGGGATGCCTCTAATAGATCCTCACCTAGTGATCCCATTTTCTCTCAGTGTGTCTGGGTAACACTGGAGACAGCCAGACCCAGCCTGATTTCTTCCAGTTACATAAAATGTATCCATTTTTACAATGTGTTCTGGCATAAAAAGGGTCAGACACACTGCTTTGTCCAACGCATAGTATATAGGCAAGGACAGAAAAATTCCATTTGTTAATAGTGACATAATATTTTAAGAGAACCCTTATAAATTAATGGTTTTCCCCTAAAATATTTTTAATTAAAACATGTCAACAATATCTTTAATATTGGCTTATTTGGCTTTTTTTTTTTTTTTTTTTTTGAGACAGAGTCTTGCTCTGTAGTCCAGGCTAAGTGCAGTGGTGCAATCTCAGCCAACTACAGCCTCCGCCTCCTGGGTTCAAGAGATTCTCCCACCTCAGCCTTGCGAGCAGCTGGGATCACAGGCACACACCATCACGACCTACTAATTTTTGTATTTTTAGTAGAGATGGGGTTTTGCCAAATTCCCCAGGCTAGTCTCGAACTCCTGGCCTCAAGTGATCCACCCATCTCAGGCTCCCAAAGTGCTGGGATTACAGGCTTGAGCCACTGCTGCTGGCCTATTATTTGGCATTCTTGAAAAAAATGTTTTTAAATTATGATGGTCACCACTTAAAAAAAGTGTTTGGGGGTTTCCAGAGTGGCATTTTTTTAATGCATAGGGTAACTTGGGGCAACTTTAGCATATTCCTTTAAATCTTTAAAAAATTTCTTTAAACTAAAGTGAATAGTTCTCTAAAACCCCAGCTGTCTTGAATATATTGAAGCCACTAAAAACAAATGTGCATCTTCTTGATTACAAGATGTATTTGCAGAGGTTGTAACTTTGTAATCCACGTGATATGCCCAATGTTCTGGATGACACTGATTGTATCTTAAAAATCAATTTGCATGTATAAAATTGTGTATCATTTGATTACTTTGGAGGTTTTAAAAATATATTATAAAAAGACTTATATTGCATAGCTGTCTTCAATATCACAAAATTAGCATTCTTTAAATCAGATACTAACATCTTCCCAGAGACAGAAGACAGGACCTTCCAAATCATCAGTGCATAATCAAAGCCTTATGAAGTGAGTCACAACTCTGACTGTTATAGAATTGCACTTAAATAAAAGACAAAAAGTGGCAAATAATTCATGCTGTTAGAAATCAAAAAGGAGCACTGAGAGAATTCTGCGGTTTGGCAATGTTTTGCTTCATGATTCTTACAATATGTTCTTTTCTGTATTAATAATGAAATTGTAAAGGTATGAATAATTATTTTTTCAAAATTCATGTTGGAGTATTTCAAGGTATAATTTTTTATTTACAGCTGCTTTTCATGGTACTTTTGGTAATAATTTTATGGGAATTTTATAGATAATATTTAATAATAAAGTATCTTTTAATTGGCAGAGTAACTGTGCTTGTGGGTTTGTACTTGATTATGTGTATGTGTGTGTGGTTTGTGTATCCAATGAATGACAGAATACAAACACTTATTTAGCAAGTTCTAATTGTAACTTTTAAATCTGCTGAGAGTGTAGGTTGAAAATGTAGATTTAGTGTTATGTTTTTGAAAAATTTAGAAAGCTTTCTTAAATCTTTCGTTCTACAAACATGTTTGATTCAAGATAGAGAATTGCACAAGTGAGAACTCTCTGATGAAATGGCTGGTTCCTCATGCAGAAGATCCTAATAATCAGAATTATAAATCACTGGAGAATATCTGGACTTTGAGTCACTGAAACTATACTACAAAATGCACCCGTTACTCAACATAATGAAATCCACTGCACACTATAGGCTTTTTATGAAAACGTACTTAAAACTGCTGTTTCCTGACATTTGCTATGACAATCAATTATAGAACTGAAATATATTTCTGGCATCAAAGGCAGCTTTACCGTGACATAGAGAAACAGCTTTTCCAAAATGTCCAGTTTACGGATATTTGCCAGCAATTATGTTCCCATTACTTAAAGGGGATAAAACAGTAGTAAATAAATGAAATAAGTAGTCCTCACAATAAACATGGAATGTATTACATGTTTTTGGGAAATGAATAAGCGACCCTAAATATTTTCTGAATAACAGGAAGAGTGAATTTTTTAGATAGTTGTTAGAGACTATTCAACCCAACTCTTTATGTCCAAACATAGATTCGAATGGAACAAAAAACTACTTTGCCCAGAGAAAATTATTAAATTGTTCTGGAGTAATTCATCCATATTTTGTTTTTCATTTGCATTTTGGAGATGTTTAAATTTCATGGAAAGTTTGTCTTAAATCAAAACTTTGACACCATTGGAGAAGTAGGTAGAACTACATGTGAGTTTTACAAAACACCAGAGTATCAAAGAATAGCTAGATTTTATTCATTCGTTCTCTGGTAAAATTCTCAAATTTTATTTTTACTTCAAATGTATCTGGTGTGGTAGGCTGAGTAATGGCCTCTCAATGATACCCGTATCTTAATCCAGGAACTTGTAAATGAATTAGCTTATACAGGAAAATGGACTTTCAGATATGATTAAGTTAATAATCTTGAAATGGAGAGATGACACTGAATTATCCAGATAGGTTCAATATCATCACAAGGATCTTTGTAAGAGAGAAGCAGTAGAGTTAGAGTCAGGGAGAGAAAAGTTGTAAGGATGGAAGCAGAGCTCAAAGAGGAGAGATGCTACATTGACTGGCTTTAAAGATGGGGCATGGGGTGGAGGCGTGAGACATGGAATGTAGGGCAGAATTAGAAGATGGAAAAGGCAAAGAAACAGATTTTCTCCTAGAGCCTCCTGAAGGAACCAGTCCTGTGGACATAATCACTTTAGCTCAATATAACTGATTTTGAACTTATGGCTCCCAGAACTGTAAGGAAATAACTTTGTGTTGTTTTAAGTCATGACATTTGTGGTAATTCATTTCAGCGGCAATAGGAAGCTAATATACTTCGTAATCAGTAACCAGTAACTCCTTACCTAGCAAATGTAGTCTTTAACACTTGGAGCATATATTTTTTTATTACATAACTCTATTTTACATGATTCCTGTTTTTGTTAAGTTTTCATTTAAAAGCCAATATCTTCTTCCAGACTTCTAAATAGTTCCTTCAGTGACCTATGCTTACACATTTTTATATTTCCAGGTGTGGTAGATACTTCTACTGTCTGCATTATGTCTCCTTAGTCCTCCACTGATCTCAGCTAGAATGGCTAAAAAATTCTATGTGACCTCAGGCTCATTTCACATTGCCAGTATCTGCCCCCACGAGTGCCTATTGCTCATCTTCTGCATTTGCTATGGGACTTTTTCTCATACCTGGAGCAAACTCCTTCCATGTTCAAAGTACACTACACTTAAACCCCCTGAAGAAGATAACATATCTAGTGGTGACCTTCAAATAAAGGGGCTCAGGAGTTAGTAAATAAAAATCCAAGCCGCCAATATTTCAGGTGGATGTGTCCAAATTTTGTCTCTGATTTTCACAGATTCAGAAAGAAGCAACTCCCACAGCCTACAACAGTGAATTTTATAGGGCACCCTCGTTGTGGCTTTTAATCTTGTCCCATCTCTTTCTCACCACACCCATACCCCTGCTTCCTGTGATCATCTATAAATCAACTACCTGCTCCAAGATCTTGTCTCAGACATGGCTTTCAGAAGAACCTGAAGCAATGCACCAGGATAATGTTAAGAGTCTTGAACACAGTAGTCAATCAAATGTTTCTTAGACAATTTACATTTGAAAAACGACTGATTAATGAGAAAGATTTAAAATATATTTTAAGAATTGTCTTGATTTTATTTCTACCTTTAATTACCTTCTATGATGATGGGTTTTTTTCTCCTGCATATATGTATTTAAATTTGAGTGGGAGTATCATTAGCATGCTGTTAAAACTTCTGGAATATGCCTACAATGGAAAGTATTTCTGAAATATGTTTATGAAAATGGTTACTCTGATTTTATGAGTTTTCTTAAGGTAGACATTATGTTAATTTAAAAATGGTTTATTAATATATAATTTAATTTTCACTGAAACATGGCAATTTATTGAAGGTCAGCTTCTCTTAAACATTATTTTAACTAAAATCAAAAATGGTACATAAGATTAAAAAAGATAAATTCTGATCTGAGATATAATGCATGCTGCTCCTAATTTGAACAAGCAGTGTTAAATGGACACACTTATAGTAAGACTTAATAAGTTCAAGACTAACTTCTCCCCCTTTCCTACCCCCATACCGCACCACTGACTCCCAGCCTCTGCTAACCACCATTCTACTCTCTACTTGTATCAGTTTGACCATTTTACATTTCTCACATGTAAGTGAGATAATGTGGTATATGTTTTTCTGTGCTTAACTAATTTTACTTAGCATAAGCTCCTCCAAATTCATCTACTTTGTCACTCATAAAAAAGATTTCCTTATTTTTTAAGGCTGAACACTATGCCATTGTGTATACATGCCTAATTTTCTTTATCTAGATGTTTATTGATGGACACTTAGATTGATTACATATTTCAGTTTTTTAAGTAATACTGCTATTAACATTAAAGTACAGATATCCCTTTGACATATTGATTTTCATTCCTTTGGATATAAACCTAGAAGTGGAATTGTGGTTCATACAGTAGTTCTATTTGCAGTTTTTTGAGGAACCTACATACTGTTTTCCATAACAGCTATATGATGATTACATGCATACTTTTAGTGTGCCTTGAAGAAACATAAGCCAATATATAGATAGTTTTTTGCTTTTATTGGCTTATGTTCCTTCATATATATATATATATATATATATATGACTATATACACACATATACATTATTAGCATATATAGATAGATATTCATTATTACTTATAATTTCTGTAAGAATCATGATTAGGTTGGAATGTCATATCTTAGTTTATGTATCTAGAGATGGTTTATGGTAATACATTTCCATTTATTTCTTTTCAAATTAGAAAGAATGTATACTCTGGAAATTGTTGCAAATGCAGTCTTTGGTACATAAAAATAGTAAATAAAATGCTAGAAAATGACAAACTACAGATGTGTCAGTTACAAAATATTGTATTAATATTTACATAATATGAATACTAAAACTTAACAATTCATGATTTAGACTCTCTTTTGATTTCTTACAAATGATACATTTGAGAAAGTAGCATTGAAGATGTAGATTGGATAACTGGGGAAAAAATGGCTGACATTCAAAGCAGCATTAAATAGGTATATTTTTTTTTCTTTGCCAACTATAATTTAACTGCACTATGAGACCATCCCTTGTGTATGTATTCATGAATTTTTAAATTTAATGTACAGTTTTTTATGATCAAGTAGTAATGAAAATATTTACCAAAGTATCAAAGATCTAAAACAATAGTAACTTTAATTGATTAAAAAAGAGTAAAATATACTATAGAACAAGGAAATATAGTTAGTGCAATTTTAGTGTCACAGGGAAATGCAAAGAAGGTCATTCACAAGTAGTAAACTGCTAGAAAAAAAAATATTAAAAGCAGACAGACCAAAAAAATATATTGCTTTCAAAGAAGTTGAGACTGATGGTGGACTTCGGAATTAAAACCATAGCAAAAAGAATATAATGGAGTAATATATTGTTAAAAGCTGGCAATCACTAAAAGAAAATAAAACAATCAAAAACAATACCTCTGTTTACAATATTTCCCTCTTTTTATGGCTGAATGATATTGTATTGTGTATTTTTAATGTGTTCATCTATTGATAGACATGTAGATTGGTTCCATGTCTTGGCTGTTGTGAATAGTGCTGCAATAAATATGGGAGTGCAGATATCTCTTTAGATATATTGATTTCCTTTACTTTAAATATATTCCCAGCAGTGGGATTGTTGGATCATATGATAGTCCTATTTTTGTTTTTTTTGAGAAACCTTCACACTGTTCTATAATGGCTCTAGTAATTTACATTCTCACCAACAGTGTACGAGGGTTCCCCTTACTATACATCCTTGTCAGCATTTGTTATTGCCTGTCTTTTTGATTAAAAATAAAAGCTATTTGAACTGGGGTAAGATGATGGATGGAACTCTAAGATATTACATTAAGTAAAATAAATCAGGCACATAAAGACATAATTTTGCATGTTGTCATTAAATATATGGAAGCTAAAAATATTGAACTCAAGGAAAGGAGAGTAGAATGATGCTTATCAGAGGGTGGGAAGTGTAGTGGAGAGGGGACAACAAAGAGGATATAGTTAATGGGTACAAAAATACAGGTAGAAAGAATAAAATCTAGTGTTTCGTGGCACAATAGGGTGACTATTGTATATTATAAATATACAGTAATTTATTGTGTTTTGTAAATAGTTTATTGTATATTTTTAAACATACAACAAATATATTAAATATGCAATTTATTATATATAACACTTAAATATACAATAATTCATTGTGTATTTTAAAATAACTGAAAGAATAGAACTGAAATGTTCCTAACACAAAGAAATAATAAATGTTTGAGGTGACGGATAACCTAATTACCTTGATTTAAGTGTAACATATTGTATTTTTATTTCAAAACATCACATGTAGTCCATAAATTTGCATAACTAGTATGTATGCATAATATTTTAAAAGGATATAAAAACTTTGTTGATGTAGAATTCTGTACACCTAAAGTAAAGGAAAAGTGAAAAGGGTTATAAGTAATTTGTATTTGTCTTATTTTTATCTAATCCTTCTAAATTAGTATCTTAGTCTGTTTGGACAAAATATCATAAATAGGTGGCTTATAAACAACAGAAGTTTATTTCTCATAGTTTTGGATGCTAGATAGGTCCTGATCAGGAAAATCTGGTGTCTGTTGAGGGCTTATTTACTCATTCATGACATTGTCTTCTCAAACTTTGTCCTCACAGGGCACAAAGGAGAGGGCGTTTCTGGAGTTGCTTTTGTAATGCCGGTAATCCTATTTATGAGAGCTGTGCCCTCATGACGGAATCATGTTCAAAAGGTCCTTCCTCCTAATACCATGACCTTGGGGATTTAATTTTAATTTCAACATAAGAATTTTGAGGAACATATTCAGTTCATAGTATTTAGTATTGTGTATTTTGTATATTTGCCATTTGAAATGATACTAATTCTTATGATTTCTTATAATTGGTTTATCTAATTATTTGCTTTCTGCTATCTGTATCCAGAACACTGCCAGTTCAATTTTTATTGCCTTCTGTTGCCTCAGTATCTATTCTTGAACACCTACAATCTTGAAGTTCCAAGCTTTCAAAAATAAAGATTTGTTTATAAATTTAACTTGTTTTATGATATAAAATTTTGTTTTATTTTCCATCATCACTTTGCTTCTTGGCCCATTTTATTAGTGCAACTGAGTAGGTCTCATGATTAAATTTTTTTAATTGTTAACATTTCTTGAATATGTAACATTTTTTCTTGGTCATCTGTTTGTAAAGTCATAGGAAAAAATATCCCAGGAGGTGAACTGAAAATGCAAATCATTTACATTTTGCTAAGTTAACACTGAACACCACCTCACAGACACTCTGCTTTGTGGTTATATCTCCTTCCTCTCCTCGAAGATATTTGTTTGGATCAGAGAAAAGGCCAACATGTTATTGATTTTCATTATCCTTTTATAACCATTATTATAATTCCTTTCATCAGAAAATTTAACTGCCAAGCTGATTAACACCTCCTAATTTCTCTGCAATGTGTCACAGAGACAGACAAATGCCCTTAGATGTTTGGGTTTCTTTTTTGTTTTTGTTTTGATTTGCTTGTCTTTTTGTATGGTTGGTAGGTAGGTTGGCTCAGTTTGGTTTGGCTTGCTTTGGTGGCAAGTAAGACACATCCGCATTTCCAAATTGACGCTGACCTCATTTGCAATTCCTGTTTTTCTCTGATATTTCTACTTGACTATTGAGCTTTGCCATGACAGGCCTACAAGTGTTCCTGACTTGCTCATTGTTGTCTAGTGTACTATTCATTCTACCTATAACACTTCTTAGAAGTGAAGTTGAGAGTTATGGATGACTTTTGGTTTCATAAGAGATAGTTTTTTGTTTTCTTTTCTTCCTCCTTGTTGATTTGAGGTGTTTTCAGAGATAAGACCTGTGACGAGATATCTTTAATTTAATTATTATTATTACCTTTTATTAATTATCATCTAGTTGCTATTTATCCTAAAATTTGATCTCATTATGCAAAAATCTCCTTTTGTTTCCATGCGATTCATTGTAAGAGGTAATTGAAGAGGAAATAAAAGCAGTTAGTGCATAGAATATTAAACGTGTTACTAACCTATTTTGTGTTCATAGGTTGGTATAGTACCTTCTTTGTAAACTGATAACAATACTTGATTATCACCTACTCTGTAGTGTCTATTAATTAATGACTATAAAGTTTATGATGAATACTATTTGAATTTAATAGAAGGTATTACCATTTTAAAAATTTTCATGACAATTTCTCCAAATTATAAAGCTTCTAAATGAAACAGGAATTAAAACGGTTTTGATGCAAAACTACATTACTCAGATTTTTTAAATATTAAATTCAATATTAACTATTATAAAGAATTTATAATTACTTGGCATTTAAAACAATATATTTGTTCTCATAGGAGCCTATAAACTTTCCATTATATATTTATTGACTTTTTTTCTATCACAGTCAATACCATTTCAGAGTTCTAATTTATTTTTATTAATTACCTATATTTAAAAATATCAAGCAACATAACAAGTTGCTAACAAGTTGCTAACAAGTACTATGGTTACTACCAATGCGGTTTCATAATGCTCTTGACTTCTTAAAAAAATGTAATTTAGTATGACACCTAACTTGCTAAATTATTATTGTAACAAATTAAATATTTCACCTGTCCTGGGATTTTAAAACACATGGAAAACTTTTAAGAACTGAAGATCATTAAAAATGAGCTAAAAATAGTAAATAATTCACATTGAATCATATATCAGGAAAAGAGATGAAAACGTTTAATTTTTTACTTTATTTCAGCAATATAAAATTAATATACATTCCCTTTCAACAGAGAACTATAAGAGTTCATACGGAACAAAACCACCAATGAGTATCTCTAAATGCATAAAACATTTTATCAGAATTATACCTGGACAGTTTTTGAATTGAGGTAATCATATAGCATTGCCCAAATTGCTGGAGCTCCATTTAAGAGATGTGTGTTAAGTGCAAGATGGTAAGTTCAAACTATGGCATAATTATTAGCAAACCAGTGGCAATAACATCTGTGTTTTGTTTTGTTTTGTTTGTTTGTTTGTTTGTTTTTGAGATGGAGTCTTGCTCTGTCTCCAGGCTGGAGTGCAGTGATGCGATGTTGGCTCACTGAAATCACCTCCCATGTTCAAGCGATTCTCCTGCCTCAGCCTCTGAGTAGCTGGGATTACAGGCACATGCCACCATACCCAGCTAATATTTGTTTTTTTTTCTTTTTTTTCTTTTAGTAGAGATGGGGTTTCACCACGTTGGCCAGGCTTGTTTTGAACTCCTGACCTCGTGATCCACCCACCTCGGCCTCCCAAAGTGCTGGGATTACAGGCATGAGCCAGCGCACCTGGCCTGGAAATAACATCTTATCCAATTTTCCATACCCTTGTCTCCACTCCTACTGTATCAGTCCATTCTCACACTGCTATAAAGAACTACATGAGACTGGGTAATGTACGAAGAAAAGAGGTTTAATTGACTAACAGTTCAGCAGGCTTAACAGGAAGCACCACTGGGAAGCCTCAGGAAACTTACAATCATGGTGGAAGGCAAAGGAGAAGCAGGCACCTTCTTCACCTGGTAGCAAGAGAGAGAGTGTGAAGGTGAAAGTGCCACACACTTTTAAACCATCAGATCTCCTGATAATTTACTATCACAAGAGCAGCAAGGGGGAAATCCGCCCGTAAGATCCAGTCACCTCCCACCAGGCCCCTCCTCCAGTTCGACATGAGATTTGGATGGTGCTCTATCAAACCATACAGCCTCCTGTTGCTGATTGTGCTGTACGTGCTTGCATACTTATTGTACCTGAAAAACACCACAGTGTCACCTCAGGATCTATGCGTTGTGTGTTCTTTTTTTTTCTCCTAAAAACATACTTGAAGAGGAGAGAGAAAAATATAGAGAGAGATACCCAAAACTATTTGATTACAGTTTTTCTTTCCTTTTTTTTTTTTTTTCTGAGATGGAGTTTTGCTCTTGTCTCCTGGCTGGAGTGCAATGGTGCGATCTTGGCTCACTGCAACCTCCACCTCCTGGGTTCAAGCCATTCTTCTGCCTCAGCCTCTCGAGTAGCTGGGATTACAGGCACGCATCATGCCATGCCCAGCTAATTTTTGTATTTTTAGTAGAGACAGCGTTTTACCATTTTGGCCAGGCTGGTCTCGAACTCCTGACCTCAAGTGATCCGCCCGCCTTGGCCTCCCAAAGTGCTGGGATTACAAGTGGCAGCCACCGCACCTGGCCTGATTACAGTTTTTCTAAATGTGTAGAATTAATCTCTTGTTCACTTCTTCATAATGAGTAACCTATGCACTGTTGAAGAGTGAATACTTATAAATGAATGGAGACTTGTTTTTATAAGTTTTGATGTATAATATAATTTGAGTTAAATATCAAATGCCCCAAATATTCTCTAGTTAATTAGAGACACTGAAGAATCCAAACAAAAAGTCTGGCAGGAATTGCTTATCAATGGTGTGTGTGGTAAACTGAAGGAAGCACTGTATGTGGACACAGATAAACATGGATTGAAATTCCAGTATTGACATCTATACTTCAGGGGAAATTAAACAATTCAATTGTCTTCCAGTGTTCTCTAGTTAATATATTACAAATTGGAGAGCATAAATGCAAAGGAATCAGAATGGAATAGACCATACTTTTCCTAGAAACTGACCTATATTGATGGCACAAAATATAGGATTCCACTGCATGTTTTATCTTTTCAACTTTAACATTCTTTTCCATATTTCTTTATTTCCATTAACAGTATTTTATACACACAATGATATTTCAACACATTCAACTATGATCAAACTTCCTTCACTTCCTCCTCCTCCACTGATGTGTTTTTGCTATGGGGAAAAGTATTATCACTTTTCTCTTTTGGCTGTATGTAGAGTCTTACTAGCACAATTTGATCTTTTGTCTGCCACTACAATTAATTGAGAATCCAATGTGAAACCCGTCCGGAGTTAACTTTCTTTTTGTATCTACCTCTCAAAACAGGGTTGCATTCTGACTCATCTGATCTCAGAGCAACATAGCTGTGCAAATGACTAGGTAAATAAGTCTGTTCCAATCAAAATTCTGTATTATTTATTATTAATTCCATTAACAGTACATCTGAAGTTCCACTCTTTGATCAGATTTAGTAGTAATAAGCTTACATATTTTCCTCCCAACATTCTGACTACTGATTCATACCTTGCTACTTGTCTCAACCTTGGGAATAAAATGGTGGCTATCTTTTTTCTTTTTCTTTACCCCAGTAAACCTTAAAGATTCTCTCTGCAAATAGTACCTGAAATTATCTGAAATAATAATTCTCAAACTTCTTGTTCTATGGCTCTATTTAGATCTAATCACCTCCTTATTTGCTCATAAATTATTCCATACATTTTGAAAAGAACTATTTGAATGTCTTAATTTGTAATAAAACAGTATCTTTTCTCATTCTTACTATAATTTATTTTTGTACAGATGTTTTTATGTATATTCCTACAATCTCTCATCTCTCAAGATAATCAACAGTGGGGATTACTGCCCCTCCCACCAAGACTCAGGTTGTTCTTGCCAAAACCCCAAAATAGCCTCAGCAGAGTCTGACTTCAATTTTATTCCTCAAAGTCTAAATTATTCAAACTTATGCAATTAATTATTAATGTGAAACATTAACTACTATCCATATTGAGCTAAGACAAGCAGAGACTTGTCTCTACTTCTTTAAATTCTTTTTTTCATAATGAGATAAAGGAAATATCCTCATTTCTATTCCGAATATTAGAAGAGTGGCTTTTCATATATTGTAAAGAACTGCTGCAATTACTCAAACACAATACCCACAGAAAATAAAATATCATGCAGATTCAATATAATCTACAAAAATATTTAGAAAAAGGGGATCTTTCAAGGAAACATTGTTCTGAGAGATTTGGCACTATCTGTATTTTTTGCCAACCTTTCACACATTACCTTGTCGTACAGTTGATATGTGCGTTGGTTTAAAAAAAAAATCTCCTTTTTAAATCTAGCTATTGTTTTATATTTGCATAAATAAGAACCTCTTATGTAGTTTTCCTAAAGCCCAGGTAAAAATGCTCAACATTTTTAGAATTGAAAACTGCTTGTTCTTTTGAAATGACTAGTGGTTGTATTTTCTGAAATCTACTTGTTAACTCTTCATTGTTTCAAATATCTTAAGTCCAAGTTAATGTTAAAAGACCTAACAGTTCGGATTAGCTATTTTCCTCTTTCCTCTTATTAGACTTTGAATGGTATATTTTTAAAAATTCTAAAACAAAAAAAAACCATAAAATTTTTACTAATTAATGTGATGATGGCTGTTCCATTCCTTGTCCTAATCCGAGTTATCTCTGTCTGTCTGATATAGAAATCCTTGTTACACTAAAGAAAGGATTATCATAAGTATAGCTATGATATAATAACATAAATCTACATGTTTAGAGATGAATATGCTCATATTTAAAATAATTTATCGATAGATATAGATGCAATCGTATAATCATAATTCAGCCTCAATACTATTCTTGGAATTCATGTTTGTAATTAATCCCTTAATGAAGCAATCACCAACCATTTTGGCACTGGGAACGGTTTCATGGAAGACAATTTTTTAATGGACCTGGGTGGTGGGGGATGGTTTTGGGATGATTCAAGTGCATTACATCTTTTGTGCACTTTATTTCTATTATTATTATATTGTAAGATATAATGAAATGATTATACAACTCACCATAATGTAGACTCAGTTGGAGCCCTGAGTTTGCTCTCCTGCAATTAGACTGCCTTATGTGGGAGTGATGAGAGACAGTGACAGATCATCAGACATTAGATTCTTATAAGCAGGGCAAAACCTAGATCTCTCACATGCGCAGTTCACAACAGGGTTGGTGTTCCTATAATAATCTAATGCCGCCCCTGATCTGACAGGAGGCAGAGCTCAGAAAGTAATGCTAGTGATGGGAAGCAGCTGTAAACACAGATGAAGCTTTGCTTGCCCTCCACTCACATCCTGTTGTGTGGCCTGCTTCTTACCAGGCCACGGACCGGTAACGAGCTTGTGGTTTGGGAACCCCTTCCTTAAAGTACGTATGTGTATTCCTAAAAGTCTATGAACTGTCTCAAATGTAATATTGGTTGTCATTATATCTGTCATCTAATAGATAACAATGCATTTTTCATTTTAGTGTTGTGGTAGGAAAACACAGATTAGTGTTGCCATATTTGAAATTCATGGTTACATTTGCATTTTAGAGAATAATATTTAAGGCCACTAGTTCAGAGTAAATTTTTTTTAATTCTGGAGAAATAACCAATTTTTTCAGGAAAAATATAACTCTAGGGAGAAAAACTATAAATTATAATCAAAAGAGATTAATTTTTATTATTAGCTAGTATGATTCTACGGTTCATACAGGGCATATAGCTTATTTGTACAAAATAGATATTTGCTAGTTTTCTTCCATTTCTATCAGATTATATTTTTATGCTGTATGTGCATTGTCAGAAGTTTTGATGTTATTGTCCCTGATATATATTTTTTGTCATAATTATGTGCTTAATTTAGAGTTATTCTAATTACTGTAAGATTTTTATATCAAGACCTGCAACTGTTACTTGGCTCATTTGCCTGATATTCTAAAAACTAAAGAAGTTGGGTGAAAGAGATCTGTTAATAGCCAATCCTGACAATCTTAAAACAGTGTCTCCAGATACCGTATTGATGTTCCCATGCTGTACTGTTTATACCCATGAGACTAGCACACCAACAAGGTCAAGAATATTCTAATTAATTTTGAAATATTAGTTTAATTTCAGAAAGCATTTGAAATATTGAGGAGGAAATTTTTAAAAATCCTTGTTTACTTAGAATTTTACTTAGGTCAATGAAGAGAAAGCACTTTAAATTCTTAGGGCTTAAGGAGATGATATGGTTTGGCTGTGTCCCCGACCAAATCTCATCTTGAATTGTAGCTCCCATAATTCCCACGTGTCATGGGAGGGACCCAGTGGGAGGTAATGGAATCATGGGGGTAGGTCTTTCCTATTCTGTTCTCCTGATAGCAAATAAGTCTCATGAGATCTGATGATTTTATAAAAGGGGAGTTCCCCTGCACATGCTTTCTTGCCCACCGCCATGTAAGATGTGCCTTTGCTTCTCCTTTGCCTTCCGCCATGATTGTGAGGCCTCCTCAGCCATGTGGAACTGTGAGTCCATTAAACCTCTTTCTTTTGTAAACTACCCAGTCTTGCGTATGTCTTTATTAGCAACATGAGAATAGACTGACACAGAAGGTGTGTTTACACAGTCTCTACATATTTTGTTAGTTTAAAGCAAACCAACCAACCTACTGAGGACAACCAGAAAACCAAGTAGAATATATATAAAAAATCTGTTTGAGGGCGCTGAACAGTTACCAAGTCCAACAAAAATTGAGGGGCCAATATCTGGGCATAAAGCCTCTGTGCCACATTGATTCTTAAGGCATTTGTCATTACTATACAGTGATTTGAAGGCAGCCAGAGAAAATGTGGAGATGCTGAGCAGACATTTTCACAGTTTTATATGTATTAGCATAAGCTAAAACAGACATCAGGTTTTTGTAAGATGGAAGGAAGCCAGTAAACACCCAAGGTTTGTGCATGCAGTCTCTAAAGGGACACAGCTGAGGTGCAAATTTACACAAAAATACACTAGCCTTCACCTAGAGTGAATCTCTGCTTTGAATCAGCTCAATTCCCAATTGGATTTTTTGTGATGTGCCCCTACTTAAGGTCAGTCAAGGGTTAGAGTACTTGAAAAGAATTTCTTATGTTCTTATGAAACTATGAAGCCAAAAAATCAGTTTAGATCCTGACAAGTTAGAAGTCCATGACAAACAAGTCAAGGTATGGCTTCCGTGTTTAATTATCATGATAATTCAGACTTCAGCTGGCAACCATGAAAGTCAGCGCACAAACAGCATAGTTGTCCAAACATAGAATACCTGACATAATAAGAGAAATTCAAATGGGAAACTGGTGTATTCTCAACTGGTCAAGGTGATCTGCCAGAAGCAAAAGTGAATTCTTTCCAGCAAGAGAAAAATATGATAATTTACAAATTATTTCTGAAACGTAATGGTTTTTTTGAAGAAAGCATGCTCTTATTTATGCAATACACTTGGCAAAGAAGAAGCCTGCACATTATAAATCGATGTAAAATTGGGCAAAATATATAAACACAGGCAACTGTGATTAGGTATTTGATCTTAATCCCTGATCCTGAATACAGGAATGCAGAAAGGTGAGCCACATTCATTAGATCCTCCCATCTGACTGTGATAATTCCACAACTGTGGCACAGCAAGCTGGAGTTCAAGCAGAACGTGATCTTTCCAGTGAGGTGAGAAAGCAAGGAACATTTTCAGGATAGGTGAAGCAACTGTAATCCCTGAGATTTTTAGATTGGGAAAATAATTTATGCAGCAGGGAAAACAGGTACCCACTCTGAGTCTCTGAATAAGGGCTTCAGAATAGTCTATCTATAGCTTACAGAGCATGGGTTCTGTGGATTTGAGAGAAGAACAAGGATACTAGTGACTGAAAAATTCTATAGGGTGTTGAAGATCAGCAGAAATTATTCCATTCTCATACTTTGTTAATACTCAAAGCCTTCAGCTTAGACACTAGAAAGGCCTTAACTTTGGATAAGGTACATGACCTGTAGTAAGTTTTAAACTATGTCCACCCTGACAAAGTACAAAATTTTACCACGTAAAGAACTGAGAAGGAAACAGAGTTTATATGTAGGATCCCACCCATTTGGAATTGCCTGGGGGTCAAATACGAGACTTTCCAATCATCATCCAATCAAGAATGTACAAGCTCAGAATGAACAGCAAGTAACTAAGTTGAAATCTACAACAAAAACTCAAACCTATTCATATAAATGTAACAAAATGCAAAGGTCTAAAACTTTTTATGCAATAAAGAGGAGGCAAGCAATATAAAATGCCGAACTTGAAGAGAAACAGGAACATGACACATACCCCATATGCAGTCTACAGAACCCAGCATGTAGCTGACATTGAATTTAAGGCAGCTACTATAAATATGTTTAGAAAAAAATGAAGAAAAAATAATGATTGAAAACATAGAATATGTCAGCAGAGACATGAAAACATGCAAGTAAATAAACCAGATCATTCTTGATCTGCACCAGCTCTGGATCATAACCAGTATCCAGAATGTACACAGAGGTTTGCATGGTAGTCATTCAGATCTTTACAAACATCAGACTTTCTTGCTTGTGTGTGCTTCTTGTGTATATTGTTTTTTGATTCCTCTGAGGCTGCACATCATTTGATTACCTATTGGACTAAACTTTTGAAGACAAGAATTTCCATTAAAGTTTTCAAGGTATTTCAAAGTCATGGTCCATAAAAATCTATCCCATTAATTATTTCTATGTTCTTTAGATAACTAAGTGACATTTCCCTTTCAATTTAATGGAAAATATTTTATTTTATTAGCATCTGAAGAATTACTCCCTGTCTGGGGACTGTTAGGTGTAAGGGTCTTAAAAGCACACAAATTAAAGGACTGGGCACCCATTAGCAATGTATTATCTTGAATTATTATAGAGAGGAGAAAATAACCAAGAAGAGAAAGAGAAACAAGTGTGCAAAGTGACACTTCTCAACTTCTGATCTCTGTGGGGTCTTTATCTGATGGATTTAGAGGAAGAAGATAATTTTATGTTGTTTTCTCCCCTGTAATTTAAACAGAGCTTACAAAACTGATTCAGGCACAGGTAATATATGGGATAATGATATCAGCAATACCAGATTATTTTAAATACTTTTATCATTAATATTACTAACTATTCCTTTTTTTTTCTTTTTTTTTTGAGACTGAGTCTCACTCTGTTGCCTAGGCTGGAGTGCAGTGACGCCATCTTGGCTCACTGTAAGCTCCGCCTTCCAGGTTCAGGCCATTCTCCTGCCTCAGCCTCCTGAGCAGCTGGGACTACAGGCGCCTGGCACCACCGCATCTGGCTAATTTTTTGTATTTTTAGTAGAGACGGGGTTTCACCATGTTAGCCAGGATGGTCTCGATCTCCTGACCTCGTGATCCTTCCGCCTCGGCCTCCCAAAGCACTGGGATTATAGGTGTGAGCCACCGCCCCCAGCCATTATTACCTGTTCCTATAAGTATTTATTAGTAAAAATATATGTATCCTCTTTATTAATAATGATTATGTGTCTAGTACTAGTTCTTACTAAAGAATTTTAAGATTTTTGTGTGCTTGTTTTTTTGTTGTTGCTTTTTGTTTTTTTTTTAGAAAAAGCAGTGCAGCTGGTAGTGACAGAAGGCAGCCAAATGCCTAGGCAGGTAACGGGCAGTTGCCCAGTGAAACCCCACCTCTAAGCCGAAGACAGTTTAAAGCCTGAAAGCCAAACTAGAAGTTAAATCCTTAGACTGGATTGAGAACGTGTCCTCCTGTTTGGCACACATTCCTCTGATTGATCCCCACCCTTCACATATTTTGCATATATCTACCCTTTCCTAATTGGTTTTCTACACTGTCATGCCCACCTTTGAGTGATGGCTTTGCTTTAACCTTTTTTTGCATACTCACAAACCAACCAGAACACACTCCTCATCCTGTGCCTATAAAGATCCCAGACTCAGTCCGTGGAGGGGGAGACGGCCTGACTCGGGAAAGAAACAACTTGACTTCCGGAAAGATGAACTGCCCTTCCTGTGCTCTCTCCAGCGCTGCTCTCTAGCTCCCCTCTCTGCTGAGAGCCATTTTATCACTCAATAAAATTATCTGCCTTCACCAGCCTTCAATTATCCAAGTGACTTCTATTCTTCTTGGATGCTGGACAGGAGCTCGCGACCCACCAAGTACAGGTACCTAGAAAAGGCTTTCACACTGGCCCTTTGCCCTTGCAGGCAGAGGGCAGCCACCCCACGCAACAAGGCAAGGGACCAGCTGAGCTGCTAAAACACTGCTGTCCATCAGACTGTGAACGGCAGAACTAAAAGAGCACTGTAATACCCCCTCTAGGGCTTCTGGGTGGCGAGCACCCTCACCTGGGTGCCACTGCATTCCCCTCGAGGTGACACACCTGGTCTGGCCACGGGCCCCGCATGGAGCTTGCTCCTGTGTTGGCACCTGGAGCAGCCAGCCAGGTCCTGCACTTAACTCACTCATGTGCTCCCTCCTGCAAGGGGATGAGTGCAGCAGGCTGAGTAGAGGGGGCACCCCTGCTGTGAGTTTAAGGATGGGGCCAAGAAAAGTCCGGCATCACAGCTATAGATTGTACCACTCAAACCTGTGATGTTTGGCATGCGATGTTACTAGAAAATTTGCCAGTTTTTCCTCTAGAAGCAATAAAAATCCACCACTATTTCACCTAGAATGAATATATGTGACACCTGCATTTTCACAGCAACAGTTTCCATAACATGCATTATTTTAATTGACCTTTTACATCTGCATTCTTGGTTCACTTAAAGTTCATAAATAATCCCATTTTGTATTCTATCTTGGCCTGGTCACCAAATTCTAATTTAAGTTATACATGCAGACTTATATAAAAGAATCAAACCTTTTTGCCAAAATGCTTCCATTTTAATTTCCAATATAGATGCAGTTCAGAAATCACATAAATACAATAGAGTATTCAAAATTGAAATGAGACCAACAGTGCCATCCAACATTTCATATCCTTCTCTGGCAAACACCTTTATTTCCTATTGCTTTAAAAAGAAATCATGGAAAAAAATGCACAATGAGTTCTAGAAATTGAAATCAGTGAAACAGATAAAATCCCATTAATGATTTATTACATGATATTCCATGGTTTGTTACCTGTAATACGTGATTAAATTATACCATTAAGATAGTCTGAACATTACTATTTTGAGAATGTCTAACTTTAAGAAATAGCTCTCCATGTACAGTAACAGTGTTTTGTGTTATTAGTTTATTAGCTTTTTTGCCAACTCCCTAAATATTTCATAAATAATATTCAATAAGTACTTCTAATTAAATATTTAGTTTGAAATCAAATATTTAAAAATTCTTTCTTCTCCCAAAACTGTATCAAAATGCAAATAAAGAATCAATGTTGTAAAAGCATATGGGAAAATTACACTAGATGGGAGCTAACAATAGACAAAGAATGCCAACAACTTTGGAAATATAAAAAGTGGATGAAGAATTAGCCAATAAGCATTGCTGAATGTAAGCTCTCGCCCATAGGAAATGACAAGCAGGAGCTTGATAATTTTTACTTTCAAATTGGAGAAAATTCCCACATTTGTAGGCACTGCAGGACACAAAGCACAGGTGTGACAGAAACTTGGAGAATAATTTCCTCTGTTCCAGGCCCAGATTACTTCTAAGTATCTTACAGAGAAAAAAAAAAAAAGCCAGAGAAACCTCCCTGGGGAATCTCAAGCTAGCAAAGAGCAAGAAAGCAGTAACCTTGGCACAATATCTTGTTAGGCATTATTGGGTTGTGCTGTTAATCTCCTTTCTCTTCTCTCCTCCCAATTACAAGAATTGCTGGATAAATTTAAATGAATTAGACAACTCATGATTCTTCCCCTGGGACTGGCTAGGTTGCTGCCTGAGCAAAGCCAATGGATCCTTTACAATAGATGTAGATGGGGATGTGGAACAACTGCCATTGTCGTCTAAAAAAAGTGAAATATTGAGTGCTTGGTCTATGGAGTTCACAACTAATGTTTCCACTTTTCCAATATACTAATAATGTGATGATATTAAATTACATTAACAAAAAGAGATAATAGGCTATAAAATTAACATTTGAGCATTTTTATTTTCAAAGTAGCCTATATAAGCTGCATGCAAAATTATGCTTCTTATTTCTGGGTTGATAATTTCTGGTATTTATATGACCTTCACACAAATATTTTGATAGAAAAATAAACCTGAAAAAAGCAAATTAAAATTATTAAGGGTTTGTGAGATGAAGAAGTCAGTCACAACAAATAAAATACTTTTTGTGGAAATTTTTTTTTTTAAGATCATCACTGTAAAAATACCAGATTAACAGAATTGTGATATTGACGTGTCTTGGTACAGATTTTCAGATATTTTGCTTTTCTGACAATTTGTTAATTACTCTTCCCAAATCAACAATGCAAAATATAATAGTCTAAAACAACTTTTGAATATACCTTGTAATATGCTACTTCTATATTTGTCACCCATCTCAACAACTGACCCCACAATTTACTGTGTTGTTGCTCAAATTAAATAAACTACAGCCATTTGTGACTCCTCCTTTCTCATATATACTTCATGCAATCAATTACAAAACATTTCAAGGTACCTAAAATATATATTTTGAACTCATTATCCCCCACCACTTCTACTATTTTACCCCTAATTCTCATTTTGGACTACTACAGAAGTACTCTCCTTGACTTCATCCCTGCCCAATTTCACACAGATTATTTTTCTATAAAGCAACAAATGGGTTCTTTAAAATTCTGTGTCAAATAATGTCATTCAACTCACTACCAGAAAACTCCAGTGGTTTTACCACACTGAACTACCATTTGTTTAAGAAGGTGTCATTTCCTTGTTGTATGTTTTAACTCTTTTGTCAAAAGTCAATTGGCTGTAAGTATGTGTTTTTATTTCTGAGTTCTCTATTTTATTCCACTGGTCTATGTGTCTGTTTTTAAACACTATGGTGTTTTAGTTAATGTAGCCTTGTAGTACAATTTGAAATCAGATAGTGCAACGTTTTCAGCTTTATTTCTTTGGCTCAGGATTGCTTTGGGTATTTGGCTTTTGGTTGTTGTTTTTCCATGAGAATTTTAGGATTATTTCTTCTATTTCTGTGAAAATTGATGTTAGTGCTTTTATAGGGATTACATTGAATCTGTAGATTGCTTTGGATAGAGTGGTCATTTTAATGATATTAATTCTTCTCATTCATGAGCATGGAATGCCTATCTATTTGTGTCCTATTCAACTTTTTTCATTGGTGTTTGTAGTTTTCCTTGTAGAAGTATTTTACCTTCTTGGTTACATTTATTATTAGGTATTTTTTTTTTGGTAGCAGTTGTAAGTGGAATTGCCTTCTTGATTTTTTTTCTTGCTTATTTCATTGTCAGTGTTTAGAAATGCTACAGCTCTTTTATGTTACTTTTGTATCTTGAAAAATATGATAATTTGTATATGAAGTATTTGCTGAATTTATAAGATCTGAACTTACTTATCAGATCTAAGAGTATTCTGATGGAGTCTTTAGGATTTTATGGATATAAGATTATATCATCTGCAAAGAGGAACAATTTTACTTCTTTTCCCATGTTGATGACTTTTATATATTTTTCTTGCCTGATTGCTCTGGCTAGGATTTCCAGTACTATGTCGAATAGGAGTGGTGAAAGTGGACATCTTTATTTTATTCTAGTTCTTAAGGGAAAGGCTTCTAGCTTTAACCCCCTTTAGCATGATGTTGGCTGTGGGTTTGTTGTATATGGCTTTTATTATGTTGAGGGATTGTTCAACTATGCCTAGTTTGTTTAGAGTTTTTGTCATGAATAAATGTATTTTATCAAATGGTATTTGTCTGCTTCTATTGAGATGATCATTTGGTTTTCATCTTTCATTTTATTAGTGTTATGTATTATGTTTATTGACTTGCATGTGTTGAACTATGCTTGCATCCCTGGAATAAAACTCACTTGATCATAGTGAGTTATCATTTTGATGTCTTGCTGAATTCAGTATATTAGTATTTTGTTGAGGATTTTTATGTCTATGTTTGTCAGGGATATTGGCATCTAGTTTTATTTGTGTGTGTGTGTGTGTGTGTGTGTGTGTGTTTGTGTGTGTGTGTGTGCCCTTATCTGGTTTTGATATTAGGGTAATGCTGGTCTTGTAGAAAGATTTAGAGAGAATTACACTCCTCTTTGACTTAATGGAAATCTTCTTCACAAATTTTAGCAGACTATATATAAACTGGACCTGAGTAAGCATGCCTGCATAAATAAATAAATAAATAAATAAATAAATAAATGCCTCTCAGTGATTTCGATACACTATTTTCTCCCTAACCGTACAGCAGTAATGTACTATTATAATTCTCAATAAGCTTTTTACTGATGTTCAAAGGTAAATTGATACTCATTAACTATTAATTTAAAATATGGTTGTCTTCTTTAAAAATTACAAGGATTTGTGAGAAAGTTTTCTTGGCAAATTTGTCATATTTCTCCATAGATCATTCACTTGATAAGTTTTTAGCTGATTTCTCATGTTAGCATATTTGTCATTGACTTAATTTGATTGTTATGCATTCCCATTGTCTGAGAAATGGCAGACCACTAAATATATTATAATTCTGATTCCCCTAAAAAGTATTTTTTAAGTTTTTAATTATAATCAAATATCATTCTAACTGATATCAGAAAGAAAATCCAAATTAAATTACTCTTTTATGCTTTACTGTTATAAGTCTTTGGGGTAATTTTTATTCTGTTATGTAGTTCCGGTAAAGAACACTTAGCACTTTTAAAAACATTTTTGCTCACTATTAATTTTAGAAGTGTTCATCAGGCTGTTTTGTGGTGAGTGGCAAATTACTTTTAGTAGTTTAATGAAGTCTTTTAAAACTCGCATGACTTCTTTATTTACTATTCCTCATTTTTTCTTCTTCATCTATTTGATATTATGCATTAGTCATTCAAGGGCATAATTAACATAGACAATCTCTTTCTGATTCTCAGGATAAATAGCAATGCTTTTATATAAATTCATCAGAATTTATTGAGTAAAAGCAAAAAGCAAAAAAAATCACAGAGTGCTTTTTTGGAAGAAAGCGATATAGACATTCTGAATCAAAGCCAATAACTTAGTTATTTGATATAGATTAACACAATGTTGAGTTGAAAAAACACAATCATGAAGGAATGATTATTGGAAGAGTAGTGAGTATTTTAAGGAATAGTGGGTATTTTAAAACTCTTGTAGGCAAATATAATTTCAAAATTATAGTGTTTAAATTTTACCATTCGATTTAATTATTTCTATGCAAGAACAATCATGATTACTTTGGGAAAAAGGTAAGTGGTGCAGCAGATGGCTGAAAAACAATTTATTTCATATTCATATAAACATATTGCTTCCTTTCTATTCTTACATGCCTACAATATAATTTACTTGCAATTTAGACTATAATCTAAGTTATCAAAGTTCTTCTTTTTCTATCAATTTAGAGGTTCTACTCTTAGAAATTTGATTATGGAAAATCTAATTTCACTGGCTAGACTAAATGGTACATTACATATAGCAGAATAAAAGGTCAGTATAGTTGAGAATAAATGAAAAGAAATTATTTTAAGTAAAAACAAATAAATAATAAAGTTTGGGGGAAAAGTAAAAGAAACTCAGTGATCTCTGGTGGATGAGAAAGCAGATATGGTGGTTAATTTTGTGTCAACATGGAGGGTTTCTTTTGATGAGATTTACATTTAAATCGGTGACATTAGAATAAGCAGACTGCGTTTCATGTGGGAGAACCTCTTCCAATCAGCAAAAGGCCTGACTAGAACAAAAAGACTGGCCTCCCTGAACAACTGTGTTTTCTATTTTGTTTTGTTGGTTTGTTTGTGGTAAGAACATTTAAGATGAGACCCATTTTTTTAACAGAATTTTAAGTATACAATAACTTATTATTAACTATAGGAACAATGTTATACAACACATCTCTAGAACTTAGTCACTTTGTATAACTTTAATTTTTTACCCATAAACCTATTTTTATATAAAGATGTGATAAGCTTAAAGCAAAATAATTAAAATACCTATGCCATTCTAAGACAAATTTGTAGAAAAATTAATTGGCTATGTTACTATCAAAGTAGAATTTGGTACATAAAATATCACCAAAAAGAGAAGACATCACAATCTTAAAATACTATAAGATAAAAACTAATAAGAGTAAAATGTGAAATATAAGAATCCACCTTTATATTTAGGAAATTCAACAAACCTCTCTCAGTAATTGCTGCAATATATAGACTGGGAATTGGTAAACAGTGTTTGAAAAACACTGTTAAAAATTTGTCCTAGTTGATATAGGCAGCATACCCTAGCAAATATCAGAATACAACCCCTTTCAAGTTCATGTGGAATACTTATCAATATAATTTATATTCTGGTATATAAAATCTCAAAGAATTTATTATAATAGAAATCTACAAACTATGTTTTTGGATCATGATTGAATTAAAAATCAATTATGTCATATGCTTATAAAATTATTAATTGGATATTATCAGTATAGTTCTAAATATATCATAAACCCCAGAAAAAATCTTGAGAGAAATAAAATAAAAAACACTTGGAATTAAATGAAAATAAACATATGATGTAATATTTTGGGGATACAGATAAAGCAATGCTTAAAGAGATATTTACAACAAACATGTTTCTATTAGAGAAGAAAAATAAAATATTCTAGAATGATAAAAATCCCAGGTGCACATGACTTCACTAGCAATATGTACCAATCATATGGGAACAAATCATACCAGTTTTATATAAACTCTTCCAAAAGTAAAAGAAACGCAAAATATTTCCATCTTATTTTAGAAATCTAATATTATTATGATACCAAAACCAGATAAAGACAATACCTGTCTATATATTTTAAAAACCATAGAACAATACCTTTGATGAATAGAGTCACAAAATATTTACAAAATACTTTTAAATCAAATCCAGAAATACATATTGACAAACTTCCAGTGTGATCAGTTGTGGTTTATCTCAGGTTTCAATATTGAAAAGTAACCAATGTTACCATAAAAGCATGTTATAAAACAAAACAAAACCCAAATCATGCCATCACACTGTACATAGTAGAAGCTTTGGCTGAAACTCAATATATATTCGTGATGAATGCTGCCTGAAAACTAGTAATAGAAGGGAACTTCTGCAAACTGATAAAAACCTTCTGTAAAAAAACTAGGACGACACATTTTTGCTGGAAGTCATAGTGTTCTTAGAAAATTCTGGCCTCTTTAGTGATGAAATGTAAATCTTATAAAGATAGACGATATTTGCATTTGTTTTCCCAGAAACATTTCTTTACTCACATGTCATTGTTTTTAGGCTTACAACTAATTGCCTCCTTTTAGAACATTTACTTTTGTCCAAAGGATAACAAAACTTGTTTTTCCTTCAGAAACAGGTGCTTACATACTGCATTAGGGACAATTGTTATGAAAGTTATGGGATACATTGATAAAAGTTAAATTAGTGACCTCCGGAGGGAAGTAGAGACTCATCTCCCTATGAGTTTACATTTCGAAGGAGGATAAAACTTTGAGTTATGTGTGATTGCGTGTTGTGCATTTACAAGTAGAGTGAAACTTCACACACTTCTCAGTTTGGGATTCAACAAAAACGACACCTAAGAAGTAAAAATACCCAGTGCTGGTCTGGAGTCAGAGTATCTGGGATTTTTATATAATACTGGTGGACACACAAAATTGTGCAACCACTGAAGAAAGCAAATGGGTTTACATATAATTATATACTTAACACACAGTCATATACTTACAATACAAAAATGTGTTTCATCATATGTTTACCATATAACCTAGTAATCCCACTCTATTTATTGGAATTAAATGATGACATCATAATCTTAAAATACTATAAGATGAAATTCAGTTTATCTGTTTTTGTCGTTAATCTTGCTTTATGTGTCATATCTGAGCATCTATTGTTATATCCAAGATCATAAGGATTGTTCTTTATGTATTCTTCTAAGACTTTCTGGTTCTAGCACATATTTAGGGCACTGGTCTTTTTAAAATTAATTTCCATATATAGCGTGAAATAAAAGTCCAGTTTTACTTTTTTGTATGCAGACATCCAGTCATACCAAACCATTTTAAAGAACTATTCTTTCTCTATTGAATTGTTTTGACACCCTGTCAAAAATTAATTTTCAGCAAATACTTAAAGAATATTCTGGACTCTTAATTCTATTGAATTGATTTATTTGTTTATCTTTCTACCAGTACTACAGTATATTGGTTATTGTAGGTCTGTAGTAAATTTTGAAATCAGGAAATATGAGTTCTCCAACTCTATTCTAAAAAAAAAAAAAAAAAGATTATGTTGGCTGCTTAAGTCCTTTGCATCTCCATATAAATTTAAAAATCTGCTTCTCAATTCCTATAAAAAGACCTCAGGGATGTTAATAGAACTGCAATAAATCTATAGATTAAAGAAATTTAACTGTCTTAAAAATATTAAGACTTCCAATTCAAAAAATTGTAATCCTTTCCATTGATATAGGCTTTTTATTTGTTTGTTTGCTTGAGACAGGGTCTTGCTCTGTCACTCAGGCTGGAGTGCAGTGGTGCTTCTCCAGATCACTGTAGCCTTGAACTTCCGAGCTCAAGTGATCTTCCTCCCTCAGCTCCCCTCATAACTAGGACTACAGGTACGTGCCACCAGCCCCGACTAATTATCTTTTTAATTTTTTTTTTATAAAGACTGGGTCTCACTATGTTGCACAGGATTGTTTAAAACTCCTGGCCTCAAGAAATCCTCCTGCCTTGGCCTCCCAAAGTGCTGGAATTACATGCGTGAATCACATGCCTGACCTATTTAAGTCTTCTTCATATGCCCTTAACAACATTGGTGGTGGTTGTTGTTGGGGTTTTTTTTGGTTTTTGTTTTTGCTTTTTTTATTTTTTAAATTACTGAGTAATTCTGCAAAGACTACGTTATTTTTTACACGTGATCATTTACATCTATGCTCAGTAGCTTAGTGGACTGTAAATTATTGGACAGAAATTTGGTTAAATGTGTAGAACCAATATTCTCCTAATCTTTGCTGAGGTGCTTTGTGTGTGTCTTCAAGCTTGTCTTCAACACTCAATTAAATGTTTGACAATTCTGCCTTAGCCCTCATTTCCTGCTTATATGAAGACTCAAGGTAAGCCAGAGGTGAGAGCTTATTGTTTTCCTAGGTCTGTTATAAGCATGGACAGAGAGCCTTGGGCATGTACTCAGTTCTGTGCATGCATGTGGCCATATAGATTCCCAGGAATACATCAGAGTTTTCCAAAATTTATATAGACATCTCATCCGCCAGATTTTACTTTTTAGCCTTTTAGTTAGTCTACTGTTTGCTCCAACTGTTATCTATATCATCAGCAAGGTGCAAAGTTAAACAATTGCCTCTCTCTCTCTCTATATATATATATATATACATATATGTGTGTGTGTGTGTATATATATATATACACACACACACACACACATACATATACACTTTTTTTTTTTTTTTTTTACAAGTGCCCCTGGAAGAAACATCTTTTTGTACTGGGTTACTTCCAAATCAAAGCAAATAATGACAGTTTTGCAAATGAGATCTTCCAGGGACCCAACAGACAATTAAAATAATAGCAGTCCTATTGTATGTAATTGAACCTTGTTTTGCCACCTCACATGGTTGCCAGCATAAGGATTTTCACCATGTTTGCAGGTTGCTGATTTTTAAGCCTACTACAGAAACAGTAAGTGGAATGAAAATAGGATAAGCTAAAATACCACAAATCTCACAGTTCTTACCAAGATTCTGCAATTTCTCTTGAGGAAATTCTCCCTCTATTATAAAAAATCTTTGATTAAATTTAATAGCTCTGAAAACATTGTTTCTGACAATTTTGCTAGTTTTCACATTGATTTTATTGATCACAGAATTCTAGAGCCTCTTACTTCACCATTTTCACTGACATCACCATCTGGTCCAGTATACTTACCAAGTAAAATATAGAATTTCAAAAATACCCACCCAAAGGAATGCACAATAACTCTGACACGAAAGATTTGAGCTTTGATTATTTATATTAGAGTTGTAGAATATCCTTAGACTCGACAATTCCTCACCTTGTGGACAGCATGGATATGGGATATTGTCATGAATGTTTTTCTGTCTTGAAATAAGACAAATTATCTCACTTTCTAACTGAGAATATACCCATTGTTATTTTTGTCTGCCACGAATTTATGAACCTTAAGCTTTGAGTTGGATGTAGAAGAGGAGCTTTTCCCCATAGTATGCATAATAATCCAGATAATGTACAAAATTATACATTTTCAAGAACCTATCAAAAGACAACATAAGACAATTAATTTATACATGTAGTCAGGTTTATTCTATTACTGGCGCATTTACATTTTGAAATATCACTTTATTAACATTTTAAAAGAAATCTGAGAAGTGAAAACTCTGGATTTAAGTTTTTGTCTAACGTCACAAATCACATAAACTTTCTGGGTTTCAGTTTATATTTAACATAATACAAAATAAACATTTGGACTGCCAAATTCTATTAATTTAAAGATGTAATTGTACTTATTTTAACTAAGTTATTTAAGCAACACTTCAGCTTTCCAACTTCAAACATTTCATTTAAGAGGATTTGCTAGAAGCATGTACTTAGAAATAAACATGTAATGTGAATTCTTGAATTCTTACTCATATGAATTAATAAACCCTTATTATAAGGCATGGAGACTCATGAAGCAGCCATATAATAAAACCCTAGACTCAATAAGATATCAATTTCACTTATACAATGTGTGTTTCTGAGAAATAGTACACTGTTGAAAATCTTGCATTCAGCATATCTAAAAGTTGACTGCATGTTTCAATCATAAGTAAATTAAGAAAATAATTTTAAGTTTCCTATATTGTCAGGAATATAGCCCAGGACTTTTTTGTCAGTAATTTGTTTAGTTTACTATAATATGTAAATCTCAGATGTTTAAAACCTATATTTGAATGTCTTTAAGTCAAAATTTTAAGCCCAGATTCAACAAGAATAAATATTGTTATTAACACAAATGCTCTTATTTAATTATTTGTTTACTTATTTATTTTTAATTGAAAAATAATCATGTGTATATTTACAGGGCAAAATGTGGTGTTTTGATCTATGTACACATTGTAGAAAGATTCAGTCAAGCTAATTACATATCCATCACCTCTTAGAAATATATCATTTTAGTAATTTACATATCCATCCACCCTTAGAAATATATCATTTTAGTAATTTAAAAATATATAGTACATTATTACTAACTGTGTTCAACATGCAGAGGAATAAATCATTAAAACTTTTTCTTCCAGTCTGACTGAAACCTTGTAGTCTTTGACTAATACTCTCTTTTTATGACTTTTAAAAAACGTATTTTATCCACTTATTAGTATTTATATAAAAGAATGTTCAAATTACTTCAGAAATCATATGAGGAATAGCCACAGTTTTGTAGTGAAAATTCTGTTTGGAAAAAAGTAATAAATAGATCTAAAATCAGCTTAATTTGAGTCCAATATTATTCAATACAACTGTATTAGCATAACCTTATACTATAGACAATCACTAAAATAAACAATATTAATATTGAAATGCAATATAATATGAAACTAGCAGAAATATATTTCATATAAATTTATATATAAACTCAAAAATATTTAAAAATACATATGTCACTTTGAATGATTATACATAAACCTTAATATGTGTGTATATATGTGTGTATATGCACATACATGTGTGTATATTCACTTACTATTTATATAGTATTTATTTACTATAAGTGCATATACATATAGTAGGTGAGTATATGGATAGATATAAAGATACTGATGTGTTATTTTAATCTTCAAAATCTGAATCATGGATATTTGAAAAGGTCCAAATAACAAGCTTCTATTTTTTCATTTATGTGTTTCTGTGGGGAAGGTAAAGAATTTTCATAATTTATTGGTTCATATATCTGACTTCTTTCTTTTCTGCACATGTCATGGCAAAAAGGAAAATTCAAAATTTTTATCTACTATTATGTTGAGTTCAAGAAAATATCCCAAAGTTCTCATGCATGCATCAAAATATAATCAGCTAAATTGTGTGTTTGTGTGTGTGTGTGTGTGTGTCTGTGTGTCTGTGTGTGTGCGTTGAGTGTTGTTATTATCCCTATAAGTCTTGATATGCCATGCACTAAGGTCTGGGATAGACTTCAACTGAGACATGGCATTGGTTAATGAAGGGGCTTTACTGAGGAAAGAAAACTCACAAATTGATGGTCAGTAAAGAAAGGAGTCAGGACGAAAGTCTTCCTAGTCTCTTATCATTCCATATCTTGGAGCCAGAGTAGAGGTAGATTTACGGTTTGGATCTTGATTCTAGTGAAGGGACCACTCTCCAGCCATATTGTCCCATACATTCCATATTGTTTTTGGCACAAACTAGGAAACAATTTTGCTAAGAGGTGTAAAAACTAAACTCCAAGACACCTAGCACTCTAACTATAAGATGCGAATTATTTAAAAGTTGTCTGAAAACACCAACTGATCTGTCCCTGGAGACTGGGAGCAACATTGTGATCTTAGAGCTCCACTGAGGGTGAGTGGCATAAATGATGGGGGTTAACCAAAAATCCCATGCAAGATTATCTTAGGTGCAGTTCCTGCTGGGAGGAGGGGGCATTCCCTTACTACTGATAGCTTATTTTCCAGGCAACTTAGAGTGAGCACTCTGGGTCATGTCAGACAATTCCATTTATTGAACTACTCTGAATTTGCTGCCTCTGTCAATCAAATTTAATATTTCAATTGACATAAAAAATTGAGCAATTTTTGTTTCCACTTTTCTTTTAGAACCTGACCTAGTTAAATGGTGACTGCTACTAATGTCAAAGTTATCAGATTTTTGATAAGGCTTGCGGGTCCTGCCATTTCATTTAGAGTTTATTCTGCATGGTGTGTGCAATTGTTTTGAATGACATAGTAAAGATGTTTTATTAACCCTAAGAAAGTAGAGATCAAATAAAAATCTGATTGTCAGTAAAAATTTTATATTGAAAAGTGTCATGGCTGAAAATAACTTAGATGCGGCCGGGCACTGTGGCTCACGCCTGTAATCCCAGCACTTTGGGAGGCCGAGGTGGGCGGATCACGAGGTCAGGAGATCGAGACCATCTTGGCTAACATGTTGAAACCCCGTCTCTACTAAAAATACAAAAAATTAGCCGGGCACGGTGGCGGGTGCCTGCAGTCTCAGCTACTCGGGAGGCTGAGGCAGGAGAATGGCGTGAACCCGGGAGGCAGAGCTTGCAGTGAGCCGAGATCGCGCCACTGCACTCCAGCCTGGGCGACACAGCAAGACTCCGTCTCAAAAAAAAAAAAAAAAAAAAAAAAAAAAAGAAAAGAAAAGAAAATAACTTAGATGCATAGAAGTATCTTTTTGGAATTACAAGATTTCCAAAAGTTCTGATTTAGTTATACTAAAATAATCCAAACAATTCGTCATATCTCTTATGCAACAATTTTTTGCAAGGGATTTCACAAATGTTTTACCTTCATAGTAATCAAGACATACTTGTTCTTAAACTTTATTGATTTTTATCAAAGAACATTGAATTAGAAATATTTGTAACTGTAGTTTAAACAAATTCAGAGGCATTTAGTAATTTACTCATAGTCCAGATAATTAACACAACTAGGCTTTCGTATTCCAATTTTGTTTCAACCTTAGCACTAACTCTCTGACTTATAATCTTGACTTGCAAGAATAACCATCTGGGGTCATTCCTTTATTTGCTATTTCATTCTTTGGTCCTATCACCACTACTCTAACTTCAGTTTATTATTTTCCCTGTCCATTTAATTCTGAGGTTTCATTATAATTATTTCCCTGGTGAACATATGTATGTGCCTTTCATCTTTATGGTGATATCTGCCATTTCTATAGTTGTCTGCATATTTTTTAATTGAAGTTTTCTGGAGAACTAGACCTCCACACATAAAGTCCTTGTGAAAAATCTTTCAGTACAAGTCTTGCCCTATTCACCCAGTTATTGGCAGTTAATAGAGACTGACCAAACACAATGTTCGTGCACATACAGGGTTTTATTAAGGGTAATGGGAACAATGGAGGAAATAGAGCACTCACATGGGGATTGGCATGAATGCAGGGAAAAAGGGAATATTTCAAACTTTTAGAGTTTTCAGGAGGTTATACATCTGGGTTTAGTGAATATGGTCTCTACTAGGTGTTTAAGATCCTCCAGAAATGAAATAGATGGAAAAAGTGATAAATTTCAATTGTAATTCTGATTTATCTGAGGAAGGATAAAACATCGCACCTTAAACCTCCATTACATTAATAAGACTTAAGTCCTGTCTCTTGAAATTGAACTTTCCTGCTTTGATTATCCCACTACGTGGAGGTTCTAACACTAGGTCCTTGCACATAGCTTTGATTTTAAAATTCTGAAGACAGCTAGCTGAAGGTGAGTTATCTTGGGTGGTAGGTGAAGGAAAATATAGCCCAATTACACTAAAGGGTCTTTCAACTCATTTCAATATTGTAAGCATCGATATCCAAAGTCGTTAAAATTTTATAGCAGAATAGAGCCAGTTGGTGAGCACTTACATTGCTTTTCCTCAATAAAAATAATAGACATGGTGAGAAACAAATGGGAGAAATCTAGAAGAGCTCTGAAAAACAGAAAACGGCAACACTTTAAAAAATAATTGGGTGAGCCATGATCATGCCTTTACACTCCAGCCTGGGGGACAGAGCAAGACTCTGTCTCAAACATAAATAAATAAAAATTGTATAAAATTTTGAAACTCTGTGAAGTGCAGAATAGAGCAATCTAATAGAATATGTAATAACCAAGGACTGGCAAATCACAGAGCTGTTGCAAAGATAAGATCAGTCTTCACCATGAGACCCCAGAGTGCCTTACTGCAAAGAATCAATAATTATAGGAAATGTGGTTGAGAAACAGGCCAGTCCTTGAAGTAATTATTTAAAGCAAAAACTTCAGTTCATTTAGGCTATACATAGTGACCTTGCTCAAAATGTTAATTAAAGATCTTGTTAGGTTCTTTGAGTTAAAGTTAATGATTAAACATTCTCTAAGCAAAATAATGATGTGCCCAGGAAAATAAGACTTTAATAAAATATTAAAGTTAGGCAGAAATCATAGTGAGAGTAACTGTGGAATACAGTACAAAGACATATTTTTTTAAATCCTGAAAGTAATGGATGTTTCAACCAGAAATTTAAAATAGTTGAAAATATTCTTTAACTTTCATGTTTATACCTATAGTTTTGTGTATTACCTACCTCTTAATTGTTCATTTTATTTAGATAAAAGCCAATCTGGCAAAATTATTTGCCCCATAATTTAAACCCTACTTTAAGAAAATTATTTGTACACACAAAAATGTGCACATTATTGAAGAAATCTATGACAGTCACTTATTCTATTTGCTCTAAAATTTGATTTATAGTAAGGAGATAAAACAAAACAAGATCAGCCACTTTTTAATTTTAAAAAACTCAAAAATGAATTATCTATTTATTTATTGATTGATTTTTATTTATTATTTTTTTGAGATGGAGTCTCACTCTGTTGCCCAGGCTGGAGTGCAGTGGCGCCATCTCGGCTCACTGCAAGCTCCACCTGCTGGGTTCACGCCATTCTCCTGCCTCAGCCTCCCAGGTAGCTGGGACTACAGGTGCCCCCCACCACGCCCAGCTAATTTTTCATATTTTTAGTAGACATGGGGTTTCACCGTGTTAGCCAGGATGGTCTGGATCTCCTGACCTTGTGATCTGCCCACCTTGGCCTCCCGAAGTGCTGGGATTACAAGCGTGAGCCACCATGACCAGCTTCAAAAAGGAATTTTAAAAAGAAAAATATATTGGAACAATAATAACATGAACAACTTAAGCAACTGGTACTGAGAGAGAGAGTGTGACTGAGGCTGTAGTAAATGTAAGACAATTTTTGAAATGTGAAATTTGGATTCTTTGAGAGATTTTTAAATAGTAGGAAAAAAATAAAAAAGGATTAAAGAATTGCAAACAAAATAAAAATAAGTAGTTAGACTAGAATAAAATAAATAGTATATTGCTGAGGCTGTTCCATGTAGGCTTTAGAAAAAAATAACACTTTGAAAGTGAAATTGGAACAGCCTCAGAAATATAAAATCATATCAATGCAACAAACACTGAAACAGAATGTTTGATAGAAACAAGCATAAGAAGCTCTTAAATATGAAAGACATATCCTGAAAAGGTAATAGTCAAATAACAGAATATTTTTAAAAAAGCAGAAACTAAAAATACATTATTCTCTTAGTTGTGGAAGAAAAAAATAATCTCATGATTGAATTTGACATTTTCTGAATAAGAATGATGAAAAAAGGTGACACTTAAAACATACTTACGTAAATTTCTGATTTTCACAATGAAGAAAGTAAAGCGTAAATTGTTTCATAATCTGTAACCTATGAGTGTTGTCTTTATAATGGCAGAAAACTTCACTTTAATAAGTGAAAGAACACACTGTCTTTAACATTGATATGGTTATAATTTTGTTATGTAGGCAAACTAGCATTCAAATACATGAGTATATTAGTAAAAAGACTAAACTAAGGAGGGTATCAAAAATCAAATTCTCATTGAAACAAGTTTGACTCCATCCTCCCCTCATTACTTGTTATTGCAAGGCAGTTGTTGATGTTTCTACTTAGTATAAGTACAGTGATCCAGGTCAACAGGGAAACAAATTGCCAAGCATTAGAAGTCATCTTGTCAGAAAGCAGTCATGCGTAGTGATTTATACACAAGCACTTAAAAGTTATAGCAAGAAGTTATGCAAGTGACTTATACTCACATGTCATTAGACCAAAGCAAGACATGATGCCCTCCAGGTCACCAAATGGCAAGATTATCAATCATGGCATCCAGCACAAAGACCTCAAATCTCTGGCTAAAACATGTGCCAAATGTAGCTTCTACAGATCTGGGAATGCATGAGCTATGAGGAATGATCTGTCCTTCACCCATCCAATTAACAGTGGAAAATAGAAAAAAGGTGATTTTTTTTAAAACTCACATACTTTATGATTCTAAATACATGATATTCTGGAAAAGACAAAATTATAGAGATGGTAAAAAGATGAGTGGTTTCCAAAAGTGTGAAGTGAACAAGTTTGAGGTGAGTAAGTAGAGCACATGAGATTTTTAGGGAGGAAAACTATTCACAATAGCAAAGACTTGGAACCAACCCAAATGTCCAACAGTGATAGACTGGATTAAGAAAATGTGGCATATATACACCATGGAATACTATGCAGCCATAAAAAATGATGAGTTCATGTCCTTTGTAGGGACATGGATGAAACTGGAAATCATCATTCTCAGTAAACTATCGCAAGGACAAAAAACCAAACACCGCATGTTCTCACTCATAGATGGGAATTGAACAATGAGAACACATGGACATAGGAAGGGGAACATCACACTCTGGGGACTCTTGTGGGGTGGGGGGAGGAGGGAGGGATAGCATTAGGAGATATACCTAATGCTAGATGACTAGTTAGTGGGTGCAGCGCACCAGCATGGCACATGTATACATATGTAACTAACCTGCACATTGCGCACATGTACCATAAAACCTAAAGTATAATAATAATAAAATAAAAAAGATATTGTAATGATTAATGCATGGTATCATGCATTTGTCAAAACTCAGAACTGTACAATGCGGAGAGTGAACACTATTCTATGGATTTTACTTAATAGACTTTAGTTAAAAACAATATTGGTTTATTAATTGTAACAAATTTAGCATACAAATACAAGATATTAATAAGAGGTGAAACTGTGTATGTGGAAGGAGGTATATGAAAACTATATTTTGGCTTAATTAGTCTGTTAACCTAAACTATTCCTTAAATATAATTGATTCATGAAAAAATGTATTGATAAAATGGGAAAAAAAAGTTGAGAGGAGATACAGAAGAGACCCTGACTTCTACTGAAGTTCTACTATATCCGAAGATGAAAATTTTCATGCCCTTATGCCTCGAGGTCAGGAATGGACCCTTCTATTCTAGGGCTCTCAATCTCTAGAAGTCGGTATTCAAATCCATTGCAGTCCGTAACCTCTGGCTCTTATCTTCCGACCTTCTAAAAAGTTATTCTTTATTAAAGTTCTTTGTACCTTCTGAACTGACTATTAGGAGGAAATATGGCTTTTGGTGGCTGAACACTTTCTCAGCCTCCTTTTTGTCCCAAGGGTCATTTTAAGTCTGAAAGGGACAGACACATTGTGTTCTAAGTTGGTGATTATTTTGCAGTGAAATTATGTCAAAAGCAAAGAACAGCGTTTTTCTTTTCTGCTTTATTCTTACCAATGTGTTGTATGTCACATTTTCAGGATTTGTTATTAATGTTTGTTTTTGTTTTTTGTAGCCATGTTCATAGGTTTCTCTCTCTCTCTCTCTTTTTTTTTTTTTTTTTTTTTTTTTTTTGCTAATAGCCTCCAAGGATGAATCAATCTCTCTCTCTCTCTCTCTTTCTTTCTCTCTGTGTGTCTCTCTCTCCCACCCACTATTTTCTACCCCTCCTGTCTCTCCTTAAAGGGAAGTGATTTAAGCCTAGAAGGCTTCTGTGGAATCACAAAACACTTAGCAAATTTGCTTTGAGTCTTCAGTTCAATTAAAGGGCTTTGCTTGGTAATGATTGAATCTCTTTTCTTGGTTTCTGGTTATGGATGTGACAGCCATACCCCACTATTTTATCTTAGCTGCAAGCTGAGTTTTAATCTGCCTTGTTGATGAAAGACTTTGCTAATTGGATGACTGTTTGGGATTGAGAAGCAATAATTTATTCATGCCATACAAATTACTAAATTTGTGAAGTACTTCTATTTCTTTCCATTTCTAATAGCAAATTAGCTAACCATTTCACAACCTTATCTTTCTTATAATACCTTTTCAAACACAGACAAGTGGAGCCAACCCATAATAGTAAAATTCAGTTTTTTAAATATCTTATCTGAGTACTACATATTTTGCTTCCTTATGGTGGAAATCATGTGTCCTCTTATAATAATTTTCTTTTTTCCAACAAATTTCTCATCTGAAAGTGACTCATATTTTATGATTGTTCTTATAGATGCTTCCTGACTCTAGGTAGCAGTTTTTATATTATTTACAGGAAATTGATGATGCTACATACTCAAATATTTGATGGTTTAAAACAACAATGGATAATTTACAGCTCATAGTTATGACCCTGTAGGGCTGATTGAGGGAATGGGGAAATTTTCATTGTAGACCTTCATAGTTTACATCAGTATCATAGGAACTATCATAAACATTGCTGGTTGCCATGACAGAAGAAAATAGAGACTTCTGGATAACACAATACCAGCATTCACCTGGTAGCAATGTGAAATTTCTGCTCACATATTATTGAATAGAACTTATCATATGGGCCTTCCAAACAAAAATATACTAGAAAGAGCTACCTGTTTGGAAGCAGAAGAGTCAGCAGGACTACATAATTAATCTGAGAAGCATTAATGATTATCGCTTAATGATAATTAAGTGTCTCTTAAAAGTAAGCAAAGATACAAAGCATGCTAATTATGTAGGCTGAAAAGTAATAAAATATATACTATAGAAACAGAAAATAAAACTGTAAAAGAAAATATATAGAATAAAAGAAAGCTTGTAACTTAGACACCAAAATTTGTAAGTTATAGTATATTATCATTAATGATATATCTGTGTAGTTTAATACGATTCTAATATTGAATTATTTTAAAAAGAGAAATATGCTTAACATACAATCTTAAATTATCTATCCAAAATTGAATTAGCATGTAATGACAAAATATAAGACAAACTAGAGGGAAACATTTGTGAATAAAAATAATAAGTATTTTTTAAAACTTTTAAATCCCAGAAACAGACAAGAAGAAATTGTTAATATCAATGTGGATGTGTGTGCATTTGTACACATATGTGTAAATAAACTGCTTTAATATTTATTACATGTTAATAGACGCAAGATATAGATATAAGCAAAAAAAATTAAAATGGTGATAAATAGCACATAGAAAAATGGTAAAAAAAAAATATAAATGTAGAATTCTCCGCTTCACTTTCTTCCCCATAGAGCTATCAGAAAGAGAGACAGGTCATGACAGCTCAGATACCATGATTTACTCTATATTTGACCCAGATTCAAATCCAGAAATGTGGTTGTGGCCTGTGTGAAGTCTGCTCCCTCCTCTGCCCTTCCTTCTTACTCCTTCTCCCTACCCTTCTGTCTTCCTCCATTAGCTCCACCAACCCTCCCGCTGTGCTGTTCTAGGTATATATTTTCATCACAGAGACTTTGCAGCTGCTCCTCCCCTAAATACTTACTGTTTTACTCCAGCACTATTTTCTCTTCTACGCTAATTTTCAGATTGTCAGAAAATGTATCACATGCTCCCTTTGAAAAAAGAAAAGAAAGAAAAATTCTGTCAACGTTTCCTTACCCTGAGTTTTTTCCTTATTGTACTATCAACTTCTGATATCCCATGCATTTATTGGCTTCTTTGTTCATTTTCTCAATTCATTTGAATGTTAACTTCATTAATTCTAATACTTAAAAATAATTCTTACAGCCAGAACCATATTACATAGATACGCACCTGGCTAATATTAGAGCTCAAAAATATTTTGCAAAAAGAAGTATTAATGAATCTATCTTCTTGTCTTCTTCCTTTTCTTCCTCCCTCTATTCAGCCTCTCCAGCCTGCTTGGGTAACTTTCTCCCTTTCTTTCTTCTTTCCTTACTTTCTCTCTTTATGAATTACTATCTGAAATTACTATTAAAATACTCTTCAACAATTATTACTTTATAAAAATATCTCTATGAAGGCCTTGAATTAACTGAGGTTATTTGCTGGTTGCTAATAATAAAACTTCTGTGAAATCAAGATAACAATGCTGATAGAGTTTTATTCTGAGAGCAAGTGAGATTTTATAGAAGAGAGACTATGAGGGAAAAAAATTTTCACATACTGCACAGACATTATTATACCTATTAGTAAATCTTTATTGATTGTACTTGCTTTTGTGTTAAATCCTACACTTGGCCTGTAACCATACCTTTAAAAATTATTGTTGCACTGTTAAGCAATGTAAGCAAATTCATGAAATCATATAGGTCTATAAAATTTGCAAGACCTATATATATGAATACACACACAAATCTGACATTAGAATTACTGGTAATAATCTTTTATATTAAATAACTAAACATGTAATTATTCTTGACATTTAAATGATAGAGATATTTGTGTAATGTAAATTTACACATTAAAAAATAATAACTTCTCATGCTCCTCAGTTTAAACATACTTTAAAGGTAGAGCTCAGACTGCCCGACTGGGACCTCTTCCTATTAAGGTTGCTGCAATATTGCAGGCTTCTTGGTGTTTATGATGAAGCTTTATGTAAGTGGGCTCACTGGTGTAAGCGTTTTTTTTTTTGCTCTTTAGCCTTCCCTAATTTTTTCTTGCAACCTTGGCCTGATGCTTGTTAGTAAGTATTTTGTGAAGCCAAGGCCACTAGCTTAACAAAGGATGTCTGAGAAAAAGAATGTGACACTGGATCTCTAAATCTAATACCATCAAAAATGCTAAAAACTGCTCCAGACTACCATACTATGAATTTCTTGTTAGATGAGAAATTGTTTTATTCATAAGCCATCACATTATTCATCCTTAGTTTTGTGGTTTGGGGTTTTTACAAAAAAACACAGTTTTTTAAATCACTATTCCCTCTTCTTTAAGTTTGTTTTTAAAAGAGAACTAAAAAAGCTAATGAACTGAAAAAGTTTTTTAAAAAAGAGAACTAGAAATGCTAAAGAGCTAAGAGTTAAAAGAAACTTTCATTTCTACAAATTAAAATTATATTTCTTCTTCAATGTTTACCTGGATATTAAAAAAGTACTTACCATTAATTATATAACCTTCTCTATAGAGTGTCTCAGCGTTATGGAAAGTAAAGTTTCAATTCAAAGTCTGCCCAAAATATAAAATGTCAACCCAAGCCTTATTTAAACACTTATTATGCATGACAATGTGTCCTCTCATATAAAAAATATGTCACTTCTCAACCTAAAAAGTTAATTTAAACTCATTTAACATCACTTTTATTAGTGTTAAAAATGTCTTAAAACGGCAACGTATATATATTAGTCTGTTCTCATGTTCCTAATAAAATACATGCATGAGATTTGGTAATTTATAAAGGAAAGTGGTTTAACTGACTCACAGTTCAGCGTGGCTGGGCAGACCACAGGAAACTTACAGTCAGGGTGGAAGGGGAAGCAAATATGTCTTTCTTCACATGGCAGCAGCAAGAAGTACAGTGTGAAGGGGGAGAAGAGCTCCTTATAAAACCATTAGATTTTGTGAGAACTCACTCACCATCACGAGAACAGCATGGAGGTAACCGCCCCCATGATTCAATTACCTCCTACCAGGTCCCTCCACCACATGTGGGGATGATGAGAACTACAATTCAAGATGAGATGTAGGTGGGGATAGAGCTAAACCATATCGGTATATATGTTTAAAAATAACCTCAAATCTCAAAAACACTAGCTAGAGATTTTAAGTATTTTGTGTAGTACCTAATAGTTGGCATGCACTCAAATCAATTTACTTTCCAAGAGCACACATTTTTATCACTCATAAAGATTAATGCCAGGCCATGATTAAAATGAAGTGTACAGCCCTGGAAGTTCACAGAATTTAACACACAACTCAGGGACAAGTCAATACTAATCAAGAGATATAGAAGCATCATATAATGCTAGTGCCAAAAGAAACCTGGTAAACACAGATCAGATATAGAGGAATTTGCTGTTATGATTGCATTTGACAGACTACAGTCAAAAAGCTAAAGTCAATGATGTGATAATCAAGTTATATATATGTATATTTAGTTTATATATATGTATACACTTAGGTTACATACATATACACACATATATAATATTTGATATGTGTGTATATATATATATAACCTAAATGAATATATTTTAAAAATTATTCTAGAACTTGACTATCTCAGAAAGCCAAGAAAAGAAAGGACAGCAAGAAAGAAAGGAAAGAGAGAAAAAGAAAAAGAATAATATATTTGTCTTATTTTCAGCAATATATACATTAAATGAATAAAATTATAATGTAATTTTAGGCAATATAATTTATATTCCATTTTTCTTTTCTAATTTTAACTTACAATTTACAATCTCTAAAAGCAAATAGTCTATAACATGCGTAGACATATATGTGACCATTAGCTTTCTTTAAAGATGCCATATGTAAATGAATAAATTGTGCACATTGGCTTTTATCTATAATAATCAAAATTATAGAACTGAAAACACTTTTCTAGAAGAGAAACTTAACATCTGAATCAAATGGAAAATTAAAAAGCTGCTTCTCTGTTGCTGTGGTGCTGGGATGCAATCATACAGAGTTTCCTCATCTCAGCATCTTCTATTTGTTATTGATTCTGTTCCTATAACTGAAAGAAAATAATAGCACATAGTGCAATGATTGGAAAATAGTATATATTCCAAAACATACTTGCTTTTCATGTAAAAATGTATAAATGACAACAAATAAAGGGAATATGACACTGAACCTAACATTACATCTTCTGGAATATAAATATAATAAATGTACAAATCTTTGGGGAAGGAATTGATTTCATCAAGAATGCATGCTTGATGAAAATTGTTTATATACACTGCTTTTTAATGCCAACTGGCATCATATGACTGATAACTCTTTAAATAACTCTTCAAAGACTTTTAAACTTCAAAAAGTCTTAAATCTGTAGGAAACTGTCCTACAAGTTAGTCTGTGGTATATTAAGAAATAATTTAGCTTTTGTCCCTAGGTTCCTGGCACAAACTTCCTAAAACCCTTGGAATTTCCTGAGTAATAGGAGTGTCTGTGGTTATTCTTAACTAGCACCATTTAATCACACCTAAGTTTATGCTAATGAAATGAATTAAGTTAGGGCCCCATGATAGCCTCAGCATAGGACTGCTCACCAGAAAGACCAAGTGGTGAGAGGGTTGGAAAGTTCAGCCTCACTTACTGACCTCCAGGAGAAGGGTGGTGTGCAAAAGAGGAAAGCTCTATAAAAATTTTTGAACTATGATACTTGCTGAGCTTCCAGGTCACTGAGTACATCCATCTGCTGGGAGGGTGGTGCACCCCACCTCTACAGCAACAGAAGCTGTTGCTCCATGTGCTGGGAGGGGGTGCACCCCACCTCTACAGCAACAGAAGCTGTTGTGCTCAGGACCCTACTGACCTCATCATATGTACCTCCACAACTGGCTGTGCATCTGCATCTTTTATCATATCCTTTTTAATCAACACGTAAATGATAAGTAAAGTGTTTTCTTCAGTTCTGTGAGCCATTCTAGCAAATTATAAAAGCTTATAAGAGAGTTGTGGGAGCCCCTGGTCAGAACTACAGAAGGCCTGGACTTCCAATTGTCATCTGAAGTGGGGAAAGTCTTGTTAAGACTGAATCCTTAACTTCTGGGATCTGTTGCTAACTCCATGTATATAGTGTTGGAATTGAAGTGATTTGTGGGACACCAAGCTGGTGTTGGAGAATTGGTTGGTGTGGGAAAAACTTGCATATCTGTTGTCAGAAGTGTTCTGTGTTGAATGTGAATATAGAGGAAAAATAATTTGATTTTTCCTTTAAATAACGTATGAAATTCCCTTTCTGATATGTACTTATCATAATCTGTAAAGATGACTGTATCATGGAAAGGACTGATTGATCATCAGAAAAATGATAAAAAGAAATATATTGACAATTGATACAGAAAAAAAGTAAAGATGAATAAGATATTCAGATTTGGAAAGGAAAATATCAAAGATGATAATACAAAAATGAACTGTCATCAAAACTTGGCTTTCAAAATTAAACAATTAAAAACAATAGAGCTATGTTAGAAATTTTGACAGAACACAACTGACCTACTAATTTTAATCCATGAAAATAGTTATCTAAGATATTAGCATCCAATATTTTGAATATTTACTACATGTCAAGCACTGTAACTGACATTTGTAAAATTTTTACTGTTCCTACAAGTAGCTCAATGAGTTGTGTCTTTTTTTTCTATTTTAACTGTGAAAATAGAAAAAAAAGACAAAATATCAATGCATAAGGAAAATTCAAAGGAAAGAAAAAATATCAATGCTTAAAATGTTTATGAAACTTTGCCCAAAGCATCTTAGTTTGGAATTGATGAATCTGGTATTTGAATCCTGTCCTAAGTGAATATAAACACAGCTTTTACAACCACTGTCAGTTGTAGGCAGAATGTCTTTAAAAGGACTACAAGTTGTTCTCATAACTGGAAATTTGAAAACGATACTAAACCTATGCTATTAGAAAACATTTAAATATCTACTACCTCCGAAGAAAAGGTAAACAAACTAATGGCTTTTTAAATGAGAATAATGTTCTATTTGTTGGATTATGTTTCCATATAACAAATATAAACATTTATTTATGGTTTTCCCATAGCAAAATAAAAATGAAAATCTGTAATTTCCTTATATTGCTTCTGAAATTCACAAAAGTATATGAGAAAGTTTGCTGTACTTCCACTACGAATTACAGAGTTTCCACAGATGCATTTTATTATCCCCACTTTATGCATAGGGAAAATGAAACGCAGAGAGCACAGGTATCTCTTCCCCACACAATTATTAAAAGCAGTCAAGCTATCTTTTGAATTCATGCAGTCTGACTCCAGAGCTCAAGCTCCAACCAGACTAAGAAAAGACAGAAAATAGTAAAACTCAGACACATAGTGTTTAAAAATATTCTTTTCAAAGAGTGAATCAATATTAGTAAGTAAAATAGTTATGAAAGTTTAATTCTCTTATTACAAATAGAAATATTTGGTATTGAAACATAGAAAAAATCTGGTTATGAAAGTTATACCTAATATGGATGGAGACAGGTGGATTTAATTTGAGGGCATGGAATGCTTTCAAGCTTGTTTCACCTAGATTTGTATTAATAGCAATGAAATTAAGGAAATAAGGCAGGAAAAACGAAAGTGACAACCACAGAAGCTATTTTCAGAAATAGTTTTTGTGATTTGAGGAACCACTGCCACTGAGCTTTCTGGGCTCTGTCCTCAGCACACATTTTTTTTGTCCATTCTTCTAGAGAAATATTTATCTGATAAAAATTAGCATGTATCTATCGTTTACTCCCTAGTTTGGAGAGTACATAGATAGATAGAAGCCATAGTATATAATTTAGAGAACACACAAGTACTCAGAAGTAGCTGTGTTTCAATGTGCCGTGGCACGCAGCCTTCAAACTGCTCAAAAACTGATGAAGTGATAAGTGTGAAAGAGTACATGCAGTTGTGACTAAAGCACAGTTGTTTAATTTAAGTGACATGGCCACTCATCTATGCTAACACCTCTCTGTCTGGAGAGGAGAGAGAAGGGGAGAGGAGAGACAGACAGAGAGAGAGAGAGAGAGAGAGAGAGATTACTTAACCCATCCAATCAGATCTCTGACTAGAACATCAGAGTTTCCAAGGTTGAAATTTCAATCTATTTAGAGCTTTCCTACGCTTTTTTTTTTTTATTTTTTTGGGTCTGGGCTTTTAGTGTAGCCGTCACTTGAATAATGTACATTTTACCTGTTAAGTAACTTATCATTAAAATAAATTCTGGACCTGATCCTCTGCCCTCTGATTGCAGGGGATGACAGTCACGGAAGCTCTAGCTCTTTTACACTTCACTTTCAATTATTGTTGAATAAGATCTCATTGTTTTTCTCCAGTATGTAAATTTACCCCAGCAGCAATTGTACAATTCCATAATCCTTACAACTACTACTTTGCAAAAATTTGTTTTTTCGAATCAAATGCTTGGATTATGCTAACTGTCAATGTATTCCCTTCCTCTGATGTCCCAATAAAAAAATTGTACCATGACAACATACCTGGAACTTTTCATGATCTATCTACCATTGATACAGCCAGCCAGTAGGTGTCCCAGTTCCCAAACTCCATTCTTTAGACTGCTTCCTCAAACTACTCCTGGCAACAATTGTCTTGGATCTGAGTCTCCGAGATGATTTGCCTCCAGAAAGTTTATTGGGTAGTTCCTTGATATTAGAAAATGATAGTCATTGATGGGAGTAGAATTGGACAGAGGGAGAAAACTACAATGCAGTTGCAGCAGTCCTGGCTTGAGGCAGCTAGGCTGGGCCTGTATAAACCTGTATTGACCCATTGTTACATGTTGGCAGCCCTGGAGAAGGATGACATCATGTGAAGCAGCTCTTTCTTTTTGACTCTCAGACTAAGCTGAGAGCATATTCACCATAACTCCAGAACTTTTGTGAATGAGTGTCTCATCCCTGAAAGTGTGAAAGGTCATGCAGCAGAAGTATATAGTAATTATGTACAAGTAATTTTAACTTCCAGAACTATTTTACAACTTCATATTGGTCCAAAGTAAGAGGTTTTCTTCCTGGTTTTTTTTGTGCATAATTTTATTTGTGGTGCTTGCGTGTGTGTGGGGGGGGGTGTGTAAAGATGGTCCTTGCCATACAATGGTTCTATTTCCTATTTTTTAACTTTACAATGGAGTGAAAGTGATGTGCATTCAGTGGAAACTGTGCTTTGAGTACCCAAACTACCAGTTTGTTTCTCACGTTCAGTACAGTATTTAATAAATTTCATGAAGAGTCAACATTTTATTATGAAATAGGCTTTGTATTAGACGGTTTTGCCCAACTCAGGGCTAAGGAAAGTATTCTGAACATGCTTATGGCAAGGCAGGCTAAGCTATTATGTTCTGTAGGTTAGGTGTATTAAATGCATTTTCAACTTACAATACTTTCAACTTATCAACATGTAATCCCATTGTAGGTAGAGTGTGTATGTTTAGGACATGTACATATACACTTACAAAACACAATTCATCTATAGCCATCCATGTAGTTCAAAGAATACATTCTGCTTTCATTGGGAAGATGTCTACCTAAGACCTCAAATATGAAGGAATCTAGTCCAAGGAATGAGGCATCAAGCTAGCAATGCAAATATGGGAAGAGAGTGACTTGCAGAGGGGAGGAGGTGAGGCAGTGGCTGAGTCTTTGGCTGCAACTCCCATCAAAGACTGCAATAAGCTGGCTGCACGTCAACTCCCCTGGTGTGAGGAGGCCAGCTCTCCCTGTGAAGCCTGCCAGGTAAAGCCTTTGTTATTGCCTATGGTCAGGCCTCAAAAATCAAAAATAGATTTTTAACCTGGAGGCAGACTCTTCACTTGATATTTGAGCTTGTATATTTCTCAATAAGTTTTATTTAATAATGTCAGAGCAGCTTCCTTAAACCATGGTTCATTGCCATTCACTGAAATGCAACTCAATATTTAATTCCAAATGCATCATATATTCCAGAGAGAATAACACCTACTGCCTGCACTTTGAAACCAATTTCAATAATTTATTGAGTTTTCTATTTCCCAGCTGAAGAAAGCAAAAATGACTAGCAAAAAGAAAAGAAAATAGTTTATAGAATTAAAGGAAGAGCTTAGTCACAAGAATTTTACATATTTTGTGGAAATAGAAGATCTCGGATTTCAGCAACAGAAACTTCATTTTGTTTTTCTAAGAAGCGAAGGGTATGATTTACCACCTTTGTGCCTGAAGTTCCAGCAGAGATTATTATATTAGTCTGGATTGTGTCATATGATGTAAGAAGTGTAGCTGTAGGTCTGTGTCTTTAGGGATTAATGTTTCCCACCCTAAAGTTTATTATGAACAATGCTGGAACCAATACATCTGGGCAAACAAAGAATGGTGAATTCCACAATTCTCACATTTGAATCACTACCCATGATCTCTGATAATGGATATTTATATATTTGTTTGCTGTACAGTCTGGGCAAGTATACATTTCTGATTTCCCCTTGCAACCTCTCTCACCCATTTTCACCATAGTCTTTCTGGAATCACTAAAAAATGTAATGTTATGTCATGTAATCTAAACAAGAAACACATGAATGATTTATAAATATCCACAATCTTACTGATAAAATTTAAACAATCCCATGATGTTGATTTTTTTCTTAGATTATCCCCAGTATAAAATATTTTGCCTCCATCCCAAACACTTTGTTCATTATATTATTCCAGGACAATTGTAATATGCTTACAGCAATATCCGTATCTTCCCCTGATGACATAATGGTACTTGTGGAATGAAGAATTGAATAACTCAGGCCAGACGCAGTAGTTCATGCCTGTAATTCCAGCACTTTGGGAGGCTGAGCTGGGTAAATCACTTTGAGCCCAGGAGTTCAAGACCAGCCTGTGCAACATGGCAAAACCTATCTCTACTAAAAACACAAAAACTAGCTGGCTATGGTGGTGCATGCCTGTAGTCTCAGCTACTCTGGAGACTGAGGTGGGAGGATAGTTTGAGCCTGAAGAAAGAGGTTGGAGTAAGCCAAGATTGTGCCACTGCAAAACTCCAGCCTGGGTGACAGAGCCAGACCCTGTATAAAATTTTAAAGAAGAAAGATTGAGTAACTCATTCCTAAATGTTTGCTCTAAAAATACAAAACCTTTGGTCATGGTCATTCACATGCCATTAATAATATCTCAATTTTCTAGTAGTACTGTTATACTTCTGTCTACGTATTCACTACTAATCACATCAAACTGCTTGCCTTTAAAAAATATATCATCTAACCAAGGTGAATTTGAATATGTAGATTAAATCCACTCACACAATCATTTACTGGCATAATTTTAGAATATTTTTCTGGCATCTCATTTTTGTGTATTTTTGTTTGCTTTGTTCTTTTTCAATTTTTTTTCATTTATTAGGTTTTTGCCAGAGTTGGGAACATTCTATTTTTATTCTTCTAATTGGCAATTAACTTATTGTTAACGATTTGAAGTATTTATTTTCTTCAATATTTCCATCCACAATTTCACTCAAACATGCAAACTTCATCTACTTTTATTTCTTCTATATGAAATTTTTAATTACATGTATTTATGTACATGCATTTAGTTATGTGTGTATGTGTGTGTGCATGTGTGTATGACATATACTGTATATAATTTTCTCATTTTAGACTGCTTTTAGAATATAAGTAAATTTGAGTCATCTTTTAGAAATATCAGTTTCTTCCAGTATTTATCTTTTTACTTAAGTACTCTTTATACAAATATTTTTTAAAATATTGGTTGTTATATTGCTACTTTCTAAAACAATGTATGTTTGTCATTACCTGCATTTCATACTCTTATTTAAATGATGACTTGATAATATTCAATTTTTATATCACAGTTGTTTTCCATAGAAACCTGAAAACTTCATTCTTGTCATGTCTCTCTTGCCTTTCAAAACCCCATTGTTTGCATTCTTAGTATTATTAAATAGAAGCATATTTTACTCTGCATATTCTGTCATCAGCAACTCCACTTGGTTCTGGCTCCAGATAGGAAGCAATTTTTACCAAAGCCAACTTAATCACACTGCTTCAAATGACCGTTAAGACTTTCCTAGAATTCTATGAAGTCATTGATTTTATGCCTTCAATTTTCCCCGTCAACCACACTTCCCAATAAGTGAGATTAGTAAATGAAATTCAGACTGTAGTGTTACCTTCCTTAAAACATTCTAATATCTTCTCATTGATCATAGAATTATCCGTGACCATGACTTCTAAGGCCTCCTAAGATCTGACCTCAGTCCACGTGTCCGTCACATCTAATTGTTTTTTCCTTGAAGACAATGTTTCAGCTTTTCTGCCTATTTTGCAGAAGATGGAATAATTTTGTGTGTAGGGAGAGGGGAATGTGGGGATAATACCTCTTTTCTTTTTTTTTGTTATGCATTTCTAATGACTGAATATTATTCAACTATCTGCCCTATGTTGAATCCTTAGAGAAGATGTGCCTTTCAATTGAGAACTACCTAAAGTGATGTAAAGGCCAGTCACATTCTACTTAGTTATAATATGGTCCATGCCTTTTTCTGCTTGTGTATTAGCTTACCTACTTGGAATATAAGCTTTATGAACATCAAGACCTTCTTTACTGTATACTACTATCTCTCTAAATAGATACACATAGAAATATAATCTATTTAAATTAAAATAGACATAAACACTGTTTGCTATTTTAAACTTTTTTATTTTTTATAAAAATATTAGTGACAAATATATAATGTCATTTCAAATACAGAAATAAAAGCCTGGCTTGTATTTTTGAGTACACTTTGACTATATCCCTATTTGGCTGTTAACTTTATGAAACTTGTGAATTATCTGCCATTGTCATAAAAATATTGCCCAAATAAGGTTGATTTAAATATCAATGATCCTGAAACCTTATTGTGAGAATTAAAATTAAATTATCAAAATACTTATTAAAATTAAACTATATTTTTTTATAATAGTTATACAAAGTATTTACTCCCTAGTGATTTCAGCCTGAAGAATTGCATACCTTTTAATTATGTATTAATCTTATTACTTTAAATTCAACTAGAAGTCTGGTCATGCTACATCTGGTAATTTTAAGTAATCACTTAAGAAGAAATAAAATGTTTAAAATCAAAACAGATTCATGTGTATGAGTTTGGGAAGATTTTTTATTTTATATCTATAAATCAGAAGCTTTGTAGGATACTTCAAAATGAAATAAGACTTGTTGCTTTTGCAAAATAAAGTTAATTAAACATTTCTATCAAACTAATACACTTTTTTGAGATTCAAGAGCTTAAAGGTTTTTAAGAGAATAGCTACTTTGAAGTTAATGGTAAACCAAGTAGACCAACACAGCTGTTTTGAACCATTCACCCCTTGAGAAATTACAAAGCTCTTAGTTTTTTTATTTAAATCATTCACGTAGGGTTTTAAAGTAACAAATTTAGAGTATTTAAAACTTTTATTTTAGTGTACAAATATTACATTGAGCACATACAAATCCATTTATTGTTTTGATTTTATCCAAGATGAAGATTACATAAATGACATGAAGCAGGAGCATATGATTTTCAATAGATTTGATTAAACATTTTGCCAATACTATAAATGTTCAATAAAAAAAGCATTATGCAAATTTTAGTATTTAAGCCAGGCGCAGTAGCTCGTGCCTATAATCCCAGCACTTTGGGAGGCCAAGGTGGGTGGATTAACTGAGGTCAGGGGTTTGAGACCAGCCTGGCCAACATGGTAAAATCCCATCTCTACTAAAAAATACAAAAACTAGCCAGGTGTGGTGGCATGCACCTGTAATCACAGCTACTTGGGAGGCTGAGACACAAGAATTGCTTGCACCTGGGAGGCAGAGGCTGCAGTGAGCTGAGATCGTGCCACTCTACTCCATTCTGGGCAACAGAGTGAGACTCCATTTAAAAAAGTAAAATAAAATAAAATAAATTATAGTATTGACTTCTCTTCATTTTTTAATATAAAGGAGGTCACATTAGTAACCTAAATGAGTTTTTTGTTTTTTTTCTTAGTTTAACTGTATGAAGAGAATCTTTCTTTCCCAATTAATTTATGTGAGGCAGTTTAGAGAAGTAGTACATTCATAGGATTAGGGATGAGATTTAACTGAGTTTAATCATGGTTTTCCTCTGACTAGCTTTGTACCTTCTAAGATACTATGTAAATTCACCCTGAGCCACAGCTTTTACATAAAAAATGGACAAAATTTAATTATCATAACTTCTGTAGCTCATGCAAACATTTAACACAGCTAACTGTAGACTATGTGCATGATAAAATTAGATGGAATGAGTTCTTAAGACAACTTCACTCACTTTGTCTATGACCCATTGCAAACAATTTTCCCCAAAGCAAAAGTTACATGTGTGAGTGTGTGAATATACAGGTGTGCATTATTTTTAAAATATACATTATTTTCTGAATGATTCTTATTTGAAAACAAATAAATTTAATAATTTATTGGGGGAAAGATTATAGTGATACTTTCACTGTTTTTCATTCAATGTTTTACTGTCTTCAATGTAGGGATTGAATATGAGCACATTTCCTAAAATATAGTGCCAAATGCAGCAATGTTTCATTGTTTCCATCTTTAAAACTTTGTCTCATGAATCCACATTATTCTAAATTTGTATTTAATGTTTTTCATATAGCTGGCACCGTGATATCATTTGGCAATATTATGACAACTTTAGTATGTCCTTTGACTTCAACCACCTAGAGAGACAGAGATGAGCAAAATAAAATTATTATTAAATATGGTAAGAATCAGGAGTGGCTTCTCAGAAGAGGTGACTCTGAGAAAAATCCTGTAGTAACACAAAATTGGGAAAATAAGTACGTTTCTGATCATCTTAGAGAACAAAGAGAGTAAAGCTTTCCTTAAATCTCAAAAGTTAGAGAGTGTAGCAATCATTGAGAAAACATATAATGTAAGTGTGATCGTTAATACTGATTGGCTTGAAGGATACAAGGTATTGATCCTGGGTGTGTCCGTGAGAGTGTTGCCAAAGGCAATTAGCTTTTGAATCAGTGGGCTGGGAAAGGCAGACCTACCCTTAATTTGGGTGGGTACAATCTGATCTGCTGCCATCATGGCTAGAATATAAGCAGGCAGAAAAATGTGAAAAGAGAGACTGGCCTAGCCTCCCAGCCTACATCTTTCTCCTGTACTGGATGCTTCCTGCTCTCAAATACACACACACACACACACACACACACACACACACACACACACACACATATACATATATATTTATATATATAGAATATATAAATATATTTATATATAAATGGAATATATATCTATATAATCCATTATTTCTGTCCCTCTAGAGAATCCTAATACAGCAAGTTTGTGTGTGTGTGTGTGTGTGTGTGTGTGTGTGTGTGTACATATGTTTCTGAGTGGATGTTGGGAAAAGATACTAAGTATAGCAGAGGGAAGGTATTAGCTTAGATAAATATAAGAAGATAACTTGGAAAAGAAAAGTAAATATGAGTCAATTCGTCCTGTTAGTTATAAAGATATTTAAGCCATGTATAGTCATTATATAAATTATATAGAAATATACTAACAGGACATGGATCAGTGTGGGTGTTTCAGAAACCAGCCTTCTCTTCTGTTGAAAAGAATCATACCAAAGGGGTGGCTGAAAATTACTGTATGAAAGATGGATTTCATGGAAAAGCGCACTGACAATAAGTATTAATGTGGAAAAATACTCTCTGTAAATATTGAATCCAGGTGGATTAGAAATTTAAAAAGAAATATTAATTTTATTAGTATCAGGAAAAAGGAGTATTTCTCAGAAAATGTACCCAAAATACAAACCATAAAGTACATATTTATTCATTTTAAAATATTGAAATGAAAACTTCTTTATACAAATAAACACTCTAAAATAAAGTAAGAAAAGTCAGACAATCGTTAGAGAGACAATTTAAAACATATGTAATTGACAGAAAAGTAGTATTCACAATGTTTTGGATTTTTTTGTCTTCTAAAAATGTGTAAGAAATGAGAGTATGACAAGAAATGGACAAGACTTTTTTACAGGTAATAGAAAAGGCAAACAAGTGGCCAAGGAAAGCATTATAGTTTTCAATGGCATAATGAGGCAAGGAGTTCAGACTTTAAAAATGAGTTATGATATATAACATTTATTAGCAAAATTGAAATGTTTGCCAATACTAAATCTTGAAGATAACTGGGAGAAATTATCTTTGAGGGTAGGAAAATGTAGAGGTGAAGACGAAGTTTTCCCTTTGCCTTCTGAAGGTCTGCTGAAAAATCATCCAGATTAATTGGAGGAGAGAGACACAAAATATCTTATTCACATGTACGTGGGAACCTTCAGTATGAAGACCCAAACATACAGAGGAAATTGTCCATTTTTGTGCTTGTATTTATCAAACTATAGATGGCCACGTAGAAATATGATAGACAAAAAGGGTATAATCCAATGTTATGAGACTGAGTGGGGAAACCCAGCAAGACCTGTCTTTCTAGATTCCTCCTGGCCTCTCTGACCATGCATTTCTGGGTATAGGACAGAATCCTTTCTGGAATGGAGTCTTACGACCTACAGTCAAACAGCGTAGGTCAGATAATTTATTTATGGTCAATTATCATAAAGAAATGTAAAAAACAGTTACAGTAATATGTTTAAGTTTTATGGCTGGCTTTGGGGAAAAGTGGTTCTGGTTTCTATGCCCTGCCTTGGGAAAGAGGAATTCTAGTTTCTATGACCTGCCTCATGGGAGAATGAGACTGAAAGACAGGAGGGCAGAAGATCAGAGAAAACTTTTGCTCTGAGACTGCTTCTGAGGGTTTCTTTTGGAGTATTGTTTCCTAAGTCTCAAGAATAACCATTTAGCAATGTCAAGTAAATTTAAAAATTCTAATTTTCTAAGACACAGCATTACCAATTGCAAACAAATGCCCTAGCAAAGATACATAAATAACTGTCTGCCGTGTGTTCTCAAATTTCCGATCAGAGCATTAAAAATCAGATAATTGATTTTTGATTCATTTAGCTTTCTTTCTAATGTAAGTATGAAAGTGACAACCTTCTAGCTTTTTACATGATGGAGCTAAAACAGGTAGTCTTTAATTTACTTGTTTGATCAGAAGGAAAATACACTTATATTCCGTAAAAATAACAATTTGAACCAATGCAGAAGTATTAACAGCTCCTTCTGTATTTCTAGCACAACACATGGTAAAACACATAAGAAATCCAGCGACCAACCCCAATCCACTACAAGTATAAAAAAGTGAGTATGTATGTACTCATTCTCACGTAGTACTTCAGAAGTTCTCTACAGCCTTATTAAGTGTGGTCAATAGTACAAAAAAATTCACATCATCTGTGAGCTTCTTAGAAATGCAGAGCATCTTTTCTAACAAATGTTTGGCCTTTTTTTTCTGACTTGTCAACCTGAAATAATCAACAGAATCAGGATTCACTTTAAAAGAGTTTATTCAAGTGAAAACCTTCAAATAGCCATTTGGGCAAAATGGACACTAAAGGAATGCAGTCAGTGCTCCAAAGTTAAAAGTTAAGGTTTTACTTAAATAGGCAGAGAACAAAGAAATTTAGAAAATTAATAGCATTTACTATACAAGGCTGGTTTATGAGTTAAAACAACTTAATTAGATACCGTTTGTTTGCTTTTCCCATACAGTTATTTTTTCAGCTTGATTTTTATTTTTTCCAATTGAAAATAGTGTGTTTAAAATTACATCTTAGACAATGTGAGGTCATAAACTCTGTGTGAGAGAGGAAAAAGAGAAGCTACTCTACAATGAAGATCAACAGTTAAAGAGGAAATGGTATTCCCTGGTGCCCTCTCATCATTTACAGCATTCTATAAAACAATGCAGGTAAGGAAAAGACTAATCTATAATCAGAGAAACAAAGGTTACAGCTGCCTAGGTTGCAGCTGCCTGTTTTGGTGACTCAGATTCCATAATCACGTTTCCTTAAGGCTCAAAATGATTTAGTTTCAACAGTTTCAATTTTGAATTACTTATTTTCACAGACTCATGGAGTTTTAGGCCAATCCTTTCCAGCACAACCCTATCTTTCTAATAAAGCTCTATGACTTCCACTTAGCAGAGAAGACAAGTCCGTAAAAAAAATTTGAGTTGAATTCCATCTTATCCTAGCAAGTCCTCTTACTTTAGTATGATGTCTCCATAAACTAGCTTAGTAAAGCAGCCCTGGTTTGGGACCAGGATTTCTTAACTTTAATAAATTCATAAAGTACATGAATAAGACACTATTTAATCAACCAGCAATTTTCAAATACCTTCTACACTGAGTACATGTCCTGCTCAGAATATAGAGTCAATGTTCAGGAAACATCATGATTAACACTCATCAAAAAGGTATCTATACTTCACAATGTTTTTATAGCCATTTTTTTCAGTTTATCAAAGAGGAGAAACTATATCTAAAAAACTATTGCATATTGAATATCATAGAATTATATATATACTAAAAGTATTTAAAATTCATAATTTCATATACATTTACACAGTTTGAAATTAGTGCATTTTTTTATTTTTATTTTTATTTTTATTTTTTGAGACAGGCTTTCTCTGTGTCACCCAGGCTGGAGTACAGTGATGTGGTCTCAGTTCACTGCAACCTCCACCACCCAGGCTCAAGCAATCATCCCATTTTAGCCTAGCAAATAGCTGGGAGTACAGGTATGTACCACTATGTCCAGCTAATTTTATATATATATATATAAAATATATATATTATATAAACAATTATATATAATTTACATATATTATATATTATTCACATATATAATATATAATTATATATTATATATTTTATATTATACATAAAATTAGCTATTATATATAATAAACCATTACATATTTTATATAAATATTATATTTTATATAAATATATATTTATATAAAATATATATAATATGTAATTTATATAAAATACATAAATTTATATAACATATGTAAATATTTTATATATTTATATAACATATGTAAATATTTTATATATTTATATAACATATGTAAATATTTTATATATTTATACAACATATGTAATTTTTATTTATATAAATATGTAAATTTTATATAAAATTTACATATTTATATAAATATGTAAATGTGTATTATATATTATATATAAATACTTTATACAAAATATATAAAATATTTATATATTACATATAAATATAATTATATATTATATATAAATATATATATATAATTATATATATATAATTTATATATAAATATATATATAAATATATAATTATATTTATATAATATATAATATATAATAATATTTATATATAATTATATAATATATAATTTATAATATATAATTATATATATAATTAGCTGGACATAAAGGTGCATACCTGGCACCTATAAATATTATATTTATAAATATATACAGTAGAGATGGAATTTCACCAAGTTTCCCAGGCTGGTCTCGAATTCCTGGACTGAAGCAATCCTCCTGCCTTGGCCTCCCAAAGTATTGGTATTAGAGGCATGAGCCACTGTGCCTAGCCCAAATTAGCGTATTTAAAATGTGTTTGAAATATTCAAAATTAACATTTATGGATGCTAATTATTAACAAAGATGGATAACAATTTATAATATTGTCAACCAGATGTCCTGGAAAGAGAAAAATTAGTAATATTATCTAAGTTTTTTTTTTAATTCTCTGTATTACTCTTTATCATAGATAATTTAGAGTCAAAGAGAATAAAACTACAATCACAGCAAATACTAGCACTTGTTGGATATTAATTATTTCTAAAAAATCTTCCAATAAATGCAGTCAGATGGTCATATATGGATCACAGAGATAAGCATCATTATCACTTTCAAACAAGTGGGGAAAATGAAAGAAACTAGGAGGCTTCTCTGCCTTGCAGGCAATTGATATTGTCCAAGAAGTTGAAAGGTATTTCTCAAATAAAGTAATGTGCTACCTAACAACATTAAAATAATCCTCAACAAATGTATAAGAACCAAAATCATAAAAACATAGTCTATGAGTATTGTCAGTTATAAATGTATATCAGTCTATCTATGCAGATGTAAATGTAGGGAAGGATTTTTTTCTGAGGAGTTATTTTGAAAATGTTAGAAAAAATGTCTAACAATGAATTTAAAAACTAGACAAATTGAAAAATATCTTACAACGTTGCAAGTTTCTATAACTAACTACAGAAGAAGTATAAAACCTGAAGAGGCCAACATTTATTAAATCAATTAAACCAGTTAGTTAAAACTGTGCTCTCTTAAAAAAATGAAAAAATAGTAATAAAACAATATGTATAACTCCCAGATTGTTTTATAGGCAAAGTCTCTAAAATTTTCTAATACCAATATTTTTTATTATTCTAGAGAATAGAAAAACCCAGATAATTTGTAAGTCTAGTATGACTACAATACCAAAATACATACAATATATCAATGAATAGAATGAATGAATTAAGAAAATTGCTGATGTAAGATTTCTGGGAATTGATTAGAAAAATTCCAATGATATGCCAGTTAACTAAATAAAATATATCAATGTAAACCCACTAAAAAGTAATGGCTAGGTAGGGAAGATTTACAGACTGCAATAATGTTTTAATGTTACAAAAACCTGTTGTATTATTCTGTTCTCATGTTGCTAATAAAGACATATCTGAGACTGGGTAATTTATAAACCAAAAGAGGTTTAATGGGCTCACAGTTCCACATGGCTGAGGAGGCCTCACAATCATGGCAGAGAGCAAAGGAGGAGCGAAAGTACTTCTTACATGAAGGCAAGCAAGAGAGTTTCTGCAGGGGAGCTCCCGCTTATAAAACCATCATATCTCATGAGACATATTCACTACCATGAGAACAGTATGGGGGAAACTGCCCCCATGATTCAATTATCTCAATCTGGACCCGTCCTTGACATGTGGTGATTATTACAATTAAAGGTGAAATTTGGATGAGGACACAGCCAAACCATATCATTCCACCCTGGTCCCTCCAAAATCTCATGAACTCACATTTAAAAACCAATTGTGCCTTCCCAACAGCACCCCCCAAAGTCGTGACTCATTTCAGCATTAACTCAAAAGTCCATAGTCCAAAGTCTCATCTGAGATAAGGCAAGTCCCTTCTGCCTATGAGCTGGTAAAATCAAAAACAAGTTAGTTACTTCCTAGTTACAGTGTGGGTAAAGGCATTTAACAAATACACTCATTCTAAATGGGAGAAATTGACCAAAACAAAGGGGCCACAGGCCCCATGCAAGTCAAAAATCCAATAGGGCAGTCATTAAACATTGAAGTTCCAAAATGATCTACATTGACTCCATGTCTCACATCCAAGTCACTCTGATGCAAGAGGTGGGGTCCCATGGTCTTGAGCAGCTCCATCCCTGTGGCTTTGCATCATACAGCCCCATCCAGGCTGCTTTTGCAGGCTGACATTGAGTGTCTGCAGCTTTTCCAGGAGCACAGATGAAAGCTGTCAGTGGATCTACCACTGTGGGGTCTGGAGGACAGTGGCCCTCTTCTCACAGCTCTACCAGGCAGTGCCCCAGTGGGGACTCTGTGTGGGGGCTGTGACCCAACATTTTCCTTCTGCACTGCCCTAGCAGAGGTTCTCCATGAGGGCTCCACCCCTGCAGCAAACTTCTGCCTAGACATTCAGATGTTTCCATACATCCTCTGAAATCCAGGCAGAGGTTTCTAAACCTCAGTTCTTCACTCTGTGTACCCACAGGCTCAGCACCACTCAGAAGGTGACAAGGCTTGGCACTTGCACCCTCTGAAACTACAGCCTGAGCCTTAGCCATGGCTAAAGCAGCTGGGACACAGGGCACCAAGTCACTAGGCTGCACACAGCTGGGAGACCCTGGGCCAGGCCCAGGAAACCATGTTTCCCTCATGGGCTTCGAAGCCTCTGATGGGAGGGTCTCTGAAATGTCTGGAAGACATTTTCCCCATTGTCTTGGCAATTAACATTCAGCTCCTTGTTACTTATGCAAATTTGTGCAGCTGGCTTGAATTTCTCCCCAGAAAATGGGTTTTTTTTTCTATCGCATCGTCAGCCTGCAAATTTTTCAAATGTTTATGCTCTGCTTCCTCTTGAATCCTTTGCTGGTTATAAATTTCTTCTGCAAGATACCTCAAATCATCTGTCTCAAGTTCAAAGTTCCACAGCTCTCTAGGGCAGGGGCAAAATGCCACCAGTCTCTTTGCATAGCAAAAGTGACTTTTACTCCAGTTCCCAACAAGTTCCTCATCTCCATCTAAAATCACTTTAGCCTGGACTTTGTTCTCCATATAATTATCAGCATTTTGGTCAATGGCATTCAACAAGTCTCTAGGAAGTTCCAAACTTTCCCCACATCCTCCTGTCTTCTGAGCCTTCCAAGTCTCTAGGAAGTTCCAAACTTTTCCAGATTTTTCTATCTTCTTCTGAGCCCTCCAAACTGTTCATTATCTGCCTGTTACCCTGTTCCAAAGTCACTTCCGCATTTCTGAGTATCTTTAGGGCAGCACCTCACTCTACCAGTACTGATTCACTATATGAGTCTGTTCTCATGCTGCTAATAAAGACATAACCTGAGACTTTATAATTTATAAAGAAAAAGATATTTAATTGACTCACAATTCCACAGGGCTGGGGTGACCTCACAATCATGGCAGAAGGCAAGGGAGGAGCAAAGGCAAATCTTACATGGAGGCAGGCAAGGAAGTTTGTGCAGGGAAACTCCCATTTATAAAACTATCAGATCTCATGCGACTTATTCACTACTAGCAGAACAGTATGATGGAAACCACTCCTATGATTCAGTTATCTCCATCTGGCCCTATTCTTGACATGTGGGGATTAATATAAATCAAGGTGCAATTTGGGTAGGGACACAGCCACACCATAATCTGTTAATGAAATTTATGAAAATCATGGGCTAAATATTAATCATAGAAGGATCCCAATAATCCAGAATGCTGTTTTGAAAAGTACTGTTTAAACATGGAAGATAAGAGAATTTTCTTAACTTGATAACTAGTATTACTATCAAAGTACAACAAAGATCTTCCTTATGTTTAAAACACAAGTATTCTCTTTACAAGGACGGATGCCTTATCACATTGCTTATTTGTAACATTGTGGCAGTGTATGTTCAAGCAATGTATACTAGTGAAGAGAAAATTTGTTTATGCTGTAATATTATAAAACATTACAAAATCAATTAAAAGATTATTCATATTTAAAAGTATAAGAAAATACAATATAATAATACATTATTATATTTAATTGACTTACAGTTCCACGGGGCTGGGGTGACCTCACAATCGTGGCAGAAGGCAAAGGAGGAGCAAAGGCACATCTTACACAGAGGCAGACAAGGGAGTTTGTACAGGGAACATTACTATAGCCCCATGACTTTACCTAAGAAATACATAAATACATAAAATATTTTTAAGAAAATTATTTTTATTACAGATGTACTATAATAAATATGTTTAAATTTAGACATGGAAATTCTCAGAGTCATAAATTTGTCATTGCTGCATATAAATATGATTCTAATCAAAATTGTATATTTTTAGATAATTTGATTTTATATATATATACACAAAAATAAAATTGTTAAGTATTTATGAAGAAGCTTAGGAAAGATATTCCCTATAAAATTATAGCATTCATTGTAGTATGGTTTTACTTTACTATGTGATTCAAAATAAAAGTATATCCTTATGTTATACTATGCACAAAAATAAATTCCAGATAAATGTTACAGTCAAATTTGATGTGTAAGTGTTCAAATCATTTAGAAGAAAATACAGGTCATTACTGCCTGCCAGGAGGGCCTTATGATTTCTCTCAATTTTGGTAGAGTTTGGTTAGGCTCCTTTGTGATCCCAGGCCCTGACCTTTTTTATTTAGAGCACTTTCTTTAGAATGGCTATAATTCTACCTTTTTTCCTCACCCCTTTGACACCTTTTAAAACATTTTAAAAGCCTCTTTCCAGTTATATATTCAAGAATGTGTTTTTCAAGAACCTAGGAGCCATTTCTTTGGTATATACTCATCAAGGAAGATAGTGCCCCATCTTCAAGTCTTTATTGGAGTGCAAGGCTTCCTTGCAAGCCTTATGGCAAATTGCAAAACTACTTTGTGTCATGAAGATATGAGAAAGTTTTCTTTGCCATTTGGGTAAGGCCAATTAACAAAATACAGGTAGCCTATGATCTCCCCTTCACTTCAGCTTTATTTCATTTTATTTTTTATTTTAAAATTGGCAAATAAAAAGTTGGACATATTGGCAACATAGAGGATGATGTTTTGAAATATGCATACACTGTGGAATGCCTCGTTTGAGCTAATTACCATGTGCATTACCTCACATACTCATCATTTTTCTACCCTTGGTCTTAAAAAGTCTAACTCCCTTTGTTTTAGTGGAATTGAGTACAGACTGAGTTCTGGACTCCCTCCTCTATTGCAATAGTCTTGAATAAAATCTTGCCTGGGTGCCTAACTTTGCACAGTTTTTTCTTAATTAAGAAAAAGTAATATTTCCTAAAGATATGAAAAATCATAAACTAAAAAGTAGTAAGTAGTGTACTAGCATTATTAGAATTAAAACTCTCTCTCCTCCCCCATATACACATATAATTATATATATATACAAAACATAGGGATATATACACACACACATATATAGGGATATCTACACATTAAATATATACACATTATATGTATACACACACATATGTTTATATATCCCTATATATTATGTGCACATATATGTGTATATATTTCTATATATTATATATGGGGAATAAAAGAGAGGATTGTAAGTGTATATGTATGTGGATATCTGTGTATATAAGCATAGGGATAAATACACACATATATGTATGTATATAAATATATCATATTTATATAATATATAGTGTATATACACACAATATATACATCATATATTATTTGTATATAATATATTCATCATATATTATATTGTGTATATGTATCATATATGTACATATTTATAGATGCATACATAGATGTTATATTTATCCATATTATATGTATATATTTTATATACATACATATACATATATTGATGCATATGCATATATATGTAAGTGTGTGTATATATGTATAGATACATAAAATTTTGGATATAAAAAATGGATGGATATATAGAATATGTAAAAGCCCCACAGGATGGAAATAGACATATGCAACATATGTAATTAGCAAAGTTTTAATATCTGGAAGATATATAAAAACTACCAATATTCAAAAACTGAAAAGGTACACAATTCTAGGTGAAAAAACAAAGGAAATGAAAAAGCATTCATGAAAAAGGAGACTTGATTGTCAACTAAATATATAAAGAAATAATTATGTTCAGTTTCATTATTAATCAAGAAATGAAAACATCCCTGAGGTAAAATTTGATACCAAATAGATTGACTATATTCTTTTAACAAGGTTAGTTCTATTTTAGGGTGCAATTTAGTAATATTATGGATAAGCAAAAGTACACGTACACTGCATTCTGACAATTTCAATCTAGGTGGGTTTACCTTAGAGAAACCCAAGTGTAGAGATGTAGATAACAGTACTACATTAATCCCTTTATAGTGGAAACAATCTAAATATTCCTCAGTAGGAAATAAATTGTGGTTTATACATGCAACGCAGTATTAAACAAGTAAAATGAATGTTTAAATCATAGAGGTCTAAGTAGGGATGAAATTTACCAATATTTTTAGTAAAAGGAGTAATTTGCTTCATAATCTGTAGAGTTTTATAGCAATTGAAATGTTGCAATTACAGAAAACAATATTTTATATTATAATAAACATTTTTATAAAAATTAAAATTGCATATTTGTGATTCCAACTTCAGATTAGTGGTTATATTAAGGAGAGACGGATGGATAAGTGTTAGGGTGTTTTGAGGGTATGCTTTAATGGTAATTTTATTTTAATTTTAAACATGTGAATACAGCAGAATATGCACCTATATTAAAAGATGCACAATTTCAATGGTATGCTTACTTGGAAATTTATAATCTCAGGGGCACATAATATACTTTCATATTTCATGAGAATTTTCCGATCCTTCTTCTATAATATTTATCTTACTTAAGAATATTGAATACATAACTAAAGTATTTCCCCTAAAGAGTAATTAAAGCATTAGAAGAGAAGTACCCAAATGAGAGACTCAAAGAAATTTTATAATTAACAGTCATGTGAAATAGAAGAGCTTCCAAGTGAGACTAAAAAGATTGAAATTGGAATGGAGAAGAGAAGAAGACTGTTACTGATGCCAATGGAAAAGATTATTTGCAGATGTGGATGTCATCAACTCTATTTATAGGTAATAAGATTTCAAGTATTTGAGAACTGAGAAGTATGATTAGATTTAACAATGTGCAGGCAATTAGTGATGCTAGCAAGAATCTCTTCAGAACCCTGTTAGGCAAGACTGCTAGCACATTGTGCATTGAGAAGCTGATGTAGAATGTGGGTACAGAGACAGAAAATCTTCTGGAGACATTTTGCTGTACCTTCTAAATTAATATCTCTGGATATGGGGCCCTATAATCTGTGTTTTTATAAGTCCTCCAAGTGATTCTAAAGCATGTTAATGTTTGAAAAGTTCTATTTTTTTAATGTGGGAAACACTAAATTTTGAGAAAACACCTGTAAACAGAGGATAAATAAATCTATAAAAGGAATAGCTGATGGACCATGATCCCTTGCGAATTTATCTTTAAGTGCAAGTAATAATGAGATCCAGATTATGTTCCTAAATTGAAGTTGTTTGAAAAAGAAAGACTTTAGTAGTAAGGAGAATTCCATCAGGGTACAAAGAAGAGCTGGTACCATTTCTTCTGAAACTATTCCCAAGAATTGAAAAGGAGAGGCTCCTTTCTAACTCATTTAATGAGGCCAGCATCATCCTCATACCAAAATCTGGCAGAGCTAAACAAAAAAAAGAAAACTTAAGGCCAATATCTGTGAACACTGATGCAAAAATCCTCAATAAAATACTAACAAACCTAATCCAGCAGCACATCAAAAAGCTTATCCACGATCAAGTCAGCTTTATCTCTGGGCTGGTTCAACACACACAAATCAATAAACATAATTCACCACATAAACAGAACTAAAGAGAAAAACCACATGTTATCTCAATAGCTGCAGAAAAGGCTTTTGATAAAATTCAACATCCTTTCATGTTAAAAACTCTCAGTAAACTAGGTATTGAAGAAACATACCTCATAATAATAAGAGCCATTTATGACAAACCACAGCCAATATCATACTGAATGGGCAAAAACTGAATGCATTCCACTTGAAAACTGGCACAAGACAAGGATTCCCTCTCTCACCACTCCTATTCAACATAGTATTGGAAGTTCTGGACAGGGCAATCATGCAAGAGAAAGAAATAAAGGTATACAAATAGGAAGAGAGGAGGTCAAATTGTCTCTCTTTGCAGATGACATGATCCTATATTTAGAAAACCCCATCGTCTCAGCCCAAAAACTCCTTGAACTGATAAGCAGCTTCAGCTCAGGATATAAAATCAATGTGAAAAAAATCACAAGCATTCCTATATACCAGCAACAGGCAAGCAGACAGCCAAACTGTGAATGAACTCCCATCCATTTGCAATTGCTACAAAGAGAATAAAATACCTAAGAATACAGCTAACAAGGGAAGTGAAGGACCCCTTGAAGGAGAAGTACAAACCACTGCTCAAGGAAATCAGAGAGAACACAAACAAACGGAAAAACATTCGATGCTCATGAATAAGAAGAATCAGTATGGTGAAAATGGCCATACTGCCCAAAGTAATTTATAGATTCAATGGTATTCCCATCGAACTACCATTGATATTCTTCACAGATTTAGAAAAAAACTATTTTAAATTTCATGTGAAAAAAAGGAGCCCTTATAGCCAAGACAATCCTAAGCGGGGGGAAAAAAAACTGGAGGCATCATGCTGCTTGACTTCAAACTATATTACAGGGCTATAGTAACCAAAAGAGCATGGCACTGGTACAAAAAAAGACACCAAAATGATGGAACAGAAATAAGACTACACACCTACAACCATCTGATCTTTGACAAACCAGGTAAAAACAAGCAATGCAGAAAGGATTCCCTATTTAACAAATGGTGGTGGAAGAACTGGCTAGCCATATGCAGAAAATTGAAACTGAATGCCTTCCTTACAATTTATAAAAAAAAAAAACTCAAAATAAAGACTTAAAGGTAAAACCCAAAACTATAAAAACCCTAAAAGAAAATCTAGGCAATACCATCCAGGGCATAGACACAGGCAAAGATTTAATAATGAAAATGTCAACATCAATTGCAACAAAAGCAAAAATTGACAAATGGGATCTAATTAAACTAAGGAGCTTCTGCACAGCAAAAGAAACTATCTTCAAAGTGAACAGGCAGCCTAGAGGATGGGAGAAAATCTTTGCAATCTACTCATTTGACAAAGGTCTAATATCCATAATCTACAAGAAACTTAAACAAATTTACAAGAAAAAACAACCCCATTAAAAAGTGGGCAAAGGACATGACACTTCTCTAAAGAAGACATTTATGAGGGCAATGAACATATGAAAAATAGCTTAACATCACTGATTATTAGAGAAATGCAAATAAAAGCCACAATGAGATGCCATCTTATGCCTGTCAGAATGGCAATTATTAAAAAGTCAAGAAACAATAGATACTGGCAAGACTTCAGTGAAATAGGAACAATTTTACACTGTTGGTTGGAATGTAAATTAGTTCATCCATTGTGGAAGACAGTGTGGCAATTCCTCAAAGACCTAGATCCAGAAGTATAAATACCATTTGACCTAGTAATCCCATTACTGGGTATACCCGAAGTAACATGAATCATTCTATCGTAAAGATACATGCACATGTATGTTCATTGCAGCACTATTCACAATAGCAACAACATGGAATCAACCCAAATGCCCATCAATGATAGACTGGATAAAGAAAATGTGGTACATGCACCCCATGGAATACTATGCAGCTATAAAAAGGAAAAAGGAATTAGATCATGTCTTTGCAGGGATATGAATGAAACTGGAAACCATTATCCTCAACAAACTAATGCAGGAACAGAAAACCAAACACCACATGTTGTCACTTATAAGTGTGAGCTGAAGAGTCTGAACACATAGACACAGGGAGGGGAACAACACACACTGGGGCCTGTCAGGAGGGGACAAGGAGAGAGAGAGAATCGAGAAAAATAGCTAATGCATAGTAGGCTTAATACCTAGGTGATGTGTTGATAGGTGCAGCAAACTACCATGGCACACATTTACCTGTGTAACAAACCTGCACATGCTGCACATGTACCCTGGAACTTTAAAAAAAATATGAGTTTTTTTTTTTTGCATTTTTTAAGCTAATCATCTATTGTTAGTGTCTGTGTATCTTATGCATCTCCCAAGACAATTATTCTTCTTCCAATGTGGCCCAGGGAAGCCAAAAAATTGGGCACCCCTGTTCTGGTGAATCTAATGAAGGGTATTTTTTCTTTGTCTTTTTTAGCTTCTAGAAGCAACTTCATTCCTTAGCCCTATACTTCATGTTTAAAGTCAACAGAATAGCAGCTTCAAATCTCACTCTGACTCTGCTTCCTCTTCTCTGACTCTGACTCTCTTACCTTTCTATTTCGCTTTTAAGGACTTCATCAACAACATTCAGCCCTCTGGATAATCCACAATATCCCTTACATCTCAAGATTCTTAATTATTCACATCTCCAAAGTCCCCTTTTCCACGTAAGGTAACATATTAATAGGTTCTAAGGATGAGGATGTGGACATATTTGGAGGGCCTTTTATTCTAATATATCCCTTTGATTTGTAAATTTTGATAAAGTGATCTAAACTTCAGTGGTTGAATAACATTTGCCTGCATATAATATTACTATTAAAATATTATTGCTAATTTTATGGCATTAAATGGTGCAATTGCTCTTTGCCTGAGTGATTTCAAACTTCCACAATAACAAACAATATGAAGTACAATTTAAGTTCAATTTAGGTGTTGTGTATATTTGCTAATTTACAGCAAATCAACATTTTGTAAATAACCTCCAACCACACTTTTGAGTTATGAAAGGACATGAAATTTCACCAGGTTTTCTCAAAAAATATCAGAGATGGTTAAATCATAGAATTATAAGATTAAGTAAATACAAATTTTTGGAAAATGTATGCATATAGACGACCTGTAAATTTTAAGAGTTCATGTATAAAAAGAAAATGTTTTCAGTTATTCCTAGTTTACAGGCAATCATTTTAACTTTTATAAATTGTATTTGTACTTTCTGTTAACTGGTGTCAAACATTTTTCCCTAATATATCTATTTTGGAGAAGAGATGATATTGGTCACATTGCAGGTCAATTGGTAATCTTTCCTCTTTAAAAACATGACTGAATGTCATCAGTTTATCTTTTCATGCACTAGGGATATGGAAAGAACATTAGGATGTTTTGATGAAGATCTTTAATTTGTGTGGCAGTATTGAACACGATAACATCATGGGGTAGCTGAGCTCTAGATTTATATATTACACCACATGCCAAAAAAGGAGGCTTTTTGTAAACAAAAAGCAAATTAGGCAATGCAAGCTCACTTGGATTTTTTTTCTTTTTTGGCTGGAAAAACAAGGAGAGACTGTCCCAGAAAACAGTCACTCTTTTCTAGAATATGTGCAAAATTTATTTAATCATCTCGTAGATTTTTTTTTTTAAATACAGCTTTAGCATTTGAGAAGAATTGTGAGCGAAATGGTGTTAAGGGTTTGAAGAATAAGAGTATACAGAGTCCTATTTCAGTATTGAATTGGAAATGCTGACATTACTCCTCAGGCTCTTCTCACATATTCTATTGCTATCTCCTGGGAAAAGAGGAGTGGCTACAGTCACTTTCACCCTGTCAAAGAGGACACCACGTCTGAGTCTCTCTGGCTGTTGCTCACTAGAATCAGAGCCCATTCTTTCACTGCGTGAAAGACAAAAAATAGATATGCAGATAATGGCTATTCCACTAAAGTAATTTAAAAAATCGTTCTGAAAGTTAGGTTTGTGCATTTTTCAAATATATTTATCAAATATTTTTGCACGCTATTTTAAAAAGAAAAAGTTTTAGATTCAGATTTGGATTTGTTTGTCTGATGATATGATCCAGCAATGCTGAGGTGTTTTTACCTATAATTTATCATTTTACTCTTAAATAAATTGGTATGGTAAGGGTATTGTTAGCATCCTGCTTTCAAAGATGTGGTAACTAATGCTTATAGACGTTAAGTAACTTGTTTAAAACCACTTTCTTAATATGTCTTGTGTTAATGCATGTCTTCCCAGATTAAAAACAAGCGCTTATGGTTATAAAGAAATCTTTCTCTCTCTCTCTCTCTCTCTCTCTCTCTCTCTCTCTCTCTCTCTTAATATTTGTGGCTAGGGTTTCACAGTCTCATGGAGATCAAGATGTACAACATTCTGCAAGAAAGCTTGATATTCAAAACCAAAATATATTTATAAGAAGGCTCCAAACTCATTCATGAAAGGAAACCATGAGTGTGAAATTAAAATACAATGCTCCTTCCCAGGCAAAACCATTTTAATCCTTCGCTATATCAGAACGTTTTATAACAGGGCGATAGCATTGATGACAAAATTATGTTTATCTGAATCTGTTTGCATGTACCTGTGAACATTTCTATTTATTCTTTGATTTCTCCTCTGGCCACACAAGTTTATTGAAAAAAATAAACTTTTTTTTAATTTCACCTAGGTACAATTTTTGCATTTTACCTATAAATTACTTTCTATGCAATTCAGTTAAGAAGCTGTTAAATAAAGGTGAAATATTCTGCTTTCCAAATAAAACATTTCAAACCTTTCAAAACAGGTTTATTGTTTTTTAATCAAAGACAGTTTAGCATGTCATGTGCTAAACCCTAAATCAGTCCCCTTTAACAAAATGTGTATTTAGTATTTATTAAATACTATTTATTTACCTTCATGACTATTTATTAGTCATGAAGGACTAATTATTACCTTGCAGGACTATTTATTACCTTCATGTATATTAGCTCTCTCATTCCTCATATATTAAGCTTTTTCCAACCTGACATATTTTCCCACTATCTGAAATACTTTTCCTTTCCTTATTCACCAACTTACTTAAACTTTCACTTTAATTTCACTTGGAATTTTACTACTTCAGGAATCACTTCACTAAACTCTTCGACTAGACTAAACCTATATTTCAGATAGCTATGCATAGCAACTTGCGTTACTCTTCTGACTCTTGGCAGATTTGTAATTTTCTGCTTGTTTCCTTGCTATCAGTATGCTTCTCGAGAGCAAAATTCTTGTCTGCTTTGTTCTCTTTTAACTTCATCAAGCTACAATAGTGCTTCATATTATTAGGCATCCATAACTATTCTCTAACAAATATGAGTGAACATTATGAACTCTGAGGTACAGCATTTCATTCCAAACCATGAAGAATGCATGCATGCACAGTCACATATATATATACATGTATATATAGTGACTGTATACATACATATATACATGTGTATATGTATATAATATACCTGTGTATATGTATATAATATACATGTGTATATGTATATAATATACCTGTGTATATGTATATAATATACATGTGTATATGTATATAATATACATGCATGCAGTCTACATGGTTTGCAATTAACTATAAATGTATGTGTGTATATATGTACATGTATATATAGTTATTTTAAAAGTTGGATTCAGTAGAAGTGGCTTTAGTTTACACTTTGCATTAGTTTTTAGATTTGCCTATTTATATAACTTTTTTGATCTTCAATTTCCTCACTGATGATATAATCTCTACCCATTCAGTGATTTGTTGCCAGATTTCCATCAGGTAATACTTACAAAGTGTCTTTTCCAAGGTGCAGTTAAATTCTCAGTAACTATTGGCTTTTATCATTGTATGCTGAGAAATTTTCATTCATTTTACAATAAGCAGAGAGGAAGCAGTCTATATTTTGTGAAAGTAAGAACACAGATAATAATATCAAGTGTAAAAAATATAGAGGCTTAGATTATATTTAAGCATATAGAGAAGATGATGGAAGTTAGTTTCATTTCGTATTTTTGTTTTTGCTCTTTGTTTGATTGTATTTTATTTGTTCGTGTTTTTTTCTCCTCTCTCATTTTCTTTTAAATCAGAAAAACAAAATTGATCCTGCAGGTTATATAAGGAATAAACGATTTGAACTCTTTGCATTCATGGCCTAGTGAGACCTCCAGCTGATACATGTGATTGCCCCAGGTGAAAAGTTTGATTACTCTCATGAAAAGAGTGAAAGGAAGGTAATGAGGGAATCACTTTCACAGACAGTCCATGGCTCCTGGGTTTGCATACATAGCATAGTAGAGATAGGAAAGAAATTACAGAGGGACTGTTTCAGAATGTGGATTGACCTGGAAAGGAGCAAAGGCAGGTGGGGAAGGGACAGCGCTGGAGCTACCTCAGCAGCATGATGCAGGCAACTGCCTTTCCCAGTTATGTGGCTGCTGTACCGTAAATTCTATGCTGTGTGCACTGCACCCTGCTTCTCTTTCTTGCTTACTGTTCTTTAGCTAAATTAATTTTTTTGAAATAATTTGGTCTTTTGTCAAAAGTATAAAGTTGTTCAAATACAAGTAACTTGCCCATTTTTAAGTAGGAGTACTTTGGTTCTCATATTAGTGCTGTGGTCTTCAGTGGTTTAAGTTACATAGATGAATATCATAAGCTTAGAGCACAGTGTGTTGTGTACATTTGTGTAAAAATGTGTATCCTCTTGGATTACCTGGTGGATTATATTAGAGTGGTATATATAAAATAAATGTATAGTGTCAAATAAAAGGCCTAGTATTAACATATTTTAATTATATTTCTCTTTTTGAATGACATAAGACATTCTCATTCAAGTGACAAATTCATTTCTCTTTTCTCTTTTTACAATAGCAAAAAGAAAAAAATCAAAAGAAATACAGCAAATATATTCACAACAGCAATAGTATTTCTTACACAATTTATTACTTTAATCACATATGTTTAAATCTTACTAAAAAGCAATTTAATAAGCACGTTTATACTAATTTATTTTCACGTATTTATTGAATTTCTGTATTATATTAGCCTACTCTTTGACACAGAAAGGTGAAATTTAGAAAAAATGTCCAAGTTAATTTTATTCATTGTACAGTTAAATAAATATTAGCCAAAGCAAACTTGGCTCATCCAACCTGCATATTAAGAATTGAAATTGACTAAAAGTTTAAGGTATTCTAATCAAACATATCACTATTAGGATGAATTTTTTATTCACTCATTATCTCCCATTACCCTTTACACATCTGCCTATTATGGCAGTTATTGTGGTGTGTCTTAGTTATTTAAGTGTCTGTGTCTACAAAAATTCCCTAAGTTGGAGCTATTACTCAATTCAGTATCCCTAACATTTAATATGTAAGTACCCAATAAATAGTGCTGTGCCAAGTAATAGCTTATGGAGGTAGGTCGATTAAGATACTGATTTAGTAGATTTCACATGATACATTTGCATATTTTAAGAGATATTCAATTTATTCCATTATTTATAAGAAAATGTTACATGAATATTTCCTTTGCTTCATGTTATTCATATTGAAAAACTGAGAAATTAAAGAATAACAGTGCCACATACCAAGTGTGATCATCTGATTGCCCATGATAAAAAGTGATATACTGTGTAAAACATCTCTGTCAGCACGAGACTGTCTTTTTCCAATTTTGGCTGTATTAAGAGTTGTTTCTTTTGAAATGGAAATGAACTCATTATTTATCAAGTCTTGCAGAGCTCTACTTAATTCCAAATATTACATCAATGATAATTTCCTGCACATTTTAAATCACGCTAATGAAACCATTTTCTTTAGTATCTTAACTTGTATAATGCTTATTCCTTTTATGCTTTTATGAATAATTTAGTTTAGATTCTAGAAGCCAGAAAAATGCTGAGGTTGAGATTATTTCTAGGCAGTGGGTATGAATAAGGTATTGATTAGAACATGTAAATTACTAGTTATGTTTAAAATTCAGTAAGGAATATGGAGCATTTAAACCACATGCAAAATATGAAAACACAATGTTTACATGTTGTATCCCCAACACAACAGCTTTAAAGAATGCAAAGTACCACTACAGGCCAAGATGTAATAAGAGAGACTGGATTTAACTTCCTGCATGAAACAAGTAAAAACACAGACAAAATATATGTTGGCACAATTTTTATGACATTAGACTCTAGTTAATGAAAGGTAGTAACCTCCTAGGATGGGAAATAATCTGAAAGCCTAAAATAACCTACAGTCACAGTCCAGAAAGAGAGAAACCAGGTAGATCCTAGAAGACTTTCAGAAGTGAGACAGAGGAGAGAATCTGCAATGATCAAGGTGGCTAAAAGTCAGAGGGCGGAGTAACGAAGAATAGCTTTTGCACAAAGAGAGGAACTGTGGTGATCCATATATGGTCCCTCTTGGGAATTTGGGAGAGTATTTACCAGCACAGACATGTGAGGAAACCACCAAAGAACAGGATAAAAACGATTAAAATAATGGAACACCTAAAATAATCAGTTAAAGCACCTGACACTAGTGAAAGACCGCCAGCCAAAGTAGAACACCGTGTAATTCAAGAGCAATTGGGAAGACGAAATAGACCGACCTGGCCTAGAATAAATCCTACTTTGCGACTAACAATGCTTAATAACAAGCCCCAAGGGAAAATACTATTTTGATGTAACTTAACTGCATTCCAGAACAAAGGTGAAGAATCCTGGCCAGGCGCAGTTGCTCACGCCTGTAATCCCAGCACTTTGGGAGGCCAACGTGAGTGTATCACCTGAGGTCAGGAGTTTGATACCAGCCTGGCCAACATGATGAAACCTCCGTCTCTACTAAAAATACAAAAAAATTAGCTGAACATGGTAGTGTGCACCTTTAATCTCAGCTACTTGGGAGGCTGAGGCAGGAGAATCACTTGAACCCAGAAGAAGGAGGTTGCAGTGAGCCGAGATCGTGCCACTGCATTCCAGCCTGGGTGACAAGAGTGACTCCGTCTCAGAAAAAAAAGAAAAAAAAAGTTATGATTATTAGAAATGTATAGCAAAGACTTGGAACCAACCCAAATGTCCAACAATGATAGACTGGATTAAGGAAATGTGGCACATATACACCATGGAATACTATGCAGCCATAAAAAATGGTGAGTTAATGTCCTTTGTAGGGACATGGATGAATCTGGAAACCATCATTCTCAGCAAACTATCGCAAGGACAAAAAAACCAAACACCACATGTTCTCACTCATAGGTGGGAATTGAACAATGAGAACACATGGACACTGGAAGGGGAACATCACACACCTGGGACTGTTGTGGGGTGGGGGGAGGGGGGAGGGATAGCATTAGGAGATATACCTAATGCTAAATGACAAGGTAATGGGTGCAGCACACACACCAAAATGGCACATGTATACATATGTAACAAACCTGCACGTTGTGCACATGTACCTTAAAACCTAAAGTATAATAATAATAATAATAATAATAATAAAGAAATATCTAGCACTCAATAAGGTAAAATTCGCAGTACTTGGGATCCAACACAAAACTAGAAGGTATGCAAAAAGGCAGGAAATACAACCCATAATGAGGAGGAAAATCAATTTATCAAAACTGATCCAGAACTGACACAGATGTGGGAATCATCTGACAAGGATATTAAAATAGGTGTTCTAAGTGTATTATTTACTTTCAATAAGCTGGAAGAATGATTGATTATGTTACATAGCAAAAGAAGAGGTTTTTCAAAAAGTAATTCAAACTTCTAGAAATGACCATCATAAAAATCTGACATAAAAAATGCACTACATGAGACTAATGGAAGAAAAAGTTTAATGAACTTGAAACAAAAGAAACGCTCCCAAATAAAACTCAAAAAGAGGCTGAAATGTGGAACAACTTTAAGAGGCCTTATATATGAGTAATTAGCATTTCCAAAGAAGAGGAGGTATAGAAAGGAAAAAAAACTGAAGAAATGATGGCAGAATATATTCAAAATTTGGAAAAGATAGTATAAACCCGCATGTGTAAGAAACTCAGAGATCTCCAAGCACAAGAAACATGAGAAAAACTAACAAGTCACTCCATAGTCAAAACAGGTAATAAATGGAAACAGGGGAGATTATAATCAATAGCAAAAGTGCTCATAAGTGGTTATCGATTTGAGGGTGGGTTGTAGAAATATATTATTTCTACTGAGTTCATCAGGGCACAATGATTGATAATACAGTAATTTCCCTTTAACTGTGAGGATAAATTCCAACACTCCCATTGGAAGCCTGAGTCCAAGGATAGCATTTAACCCTATATGCATGTTGCCACATGGTACCAGAGTTTTAACCTGTCCTTTCATGTTTCATCCCCCGGTGCCTCCTTGGCACCTTTGTGAATGTAAGTTCTATTGGGCAGATCCTTCCAGAAAAGCCTAGCTTCATCATAATTGAAGACATGCGTTGAATACTTTCTCCTAATCAATTTCTTCAACTTCTGGAAATGGGGCAGCAACTTCTTCATTGGCACAAGCAGCCTCTCCTATTTTTATATTTTTCAGCCTAAACTTATTCCATCCTTCACTTGCAGTAGGTGGCTTGGTGTCACTCATTTCAGGGGATCCCTTTGAAGTGTTGACACAGACTCAATGCTTTCTGGAGTAACACATTGCTTTCAATCAGAACACGTTTCTGTTTATGTCTTCCACCCACAAATTTAATGCTTGTAAATCTTAACTAATAACTTATCATGTAGTTTGCCTGTAATGGTTGCATCGTTAGTTGTGACAGCAAAGCTAGCACACGTTTTTTTCTTCTTCACAATTTTAGGGATAGAAGATTCATGCTTACTTAGCCACCTCAGCATACTTTTTTTTTCTTTCTTTGTTAAGTTTAGAACTTTTATCTTTTCACTTAAAGGAATAATTTCATGGCTTCTCTGGCATATCCAAATTGCTAGCATAACTACTCTTGTGTTTGGGGCCCTTATGAACCCAAGCACTGCAGTGCCATGACAGTGAACCTGATAGCTGAGATGGTTGCTAAGTGACTTATAGGCAGAATGCAGACAATGTGGAGACTCTGGACAAAGAAATGATTCAAGTCCTGAATGGATGTAGTAGGACAATACAAGATATCATGATGCTACTCTGAATGCTGAAAAATTTAAAACTTATGAATTATTTCTTTCTGAAATTTTCCATTTAATAGTTTTGGACCATGAGTAACTTAAACCTTGGAAAATGAAACTGTGGATAATGAAAGACTACAGCACTGCTAACTATCTCTTTTAGATCAACACTTACTAAGGATATAAATCGTGAGAAATATACCAGCTTACTTTCTGTAGAAAAATATTGAATTCCTGCAGGTATACATAAACTCCTGATTCTATCTGAATGAACTAGACAAAAGTAATGACACAGCATCTTCTGTTGCCATTTATGAGCTGTTGACTATAGTTATTAATGTGCAGTGTGTAGGCTCTATGTAGCGAAGTTAATTATGTTTTTCAGACCTCTGGGAAGAAGTACTATCAAGGAATTGAATGTTGTTTTAGATGCTATTAGAAGAGTTCCTGAATTCCATCTGGCCAACAATGAAGAAAGTACATTGTTAAGAAAGCCTAATGGGAGTGAAGAAAGTAGATTATAGCTATCACTAGAGGTCACAGGTTGGTGTCCTCCTTTGAATACTTCTAATGGGACTCTGGTTAGAATATATTCAAAGAAAGTGAAAGTAGTACTTTGATAGCTTTGAGAGAAATAAATCATGACGTACATAATTACTCTCCAAAGTTAACACAAAGGACATCTGTGGAAAAGCAATGGAATGGCATCTTTAAGCAGGGAAATGTTTGAGAGTAGATTATATACAATTAAGACCCATGGCATGCACAATATCTTTTGGTTAAGACCTTATTCCTAAGTTGTACAAATGCCATCAATATTTAATACCAACAATATATACGACGGTAACATCAGTCCTGATCCATGCGTTTCAAATGTTCTGTGGGGATGTTAAGAGTTAGCCTTGCTCTTCTAGGTAAGGCTGAAATAACAACCCTGGAAGGTCATCATCATGGTAAATAAAAAACACAACAAAACAAAACAAACAACAACAACAACAAAAACTCTGGTCATATATATAGAGAGAAATGCCTGTGTTCCAGGAGTCTCCGTAGGTGCAAAATCAGCTTGAGAAGACAAACACTGTTGGAATGCACTCATCAAATAATGACTCTAAAGGAATATCATACTCATCAGCAAGTTGTAACATAACAGTTTCATCACCTACAAAGAACTTCATAATTTGTAAGATATATGTAATTTGATGTTTTTAGAGGTCATCGACCATGGGGTAGGGGTGAGAAATGTTTGAGACTTAGGCAAAATGAGAAATTTTGTAGGAAATTTATGATGGTTCTAGCTAATTAAGGAATGGTCACTGGAGATTGTGGACTGTATCATTGGTCTTTAATCTTCCAGGTACAACAGTACTACAGACTGAAAGAAAATTTATATTTTTCTCTTAGTGCAACTGTTTGGAGTTGGAAACAAAAACACGTGGCACCAATTTGGGGAACATAGAAGAACAGTATTGTATAATGATATCTGGAAGCCAGTACATTAAGGAGCCCTACTCTTCCATCTGATACACAGTTACGTACAAAAATTGGATGGGATCTAGAATTTACTGAGCAATGACTTCTAGTCACCCTCCTTGGTCATAGGAAATATTGGGTATCTAGAAAAATGTTTTCTTTTTAGAAGGAATAAATAATGATGCAGTAATTTTTACTGTTACATGGTTTAGCAAGCCTTCTTTTAATTTTCCTACCACAGCTTTCTGTTGTAATAGAGTTTCTAAATTTACTCATTAAATGAAATTAAAAATAGATTTATATAGACAGTGATCTCGGTGATGAGAACGTAGAAGCTGATGTGAAGTCCCTGAGTGATGCAACACCTATGGGAATGTTTGAAAGCAGAAATAAATTTATCTTTAGAAAAACTATACATTTAATTAACCCCTCTCCCCTTACCATAGGATAATGGAGGAAAAATAGTAATTGAATAGATGAAGGAATATCCAAAGGTCTTTAAAGGGATATGGTTGTGATTAACATGCTCTGAGGAAGGAATTCCCACTCTCTATCACATGGTTCAAATCCTAGTGGTCATCCTTCGTGATGACTTTGCATAAAACTTTGCAAAAAAGATATTGTAAGACAAATAATAGCTATCTAAAAATATTTAGTGAAGTGATATTGACTGATGAGGAAGGAGTTATATTGCCTGGATATACTGATAATATCTCAGAATTACAGCAATAGAAACACAAGAATTAGAGATAATGAGGCAAGAGAAATAAAAGAGATGGAATTTAAATATGTAACAGTGATTTAATATAATCAAGTTGAACAATATTTGAACAACACTTAACAACTCCTCCAACAGTTTGGAAATGACGAAAACTAATTTAAATTAAGAAAAATTTTAAATGATTATTCTGGAAGATTGTTAACTTTCCAATTTAAATAATTTTATGAATTGCTAATTTATATATTTTGAATGAGATGAGATTTAAAAAAAAGACTGAAGTTTCACAAAGTAATACAGAAAGATAAAAAAATTATCTTTAGTGGAAGCTAAAATCTACGTCTCCTACCCCACTTGGAGGGATTTAATAAAGACCAAATCAAATTTAATATTTGCAGTGAGAACCAAGGGCACAAAAAGTTACAAATAGAAAGTTCATGAAAAGAATAACAATAAAATAATAATATTTCAGATAAAATAGAAGTATTAAGAAGGAATAAATAGAATATTCAGGAAAAGGAAGATAAGGGCACAAGAAAAATCCCAAGGGATTTTCTGTATTGGGTCTAAAGCAGTACTCGAAGAACATCAATATTATCATTGAACAAAGGAGAAAGGGCAGATTTCTACAAGGCTCACTAAAATTTTTCATTTCCCCATTTTTTTTCCTTAGAAATAACATCCCTTCCATAAAAATTTTGAGAATAAAATACAATGATATAGGCTCTATTTTTTATGAAAATAACAGATAACATCTTAATCTGCAAATCACAAGATATAAAGAAGGGCTGTTAGAGGCATTGGCTGCTACACACCATGTTAAAGAAGTAGAGAGATAATGTCCAATGTTTTATTTCATGGAAAAAGGCAAACTGTCCCCAGTTCTTCAGGGACATGGCATAGCCTGAGATTTAAACAACCATAATTTATGTACAACATTGGATATTTTATATATTGACTCCTCTGTAATCTCTTTGGCAAAGAGAGAAAGGACAGGTGAGAGAAGGGGAGAGGAGTGGGGAGGAGGAGAGAAAACAGAGGAGGAGGAGTAAGAATGGAAGGGCAGGGGAGAGTATGTGGAGGGAGGGGAGGAGAGGGGAGAGGAGAGGGGAGGGAAAAGCAAGGGAGAGGAGGAAAAGATAAAGAGAGAGGAGAGGCAGAAAAGAGAGAGAGCAAGGGGAGGAGGAGAGGAGAGAAGAGAGGAGGGGACCGGACAGTAGGAAAGCAGAGGAGAGGGGAGGGGAAAGAGGGAAGGAGAGGAGGCTGAAATATAAGAAACCTCACAGGTAAGCAATGTTGGAAAAACTTGTTCATCGGAAAATTTATGTGTCATATTGCTTGTCTCCACTAATCTTGTACACTGTCTTGCACCAAAGAAGAGATGCCTGGGAACTACATTTTCCATTGTCCCTTGGTAAAAGTTTCAGGTTAGATTGAGAAACGCTGGGCACAATTTGGAAGGCAGAAGAGAAGACATGATTTTTCCACTGCACTTGTGAGAAGACACATAGGCACTAAGCAAGGTAAATATTGTGGCAGTTTCTGCTTGAGTTTCAGGGCATCATCTTTTCATTGCAGCTAGTAGTTTAGACACTGAATAATGGTTTCCAGCAATTTTGACACATTCTGAACATACGGTTGTCTACCTTTCACTCATTAGCCTGTCCAACAACAAATAAGATTTTCTAATTCCCTTACTGATTAAAATATGTCAAACAAAGTGTGTTTCCAGCTAGAACACCAATGACACTGTATTTGTAGCTGCATTTGGTACCAGGAAACAGAACCAAAAGTTAGAAATTTGGTTTTTAGTTTATCTCCCCATGTTAGATGGCGTGTTTTTGTCATACTTTGTTTTGTTTTTCACCTGTAGGCAATGGGGCACCATTAGATCACAGTAGACAAAGGAAGTAGAATTTTCTAACATTAGTGCCTTTACTTTGGAATGTAAACTAATCATCTCCTCTGAGAAGGTAAGAGGGTCTCTATATAGTTTCACTACAATGGATTATAATAACCATTTCCTGGGATGTAAATCTATAAATCATTACGAAGCAGTGCACAGTCTCTAGCTTACAGGGCACATACAATCGATCATGTTTCCTTTATTTATTTTTAATTGACAAGTATAAACTGTCTATGTGTATGGTGTACATAATGTTTTGATATATGTGTACCTTGTGAAATGGCTAAATTAAACTATTTAGCACATTCAGTATATGCATTACCTCACATATTTTTTTTCTGGTGAGAACACTTGAAATCCACTCTTTTAGAAATATATCTATAATATATTGTTATTAACTCTAGTCAGCATGAGGTCAATAGATTTCTTGAACTTGTTCATCCTGTCTAACTGAACTTTATATGTTCTTGCCCAGTGTTCTTTGACAGAAATCCCAGATCATGAACACACATGAAAATATTCATGGAGAAATGTCTCCTACCAAATTTTATGGAAAACTCATATTTCAAAAAAAGACATGTCTAAGAATGTGGTGTGTAATTAAGAATTTAAATGATATTTGGTTTTTTTCTGTGATTTTATTTCAATTATCTCCAGAAATAAATAGACTATAGGGTTTATGTAGAGGTTTAGTTTTATTGGTGAGTGACGAAAAAGGGACAAAGAAGTTCAGATAATTGGTACCATATAACTATTTTTATAGATCATGAAATTTAGCCTAACTATGGAGAAAAACAAAACAAAACAAAACAGAACAATGTTAATGGTAGTGAAAAAAATGTGTTGGAATAAAAAGATAAGTCATGGCCTTTGAGATCCAATGCTGAAATTTGGTAGGGCAGCCTGTAAGAGTGCTCTCTGCCAGTGAGCTGATAAGGTGACTTGAAAGAAATAAAAATAAAGATTTTTTAGGTGCATTGTTAGAGACAGTTTGAGTTTTCTGATGATAAAATTTACAATGTTAATTTGACAGAACCCATAAAATGAGCAGAAAACATAGTAAGAGGGTAACAAGCAAAAGTGCAGACAATTAATACATATGGTTGAGCCTAGAGTAGAAATAACCAATTATTGAGTGCATTTTACAGAGTGGAAATGATTGTAAACAGCCAAGGTAGTTGACACTTTTACAGAAGCTGAGGTAACCCATATGAATTGTATGGTGGAATTTATTGAGATAATAATAAAAAACTAGTCCTCCAGGTACAATTTTCAATGCTTTTTTTTTTTTTTTCTGGGAGTGGCAGATAAAAAAACAAACAAGCTATCAATTACCAAATCATGGTCTGCGTAATGGTGGAGGTGGCTCATAAGCATGTTAAAGTAATCTGCTTTGTCTTCAGATTCTAGAGAATAGTACCCTATGATAGAATTAATATTTGGGATTTAACTAAAGCTGGGTTGGACTTCTTTCCCAAGATTTCTAAATTCCCTTTGAGTTACATTCTATTTTTCCAATTTCACAGAAGAAGAAAAAAGATGCTAAAACCATATTTGAATTGTAAGCAATACCCCAATGCTTAAATCACAGTGAGCGGCTCATCTTGCTTCTCTGGTTCTTTTAATTGTGATATTAGAGTGTTGATTTGAGATATTTCTAGCTTTCTGATGTAGGCATTCAGTGCTGTAAATTTCCCTCTAAACACTGCTTTAGCTGTATCTCAGAGATTCTGGTACATTGTCTCTTTGTTCTCATTGATTTCAAAGAACTTCTTGATTTTTGCCTTAATTTCATTATTTACCCAGGACTCATTCAGGAGCAGGTTGTTCAACTTCCATGTAGATGTGTGGTTTTGAATGAGTTTCTTAATCCTGAGTTCTAATTTGGTTACACTTTGGCTTGTGAGACTGTTTGTTATGATTTCAGTTATTTTGCATTTGCTGAGGAGTGTTTTACTTCCAATTATGTGGTCAATTTTAGAGTAAGTGCCATGTGGCACTGAGAGGAATGTATATTCTGTTGTTTGGGGTGGAGAGTACTGTAGATGTCTATTAGGTCTGCTTGATCCAGAGCTGAGTTCAAGTCCTGAATATCTCTGTTAATTTTCTGTCTCGTTGTTCTGTTTAATACAGACAATTTGGTGTTAAAAGTCTCCCACTATTATTATGTGGGAGTATAAGTGTCTTTTTAGGTCTCTAAGAACTTGTTTTATGAATCTGGGTGCTCTTGTATTGAGTGCATATATATTTAGGACAGTTAGCTCTTCTTGTTGAATTGTTCCTTTTACCATTATGTAATGCTCTTCTTTGTCTTTTTTGATCTTTGTTGTTTTAAAGTCTGTTTTGTCAGAGACTGGAATTGCAACCCCTGTTTTTTTCTGTTTTCCATTTGCTTGATAAATTTTCCTCAATCCCTTTATTTTGAGCATATGTATGCCTCTCCGCATGAGATAGGTCTCTTGAATAGAGAACACCAATGGGTTTTGACTACCCAATTTGCCAGTCTGTGTCTTTTAATTGGGGCATTTAGCCCACTTACATTTAAGGTTAACATTGTTACATGTGAATTTGATCCTGTCATCATGATGCTAGCTGGTTATTTTGCACACTAGTTGATGCAGTTGCTTCATAGTGTCATTGGTCTTTATATTTTTGTTCGTTTTTGCAGTGGCTGGTATTGGTTTTTCCTTTCCATATTTAGTTCTTCCTTCAGGAGCACTTGCAAGGCAGGCCTGGTGGTGATGAATTCCCTCAGCATTTGCTTGTGTGAAAAGGATTTTATTTCTCCCTCACTTATGAAGCTTAGTTTGGCCGGATATGAAATTCTGGGTTGAAAATTCATTTCTATAAGAATGTTGAATAGTGGTCCCCACTCTCTTCTGGCTTGTAGGGTTTCTGCTGAGACATCTGCTGTTAGTCTGATAGGCTTCCTTTTGTAGGTGACCCAGCCTTTCTCTCTGGCTTCCATTAACATTTTTTTTTCATTTCGACCTTGGTGAATCTGATAATTATGTGTCTTGGGGTTGATCTCGTGGAGTATCTTAGTGGAGTTCTTTGTATTTCCTGAATTTGAATGTTGGCCTGTCTCACTAGGTTGGGGAATTTCTGTTGGATAATATCCTGAAGTGTGTTTTCCAGCTTGGTTCCATTCTCCCCTTCTCTTTCAGGTACATTTATCTGTTGTAGGTTCAGTCTTTTTACATAATCCCATACTTCTCAGAGGTTTTGTTCATTCTTTTCATTCTTTTTACTCTAATCTTGTTTGCATGCCTTATTTCAGCAAGATAGTCTTCACATTCTTATATTCTTTCTTCTGCTTAATCGATTTGTCTATTGATATTTGTGAATGCTTCAAAAAGTTCTCGTGCAATGTTTTTCAGCTCCATTGGGTCATTTATGTTGCTCTCTACATGGGTTATTCTAGTTAGCAGCTTTTCTAACCTTTTATCAAGGTTCTTAACTTCTTTGCATTGGGTTCGAACATGCTCCTTTACCTCAGCAAAGTTCATTATTTCCCACCGTCTAAAGCCTACTTCTGTCAATTCATCCATCTCATCCTCTGTCCAGTTCTGTGCCCTCGCTGGAGAGGTTTTGCGATCATTTGGAGAAGAGGTACTGTCTCATTTTGGGTTTTCATCATTTTTTCGTTGATTCTTTCTCACCTTCATGAATTTGCCTAGTTTTGATCTTTGAGGCTGCTGTCCCTTGGATGAGGTTTTGTGGGGACTTTTTTTGTTGATGCTGTTGTTGTTGCTTTCTGTTTGCTTTTCTTTCGATAGTCAAGTCCTTCTTCTGTAGGGCTGCTGCAGTTTGCTGGGGGCTCACTTCAGGCCCTATTCATCTGGTTTGCTCCTGCTCCTGGAGATGTCATTCAAAGACACTGGAGGACATCAAACATGGGTGCCTGCTCTTTCCTCTGGGATCTCTGACCTCAAGGGGCACCGACCTGATGCCATAGGGACACTCCTGTGTAGGGTGTCTGACAATCCCTGATGGGGGGGGGTCTCACGCAGTTGGGTGGCACAGGGAGCATGCCTCGTTTTATGATGACTTTGGCTGTCCCTTGTTAGAGGAGGTGTGCAGTGCTGCCCACTCATCTTGGCTGGCTGGATGGCTCAGAGCTAGCAGAAGGAAAGACTACGTCTGCTGGTCTGAAGAGACTATGGCCACCCCTTCCCCTAGGGGCTCAGGCCTAGGGAGATCAGAGTTCTGTTCCTGAGCCCCTGGCTGGAGTTGGAGTTTCCCGGGGAGGCCCTGCAGCCCCAGTGTTGGCTGCTGCCCCTCCCGCAAGGAGCTCAGATGACATAGACAGCAGGTAGCTGCAGCAGTGGTGATGGCCACTCCCCTTGCCCCCCACCCCCAACCTGGAGAACTTGGAGGGCTTAAGACAATTCTACCCAAGCGAGAGTCTGTGCAGCTCTGCGGTTGGGACCCAAGACCCCTGTGGCATGGGCTCCCCCCGAGTGGGATCTTCGAATCCGTGAGTTGAACAGTTCCATGGAAAAAGCACGGTTTCCCAGGTTAGGTAGCATGCTCACTTCAACACCTCCCTTGGCTGGGGGTAAGGAATCCCCTGCCTCATGTGGCTCTGAGGTGTGCCACTGCACCACACTGCTCTTTCTTCCTTTCCATGGGTCACGCCAACCGCCTAATCAGTCCTAACGACAGTACCTGGATACTTCGGTTGCTGATGCAGGATCACATGCTGTTTTGCATGTTTTGCATTGGAGCCCCCAATGACCGCTGCTACTAGTCGGCCATCTTGGCCCTACCCCCTACTTGATACTTAATTGTGTGTGTGTTTGACTGTATTCGTATGTGTGCTCATGTTTTATTCACTCAAAACACAAGGTAGGTAAATATTGTTAATTTTAAAAAAGTATCTATTTTACAATTTTAAATTAAAATATAAAGTTACACAGTGAGAAAATATAGGAATGATTCCTATTTTTATTTCTTCTATTAATTTTTTTAAAATTTTATTTATTATTGTTATACTTGAGGTTTTAGGGTACATGTGCACAATGTGCAGGTAAGTTACATATGTATACATGTGCCATGCTGGTGCGCTGCACCCACTAACTCATCATCTAGCATTAGGTATATCTCCCAGTGCTATCCCTCCCCCCTCCCCCCACCCCACAACAGTCCCCAGAGTGTGATGTTCCCCTTCCTGTGTCCGTGTGTTCTCATTGTTCAATTCCCACCTATGAGTGAGAATATGCGGTGTTTGGTTTTTTGTTCTTGCGATAGTTTACTGTGAATGATGATTTCCAACTTCATCCATATCCCTCTTCTATTAATTTTTATTCCAACTGAGATTAATTTGATTAATTCCTCTCAGATGTTAAAGATAGCATAGTGAACTCACTTGCAATTCTCATATAAACCAAATCAAAACTTGATAAAAATTTTTTCATACGATATTCCTATGTAAGCTGCCAGCACTCAGTGTGAAAGAGCATTGGTGTCATTTATATGAAAAGTCTTTCAAGTCGATGACAGAACTGGGCCAGAAGCAATGAGAATAAATTAAATGATAGCGGCTGTTCGATGGCTATCTGGAACCACGGTACAGACACCACATGCCAGTAGTTATTATTTTCTCTTTTATGTGGACCAATAGAAACAACAACAACAAAAGGCTGTTTTTCATATTTTGAAAAAGTGTAACTATCATATTTGTATTTTTAACCTATCTACATTGATCAAGACAAAAATATGTTTTATTATAGTTGATACCAACAAAAGGATAAGTCACTTTTAATTAAAATTGTTTTACTATTTTGTGAAAACCAATGCATAAAACTGTGGTTGAGATGACACACAATGTGCTTAATTTTGTTTTCAACTGTTTCTTTGTACCAGATGGTTTTAACCCAGCATTGAAATGTATCAACAATTTTCTTCTCATACATGATTTGGCCCAATACAGGACATACCCACCTCAAAGCTTACTTACTTGCTTATGTTTTTTATATATCTTACTATATTTCTTAATAAGATCTCTTTCTGAAGGAGCTCTTTATACCAGGAATATGCCCTTTAACATTTCTTGAACCCAACAAATTCATTCTACACAAACACAATTTCTGAAATCCATCTATGCATTGATATCATCATTTCCCCCTCATTGTTGTAACCGTTAATTAGATTCGAGTGCATATTCCCATCTACTACTCCTTTACCCAGATTCACAAAATTTCTGCATTCCACTCTCCCTTTTCCTTATTGTTTAGGTATCCATGTCTGATATTCACTATTATTTAAACAGCTTAGCTTATCTCACATTTCTCATGTTTTTCTGCCCAAATGAACATTTTTTCCTCTAGCACTGAAGTGTTTTTAAGGTATTTTTGGTCAAACACTGCGTTGTAACATCAACCTGTGTGATCTTGATGATATCTGTGTTCTCTTTTTGGTTATGAATAATATCAGTAAAAATTTTTAAGGTAATAGTGGCTATCATTTTAATGAGCCTTCAACATGTCCTTTGATATATTCCCTAAATAATGTATTCTAGCAAGTGAAGAAATTATGCATCCTTTTTTTTTTTCCTGTTTTTCACATATTAGGGACCTGAAACTCAGGGTTAAAAAACATGTCCAATTTTAACAGATAGTCTGTGGTGAAGAGGAGAATCACACTGTGATCCTTTCTCCGTCCACATCTTTATACTGCCTTTAAAAACATTTTTAGACAAGATCATAAAATAGTTAAATTCATTAGTTTTGCTTCTTGTAATTGAAAACAAAATTTTGATTTAAGTTTCCACTTAAGATTTGTATTTTTTATTGGCCCTTTCTGAAGATCTCTCTCTTTCCTGTGCTGCATATTTGGTTTTACTTTGCTAGTATTTTGCTAGTTTTTAAAGAGAAATATTAAATCATGAATACGATACTTTAATTTTTTTAATATCAATAATGAGTGCAATAAATTTTCCTCTAGTTATTGCTTTAGGTGCAATATTTTAATTTGTGCATTTGATTCAAAATGGATTCTAATTTGTCTTGTATTTACTTATTTGACCCCTAAGTTATTTTAAAATGTGTTGTTTCATTTCTAAATATTTTATGATTATCCAGGTATCTCTGCTATTTATTTCTACTCTCATTACTTGATAGTCAAATAATATACTCTGCTTGAAGTCAACCCTCCTGAATATAGTGAACAGTTTTAAAATTAAGAATATGATCATTTGAAATATTTCATGTGTACTTGAAAAGTATACGTAGTTTGTTCCTTGAGGGAAGAATGTTCTATAAATCAATTAGATCAAGTTGGTTGAAAATGTTTTTGTTGGCCTGACTCTACGACGGTCTCTGAAGATTCCGCTCTTGGAATTCACACACTTATGTAGGTCTCCTCCCACATGGTATCATAATTGGCTTATAATAAATAAAATACAGCAAAAGTGATGGTACCTCACTTCTGAGATGAGGTCACGAAAGGCAAACACTACAGCTTCTGTGCTGGTTGCTCTCTTGCTCTTTCTTGGATCATTTGCTCTGGGGGAAATTAAATTGCATGGTGTGACCAGCCCTGTGGAGAGTTCTATGTGGTACGAAATTGAGACTTACAGGTAAAAGCCAACTGACACACTTAGAAGCAGATCCTCCGGTTCAGTTATACCTTCAGACAACTGCAGCCCCAGCCAACCACTCAACGGTTTGATGAGAGACTCAGTTAAAATCATCAGGGCGATCCACTACTGATATTCTGACATTCAAAGACCTGTGATAAAATTAATGTTTCACTAAGTAAAAAACATTTTCTAAGTTCCTTTTAACTTTCTATTTCACTGATAGATGAATTAAAGATACGTCAGATAATTGGGGATTTTTCAGCTATCTTCCTAATATTGATTCCTACTGTAACTTAGTTTTGGTAAGAGTCTTTCTATAATTCTAATACTTATTTGATTTGTTGAGACCCATTTTATTGCAAAGAATCTGATATATTTTGGTATGGCTTATGTGTACTTGAAAAATATGTGTACTCTAGTGGTGTGGTTAAGTGGTAGGAAATTTTACGAATGTCAGCTTGGTAAAATATATTGCCTGGGAGAAGTGGCTCGTGCCTGTAACCCCAGCAGTTTGAGAGGCCGAGGGACACAGATCACCTGAGGTCAGGAGTTCGAATCCAGCCTACCCAACATGGTGAAACCTTGTCTCTACTAAAAATATAAAAATTAGCCAGGCATGGTAGTGCACGCCTGTAATCCCAGATACTCAGAAAGCTGAGACAGGAGAATGGATTTAACCCAGGAGGCAGAGGTTGCAGTGAACCAAGATCACACCATTGCACTCCAGCCTGGGTGACAAGAGTGAAATGCCATTTTCATTTACTTTTCTATTAGTTACTGAGAGAGGAATGTCAAAACCTCCAGATGGTGCTTAGTCTCTCTTCTTAATTATTTCTAATAGAATTTTGATTTATTCATTAGATCAATATATCTCACATATACATTCATATGTGAAAATATATGTGTTTATACTGAATCTTGTAATTTACAGACATCATATCACACTATTTATAAATAATTTAGTATGTAGTTTGTTAAATTAAGAACACTCTCATGTAACCAAAGTATACATATATATATATCAAAATGAATAACTATTCTATTATAATATTTTATGATGATGGAATTATATATATATTGATTATATATTATATGTATTTATTATATTATATATACAATTAATGTATATGTAAATATCTTATATATATATGGCTATCTTATAAAGCTATTTTCTGTCCTAGTACAATATCCAATCTAGGATCTGGTATTACGTTTAGTTGTCATACACCTTTCATCTAAAACAGTTACTTAATGTTTGTCTTTCAAAATTTTGATTTTTTTAAAGAACAGTCCATTCGTTTTGTAACACTCTCCTCCATTTTGTTTTGCCTAATATCTTATGAATCAATTATTTTTAAAAATGTGATTCAATATTATTCTCATTGCATAATATCAAAATGTGACTTTGTTTTATCTTTAGTGATGTTAAAAGAGTTACTTATAATTAAGTTTGAATTCTCTAGGTTAATCTACAGTAATAGTAATATATTTTCTTTATTTTAAATAAGTATTTTGTGAGAAAATACTTTGATACTACGTAAAGTTACAATACCTCCTCAAAGTTAGTTTTAGCATCCATTAATAATTTTGTTAGAACAAAATTAGTATTAACAAAATTATTATCATTATCATTGAAAAACTGTGATTTGATAAATCTTTTATGCTTTCCACATTATCAGTCAGAATTCTACTTTTTATTCATTTGTACATTTACACAATCATTTATTTATTATTAGTAATAATAAATACTTAATATTTATTCTATTCTGTGAATGTCACTTGCTAATTTTAGACATCTTGAAAGAACCTATGCAAGCTGAAGATATGACATGGAATATTAAAAAATAATATGCATATATATGTTTGTGTGTGTAGGTGTGTATGTATGTATGTTATAGCAAAAGTAGAATAATATCAACAACTGATAAATCTTAGTAATAGAATATAACATTTCTTTGTATTATTTTTAAATTTTTCTTTGTGTAAAATTATATGAAAATAGACGTTTTTTAAAATCACATTAATAGCAATATAATCAATAATCAAAACTTTAGGGTAAAGATTCAGATATTTTAATAAGATAACATAGAATAGCAATCCAGAAATCATTTTTAAAAAATTATTAGAGCAGTTTTACTAGCTTTTTGTTGTTCACACGGAGATAATGATCCCAAAAGATGAGTCCACCAAATCTGATTATCTGATGACCCATCCAGTGGGTGAAAAGTCACTTTTCTTCTATATCCCATATATGCTTAAACTTAACACAAAACAGTGGTGATGCTTATAGAATTAGCAAGAAACACTGAAATACTTTGTTTTTTAGAGTCTACATTAACTCGATAAAATGTATTTCCAATATACGACATTAATATGTCAGGTGCTCTGTGCATTTTATGGTTTATGCATCTATTTATCAGTGAACCATTTGCTCCAATCTACAACACTGGATCTCTGAGCCTAGAACTGGTACCTTCTTTCAATGCACTTAATCTTGTAAAATGAAAACTATTTTGCCTTGAGTGAAAGCCTGGATAGGAATATTTTGATTTAGTTTTGTTTATAACATGGCTAGTGGGAATTTTTTCTTGTTTTTGCAGTTTCATAATCTATGCATACAAGTATCTAGGATGCTTGAGTTTTTATCTTTTTCTGTTTATTAATTTCACAGGCCAAGCTACATTTGACAGTGTTTCTCCCCTATCATTTTAAACTGAAAATCCCAAGACTGATAAAATTTCAAAACTAAGCTGAAATAAGAAGAAGAAGGAAAATAGTGCTTCCAGTGTTTATCATTCCACCGGCCCAACAACAATAGCCAATCATATTCAACTGAAATAATTTCAGATTACTTATTTAATACTAGATGTATGCCAACTAGGATATTAGATATAAAAATACCAATAATATACTTTATGTTTTTAAGTTGAATAGCTACCAGGGAACATAGACATGTTAACAATTAATTGTAAAACAATCCTAGAGTGTCTTTTTTAATTGTGTTTACAAAGTTTTATCAACGCCTAGGGGAATCAGTCACTTGGTTTTACACAAGTTATTTGGTCAAGTGAACTTTTTTTCTATTTTTCACAAATTGAAGCATCTGACTATTTCTAACACTGTGATCCACAGTATTAAGACAATTAAAATGCCATATTTAGGGAATGTATAAATGTATTATTTTTCTTTATGCAAATTTCAAGTTGTTCATTATATTCAGAATGAGAAACATTACAAATATAGAAAATGCTGCAAAGTCAGCTTGGTTTTTGTACTTTCATATGAACTAGTCTCTGAGTACCCAGATTAATTAGCTAATCACTGCATTGTCAAGTCTCTATAATGCTCTCTGCTGTATCCTATCACTGACTTTTTCTGGGTTAAGATTTATTTTGGGAATTGAGAGCCAAGGCTGGAACACACTGAACAGAGTGTTCTATTTCTGTGTGAAATGATAGATGTTGCTCTTGCCCAGAATGAAAATGCTTTGCACTGCTCCCAATCTGTAAATTGTTCCATTTGCTTGGCATAATAAGTACACTGATGTATTTAATTCTGTCTACCAGACGCATGCTGTTCAATTCCCCTCTGCTAGCCAAATATACCAGAAGTCATAAATTTCTCTCCAACAGGGAAACTAAATGTGATCTCTTTTATAAGTAAAAGCAGTGTTAGTGTCCTGTTATAATTTTTTGGAGTTACCGTATGTTTTAAATCCAAGATTAGCAAAAGATTTGTTATAATCTTTTCACTTTTATCAACTACTTAGTCCAGCAAACATACTGACAAAATAATTGTATATGCTCAAAGGTACAGTCTGTGGAAATGATTCGATGTTTATATAACTACCACTTTCTTTCAAAATGAACCTTCATTTTGTTGTCTCCTTTTCACATACATTAAATGAAAAAAAGACTGTTTTGACTTCATATATCAAAAGATGAAATGACTCAAATATTATATTCAGCTCTGCTATATTATATGATTTTGCTTTCTCCTGTATTATCTTTCTTATTTTTTTCCTTAGTAAGCACAATTTGCCATTACAGTTCTAAAAAAGGAACATGTCTCCCAGGAACAAGATTTGGGGTGTTTAAGTGTTATTGGTTTCCCTTTCATTTTTATATGAACAGAATCGCACCCAATTACTTACAACCTAAGAAGGTGATAGCAAACCGTGGCACACTGGTCCAATTCAGACCTTTGCCCCAGTTCTAAAACAAGTTTTCTTGGAGCCATTCCCATGCATCTACACGTTTTCTATGGCTGTTTTGTCACTACTAAGGCACACCCTACTTTAAAAGCAACACTTTATGGCGTATAAATCACTTTATGACTGTAAAGCATCAATGTGCCAACTATAGTACAATGACTGATCATATGGAAAAGTTTACCATCAATGTAGTGAGAAAGTACCGTCCCCATCTTGGTGTAGGAATATATGAGATTTAATATTTTTAAGAAAATAATTTAATCTACACAGTTTCCTGAAGTCCAACAAAGTTGATCACTTCTTTAAAACTCCTTTATCACCAGTAGCACCAGAAGTCTCACTGAGGAAATATTAAGCTTCTGCAAAGAGAAAGCGTTGGTTTTAGAATCAGACCAGAAACAGTCCATTCTAACTCTAGACTGATAAATTAATAATTATGAACACTTAAACAAGTAACATTTTGTTTATTTTAATTTATTTATCTTTAATAGATATAGGTCAAGATCACCAGATGATACAGATATATGCTCTAAGCAACCATCCCAGAGCAGAGTTTAAAATAAAATAATGTTATTGAGATGTGTATTTAACTAGTTCTTACCCTATTTACACTCGTTTGCATCTATTGCCTCTAAATATTCCCTTTCGCAACTTCCTTTTCATGTTGGGTCTTTTTCATGACTTGTACTTGCGTAAAAATTTCTGGTAAACTCTAGGGACAGATTTGTATGTGCTAATTTTTCACCACTATTACTTCCTTTGTTACTACAAATTATTGTTATTTATCATAGGTATCATATTCTGCTAGAGATGCATATGATATATTTTTGTGAAGTTGGGAAGATACATCTTCTTTGGTTTGTGCCATGACATTCTTACTGTAACACACATATGTTATTATTTAATTTCTTTTCTGACTTCCTAGTGTTATAAAAATGAAAACTGAGTCAAGAGAAATGTCTGCCCTCATATAGTGATGACACAATGCCAGGCCAAATTTTATTTAAGCTAAAATTTATCCAAGAAAGAACTCTTCCTGGTGGGCTCCTTTGTCCCTCAGATTTGTAGTCTAGTATTAAGAAAATAAAGGAATCTACTATCAGATAAACCCAGAGAGTTTTGAGCCTCAATGCTGGACTTAGACTAGATTGAATTTAATAACATGAATAAAATGTGCACTGTTTTATAAGGAATTCAATTTTTATAATTGTACTCATTTAAATTAATTTTATTAATATTTTAGTTAAATAAATTATTTAAATGTTATTTGCATTGTTCTTAAATATAATAATGTTTAACCTTAGTTTGTCTGAATATAAGCTTTCATGAATTATTACTAAAGATAAAATTAACAGTAGAAAAAAATGTTCCAGACACTTTAATGAAAATAAAAAACGTATGAAGTAACAAACTTTTTAAAAACAGTATTCCCATCTGAATGCAAAACATGTTTGTCATTGAATGATGAGATATACTTGCACTTGAACATAAATGGCTTTCATTTGCTGTGACAACCCTCTGGCAATACATTGCCAAAAAGTTTTAGAAATGTTATGTTTTTGAGTGACAAAACAATTACTATTGGAATCTCTTGCTGGTTGACAGGAAATATGACCTTACAAATATTAAACAGAAAATCCCCGCAAAGAGAGCTATCTTTCTTGGTTGATGAACTCTCTAAGGAAAATTGTGCTATTGTATAAAGAATCAGTTTATTTAGTCAAGAAACTGGGTCATCTCCAACTAACTTTCCATTTGACCTCATTATAATTGCATTTTTATGTTGGGCATGGAAGTCTTCATTCCTTACATCCATTGCTCTAATTTAAGGGGAAAAAAGGCAAAGGAACATAATAATCACAAAAAAACTATGCGTATATATTTTAACCGTTTTAGAAAAAATTAAGGATATATAGGAAACTTTATTATTATAAATTATTCATGAACATATCTTAATTGCATTTTATTATTGTTTAGAAAAGTGATCCTTGAAACAGTTATACATTTGTCTAAAAGATTATTTCAATGAAATTATTCCCTTTTTCTTCCTTTTACATAAGCAAAAACTTGTGTTGGTAAATGTATCAACTTTAATGTAGTTTAAGTATACTATCAGGCAAAACTGGGGTTATAGGTATGTAAGAATTATATAATTTAATATAAGAAATCAATAGAATAAGTGGTAAACAACATTCCTCCTATGAATTTACTCAAAGATTGACAATCCCTGGGGCTACCTTAAATGAACGCTGCGGTCATCTTTTCTTACAACTTATATTATAAATGCCCATTGTGTACTCAGCTGCTTGACTGAGAAATCAACTTTAGTGATAAATAAGATTTATGATAAAAATATTAATAAGCATGTAACATTCAGTTGAATATGAAACTCACACTTATCTCAGTAAGTATAATATTTTTAAACCTTTTTGTTTCCTTCAATTTGAAAATGTTTATTGCATGTTGGTTTTCTATTTCTGCCATTAAGATATGCATTAGCACACATTTCAAAGGGAAAGCTAATGTTTTCTTATTATACTATAGTAGGGTTCTCTAAAGAAACAGAACCCAGAGGATGTGTTTGTATATATATAATCACTCGCATGACTAAGGAGGCTGAGAAGTCCCAATCTGCAGTTCGGAAGAGTGCTGCTGTGGAGTTCTAGTCCAAAACCAAGGAGAACTGACATGTAGTTTTAATATGGGTCCAAAGGCCTGAGAATCAGGAGAGCTATTGGTGTGAGTTCTAATCTGAGAGCTGGTTAACTTGAGACTAAAAAAGTGCCAATGTTTCAGTCCAAGTCTGAAGGCTGCAAAAGACCAACGAGCCAGCTCAGTCAGGCAGTCACAGGGAGTCCCTTCTTGCTTAGCCTTTTTGTTCTGTTCTGATCTTCAACTGATAGGATGAGGTCCACCTACATTATAAAGGGCAATTTCCTTTACTCACTCTACAAATTAAAATGTTGATATTAACATCTTCATAGACATACCCAGAATAATGTTTGACCAAATGTCTGGGCACTTTGTGGCTCAGTCAAGTTGACACATAAAACTAGCCATTACAAATACCCCTGAAAAAGAGTTGTCTCCCCAGTATACATAAAATGTACTGCTAACATCTGATTAAAGAGGCCAGATTGAATGTTCTAAAACTCCACTAAAATAATTATTGAAATGTGTAAACCTAATCTTGTGGATTCCTATTTCTAATCAACCCATGATAAGCCATGAAAGTAAGAGATAAACACGAATTTCAGAAAGAACCAACCAAGTGACCAATCAATAAAAACGACAAAAACACAATAATACTTGAGAACAGCCTAGGGAGAAAAAAGACTGCAAAGACCACTGTCTTTTTGTGCGTGAGTTAGGGTAGTGGCTAAGGTACATATGGCAAAAAGAGATTAAGAGCTTCAGATGAAAAAAAAAATTTGAGATTATGCTTTTTTCCTCATTTATTTACTGTCTTTGAGTAACTTCTGTTATAAAGTGTGTTGTAACAGTCATGACCACTGATACTGCAGTAGGTTGTGTTACTGGATAAAAATAGCAAGGCAACACAAAATCCTGCTGGGGTGAGGAGTAGAAAACCTTAAGTGCAAGCTAGCCTGTGGCTATTAAGATACTCACTGTTTTACTCTTTATCCTAGTATTCTGTTTTGTTTTGTTTTTCTCCCAATGCAAATTCTTTCCAAGTTTAAAAGTGAAACAGTAGCCAGAGGGTCTGCTTTGCAGAGAAGGCAAACAAGGGTGAACATCACAGCAGAAGTCACTAGATAGTCTTGTATATGGTGTACTTTGAATTACATAAAGCAAAAATCCACCGAATGTGTCATAGATACCTTATCAGGCAATTTCACTCAGATAAAATATTAAATTTGGTAAGAGGGGTTTATAAATATTGTTTCACATTTCTACAAGACAGCTTTCTTTCAAATGTTTATAATATACCATACTTCTCACCAAACAATTGATTTATCACAATGCACTTATTACAAACAGTAATATTTTCTACAGGTTTACAATTTTAAAATGACATGAGAAACTCTTTCACATAATTATGCCCATGTGAGAAATTCATGTGGCTAATGGCTATGAAATGTAACTACTTCATAAATTAAAATAAATAAGATAGCAACATACATTTTGATGTGTGTGTGCACTGATTTTCACTATATTTAATTTGGTTATGCTATAAAAATAACCATTTATAAAATAATGTTGACTAAATAATTGAGAAAGTATAGTTCTAAGATACTACATATCATGAGTCATACAAGAGAAAGAAATATGATTATGTAATAAAAAATTATATCTCTCTGAATTCATAATTTTAAATTTTAGCAATAAAGATGTACATGTAAGAATATAATTATAAATCTGTCATTCAAACAAGCATTTAGGATATCAGATGCTTGGGATTTACCACTGAATTATTTCAATGATAGTAACACTTAGTCTTTGAAATCACTGTTTGAGTAAATTTAAATGTTAGAATATAACACCATAGAATTTCCAATAATAAACATGATATAAATATTTTATATGTTGTTAAAATAGGATATATTGATAAAAGGAAAATAAAATATGCCCTTATATCATAAGACAGTATGTATTGAGCTACATTATTAGAAATTCCATGATAACTACCTATATAACATAAAATATAGCTTAAAATTAACTTAAAAATCACTTAAGGCCTAGCATATGAAACGTTTGCTGACATCAACTGTCTAAAATTTCAATGTGTTTATGCCAACTGCCTGTAAAGACTGTCATAACTCACAGACATGTGAAACAGCTACAATCATTCATTTGATTTATGCAGAAATTTCTTCTGTCCTTAGGCAAATGGTAAGGAAAAAAATAAATGGATTCCTTCAAAAACATTTTCTAATTAGCTGCAATAGAATCAAAGACATTTTTAGTCAGTGTATCTCATATGCATGGGTTTGTAAAAGGAAACTGATTATTACCATGTAATATATAGCACCATTTCTCTCATTTTCAATAACAAGATTTTAAGGGCCTTAAGAAATGAAGACAATCAAACTCTAGGCAGGGGGGTAAGCTTGATTTCAATTAGAAATTGAAATGGCTTTGAAGTCACAAAAAATAATGAAATCAAAATTCTACTCATTCAGAAAAATTCAATAAAGAGATATAAGTAATCAATGTACTATCGTATAACATATTTCTTTTAATGTAGGAATAATATTACAGTATTTAAAACCTACTATTGAAGTATTCTCTTGATTATAACCAAATTCGAGCAACTAAAATACATGTTTTTGGATCACCTGCACGATACCTTATTTAACATTGATAACATTTGACTTGGAGCAAAAAGTATGAACAAAATATAAAGCTCTTATGTATGACCCAAGTACCACTGTGACAACATCAAAAGACATGAAAAATGATGAAGTAAAAGACAATTATCTCCTTAGTGTGAAAACTATCAACTCCGTGGAAGAAATAATTTGCCTTGTAAACAGAAATACATTTGTCAGTTATTTGCCATTTTGAATATTTGCAGATGTGTGACTATCCTCCTTAATATATAAAATCCAGTGCTTTATAATCCAGACGTTTTCGACAGATATTGAATGTGTAAACCGGCAAGGACCTTTGTATAATCCATCATCAATCTTATTTTTCAAAAAACAGCACGCATTATGTTATGCCTTAAAATGCTTGCCACCACTACACTCTTTTTTTCATTAAGAAAAATAAACGTTGAATATAGTCTTTCTGTTTCTAAAAAAAATACACTGTCAGAATATTTTCTATGAAAATTTAATTATTAATTATTCATTGTACATCTTCTCATTCTTTGAAATTTAAATAGTCAATTATGGCATAAAAAGAAAAAAGTGCTTACAAATATGAATGTATTTTCAAGAAAAGGACCTAAAATTTAGCTTTTTAAAAAAGTTTTGTATTTTTCCTGTGTTAATTATTGATTATTACATTGTTTACAGTGATAAATATCACATTAATTTGAAACACAATCTTGTGTCTTAAACAATCTCTTCACACAATCTAAGCTAAAATTTAGCTTTTTACAAAAGGGTAGAGTTTTTCCTAAGTGATTAATAATCACTGATTATTACATTGATTACATTGATAAATCTCACACTAATATAAAACACAATTATCTCTTGATTGTGAGATTTATCAATGTAAACACAACCAGGAGATTGTGTTTTAAATTATAGCTAAAAGTTTGTTTTTACCTAAAATCAGTAAGATTAACTCTTTATCTTATCAAAGGTTGAAAATTAAATTTCTTTAATTTTCTTGGTTATTAAACAAAGATCAAGCTAATATGTAAAAGCTTTATAATTACACTGAATTGACATAGTTGCCAATGAAGAAAGAAAAATTTAGTTGAAACATTAAAAAATACAAATATTGATAGACAAACTACACTATATTTAATTTAATATATGCACTAGAAGTTACACCTTTTTAAAGAAAGTAGCTTTAAATTTTTATTTTATGCATTATATTTCCACTGACTAAAAAATAAACGACAATGTTGAAACATGCTCACCTAATTATATGATGAAAAACACTAATCTCTATTATACGAGTATTTCAGTAATAATACAAATAATTATTAAACATCTTTTTTCTCAGTCTTCTTTGTACTATGGCCTTATACTGAGGATGTTTTGAGGTATCTACCATCTAAAGAGTTAAAATGGAAAATACTATTTTAAATTTTAAAATTTATTTTATGATTTGTTTATATCTCTAGATACAGGAAATTTAAAAAAACTGAACTTGACGTAGCTTAATATCGCTTTTTTTTCTATGCAATAAAGACAATCACAAGCAGACAAGAAAAGAGTAATATTAGTCACCAGAGTGGGAAATCACCATCTCTTTAACTAGGTCCAGATTTAAGTCAATTCTCAGATTCAGATTTCCTTGACTGATGGAGTAGCTGAGTATACTTGAATAAAGGTCCTTCAATCTGATAGCAAATATATAAATACAGACTTCCCCAATCCTTTCCCAGAGCACTTAAAGCCATTTATGTGAGGAACAGGAAATTCTCTCATATATGAAGGGTGTTGATTACAAGTTCTGTTTTATCACAGACACCAGAGGATTGAAAATGCCATTACACACTCCCCCACCTCCACACACATCCCACATATGAGTTTCTTACAGAGTCTAGGAGATAAGTAATACCCTGTTTCAAATGGGTCTAGTGGATCAATAGGCACATCTAAGTTTCATGTTCCTGGTCACCGTATGCTCTGAATTAAAGTCTATTCTGGTCATGCCTAACAAATCATAAAAGCAAACTTAAAGCTTTTCAAACTGTTTCCAAGTAGCCTAACCTGAGTCCCAGAACAAACTCAAGAAAATTTATAAGGATACAAAGATATACATAACACAGCAAGGTAAAATTCACGATGTTTAGTATCCAATAAAATATTGCCTACATGCTAAGAAGCTTGAAAGTACAATCCTCAATAAGAATTTTAAAAAATAATAAATGAAAGTGAACCCCAAAACGATACAAGTACTAAAATTAACAAACAGACATTAAAACAGTCACTATAATCATGTTAAATATGTTCAAAATGACAAAGAAAACATAGGTTTAGGAAGTTAAGTAAGGAAAAAAGATATTTTTAATACAAAAATTCAAATTCTGGAGATTAAAAATAGAATGTTTGAGAGGACAGACTAAAATGAATTGGTAGCAGATTAGACACTGCAGAAAACAATTAATGAACTTAAAGACATAGAAGGAGAAAGTAATCAATTGGAACACGGAGAGAAAAAATAATAATTTAAAGGTAGTGAATAAAGTATAAGTGTACTCAGGGCCAATTTTAAACAGACCAAAATACTAGATGTACTTAAAAACCCTAAGTATAATCGGAATCTTTGAAGGACAGTAATGAAGGGAGACATAAAAATGGTTAACGTAGTAGTGTGTGATAATTTTCTAAATTGGTAAAAACTACAAAACTATAGATCCAAGAATTTTAATAAAACCCAAACACACAGAAATAAAATGAACAAAACTTTATTGAGCATACTATAATCTAATTGCTTGAATGATAAACATAATAAGTAGCCAGGTAATAAGGACATATCACATATACAGTAAAAGACATAGTAACATAATTATTGCCTTTATGAAAAAAGAGAATAAAGAACAATGATAAGAATCAAAGAAGAATTCTCAGAAACAATGCAAGCCTGAAAATAGTGGAGCAACATATTAACACATTGACAGGAAAACAAAACAATACAAAATCAAGGGCACACTCACATTCTATATCCAGAGGTAATATTTTTCAAATACAAATGTAAAGTTTCCTTAACATACAAATCTTAACGTACAAATCTTCAAGAGAAGACCTACACTGCAAGCAAGGTTAGGAAAGACAATGTGCCCAGATGGAATCTGATCTACCCAAAGAAATCAAGTAAAAGAGAAATGATAAATATGTGGGAATATATCATATACTTATTTTTCTTATTGCTTAAATATCTTTAAAATATAACTGACAGTTTCAAACCAAAATATTATACTATGGCCTTATAGTATATGGAGTATTAAAATGTATATCACTAATAACACAATTCACTTACTGGCATAAATTTCTTATTTTAGAAGTGAAATAATGTATTACTTGAAGGCTGACTGTAAAAATCCAAAGACATTGTGATAGGCAAAATTCTGATGGCTTCCAATTTTCCACCTTTTGTGGTACATGCCCTGTAAAATATCTTCCCTTTTAGTACAGATGTTCCTGGACTTACATGAAGATATGTCCAGATAAATTCATCGCAAGTTGACAATATCATGTCAGTTTACAATATTTTCAACTTACCTCGGCCAGGATGGTTTCAATCTTTCCACATAGTGTTCCACCCTCCTTGGCCTCCCAAAGTGCTGGGATTACAGGCATGAGCCACCACGCCTGGCCTCAGCTGTAATATTTTTTATTCCTTCTCGACCCTTTTTTACTGTTGATCTGATTGAGTTTTCCCAGAAGGAATTCTTTAGCTCTAGATTTACCCTATCATCTTAACCAAGGGGACACATAGATGTTTCCATTGTGATGCCTTTATGTAAGTGCCATACATTTAATAATAGAATTTGTACATTCTAATATGTTTATTGCTCGTATATTTTATAAAAGTGTTTATACTATAATTTTTAAATTTATATTGATATATAATATGAACACATATTTTGAGGCTACATATGATATTTAGATACATTCAAATGATGTGTAATGATCAAATCAAAATAATTTATCTATCACCTAAAATTTTTCTTTTTTCTTTATGGTGGGAACAATTAAATTAATCTCTTCTAGTTATTTTGAAATATACAATAGATTGTTGTTAAGTAAAGTTACCCTACTGAACTATCACACAACAGATCAATTTTATTCAAAATTTTGTTCCAAGCTATACTTTTTATCATCACATTTTTTATGCTCAGACTTTGCAAACAGGGAACTCAGTTCAGTGTCTGAGTCTCATCAACATTTCTGACAACTAATTTATCAGTTTGAAAATAGTGTACTAAACTTTTAGTTTTAAAGATAAAATTGCTGTGAAAAAATTCGTGCAAATATAGGGTCATATTTTTCACAGTTAAATTAAAAATTTCTTTAATCATTAGGAACTTCATTTTTGTAAGTTTCCATGTTTTGTTTGGTATTAAAATTTTTATTTGAATAAGAAGAGCTCAGGCTGTCATAAGTTTTATAGGGTTACAATTTGAGGTGAATGAGAGAAAGCAAATATAAAATGGCAAAATCAAAATGTCAAATCATTCAGCTTGAGAATTGTTTAAAAAAAAACTAAAATGTTTCAGAACTTATAAAATGTTAATTTAAATTATGTTTCTTTGAGCAGAAGATATATACTCATTACAGATTTGGTTAAAATTACATAAGCATGTTAGATGGTAGAAGGGATTATAAAGCTTGGGAAAACATAGCATTTGTTTTCTTAGGCAAATGCACAGGAAGAGAAGAAAATATCATGCCTTAAATTGCTAAAAGAAGTAAATGGTTATGATTTGATACATTTATCAATTCCAGTCTTGACACTCACCTGGGAGGCAGTACCACACACATAAAATGTGACTGGTGAGAACCTGAAATTTAAAAGGTTAATAGCTTACCCAAGTCACATAGCTACTTTGCATCGCAATGGAATTTGGGTGAAAATTGCTTTGTCAAATTGCAAACACATGTTCGTGCTTGGGCTGCTATAGTGCCTCCATCTATTGCTGTAACAATTAAAGATATATATTTTAATAAATGAGGCAATGCATACATGTATGAAATATAACATGATAGCAATTTAATACCATTTATCATTGAAGTACATGGGTATTTTTTCAAATACATTTTTTACACATTTGGTCTGAAACATAACTTATAATTAGCTTACATTGACCTACTATCATCAGGCATGCTAAAAGAAAATTTAGATATTTGAAAGTTTACAAAAGGTTAATTGAAAAAATAAATTTATAAAAATTGTCCATTTAACTGGCTTTAAGCAATTTAGGATTGAAAGCAATTATACAAGCTATAGAATTGAAATATAGTGTAAACTTTGAAGTATGTACTGACATAATTATGTGGACCATCACATTTTTCTCCTATTTGATGAAAAGAAAGAACTAGATAGAACTGGCTCAAAGGCAATGGTATTTCTCCAGCAAAATAATTCCTTAAGGGTTAAAGAATCACGAGAAAATCATCTAATAACGTGCAAGCAGAGGTATCAAGTTAAGATTTTAATGCCATTTAATTGACATAAATGTGAAGTGACTCTCTTCTATAGCTAGTGAACATAATTACAGAGCACAGCTAAAGGGATATAACTCTGGAAAATTATGCTTTTGGTGAGCTACCTCTTGTTCTTATTTTAGACAGAGGAGGAGGAGAAAGAGAGAGCTGGATCTTTGTTTTTATTAATAGTTTCTCATTCTATTTTGTCAAGTATATATCAAGACACAATTACCAACACATGAACATGTAAATTTACATTTAAATATTACTGGAACAAAGTCATCTAAGGGCTAAATGTACATATACAACCGTGCAAATGATCCAGTATCTTGGAATTGTGTAAAAAGAACTGAAAAATGTAATAAAAGGTATGATCTGGACTGGGAAAATTTATCTACAAAGAGCAGAAGCTACAAAACAACTCAGATCTATTACGGCTTCAAAAGGAGATATTTAGAAAGATCAATTTGCGTGCCAATTTTTAATAAAATCTAATAAAATACTCTGTATTTGAATGAAGGAAACACTTATGATTAAACATCTTCAATCCCAAAATGTTACATTTGATATTATGCAGAAATGGCATTTTAAAGTTACGTACACATTATCAGCATACATTTAGTTTACTTTACTGATATTTCTAGATTTACTTTTTAAGTTTAAATCACAACCACAAACTTGATCACTAACCTACCTGGTTACCTCCTTCTATCCAAATATAAAGCAGGATTACTCTGTCTATTTTTATTGCCTACATTACATTTTATTCACATCTCTAGTTTAGGAGCTGTCACATTTTACTTTAAGGTTTTCAAGCTTCTAATAAATAGTATTGTGAACTTTCTGAGACCAATACTATGTGCTTTATTTTTATCTGCATTTTGTTTTTTATTTATTTATTCATTTATTATTATTATACTTTAGGTTTTAGGGTACATGTGTGCAATGTGCAGGTTAGTTACATATGTATACATGTGCCAAGCTGGTGCGCTGCACCCACTAACTCGTCATCTAGCATTAGGTATATCTCCCAATGCTATCCCTCCCCCCTCCCCCCACCCCACAACAGTCCCCAGAGTGTGATGTTCCCCTTCCTGTGTCCATGTGTTCTCATTGTTCAATTCCCACCTATGAGTGAGAATATGCGGTGTTTGGTTTTTTGTTCTTGCGATAGTTTACTGAGAATGATGATTTCCAATTTCATCCATGCATTTTGATAATGAGAAAAATGCCTAATTTAAAAGAAGGCTTCCACAAATATTTATTAAAATACTTAAATATATTGTAATTGCTTAATAATTTACTTAACTATATTTGGTCATGCTATTCAATAAAAACACCATTTCCACTTAGCCATTCAGGAAGTCAATGTCCTTATTATAATAAAAGGGTTGCAAATATGAAAAGAAGTACAACAAAAGAGAAAGCTTCTTAGTCTCTCTCTTTCCCTCTCACACACACAAACACACAAACACATACAAATACACACCCACACTCATATGTTCTCCCACATGGACGTGTTTTTTTATGTAATTATCTTTACCTAAAGTGCCTTTCTCTGTTACCACATGATAAAATTCCACTGTCCTTTAAGGACCAATAAAACTCATAAAACCTTCAGACTCACTATTGTATTTCTTATTGATATTCTTTCTCCTCATTTTTATTTATCGTAATATATCCTAGGAGCTCACAAATATTATCATTTAACACTTGATTGTTTTCTAATGTTTTCCAAAAATCCTTAGTGTTTTTCTTGCTTTCTTTTTCTACCTTACTACCTTTACATCCAAACTGATGACAGGTCCTGCCAATTTCTACCTTCTCAATCAAGTACAGAATGTAATGAATATAACGTAGTAAAAAGTAGTTTAAAAATAGCCTAGTAAAAATAGTAGCCAGTTATCTTTAAAAACTGACTTACTTTTCCACCTAGTTCTGTACAACTACTTGTTAGAGAAACTCTCTTCTCTAATAGTTTATTAACCCTTTTCTCTGCCTTCGCTTGTGGTCTAGATGAATTATTTAGGCCAGGAATCAGCAAACTGAGGCCCATCTGCTCATTTTCGTACAGCCAGAAGTTCAGCAAATAAAGTTTAATGAAGTAGAGTCACCTTTACTAATTAATGGATATATGAACTGTACTAATTTCTTTCCACAAGAGCAGAGATGAAGAGTTATGAGCAATGTCAGCAAATGAAAGTGTGTACTATTTGGTCCACTAAAGAAAAGTTTGTCAGTCTCTGATTTGGAATATTACACCTATTCTTTCTAAAGTATAAATTAGATTATTGCATACATTGTTTAAATTCCTCATTTATGTGTATTACTGTGGGTAGAATTTCCAAAAACACCTGTTGCTCTGGCTCAAGAATGCCATTGGCCTTGACTCCTGTCATTCTTATTCCTCTTTTATTTTTTCATGACATACATTTGTTTGTTTGTCTGTTTGTTTGAGACGGAGTTTCAGTCTTATCTCCCAGGCTAGAGTGCAATGGTGTGATCTCGGCTCACTGAAACCTCCGGCTTCCCTGTTCAAGCAGCTCTCCTTCCTCAGCCTCCCAAGTACCTGGGATTACAGGTCTATGCCACCACGCCCAGCAATTTTTGTATTTTTAACAGAGATGAGGTTTCGCCATGTTGGCCAGGCTGGTCTCGAACTTCTGACCTCAGGTGATCTGCCCACCTTGACCTCTCAAAGTGCTGGGATTACAGGTGTGAGCCACTGCACCTGGCTCATGACATACTTTTACTTTTCTTTAGATCCATATATAAATACCACCTCTTCCAAGAGGATGTCATGACCTCCCCTTATTTTACCTTTTTCTAACTTAAGTACTAACTCAGTTAAATAACATTAAGTCAGGAACGTCCAGAGAAACAGAAGCAATAGGAGATACACTCATACATGCACATATATATATACATATATACTCATATGAAGAGATTTATGAGAATTTGGGTCACACAATTACAGAGTCTGAGAATTCCCATAATCTACTGTTTGCGAGCTGCAGGCCCATGAGGACCAAAGGCGTATTTCATTCTAAGTCCAAAGGCCTGATAAGTAGAGGAGTCAATGGTGTAAATTCCAGTCCTCAATGGATTGGATGAGGCCAAACCACATTGGGGAGGGCAACGGACTTTACTAAATGTGCTGATCCAAAGTGTTAATCTAGAATTAGCCTCATAAACACATCCAGAAATAATGTGTAGCCAAATATCCGCATGCCCCTTGACAGTCAAGTTAATGCATACAATTAATCATCACAAACATAAACTCTCATTACTTTCATTTTTCTTTTATAGTGCTTGTGTCAATTGAAATCATACTGTTTATTTTGATGATTTGCTCAAAGTATGGCTCAACTACTGCCCTGAAAACACTATATAGTCAGAAACCAATATAAAATTAAATATTATTCTAGTACAATGCCTGATAAATAGTAAATGAAAATATAAATATTTTTGAATGAATAAAGTAGCTTTCTTCTCCAAGCAAATGTTGATAACTCTATCTGCCTAATTGTTATGCTGCGCTTTAGAGTCTTTGGTTACCTAGTATAATGCAGCCCTTGTGCCTCCTCTACTTACGCTTTCTCCCTTTGTTCATATCCCTCACTCTACATCTTCTAGAATGAATGAATTTAATAATACTCAGGACTTTGTCAAGAGCTTGCCATGTAGTAGGTTCTTGATCAATCTTTACTGAATAATTAAATTTATTTCATTTTATTATTACTATTGTTATACTTTAAGTTCTAGGGTACATGTGCACAACGTGCAGGTTTGTTACATATGTATACATGTGCCATGTTGGTGTGCTGCACCCATTAGCTGGTCATTTACATTAGGTATATCTTCTAATGCTATCCCTCCCCCTCTCCCCACTCCACGACATGGAATTAAATTTATTTTAATTTCTCCATCTATCCTCACTAACTCTAAGCAATGTATTGTGTATTTTCATCTCTGATAAGGCTAGAATTTTGTTGATGGTTTGATGCTTTGAATAGAGTAGAATTTTAGAACTTTAGAAATTTAGAACTAAATTTCCTAAGCCATAAACACCACCTTTGTCTTGCAAAACTCATTGTTTCTCAAATTCTACACTCCTCATGATTTCAAGATACCATATTAAAATATTTTATTGTAGTTTCTACTCTTATTCAAATACTTCACACATGACATACTTATTTTGCGGGCATTTTCATATTAATTTAGTGCAGAAATTACTTTACCTGTGTCAAATATGTCTTCCTTTAATCAAACTCCCTATTCTACCAACTAAAATTTAGGAGCTCACAATTTGGTAAGAAAGATAAAGCTTTTACCAGTTACAAAATGATAAAATACAGATTATATAATAGTAATGTTTTAAGATTTGACAGTCACAAAAATTACATTTATTTAAGTTTTTCAATGACAGCCTATTAGTTAAGTAAATTATCATGTACTCTAATATAAATATTTTTGTTTTAATTGATCTGATTAAAATATAAATTTTTTCCTACATATATAATACTAAATGTTTGGTTTTTTTTACAATGGAAACTAATAGGTGAAGATTTAATTCCAAAATAATTATAGAAGAAATACATGCTTAACAAAATATCTTTGATGGAGAGCATAAAATAAATATTTTAAATAGAATCAAATTATTTTAACAAAAAGTGTACTAATGGCCTTTCTTTAGGCACCCATCCAATTCCCTATCACATTTTCATTTTATGTGATAAATTGAGTAACCATTAGGTAAACTTAAGAAATCCAAAATAATTTATACAAGAGGAAAAGAAATAAAATATATTTTGCAATAAATCAAGAATTCTGATATATTCAAAGAATTAGATGAAAAGGACAAATTTTACTTTTAAAGAAAGCTACTGTTCTAGAGAAAACTCAAGCCATAATCTTTGTATTTCGAATGAAGCAAACTTAATAATGAGATATAGAAATTGGAAACAAAAAGCAAAAAAAAAACAAAAAAAAAAAAAACAGAAAATCTTGTTTTTTATACGGTGTTCTGCAACAGTGTTTGCCACTTCTAAAATATTGTGTCAAATCTTTTGAAAACCTGAAACCTCAGAGGAATTTCTATGACAGAAGAGACAAAAGTTGACAAGAAAACGTCCACTTGTTTGGTGGGTGATGATTATCTGTCTTCTTCTGACATCGCCTTTTCTGCAATTCATCTTTTTATCACCCTTTCTTTTGGCAAAAGAAATAAAACTGGTTTCAGATAAAGATACTGAATATCACTTGTTAAAATATATAGCCATTTCAACACTATATTTATGAAAGTGAATGAAAATATACTGAAGAAAATCTTTATTTTTAAGTTGCTCACACAGAGTTGAATATACTGTATTTACAAATAAACAATATAAATTGAAATAATATAATCTAAAAAATAGAATTAATCAGCTTATTTTTTAAACTCTAAACTTATTCATATACTTCCAGGTAAATCATGAGGACATTTCTTATAATATTATAATTATAAAATATATACAAATACACACAAGATAATACTAATTCTTATAAACACTATAATATACAGTCTTCACCTGTCATATTCCTTTCACTTAAAATTTTGCACACTTCTGATAATGTATATCCTTCCTATGTTCCTTCCTATTCTTAGGGAATTAGTTTCTTCAAGAACTCCTCACTAATTAAGTTATAATATATCTTGATGTAAATATCCAAACATGACACTTCTAATTTAAGCATATCTCAAGGTTACTAAATGTAATAATACAAAGGCACAAAACCTTCCTTTAATCCTAGTTTTAACAGCTATTCTGCCACATCTCTTTTCAAGCATAAGTAACTTCTACACACATTATATCTAATTTTAAAATACTGTTATTTCTCAATCCAGTGAAACTCAACTCTGTCTACAATAATTTATATAAGGTAATTTTGCCATTAACTCCAGAAAGCTACACATCATAATTGATCTAATTTAGTTCGTATCTATATCATTTGCAGTAGCATTTAATACTAAGAATTATTCCTTCGCTTTTGAGGACCACCCTTCCGTTGGCTATGATTCAGACATAAAAAATCAAGAGCCTCTTGTTACCCTCAAATGCATATCTCACAGGCACTTTAACTTATGTCTAGAACTGTACTTACAACCTTGTCTGTCATCTTGACGCTCTTCCAGTGTTTTCTATCTCAGTAAATGTATCAGAATCTCCCAGTTCACGGTTTAAAGGTTGTATTTAGCCTTAACATTTGTTCTTTTCCCCTTTTCTGACCACAGGTCCAATTAAATGCAAAATCACTTTGTATCTCCCTTCTAAATACCTCTTGAAACTATCGCTTTTACTCACATTGCCACCACTGCAGTGCAAGTCAATACATTCCCTTAACTTTATTAATGTAGTAACCATTCATACTTACCTACTTATCCTTCAATCTGTCTCAGCAAATAAAATGTAATTTAAAAATAATAATATATTAGCCATCAATCAATTACCATTTGACTTGAAAAAGTACAAGAACAAAAACAAAACTAACAAAGAAATCCAAATATTTTTGAAATAGACAAAAAGGCCATATGTTATCCCCCTGCATATTTCATGAGCCTCATCTCATGTAATTTTTCCCTACAATGGTAATATACTGCTTTCCTTTATATTTAAAAAATATTATTATTATTATTATTTTTGAGACGAAGTCTTACTCTGTCGATCAAGCTGGAGTGCAGTGGCACAATCTCTGTTCACTGCAACCCCCACCTCCCAGGTTCAAGCCATTCTCCTGCCTTAGCCTCCCGAGTAGCTGGGGCTATAGGCACGCGCCACCATACCCAGCTAATTTTTGTATTTTTAGTAGAGATGGGGTTTCACTATGTTGGCCAGGCTTGTCTCGAACTCCTGACCTTGTGATCTGCCCACTTTGGCCTCCCAAAGTGCTGAGATTACAGGCGTGAGCCACCGGGCCTGGCCCCAAAAATACTATTTTTTCTATTTGAAATTCTTGTTTTTTATTATTATTTTATTCATTACTATGCATACCTCATCTTAAATTGACCCCAGAAGCTCTCAGTGTCAACATCAAAAAAAAATCTTAAAGGCAAATATAACCATATAGTGCAAGAAAGAAGGCGCTTTAGCTTGTCAAGTTGTGAAAAATTCATTGTGAATTCATGACTTTAAAAGATGTACTTTCTGGCTTTGTCAATGTTAAGATGAATAAATAGTAACTGCAAACACATTTCTGCGCACCATCAAACTCGGAAGCACCATTAGTTTTCAGATTTTTGTCCTTAAACTAATTGCCGCTAAGAAAACAAGGAATCCTTGGAAGGTATTTGGTCCCACAGGTTGGACCAAGAAAAGTCAAAATGAATCTGAAATACACCATTATCACTAGAACTAGAAATGCTCTGAAGAAAAGCACAAAGCTTTAATGGTAAGATCAAGTAGGCTACTAAACGGTTTTTTTTGTGGTAAATTGTAATACATGGAATTTTAAATAATAAGAATAATGAAATCAATCAAAACAAAGTAACATTGTAAAACCTCACGAATTCATAATGATATTCCACAAATTCCAATAAAAACATAGACATAACACAGTTATACAAAAAGTTGATTATATTTATTTTATAAATATTTATTTTTGTTGATTTTAATAAGTAGGACATTGTTTTTGTTTATATTTTTGCTTCTCTTGTAAAAGGGAAGGTTTATAAATTTCTTGTTTCTATTGTTTAAGCAGAAAATAGTTAAATAGAATTTGTGAGTGAGCCAGTTAGTTTTGACGAGTAGGATTCACAATAACAAGCCAGGTGAATCAACATTAGAGTTCATGTATGATAAATATACAGAAAGTGATGCATCATATACAACACATAATTAAAGGATGATTCCAATAATGTATTCCCTAATGATGAATTACCAAAATATTCTAAAAAAAGCAACTATGAAAATTCATTCCCTCATTTCATCAAAGAAGAAAATTCCAGGTGGCTCTACTAACTGCAATAAAATATGAATAAGAAATATGTACATTTAAAAATAAAGCTAAATATTAGGTAAAATATATTTTGTAATATAATACAATATGTTTATTTCAAAATATGACTAATATAGATACCCAGCCATGTAAACTTAAAAAACATACAAACCCTTTCTTATTGGAAACAAATAAGAGACTCGAAATTAAAATTAATATTTAAGACAAAATATAATGTCCCATTATGTAACAAGTAAAATTCTGTGACAAGAGACACAGCTCTCTCTCCTTATACTGAGAACAAGTACCTGTGACTGGAGCAGGAATAAACCAAATTCTGCATTGCTGTAGGCTTTTTTTGTTTGGTTTGGTTTGCTTTGTTTACTTTTGATTTGTAAAAATCTAGGACTAGGCATTCAAATAAATAATAAAATTACATAACAAAGTATATTTAAGAGTAAAGCAAACTCAGTGGTTCGATTAAAATCCACGACAGTTACATTCATTAATGATCTTCTACATTTATAGCTTTGTATTCATTGTAACATTGCATGTACATTTTTCTGTTTAAGAGTTTGAAACATTTAGTGAATAAACAATATTGTCACAGGACCTTCAGGGTGTCTCTTCACCAGCTGGTGCTTAATGCCTCTGCTTGGGTTTTGCTTGCACCTGCTGGGCTCATTCTGTCCACTCGGCCCAGCAAGCTACACTCAGCTTGTATTACTAGCCCAGATCCCATGCCTGCCAAGGGTGGGCCAGGAACAACGCAGTGAGGGGTGTGTGAGTGAGCAAGTGCAGGGTTCAGCCACTGTGCACAGCCAGGCATGCCAGCTGCAGCAGGACGGGCAGCTCCAAGTGCTGGCACAGACACCAGCTCTGTGAAAGGCTGTGGCTGGACCAGACATACCGCAAGTAGCTTCCACTGTGGGAACCAGGGTCTGGACATGGAGAACATGGTGGCGCCCCAAAGCTTGGAGATACCAGGAATTGCAAAGCCCCAAAGAGGGGGTTATAGCATGTCACATCCCTGGCTCAGGGAGCCCCAAGGTCTGGGATCCCAGAAGGGCCACAGCTCTTCTCTCCTCATCACCTGCAATGTGGGGAGCATGGGGAGTGTTTCAGCCCTGTTTGTGTCACAGCTCTTGAAGGTCCTCCATTCTACAGGTCCTGAGTTCTTGTTGCACATCAAGAAAGAATGAGGTAGATGGACAATTGGAGGGTGAGCAAGAGCTTCAATGAGCAACAGAATAGCTCTCAGGAGACTCAAAGTGGGTAGCTCCTTTTTGCAGGCAGGTAGTCCTCATGAGTGTCCAGCTGTCAGTGGAGAGGAGACCTGTGGTGAGTAGCTCCTTTCCTTAGACAAGTTGTTCCAAAGAGTCGAGGAGACTGGAAGTGGGTAGCTCCTTCCCGCAGCTGGTAGTCCTGATGTCTGAGTCTGGGCTTATTATGGGCAAATCATTCTCCCCAAGCATTTGGGGATGAGAGTTTTTAATAATAAAATAATTTGGGCCGGGCGCAGTGGCTCACGCCTGTAATCCCAGCACTTTGGGAGGCTGAGCGGGCGGATCACGAAGTCAGGAGATCGAGACCATCCTGGCTAACACGGTGAAACCCCCGTCTCTACTAAAAATACAAAAAAAAAAAAAAAATTAGCTAGGTGTGGTGGCGGGGGCATGTGGTCCCAGCTACCCCAGAGGCTGAGGCAGGAGAATGGCCTGAACCCGGGAGGCGGAGCTTGCAGTGAGCGGAGATCGCGCTACTGCACTCCAGCCTGGGCGACAGAGAGAGACTCCATCTCAAAAAATAATAATAATAGTAATGATTTGGTGTGGGAGGAGTGGTGGACAGTGAATCGGAAATGCTGATTGGTTTGGTGGATGATGAAATCATTGGAGTTGAAGCTGTCCTCTAATGCTGAGTCAGTTCCTGGGTGGGGACCACAAGATCAGATGAGCCAGTTTATCAGTCTGGGTGGTGCCAGTTGATCCATCAAGTACAGGGTCTACAAAATATCTCAATAACTTATTGTAGGTTTTACAATAGTGATGTTATCCCCAGGAGCAATTTGGGGAGGGTCAGAATCTTGTAGCCCCACGCTGCATGACTCCTAAACCATAACTTCCAATATTTCAGCTAACTTGTTAGTCCTACAAAGGCAGTCTAGTCCCTAGGCAAGAGGAAGTTTGTTTTGGGAAAGGGCTGTTATCATCTTTATTTTAAACTATAAACTAAGTTCCTCCCAAAGTTAGTTTGGCCTATGCCTGGGAATGAAGAAGGACAGCTTGGAGGGTAGAAGCAAGATGGAGTTGGTTATGTCAGATCTCTGTAACTGTCTCGGTTATAATTTTGCAATGATGGTTTCAGTGGTTTCAATCATTTCTCTTCATTACTTTTTCCTGTGACAATAAGAAAAACCAACAAACATCATTATATTTCTTGGTTTTCAAAAACTGTTCAAAATGTTAAATACAGATTCACTTAGCTCCTTTCTTATTATAAGTGTTTGATTGGGAGTATCCAATGCAAAGGTTTTACATAACTATAAACAGTTTGCATCACTGACTGTCAGTGCTCGATTTACTATTGGAAACAGTCATTCATGTCTTAAATCTAATCAAATTTAAGAGCCAATACCAGACACCCCAGAATCAATTCAGAAAACCAAACCTTAAATTTTGTTTCTCCAGATCCACTCTCTGTACCAGAATCTGTATTAGTCAGGGTTCTCCAGAGACACAGAACCAATCAGAGATATGTAGAGATATAGATATAGGTAAGATTCATTATAGGAATTGGCTCAAACAATTATAGAAGCCAGTAAGTCCCACAATCTGCAGTCTGCATGCTGGAGAGCTAAAAAAGCAGGTGGTGTAATCAAGTCACAGCCCAAAGGCCTGAACGCCAGAATGAGGGTGAGGTCAGGTAGGGAAAGTGAATGTGGTTTTCCTTCAGTAAGTCTACTGATTCAAATGCCAATATTTTCCAGAACCACCATCCCAGAAACACTCAGAAATAATGTTTTACATCTATCTTGTCACCTTTTAGCCAAGTTGATACATAAAATTAACCATCACACGCTGTAATCAAGTCATTGAACAATAAGGATATAAACTATCAGATTGGTACTATTCATAGATAATACTTACTCCACAACAGTATAATACTTCAAACATAATTCTGATAATTAATTTTCCTTTTGCCATAGAGGACCCATGGTAGTCATTAATAAATGCAGAATGATGTAATAATAAATATTACCACATGCCCTAGTTGATAATGTCACGCATGGACTCTTCATGTAAATAATTAACAAGAGTCTTGACAGTAACAACATATATTTTCAGAAGGTTATTTGAGAGCTGTTTTGTAAACATGTCTCCTAGTGTACACTGTAATATTTATAATGTATACATTAAGCCTTCAGTGAATCCTAATCATTAATATACCATGAATAAATAGAGCACAAAAGGGCACATATTTCACTTAATATAACACTTTAATGGTAAGTGCACTCAAGTGATAATTTTCCATATACAATCGATTTATTTAATATTATGAAACAATTTAATTTATTTACAAAGTATATCAAACAAACTTTCAACTATAATAATAAATTACTGTGCATATTGCTTAGTTATTGTAGTTTCTCTTAAGGAAATAGTCTCATTTTGCTTTGTATGTTTAGTCCTCTAAATGTCTTTTTTATAGTGGATATATAGAGAGAGGATATACATATATATGTATTCATAAAATAAAGATTGGCCATATACATATAAAACACTAATAAAAATTTACAAAATAAGATAAAAATATTTTTGCTGTTCATAGGCTGATAAAATTTTATATCATTTTTGAAACGTCATTACAAATCCCTTTCTACAAAAAATGTATGTCTGCAATGCCAGTTTCAATGCAAATAGGATTTTTCTTATTTTTTCATAATAATTTTTTATAATATATAAAAAGACATCATATATATTTCTGCTTTAAATTGCTACCAGTCAGAAATATAACCTGTGGTTTTTTCAAGTCAGAAAAGAGTCAATTTAGTTTAATGTAACATTATCTTATATGATCATGGAAAGGTCTATAATGTGAAAATTACCAACCGTGTGATAATATTTTTGAAATATTTCAGAGATCTTCTGGAAGGCAAATGATAATAATACTGGAAAGCAAGTGACAGCTACTCAATGGAGTATACCATAAGAAAACTAAATGTCTTGCTATGTGTAATAGAGAAATTAAAAACACTCTCTGAAGACATAATAGGTATTAACATTTTAATATCTGAGACCATTGACAGAAAAATAGAACTGCTGCAGCTTAGATATCATAGGAAACTATTTAATTATTAAAAACTAAAAATATAATTAGAGAAAGTCATCTTGGAGTGTATAATAAAAGCATGTTGCCTTAAATATATTTGCAAGCACATACACAAACTTATACTACTAAATGGATAAATGTAATTAATTTTCCTGCAGAGCAGGGCATATCCATCTACAGCATTCAATTTTATCTCTCTCTCTCTCTTCTAAAATGTAAAATGAACAGTTTCAACAGATGATTTACAAAGAATGTTTTCCTCTTCTGAGGATTCAAAGATGAATAAGACCAAGTTTTCATACAGAAAGAGATGGCTATTATAAGTGAATAATGATAATGTCACATTTAAAAAATATTGACAGGCCAGGCACGGTGGTTCACACCTGTAATCCTAGCACTTTGGGGGGCTGAGGCGGGCGGATCACAAAGTCAGGAGTTCGAGACCAGCCTGACCAACATAGTGAAACCCCGTCTCCACTAAAAAATACAAAACTTAGCCGGGCATGGTGGCATGCGCCTGTAATCTCAGCTGCTCAGGAGGCTGAGGCAGGAGAATCACTTGAACCCAGAAGGCACGGAGGTTGCAAAGAGCTGAGCTTGAGCCACTGAGCTCCAGCCTGGGCGACAGAGTGAGACTCTGTCTAAAAAAAAGAAAAAAAAAGTATTGACAATATAAATTTGATACATAAAAATATTCAGTGTAAAAAAAGATGCCACTAGGATTTGAATAAGATTTTGTAGGAATAGTATCATAGGGTAGAAAATTTGGAGGAAATTCATGAACAAGTGACATGTCTTATGTGTCTTCATAAGTAAGGAGGACAGCTTATTGACAGTCAATGAGAAACAAAGGTGTTAAAAGTGGAAATGTTTGTTGAGGAGACTTTAAAGGGTAAGCAATGGTTTAAAATGTTTGTATAATATAGAGTCCATAATGTATACTGGCAGAGTTGAAGTTGAATATTCAGGGAGCAAATAATGAAAGGTTTCATATTTCATATGCCATACCAAAAATTATTATGTATTGTCAATGAAATGTCTTAAAGGATTTTAAGTCGGAGATTCATATTAACAGATTCAAATACTGGATATTTTAACACTGTGGAAGATTTATGAAGACTTGTCAAAGGCTGTTAGAATAATTTTGCAAAATCATAATTCCCTTAATTAATGTGTGGCACAGAGCATAGAGAAAAAACAATTGATGCAAAAGACATTCGAGAAGGATGGCCAACTTGGCAACCAGTTGAACAAGGTAAATGAAAGATAAGGAGAATGTAAGAATAATTATGACTACAGACTTGATCTTTCAAGATAACCTTTAGCAATAAACAGATTATTGAGCCTGTTTTTCTCTAAGACTTATGAATAATAAATGAGAGCCCCAGGAAGGTAATTTGAGAAAATTTACATTGTTTCCCACACTATTAATTGGTTTTTACAATTTTTAAGCAGCAAAATATTTTGATCACAATAAGTAGTATGACACTTGATTATATAAATTACTGTGGCACTTTTCTGTTCAAAGAAGAATGTGGTTAGACTGGCTTTAGACCATCTATCTTCTCTTTGCGCATAATGCAAATCCCTTCAAATGCTTCCAGAGAACTTTGTATCCAATTTTGAATAAATAGTAAATTGAGTAACGCTTCATACATGTATCTCATGTACACATAAAATGTATCTGTGTGCCGCTGAAGTTACTAAAATTCTGTTTACAAAATACAAAAACTAAATTATATATGTATTGTAAAAATAAAATTATTTCTCAATTCTGATCTTGTTAGCATAGATCAAGTACTCTCTACACCCTCATGCATGGTATTTTCTCATTTCAGGGTTAAATATTCGGAGTTAGACATGTTTACTTAGCTCTGTAAGATATAACACTTATTTATGTTCACGATAACTTATTTAATCCCCATCCTTACTTTCAGTGTCTGATATTCATTGTACAAAACTTCTAGCAAGAAGAAGAATACTGTTTCATTACTATCTATGCTACTGTCTGTTGCTATCTATGATGTACACAATTGCAACAGATTAATTCCATTTGGCATGATTTTATAGTACCTTTCAGAAGAATGAAAATTGAATTGTTCTGTTAGATTAATCAAGCATCAGGTCATCTGGAGTCCAAGCAAATTTAATCAGAGCAAGGATCTTTTCAGCAGACTTTATGCCTATATGTCAGCCAATTCAATTGGATCAGGTTTTTTTTTTTTTCCCCCTGTATCCATGTACCTATGCCTACACTTTTAAATTATGCTCACAAATTTATTTTTCTGAATTTTGCATGGCTTATTTAATTTTATTTAAAGTCAGCTTGAATTTTCAAGGTATGATTGAGATATATTTTTAGAAATAGTTGGAAATACTCATTAAACAGAAGAAAAGACTAAAAGCCAGCATCTTAGTTGTTTTTACCAGACATAAAAAAGAGAAAAGTGATTGTAAATTCTGAAAAATTTGTAAATGATTGCTCAGATTAAATTCACAAGGAATATAAAAACTCTCTATTCCAAACATAAGCACAACAATCTTTGATAAATTTAGCGAGAAAAACATGTTGCAATTTTTTTTTACCCTGTATTTTTTACTTTGAATTCCTTTGGATGCATAATAGTTGTACATGTGATATTTTGATACAAGCATACAATGTGTAATGATTAAAGCAGGGTAATTAGGACATCCATCACCTCAAACATGCATCCAATCTTCGTGGAATATTTTAAATTTACTCCTAGTTATTTTGAAATATACAAAAACTATTGTTAACTGTAGTCATCCTATTGTGCTACCAAACACTAGACATTATTTCTTCTATCCAATTATATTTTTGTACTCATTAACCAATCCCCTTTTCCACTCCTCCCCACTAAAACAGCTTCTGTTAAGCATCATTCTACTCTCTATCTTTATGGGTTTTTTTTTTTTTAGCCCCCACATATTAGTGAGAACATTTGATATCTGTCTTTCTGTGTCTGGCTTATTTCACTTAACATAATATTCTCCAGTTGTATCCACGTTGTTGCAGATACAGGATTTCATTATTTTTATGGCTGAATAATATTTCATTGTGTATATGTATTACTTTTATTTATTCATCTGTTAATGGAAACTTGGGTTGATTCCATATCTTGGCTAGTGTAAACAGTGCTTCAATAAACATGGGAATGTAGGTATCTCTTCAATATACTGATTTCCTTTTTTTGGATATATATATATCCAGCAGTGGGATTGCTGGATCATATGGTAGCTCTATTTTTAGTTTTTTTCAAAAACCTCCATACTGTTCTCCAGAGTGGCTATACTAATTTACATTCTCATCAACAGCGTATCAGCATTCTGCTTTCTCTGTGTTCTATCTGTTTTTTTTTTTTTTGTCTTTTTGATAAAAACCATTTTAATTGGGGTGAGATGATGTCTCATCGTAGTTTTGGCTTGTATCTATCTGAGAATTAGTGATGGTGAGCATTTTTTTATACTTGTTGACCATTTGTATGTCTTCTTTTGAGAAATGTCTATCATATCTTTTCAAAAGAGAAGCCATTTGATTAATTTGATAGCCATAATCATTACATCTATTTGTTTTCATGTTGTAATCTTGCTTTGAAAATCATCATCGTACAATGTGGTTATTTATTTCACATTGAACAAAATAGGGCAAAACAGCAATTGAGAGCAGAACAATCATACAAATTGAAGGAAACCTGTTCAAATGACAGAAGCCAGCTGCTGCTTTGTGTTTATTTATGAAAAGCCTATAGAATTAAATGTAAATATTTATAAAAAGTGAATGCTGTTTACATAATATAATGTGGCACTTAAGATATATATCGTTTTTATAGTTCAACCAAAATTTATATAAAAGGGGTTTAGCTTTTTACCAGTAATTGATAGGTGCTATTTTATAAATGGATTTCAAATTACAGACAATTTCTAATTAACATATAATTTTTATATCTCATAATTTTGTTACTTTTCAAAAATTTAATGAATAATTATATATTTAATTTTTACAAGATACCAAAATTTTATTTTCTTAAATAATTACAAAATTAAATGTCTGATCATTTACTTTTTAGTAATTTGATATTATTTGCATATTGTTTTTAAAATGTTGAAGCAATATTCAGGAAACTTGTTTTAGACTTAGTCGATTTTCAGCTATGTAATTCATAAACATGGCAAATATCGATTTTATATTTCAATATTTAAGATGACATTAACATTAGAGGCAAATAATAGAAGACAAAGATGAGCTTGTCTCATTGTCTGAAGGCAAATTCATCCTTCGAAAGAAGATATGTCACATTTTAGGTGGGAAACTTTTTTTTTTTTTTGAGACGGAGTCTTGCTCTGTTGCCCAGGCTGGAGTGCAGTGGTGTGATCTTGGCTCACTGCAAGCTCTGCCTCCTGGGTTCATGCCATTCTCCTGCCTCAGCCTCCCGAGTAGCTGGGACTACAGGCGTCCGCCAAGGTGCCCGGCTAATTTTTTGTATTTTTAGTAGAGACGGGATTTCACAGTGTTAGCCAGGATGGTCTTAATCTCCTGAGCTCGCGATTTACTTAGGTGGGCAACATTTTGCAAAGTTATTTAAAGTTTATAATTGAAACCAAAAGCAAACAGAAATTAGACATAGAAATATCTAATTTATTTTTTTGTTTTAGTTAAACATAAAGATTGTATATTTGTATCAATGGATAACTTGCCTGACATATATGATTTGCTATCCATACCTAAAATTGTCAAACTTAATCTAAAATGAAATAAATGTGTAAATTACCATACAGACAATAAACACAAAAATGCGAAATAAAATTTTATATTATTACCATTGCTTTAAAACACTTTATTTCTCTGATTTCTTGAGTGTCTTATTGTAGGTATTTCTATAAATGTAGCCGTTTTGGCTTAAACTACACATTACTGTTCAGTTTTCAGCAGGCATAGAACCTGTTTTAAGTTATAATCCAACCAATGGTATTATTTAGTTCACCATATAAAACATATTTCTGCATCCTTGATTTAGATAAAATTATAGAATACTTCAGTAGCAATTAACCAGGAATGTATTTCAGTATGTCACAATGAGAAACATGCTTTATAATCTTCAGTCGAAAATTATATATTATAAACTTAACTTTTGAACAAGAACTCACTGTCAGATAAATAAGCCATTCCCATAACAATAACATTAATCCATTTTTAAAGGCAGAGTGTTCATGATCTAATCACCTCTTAAAGGTCCCATCTTTCAACACTGCTAAAATGACAATTAAGCCAGTGCAATGGCTTGTACTTACAGTCCAACTACTTGGGAGGCTAAAGCAGGAGGATTACTTGAGCCTAGGAGTTAGAGGCTACACTGATATTTGATCAGGCGACTATACTCCAGCCTGGGTAACAAAGCCAGAATCTATCTAGAAAAAAAAAGGCAAGATGAGGTGGAATAAGATGGCCAGATAGAACTATCCAGCTATAACCCCCAACCCATACAAGAATGCCAAATAGAACAACTATGCACGTGAGAAAACAGCCTCATGTGAATCAAAATTTAGCTTGGGTACCAGCTCAGCCACTGTGGGGTAGAGCAACAAGTGGGTACCTGTGGTCCTAGATTCCAGGTCTTGACTCCTAGGTGGCAGTTATAAACTTGTCCTGGGCCAAAGCGGGAGCCTACTCCCCTGAAGGGAGAGATCTAGGCCTGGTTGCGTTTACCACAGCTGGCTGAAGAACCCATGGGCTATGAGTGAACATTGACAGTAACCAGGGAGTACTTGCTGCAGGCCCGGGACAGTGATGGCCACAAAAAAAGAATCCTTCTGCTTGAGGAGAGGATATGGAAAAGTGGGAAGGACTTTGTCTTGTGGCTTGGGTGCCAACTAAGCCATAGTAAAATAGAGAACCAAGTAGATTCTTAAGGTTTGTGACTCCAGGCCCTGGCTCACAGATGGCATTTTTGAACCAGCACCTGGACTGGGGGAAATTTTCTGCCCTGAAAGGAAGGACAAAACACTAGCACGATTGGACATAAACTGACTGAAGAACCTTGGGCTTGAGTAAACACTATTGGTAGCCAGGTAGTGGTTTCCAAGGGCTTTGGGTGAGATGGAGTGTGGTGCTGGGCTTCAGTTCTGACCCAGTGCAGTCCCAGTGGAGGTGGCCACAGGGACGCTGTGTCACGTATCCCCCAGCTCCAGACAGCTCAACATGGAGAGAAAAACTCCATTTGTTTGGGCACAAGTAAAGAAAGAGAACAAGAGTCTCTGCCTGGTAATTCAGGGAATTTCCTCAGGTCTTACCCACGACCACCAAGGTGGTACATTTTTGAGTCTAGAAGAGTCACAGTGTTACTTAGTTTAGGGTGCCCCCCTTATGCAGAGATGGCTGCAGTGACCAAAGATTTAAATCACAACACAAAATTCCCTTTGGATACATTGAAAGCCTTCCCAAGAAGGATGAGTAAAACAATCCCAGACTGCAAAGACTGTAATAAATTCGTAACTCTGCAATGCCCAGACATCAATAAATGCCCAAAATCATCAAGACCATCCAGGAAAACAAGAGCCCACCAAAAGAACTAAATAAAGCACACGTAACCAGTCCCAGAGTGATAGAGATATGCAACCTTTCAGACGGAGAATTACAAATAGCTTATTTGAGGAAGATAACAAAATTCAAGATAAGATAGAGAAGAAATTCAGAATTCTATCAGATACATTTTACAAAAAGATTAGAAGAATTTTTGAAAAAGTCAAGCAGAAATTCGGGAGCTGATTTTGCACAGCAAAAGAAACTATCATCAGAGTGAACAGGCAACCTACAGAATGGGAGAAAATTTTTGCAGTCTATCCGTCTGATAAAGGGCTAATATCTGGAATATACAAGGAACTTAAACAAGTTTACAAGAAAAAAACAAATAACTCCATCAAAAAGTGGGAGAAGGATATGAACAGACACTTCTCAAAAGAAGACATTTATGCGGCCAACAAACATATGAAAAAGAGCTCATTATCACTGGTCATTAGAGAAATGCAAATCAAAACCAAATTGAGATACCATCTCATGCCAGTAAGAATGGCAATCATTAAAGTCAGGAAACAACAGAGGCTGGAGAAAATGTGGAGAAATAGGAACACTTTTACACTGTTGGGGAGAGTGTAATTCAGTTCAACCATTGTGGAAGACACTGCAGCGATTCATCAAGGATCTAGAACCAGAAAAACCATTTGACCCAGCAATCCCATTACTGGGTATATACCCAAAGCATTATAAATCATTCTACTATAAAGACACATGCACAAGTATGTTTATTGCAGCACTATTCACAATAGCAAAGACTTGGAAACCACCCAAATGTCCATCAATGATAGATTAGACAAAGAAAATGAGGTACATATACACCATGGAATACTATGCAGCCATAAAAAAGGATGAGTTCATTTCCCTTGCAGGGACATGGAGGAAGCTGGAAACCATCATTCTCAGCAAACTAACACAGGAACAGGAAACCGAACACCTCATGTTCTCATTTATAAGTGGGAGTTGAGCAATGAGAACACATGGACACAGGGAGGGGACCATCACACACCAGGGCTTATTAGGGGGTTGGGGGCTAGGGGAGAGATAGCATTAGGAGAAATACCTAATGTAGATGACAGGTTGATGGGTGCAGCAAACCACCATGGCACATGTATACCTATTAACAAACCTGCGAGCTCTGCACATGTATCCCAGAACTTAATGTATAATTAAAAAAAAAAAATTCAGGAACTGAAAAATTTAATTGACACACTGAGTAATGCATCAGAATTTCTCAATAGCAGAACTGATCAAGTGGAAAAAAGAATTAGTAAGCTTGAAGACAGGCACTTGAAAATACACATTCAGATCAGGAAAGAAAAGAATAAAAAAGAACAAAACAGGCTAAAGAGATCCACAAAATAGCCTCAAAAGGGCAAATCTAAGGGTTATTGTCTTTAAAAAAGAGATAGAGAGATAGATCAGGGTAGAAAGTTTATTCAGAGAAATAATAACAGAGAACTTTCCAAATCTAGAGAAAGATATTAATATTCAAGGAAAAGGCTATAGAATACCAAGAATATTTAACCCAAAAAACACTACCTCAAGATATTTAATAAACTCCCAAAGGTTAAGGATAAAGAAAGGATCTTAAAGCATAAAGATAAAAGAAACAACATAAAAAGAAGTTCCAATATGTGTGGCAGCAGACTTCTCAGTAGAAATGTTGCAGGCCAGGAGAAAGTGTCATGATATATTTCAAGTGCTGAAGCATAAAATTTTTACTCTACTGTGGTATATCCAGTGAAAATGTTCTTCAAACATGAAGAAATATTTTCCCAGACCAACAAACGCTGTGGGATGTTATCAACACCAGGCCTGTCATACAAGAAATGCTAAAGGCAGTTCTTCAGTCCCAAGGAAAGGATATTAATGACCAATAAGAAATCATCTCAAGGTGTAAAACTTACTGGTAATAGTAAGTACACAGACAAACAGAAAATATCATAATGGTGTAATTGTAGTGTGTAAATTACTCATATATTGAGTAGAAAGAGTAGAAAATAAACCTATCAGAAATAACTACAACAACTTTTCAAGAAATAGTATAAGATACAAACTGAAATTTTAAAAAGTTAAAAAGTAAAGAGATGAAGTTTTTATTTTCCTCTTTGCTTATTTTTAGTTTGTTAGTTTTTAGTTTTGTCAGTTTTTGCAATCAGTGTTCAGCTGTCATCAGTTAAATGTAATGGGTTACAAGATGTTCTTTGCAAGCCTCATGATAGCCTCAAATCAAAACAAGTAGAACAGATATACAGATAAACAATAAAAAGCAAGAAATTAAAACATACCACCACCGAAAATATGCATTCTTCTCCTTAGCACATGGATTATTATCAGGGATAGACCATATTTTAGGTAACAAAACAAGTCTTAAAATATACAAAAAAAAAATTGAAAACATATCAAGTAAGTTCTCTGGCCGCAATAGAATAAATCTCTAAATCAATAGCAAGAACTTTAGAAGCTTGACAAACACATGAAAATTAAACATGTTAGTGACCAGTGGGTCAAAGAATAAATTAAGAAGGAAATTGAAAAATGATTTGAAACAAATGAAAATGAACACACAACATATCAAAACCTATGGGATACAGCAAAAGCCCCACTAAGAGGAAAGTTAATAGCAATAAGCACCTACATCAAAAAAGTAGAAAAATTTCCAATAAAAAACCTGGCCAGGTACAATGGCTTCCACCTGTAATCCCAGCACTTTGGGAGGCTGAGGTGGGCGGATCACTTAAGGCCAGGAGTTCGAGACCAGCCTGGGCAACATGGTGAAACCCCCATCTCCACTAAAATTATAAAAATTAGCCAGGTGTGGTGGCACATGTTTGTAATCCCGGCTACTTGGGACACTGAGGCACAAGAGTTGCTTGAACACAGGAGGTGGAGTTTGCAGTGAGCCAAGATCTTGCCACTGCACTCCAGTCTGGGCGACAGAGGGAGACTCTTTCTCAAAAAAAAACAAAGAAAAACAAAAAAACCTGATGATGCATCTAAAAGAACTAGAAAAGCAAGAGTAAACCAAAAACAAAAATAGTAAAAGAAAAGAAACAATAAATATCAGAGAAGAAATAAATGAAATTGAAATGAAAAAAAATTAAAATGAAGTCAGTTTTTTAAAAAGATAAAGTCAAAAAATCTTGTCAGACTAAGAAAAAGAGAGAAGACCCAAACAAATAAAATGAGAAACAAAAAATGAGACATTCCAATTGATACCACATAAAGTCAAAGAGTCATTAGATTAGCATGAGCAACTATGTGCCAATAAATTAGAAAATGTAAAAGAAATGGATAAATTCCTAGACAAAAGAACTTGCTATAATTAAACTCTGAATAAATTAAAAACCCAAATAGAACAATAACAAGCACTGAGATCCAAGCTGTAATAAAAAGTCTCCCAGGAAAAAAAAGTCCAGAACCCAATGGCTTCACTGCTGAAAGTTACCAAATACATAAGATGAACTAGTATTAACACTACTCAAATCATTCCAAAAAATAAAGGAGGATGGAGCACTTGCAAACTCATTATATGAAGCCATTATTACTGTGATACCAAAACCAGACAAAGACACCTCACATCCATAAACAAACAAACAAACAAAAAACAAAATCAATTGAAACTACATGATGGTATTTCCGAGGAATGTTGATGCAAAAATCCTCAACAAAATGCTAGCAAACAAATTCAACAACACATTAAAAAGATTATTCATCATCACCAAGTTGATTTATCCCTGGGATACAGAGATAATTCAAATATGCCGATCATTAATTTGATACTGCATATCAACGGAATGAAGGACAAAGATGTATGAACATTTCAATTGATGCTGAAAAGGCAGTTGGAAAAAGTCAACATCCCATCATGATAAAAAACATAAAAAGACTGGGAATAGAAGGAACATACCGCAACACAGTAGAAGTCATATATGGCAGTCCAACAGCTAGTATTATAAGCAATGAAGAAAAAATTAAAACCTTTGACTGGGCACAGTGGCTCACGCCTGTAATTCCAGCACTGTGGGAGGCCGAGGTGGGCAGATCACGAGGTCAAGATCTCGAGACAATCCTGGCCAACATGGTGAGAACCCCGTCTCTCCTAAAATTACAAAAATTAGCTGGGCGTGGTGGCACGTGCCTGTGGTCCTAGCTACTTAGGAGGCTGAGTCAGGACAATAGCTTGAACCTGGGAGGCGGAGGCTGCAGTGAGCCGAGATCGCGCCACTGCACTCCAGCCTGGCGACAGAGCAAGACTCCGTCTAAAAAAAACAAAACAAAACAAAACAAAACAAAAAAAAAAGAAAGAAAAAAGAAAAAACCTTTTTTTGTAAAATCTGGAACAAGGCAGTGATTCCCACTTACCCCACTGTTATTGAATATCCTACTGGAAGTCCTAGCTAGAACAATGATACAACAGAAAGAAATAAAGGGCATCTAAGTTGGAAAGCAAATTAAATTATCTTTGTAGATTACAAGATCTTATATTTGAAAAAACCTAAAGACTCCACCAAAAGACTATTAGAACTGATAAACAAATTCAGTAAAGTTACATGATATAAAATTAACACAAAAAATCAGCATCATTTCTATATTCCAATTGTAAAAGAAATCAAGAAAGTAATCCCCTTTACAACAGCTACAAATAAAATGAAATACCTAGGAATAAACTTAACCAAAGAATTGAAAAATATGTGCAAAGAAACTATAAAACATGACGTAAAAAATTGAAGGGGACACAGAAAAAGTAGAAAGATACCCCACGTTTATGGATTGGAAGAATCAATATTGTTATAATGTTCACACTACTCAAAGCAATGCATAGATTTAATTCAATCCTTATCAAAATACCAACGACATTCCTCAAAGAAAAAGCAAAAATAATTCTAAAATTTATATGGAACCACAAAAGGCCCAGAATAACCAAAGCTATCCTGAGCAAAAAGGACAAAACTTGAGGAATCACATTACCTGACTTCAAATTATACTACAGAGCTATTATAGCCAAAGCAGCATGGTATTAGCATAAAAAACAGACACAGAGACCAGTAGAGGGGCACTGGGCTGGAATGTGGGGATCTCGGGGTGGCCTTGGGCATCAAGCTAATGGAGGGTTCCCCAGGCTCATTCTTGAAAGTCATTCTGCCCTCCTAGAGGTCTAGACCTGTAATGAAAGGACCAGCCTCTAAGATCTTCAAAATCCCTTTGGGGTCATTCTGGCATTGTTTTGATGATTCCTTCTCACTATACTAAACTCCTTAATAGAATGCCAGTTAGCTACACTGTTATTTTTTCCCCCAAACATGCAAACATGCATTTGAATTTTATTTATTTATTTATTTATTTCTAATTTTGAGACAGGGTCACCCTCTGTCACCGATGCTGGAATCCAATCATTGCTCACTGCAGCCTCAACTTCTTGGGCTCAAACAGTCTTCCTACCTTGGCCTCCCAAAGGGTTGGGATTGGAGTTATGAGACATTGAGTTTAGCCCTTTTAAGATTTTACATTGCCAGATGTAAATTTTTCAAATGTTTCCATTTTACATCAATTTTAATTGTAAATTTTGCCTTCAAGTAATTATTTTCCTCTGGCATTTTACAATATGCAGTTAAATGTAGCCACACAGTAGCCTGAATGCTTTGCTGCTCAGATGTTTCTCCTGGCAGATATGCTAGTTCATTGCTCTTAAATTCTGCATTTCATAAAACCCTAGGGCATAGAAGTAATTCAGCCAATTTCTTTGTGACTTCATAATGAAGACACTAGTATTAGTCAGTTTTTGTGTCACTATAAAAGACTAACTGACACTGGTTAGTTGATAAAGAAAAGAGGTTTAATTGGCTCACAGTTCTAGAGGCTGTACAGGAAAAGAGGTGACAGCATCTGCTTCTGGTGAGGACTTCAGAAAGCATATAATCAAGGCAGAAGGCAAAGGAGAAACAGACATATCACATCATATGAGAGGAAGCAAGAGAGAGATGGGGGAGGTCCAACACTCTTTTAAACAACCAGATCTTATGTGAACTCATAGAGTGAGACTTCACCCATCACTGTAAGGATGATAACAAGCCATTCACCACTGATCCACCCCCATGACCCAAACACCTCTCATCAGCCCTTACCTGTAACATTGGGGATTACATTCCAAATGAGATTTAGAGGGGACAAATATCAACACTATGTCATTCTGTCTCTGGCCCCACTAACCTCATGTACTTCTTATATTGTGTGATGGTTAATATTGAGTGTCATCTTGATTGGATTGAAGGATGCAAAGTATTGTTCCTGAGTGTGTCTATGAGGGTGTTGTCAGAGGACATTAACATTTGAGTCAATGGACTGGGAGAGGCAAATCCACCCTCAATCTGGATGGACACCATCTAATCAGCTGCCAACGTGGCGGGATAAAAGCAGGCAGAGGAACGTGGAAAGACTAGACTGGCTAAGTCTTCTGGTCTCCATCGTTCTCTCATGCTGGATGCTTCCTGCCCTCAAAGGTCAGACTCCAAGTTCTTCAGCTTTTGGGTTCTTGGACTTACACCAGTGATTTGCAAGGGCCTCTTGGGCCTTCAGCCACAGAATGAAGGCCGCACTATTGGCTTCCCTACTTTTGAAATCTGGGGACTTGGACTAGCTTCCTGGATCTTCAGCTAGCAGACAACCTATTGCAGGACTTCACCTTCTGATCCTGTGAGTCAATTCTCCTAACAAACTCCCCTCCATGTATTCATCTATCCTATTAGTTATGTCCCTTTAGAGAAGCCTGACTAATACACATCGCAAAATGCAATCATCCCTTCTCAGTAGTCCCCCAGTTTCTTAATTCATTCCTGACCCAACTCAGAAGTCCCAAAGTCAAAAGACTTATCTGAGATTCAAGTCGATTTTCTTCCACCTATGAGCCCTTACAATCAAAAACAAATTATTTACTCCTAAGATAAATTGGTGGCACAGGCATTTTGGTAAACATTCCCATTCCTGGGAGAAATCAGCCAAAGGAAAGGAGTAACAGGTCTCATGCTAGTTAGAAAAGGAGAAGGGCAGACATTAAACTTAAAGCTCCAACATAATCTTTCTTGATCCTGGGTGCACTGGTATAAAGGGTAGGCTCACAAGGTCTCCCCCATGGCTTTTTAAGTTGTAGACCAAGTGGTTGCACTCATGGTTTAGAGTAGAGTACTTGTGGCTTTTCTAGGCAAAGGATGCAAGTTGTGAGTGAATCTACCATTCTGGGTTCTGGAAGGTAATTCCCCTTTCCCACAGCTTCACTAAGAAGTACCCTGGTGGGGACTCTATGTGGTATTCCAATCTCACACTTCCCTTCAGCATTGCCCTAGTAGAGTTTCTCTGTGGAGGCTCTATCCCTAAAACAGGCTTTTGCGTGTACACTTAGGTTCTTCCATATATCCTCTGAAATACAGGTGGAAGCCACCAAGCCTCCTCTACTCTTGCATTCTGAGCATCTAAAAACTGAACACCATGTGGAAACCACCAAGGCTTATGGCTTTTGCTCTCCTGAGCTGTGGCCTAGGTTGTTCCTGCACCCCTTTGAGCTGAGGCTGAGGCTGGAGTGGCCAGGATGCAGAGAACAGCGTCCTGAGGCTAAGCAGAAGGGTGGCACTCTGGGCCTGGCCCCTGAAAGCATTCTTTCCTCCTATGCCTTTGTGCCTTTGATGGAGTGGGGGTTCCTTAGAAAGATCTCTGAAATGTCTTTGAGTCTTTTTCCAATTATCTTGGATTTTAGCACTTGGTCCTTTTACAGTCATGCTAATCTCTCTAGCAAGTGGTTGCTCCACAGTCTGCTTGGATTCTTTCTATCCTGAAATGCTTTTTTCCGGCTCTATCACATGGCCAGGTTGTGAATTTTCCAAACTTTTATGCTCTGCTTCTCTTTTAATGTAAGTTCCAACTTTAAGTCATGGCAGAAAATGGAAGCAACAGAGAGAGAAAGAGGCCAAACTTCATCTTTTTATTAAGAGCCCACTCCCAGCTACTAGGCAGGAGAATTGCTTGAACATGGGAGGCAGAGGTTGTGGTGAGCTGAGATGGTGCCACGGCACTCCAGCCTGGGCTACAGAGCAAGACCCTGTCTCAAAACTAAATAAATAAATAAAATAAACATAAATAAATACATGTTTTACACAGTACAAATGTAACAACACAGTACTCCTCCATTGAAAATAGTAATTATATTAGCCAGATTGAATACATTATAGTCAGCTTCTTTGTTTGGGTTTATAAAGCAGTAAAGTCTAGCTGTTATTTATGTAAAACAGCTTTCCAAGAAATTTACTATGGATAATTATTGCCAATAACACATCTAAAATTTGAATTTTTAGACATTTTGTAAACTTCTATATGTGACATTAGCTATCTAAATAAAATGATGGAAAGTCCTTAAAACAGACTCTTTAGAAGTAATTATTTCAGTGATTTGAAAGTTATCTCATTGGATATATACAACTATAGGTGTTTTTGTTTTTTTTTAAATGCATACCACATTACAGTCTTACTAATATTTAAAAAGACTTTCAGGATGAACATACTGAGTTTCCAATTAGCTCATTAAAAAGTAAAACAAATTTCATTAACATTCTAGTATAATTTCTGATACATTATACACTTTCAGCATTAAATTAATCAACAAATGGGAATAATATCAAAATATCAAAGCATAAGCACAACATACAAATAATGATAAATAATTCTGTGCTTTTCACAGTCTAAAATATAAACATCTATTCACAGCTTCTCTCAGCATGATTGAAATATCTTCTTAGCACTCTCTCTTCCAAAGCCTTTTTCACCTCAGGAGAGCATAAATGCCTTCACAAAACTGTGAACTTTTGGAGTTGTGAATCTCCTTGGTCAGTTAATCATAATGTTGCCTACAGAACTGTACGGGCCAGCTGAAATTCAGAAGAAAGGTGGCAATAAACTATTGGTAAAATTTCAGTTGGTAGGTTTAGAAAGAGGTCAACTACACAGGATAATCTCAAAGTGTATTGTCCCTCTTACCCAATATTTAGTCAGAGTCCAGCATCAAATCTTAAGTCTAAATGTTTCAGTTTCAGTGTTCTTAGGGTTGCAACATGGCTCTTTTTTGTTGGTTGGATTAAATACATCATAACTTAAACATACTCAATGTGATTTTCTATTGCTAAGTGACCTCTTGTGATAACTAATTTTCTGGTTAAAAAATAAATTTTCAGCATCCTTTGTTATGCAATCATATTTGCAACCCCAAATTAGAATTCTTAGAATTTATGCTTTTTTAAAAATGGGAATGGTACATCCAGGGCTTCAGTGGACAGACATAAACAGCCAAGTGAGTCCTCATGTACAACACAGCATTTTCAAAGTAGAATATTCAAATGTTTGCTTCCTTGGTAACAAGCCATAGATATGGTGGTATTCACTCTTTCAGAGCTACTGCTTGGCTCTTGCTAGGTGACTAAAAAAAAATCTTGTATTGATCAATGTTAACTAGTAAAGTATAAGTTCATCCTGTGAACAAGCATGACAGCTAGAACATGAGACAGGTGTTCAGTCGTTTTATACTTTTTTCAGTTATTTTCATTGTTCTTTGTTTTCCCTCCTTTTATTAAAGGTCCTACTCTTTTCTTTTCCCCAGTCACTAAATTATCTCTCCATAGTGCATCTTTATGAACTGGAACCTAGTCTCTTCGATCACTTATCTCAATAGAAATTGGGACTAACTTCTTATAGGATCAACCGATTTTTTTTTCTAGTGAGTTTAATTTAGCAGCACACTAAGCTATTTTGATTAGGTGATAAATAAGAGGTTACTACTGTTTATATAACACGCCAGTGGAACAGACTATAGCATCCAAAAGTAGGCCCTCACTTATGTAATTTGTTGAAGTTCAAAAAGTCTTTGAAGTAGTTCCATGAAGAAAAGCAACAATGGAAATGCTCTATATAAATATATGAGTTCCTGCAGTCTAGCCCTTAAGGATTCTGTATACATAAGTCCAAGTTAAGCTTCCTAAATCAATTTTTCTTTTACTTCCCTGTGGATACTGATAAGAAATATTTATGTGGGTGCCTATATATTGAAGCTTAGTTAAAGCAGTACTTTTTGGTGGGTAATATTAGACGGGGTGGCAAAAAATGCCATGTGGATTCTCAGTCGTGGTGGTGGAGAAAGAGAACTCTCTTATACAGCATCCTAAGGACAGTGTGTGAGATCTTTCATGGGTTATACCTACTGTTATCTATCTGTCACTCCACTCTACCTCAAATACAACAAAAACATTCACAAACATTCTCCCACCAGATGTGTCCTGGACAGATCTACACTTATTAATAGCATGATTGCAGAAACTGAGTTTCAGCTTGTTTTCTATTCTACCATTTTATCTTCCTTAGACCGCTGTGGTTGCTTCTCTTCCTGTTTTCATCTTTATCCCGTTATACTTTAAATATCAACTTTTTATTGATTAGTGAAATAATCTCGATATACATCTAAACAAATACTTATAAAAATGTCAGATCATCTTACTCTCCTCAAAAGCTTCCAAAGACTTCTATCTCACTCAGAGTGTAACAGCAAGTCTTTGTACTGAAGTAGAAAGCTTTACATGATCTGCCCCTACTGTCTGCTTCTAATATGCTACCACATTGCTCTCTCTCCTTCATAAGTACTAACTTTCATATTATTCCTCTAATTTTTACTGGGTGTTTCACTTGTTATTTCCTCTACAATGTTGTTCCTGTAAGTGTTGAGGAAGATACTGCTTCGCGCCTTCCCTGAGTCACAGTGTCTAAAATAGTCTCACCCAGCACTGGCTATGTAATTTTTAGGATCCAGTAAAAAATAAAAAAAAACACATGACCTTTGGCTAAAAAAAGTCAAAAAGCAGCAGAGGCTGGCAAGGTTGTGGAGAAAAAGGAATGTTTTTACACTGTTGGTGGGAGTGTAAATCACTGTGGAAGACAATGTAACGATTCCTCAAAGACCTAAAGAGGGAAATACCATTTAACCCAGCAATCCCATTACTGGGTATATACCCACAGGAATATAAATCATTATTTTATGAAGACATATGCACACATACGTTCACTGCAGCACTATTCCCAATAGCAAAGGCATGTAATCAACCTAAATACCCATCAATGATAGGCTGGATAAAGAAAATATGGTACATATACACCATGGAATACTATGCAGCCATAAAAAAAGAAAAAGATTATATCCTTTGCAGGGACATGGATGGAGCTGGAGGCCATTATCCTTAGAAAACTAACACAGGAACAGAACACTGAATACCACATGTTCTCACTTGTAAGTGGAAGTTAAATGATGAGAACACATGGACACACAGAGAGGAACAACACACACTGTAGCCTGTCAGAGGGTAGAGGGTTGGAGGAGGGAAAGGGTCAGGAAAAATAACTAATGGGTACTATGCTTAATACCTGGATGAAATAATCTGTACAAGAAACCTCCATGACACATGTTTACCTATGTAATAATCCTGCACGTGTCCTTGAAATTAAAATAAAAGTTTAAAATAAATAAGTTGATAAACAAACATTTATATTCCTGTAAAAGAAACCCCAAAAAACAACCAACAAACAAACAAATAACAGAACAAGTTATGCTGGATGGTGACTCATGCCTGTAATCTCAGCAGTTTAGGAGGCTGACATGGGAAGATGGCCCAAGAGACTGAGGCTGCAGTGAGCTGTGGTTGCACCACCACACTCCAGCCTGGGTGACAGAGTGAGATTCTATTTCAAAGAAAAAAAAATCCCCCAAAACAAGTAATATTAAGACAGTGTGCAATGGACTGAATATGAATGTTTATTTTCCCACAAAATTTGTTGACACTTAATCACCAATGTGACGTTATTAGGAGATGGATTTTGGGGAGGGATTAGATCATGAGGGCAGGTCCCTCAGGAATGCAATTAGTGTCCGTGTAAAAGAGAACCGAGCTGTTGTCCCTTTCAACATGTAAGGACACAGCCAGAAGGCATCCTCTATGAACTAGAGAGCTGTTCCTCATTTGACACTGAATCTGCTGGCACACTGATCTTGGACATCCTAGCTTCCAGAACTGTGAGAAACAAATTTCTGTTGTTTATATGTATTTTAGTTTATAAAATTTTGTTGCAGCAGACAAAAATAACTAGGCGGCAGTGAAAGTAGAACAATAAACCAAGGATGACTTTGTTATTTATGTAAAACAGCTTTCCAAGAAATTTACTGTGGATAATTATTGTCAATAACACATCTAAAATTTGAATAACAATCTATATAAATAAATTTTTAGACATTTTGTAAACTTCTATATGCAACATTAGCTATCTAAATAAAATGATGGAAACTCCTTAAAATCAAACAGACTCTTTAGAAGTAATTATTTCAGTGATTTGAAATTTATCTCATTGGATATATATACAACTATAGGTGTTTTTTCCCATATACAATTTTTCCCCAACTAGTGACATGACCACATCAGTCGGAGTCCTGTCTATATTTAATGAACAATCAGAATATACTTGTAGATTGGATAATAGAACTTAACATTTTTTAAAAAATTCCTTCTAAATTACGTGTTTGCATTTTCAAGGCTCCCTACAACGTCATTACTGGAAAAGTTCATGATAGAAAGACATTAGTTTTAAGTAGTAATGGTAATTTAATGCTAAATGTAGTGGTGTTGTAGGAGTTATTAAGAAATTATTTTAGGCAGATAGAGAGAAAAAGGAGTCCTTGGGAAGTTTTCATTTTTTAAACCATCTCTGGAAAAGTTTCTTGTAAAGCCTCTGCTCTTAGAGTCAGGCAGGCCATCTTTGATATGCAAATGCAGGCTGTTAGAAACTGGGTCCACCCAACCTGGGGATCCCCGCAGCCTTCCTGCCCTTGCCCAACACGGGCCTGGCAACGTGATGGCCCTCACGTATCCCCATGTGTGTAGAACATCATGGTGCCCTGCATTTGCATACTAAAAGGCTAGGGTGAGAAGGCCAGCTTTTTCAAGGGCTATATGAATGACATGCCTGGTCAAACCAATCCCCTGAGCCCTATGCAAATCAGACACCAGTTCCTCCAGCTTCTATATATACACCTGGCTGGTTTCCACCCTACTTCTATATATACACCTGGCTGGTTCCCTCTCCCAGCTTTGGAGCACCCCTCCCTCTGTCTCTGTACAGGGGAGCTTCTTCCTTCTCCCTTCCATCTTGCCCCTTCTTGCCTGTTAAACTCTCTGCTCCTTAAAACCATTCCACATGTGCCTGTGTCATTTTATTTAAACTTGCATGAGGACCAAGAACCCTGGTGTTCCTACACTCATCAGAGCCGTATCAGTGGTTTATGTTTCTTGCTAACTGATGAAAACAACAACTTAATAATAAATTAGCTGAAAGTTATTGTATTTAAAAGCTTTGACTCTGTACAGAAATCAGAAATTATGTATTGTTTATAAAAGATTTAAAATGTCTCCTACTGACATTCCAATGTAAAGTTTTAGGCTAGGTTTTGTTTTAACTTTAAAAATTCAAAGGATATGAGTACTGCAATAGAGTGTAAAGTGACATATTTCATTCCCATCAGACCCCATCTTACAGATTATAGCTGTAGGGCATTTTTATTAACTTAGCTTGAATATATCTCTTCTGTTGGTTTTAGTCTTTGTGAGAGTTTCTAATTTCATAAGAAATTAAACCTTTTAGTATTAAAGTGAGTAGACTATATGATATCTATCAATTCCTTAGGTAATATATTTCTCAATTTTCAGAATAAGTATGACCTTGCAGGAGAGGAGAAAACTGTTAAAATCTATGGGGACTTAAAAGTTTTTAGAGTCTTGTACTCTTTGTCTGATCAGGTGTTTCCATGGCAAATTTGCATGTGGTGCTAATGAAGATTAAACATGTCCTACATTACAGAATGATGCCATGACTATTGTCATCCAAGTAACAATGAAATAGTAGTAGAATAATCAACAATATTTGTGACTATATTTTCACAGACATTTTAACATAGTAAATTCATAATTAATATAAAATATTAAATTCAGGTTTCTAGACAGTAAAATTATGTATGCATTAAAATTTAATATATTAAATCTATTAGAATTTCTATTATTATAAATCCTTATATCAGTAGCAAACTTTTATAGAGCAGACCGATAGAAAAAAAGGTTAACTGGCCAGGTGCGGGGGCTCATGCCTGTAATCCCAGCACTTTGGGAGGCTGAGGTGGGTGGATCACTTGAAGTCAGGAGTTCAAGACCAGCCTGGCCAACATGATGAAACCCCGTCTCTGCTAAAAATACAAAAATTAGCTGGATGAGGTTGCGTGATCCTGTAATTTCAGCTGCTCCAGAGGCTGAGGCAGGAGAATCGCTTGAGCCCACGAGGCAAGTTTGCAGTGAGCTGAGATCACGCCATTGCACTCCAGCCTGGGCAAAAGAGTGAGACTTTGTTTCAAAAAAAAAAAGAAAGAAAAGAAAACAAAAAAGGTTAACTTACACGCACATCTATGTACATACATATCCATAAAGCCAATAAATCAAAAAATAAATTTGTTCCAAAAAATCAACTTGATATGAATATGATTTGGTCTTATATTTGCAGTAACAGATATCAATTATGCTGTGTTAAATCACTCTTTTTCTGATTAAAAAAATGAGTCTTTTTTATTGTTATCTTAGTCTTCCGCCTTTCCCACACACCGCTTTGTTCCTGTCTATAGAAGGCAGCTGAAACATCTGGTGCCTTGACCTTCTAAACCTCCAGAAGTAGGAGAAATAAATTTCTATCCTTTATAAATTACCCAGTCCCAGATATTTTGTTATATCAACATAAATGAAATGAGGCATACGTATAACATTTGTCAAGAATTATTTTTCTCTTTATGACAGGCTTACAAAGTCTGGCCCTCTCATGAGGATGCACTCCTAATTTCTGGAGGGCCTGAGGAAGTTCTCTATGCACAGGTGCTTGTGTAGGAAGTGTGTCCAGGGCTCGGCTTCTTACTAACATGCGTGGTCATTTTCATTGCCTTTGGCATTGGGATCTCCTTATTCAGTGTGCGTCCTTCTTAGTGTCTAGAGACATGACTGAAGCTTCAGGCAAGACCATTGAAAAATCCAATGACCTACACTAGTGTCCATGACTACTCTCAGGAAAAAAAAAAAAAAGAAAAAAGAAAGTCACTCTCGCACATCAAACATTCACAATGTAGACAAATGTAGACAGCTTCTTGACAACTTTCCTAGCTCAGTTCCTCTGTCCTGCATGTTTTTCCATACTTCAGCATGCTGATCAGTGATTATTACCAAGACCTTGCTTAGTTGTAGGGCTGTTTGGTACACTACATCATATACAACTGAGAGTGTAGGAAACTAAATAAATAAGCTATTCTTAATAGAAAGAATGAAGGGATAAGATAATTTCTACTGAACAAAATTCATATCACTCTAGGAGAAGATATTTGTGTTGCCTGAAATAGTCCTGTACTCTGGATAGCTTACTAATATTTCTTTACACTCTGTCATGTAGAACTTAATAATTTGCTCTCAACGCAGTGTTATCACCATTATAATCCCTTAACCTTTAAGTTACCTCAGGCAATAAATCTTTCAAATGCTATCTGAATCCTTTTTCAACAATAAAAGTAAAACTGTCTAAAAAATAAATGAATTAATAAAAACATGGGAATATTCTACATTAGAATGTTTGCCCTATGATTTAGTAAACTCTATGGCTATCAACCTGTTCATATGGCTTTTTAATAATAAATTCCACAAAATGAAATCTTGTTATATATAAAATATTGGCTTAAATTATGTACAACAGCCTTATGAAAATACTTATATTATTTTTCTAATACAACTGAATTAATTTAAATGGCCAAATTCTTGTCAGAACAATGCTTTTCCAGGATCATGACCATTTAGATAATTAATTGGAATAGAGAGGAAATAAAAAAATCAGATGAGATCTGAGAGAAGGTCAAGAAAGCATGGAATGGATGATGCAGTGTAGCTGAGAAAAGTAACAACTAGAGTCTCATGATCGGTTACAAAAATATTTTAACATTTACCCTAATTTTTCAATATAGTTCTTCCTACTATTTTATCTTAGTGTGTTGTTGGTTGTTAATATTACAATTGAATGTGAGAGAATGCCAAATTAGGGTTATGACAAACCTCATGAAAAAATAGACATCAAGCAAACATGGACTTATAAATGGGTTCAACAACAGAAGATATTTTGAATTTTCTCCTTCTGAGTATAAGCTAACAGAAGATATTTTGAATTTTCTCCTGATTATAAGCTGAGAATAACTTTTTCTTTCCTCTGAAAGGCTGTTATTTGATGCTAGAATCTAACATTGATGAATTGAATGTGTAAATACAAAACTGTGGTGTATATTGATATTGGGCACCCATGGTGTGGGCTGGGCCTAAGTAGAAATCTGTCACATTTATGACTTTCTGAAATAAACTGAAACATACTGCTACACTTGGGGAAATTTATGCACAATTCTAACTTAGAGGTCAGAACTAAGACAGGCAGATACAGTTCCAGCCTTAACACAACCCCCAAATTTGGTCTAGAAATGAAAATACTAAGATAAGGATTGAGCATATAGGTGCCATTTTACTGTTTCCAATGGTGATGGAAGTGTCTCTGTTTCAGTGGTTAAGGAAATAGAAGCAATTTACCAATGGGTGCAATATTGATACCTCATGAGGAAGTCACCTTGATGCTAGCAGTGGTATGTTAGGTGTTTGCCTTTGGTGTGCCCAATAATTCTACGTCAAATCTAGTAGGATTAAATAAATGTTTTTTATTATACCAGTCAGAATGAACTCTGTAGTTTTTAACTAACAATCCACCAATTTATTATATTTTCATATGTTTAAATGGATAAGAAAAAATAATGCAGAGAAATATATTCTACACACTGTCTGTACTGTGAAGTAATGGAATTGGGAGTGACACCACTGTTACCCCAAGTAAACTACTAGCAAAATGTTTGCTTGCTGTACCCATGAGCTTATGTTTTGCTGGCTCCAAAGTCCTAGTTCCAAACGGATAAATGTTTACAACAGGAGATACAGCAACAATGCCATTAAACTGGAACTTAAGCCTGTTACCTGGCAACTTCTGACTCTTTATGCATCTGAATCATAGGCAAAAAATGTATTTTTTGCTACCTGGGGCTTTCTGACTACCCAATGGAAATTGTACTACTCTACAAGGGAGGCAAGAAAGAGAATGTCTAGAATGTTGGCGATCCCTTAGTGTGTCTCTTAGCATTACCATACCCTATGAATGAAGTTAATGGAAAATTACAAAAGCCCAATTCAGGTAAAACTATGAATGGCATAGAACTTCCAGGAATGAAAGACTGGATCACCCCATCAAGTAAAGAACCATGACTAGTTTAGTTGATTGCCAAGGGCAAAGGGAATATGAAATGGTAAGCAGAAGGAGGTAGTTGTAAATATCAGATGACCAGTTCCAGAAACAAGGACTATAATCCTCATGAGCATTTCTTCCTTATTTTATTATGAATATGTGTATTTGTGTGTGTGTAGCAAATTCTTTTGTTTTCTTTCCTCCTTTATTCCCTAATCATTTCCTCTTTTATTGCAATTCAAAAGATGCATTGAATTTGTTTCAGGATGTAAACTTTATATCATAGTGTTGAACATACTGTGATGATTAATTTTATGTCTACTTGACTGGATTCAGAGATACCCAGATAGCTAATAAAGCATTATTTTTGAGTTTGTCTGTGAGGGTGTTTCCGAAAAAGATTGGCATTTGAATCAGTGAACTGAGTAATAAAGCTCTATCCTTATCCAATGTGAGGGGTCACCATCTAATGAGCTGAGGGTTAAGATAGAGCCAAAAGGCAGAAGAAGATAGGTGAATTATCTGTCTGTCTTTTCTGGAGTTGGAACACCTTCCTTCTCCTGCCTTTGGACACCAGAGCTCCAGGTTGTCTAGCCTTCAGACTCCAGAACTTGCAACAGCATCCTGAGCCCCAGGTTCTCAAGCCTTTGGCCTTGGAGGGAGAGTTTCACTATTATCTGCCATGGCTCTCAGGCCTTCAAGCGTGGCTTTATCGGTTTCTCCAGCTAGCAAACTATCATGGGAATTTTCAGCCTCCATAATTGTATGAGCCAATTCCCCTAATAAATCCCCGCTCACATATCAATATGTATTTATATCTGAAGAACCTTGTTTAATACACATATATACACAGTATTTAAATTGTGGTATTTAGCAATTTTACACCATAGTATTTAATAGTATTTAAGCTATAAACAAAACACTAAGGAGAAGAGTTAACATCTCCCAAAGACTTTGCATTCTTTTCAGGGGAAATGGTTAATGTGTTTTTGGTTATATATTGGATAATTGTATTATTTCAGGCAGAAATATGGCCTTGTAATTGCCTTTATTTTGAGATTTAGAATAATTAAAGGAGATGCATATGGGTGTCAAGTTGACAAGGAGTAGTCTTTTGACATTTAATTTTATTTGTCAATATGATTAGGCCACTAAGATCCAGATATTTAGTCCAACATTATTCTAGATGCTTCTGCAAAAGTATTTGTTAGATGAGATTAACATTTAAATCAGTAGACTTTGAAGAAAACAGATTACCTTCCATAGTGTGGATAGTTCTCATCTAATTAGTTGAAGGCCTTAATATGAAAAGGTGAGCCTCCCTGGAAGAAGAGCAAATTCTGCAAGCTGAAGGTCTTTGGATTCAAACTGTGTGTGTGTGTGTGTGTGTGTGTGTGTGTGTGAGAGAGAGAGAGAAGATATTTACTGCAAGAAATTGGCTTACCTGATTGATGATCGTGGGGGATGGCCAGGCAAATCTGAACCACACAGAGAAGACCACCAATACAGGCAGGTTAGAAACTTTTAGGCTGGTGGAATTTCTCCTCTTCTTTAGAAAACTCAGTACTGATCCTGAGGAATTTAAACGATTGAAACTGGTCCATCTATTCAGATGATCTAGTATAATATCCTGTCCTTTACAGTCAAATGGTGTAGATGTTAATCATATCTAAAAAATGCCTTTACAGAACACCTACATTAGTGCTTGATTGAATAATTGGATACTATTGCCTAGTCAAGTTGACACATAAAATTGAACATCGGAGCATGTGTGCATTACACGCTAATTAATTTCACCTATATTTAGAGAGCACCTATAACTTGTCAGGGGTCCTCAAGTTTGCTATGAATAAAAAACTGTTCTTAAAAATAAAGTATACTATAAAAGGGAGTAGCCTATGGGTATTCAGAGAAAGGATAAAAAAGAAACAATTTAATAGACAATAGTAAATGATGATTTCAAACAATAAGGCTACAGTGTAGGTGGAAAAATAATAGGGTAGATAGACTGAACTCCTTTAATTGTGCTTGAGCGATGGGTTCATAGTGTGCCACTTACCAAGATGAGAAACACTGGGAAAGAAACACATTCGGGGACGTGAGGACAAGAAGTCAGCTTTTATGATGCCAATTTTGAAATTTTTATTGGATATGTAATTTACAATGTTGTATGCCTAGCTGGACTCTGAAACTAAATTAGTTGTGTGGTATATTATAATAGTTGTCCTATAAATTAGGCCTACTTGATTCATTCTAGCCTCCTCCCACATTGACTCTGTCATTATAATGTGAATTGTTTTATTTAAGTGGACGTTAATAAACATGATCCAAACAGAGATTTGGAAAGCTTCTGAGCAAAGGAGCTTATTATCACTTTCTTCGAGTCTATCATCTGACCAAATGAAGGCTGTATACTACTGGAGGATAAAGATGTGGAGAGATGAGCATTCCAAACTGAATGCTCATCACATGCCCAATTACAAAACACCAGTAACCAAAACTGCATACATTATCTCAGGCAAGACCTTCAGGAGAACCACCCAACTTAGACAAGTGAAAATATTTCACTCACAGAATCAGGAACATATTCAATGCATTTTGTTATAAGAGAAAAAATAAAACTTCTATGGTGTGTGATGTTTTGGTATGCAGAAATAGACAACTAATACCATGTTAGATGTGGTTTTCGGAAAAATAAGTTTACATTCTTTATGAAACACTAATAATTGGATTAAATATCTCTGTGATAAAAAATACATAATAAAAACAAGAGAATTGTGACAATGCCAAATGGCCAAATGCTGATGAGGATGTGGAACAAAAGGAATTATTATTCATTGTGTTTGGGAATGCAAAGTGGTACAACCACTTTCAAAGACAGTTTGGCAGTTTCTTAGAAAACGGGAGATACTCTTACTATATAATCCAGCACTATCTTGTAATTACTCAAATCAGTTGAAAGTTTATGTTAATATAAAAATCTGCACACAGATGTTTATAGCAGCTTTATTCAAAACTTCAAAAACTTGGAAGCAACTAAGATGTCTTCCAATAGATGAATGAATAAACAAACTTTATCACATCCAGGCAATTGCATATTGATCAGTGCTAAAAAGAAATGAGCTATGAAACCATTAAAGGCCATGAAGAAAACTTAAATGCATGTTGCTTAGTGAAAGATGACAATAAAAAAATACTGCATACTGTATTATTTTAACTATATGATATTCCGGAAAAGGCAAAACTATGGTGACAGCAAAAAGATCAGTGGTTTCCAGAGGTTAAGGGGAAGGAAAGGATGAATAGGTGGAGCACAGAGGAATTTCAGGGCAGTGAAACAATTTCATAGTTACTGTGATGGTGGACAGTAGCTAGTATAATGTTACGTGTATGTTGTTACGCATTTGTTAAAACCCATACGTTGTATAGCACCAAGAGTGATCCCTAATGTAAACTATAAAATTTGGATAATAATAATTTATTAAACTAGGTTTATTAATTGTAACAAATGTACCACTCTTCTATTAGATCTCTATAGTGGTGAGATTGCATATTTGCAACACGGCATACGTGTATAAGAACTCTATTTTCTCTATTTTTCAACTCAGTTCTGCTGCAAACTAAAATTGCTCTGAAAAATGAAGACTATTTTTTTCAAAAAAGGATTGGACTTCCCTTTTGGAGATTATGTAATAGACAAACATTTTTCTATTTCTCCACTGAGTATAACTAAAATCCTGAACATTAAATATAAAATACACATGCAAACAGTATACAGACAGAATTCTGATTTTATTCATAAGTTAATTAAGGTAGAAAATAAAAGCAAGGATGCATATGGTTTTTGTTGAGAATGTTTGCTGTAAATAAATTTAGAAAAAGAACATGATTGACAGAAGTACAAGGTTAAGGAATATTAGATTGTTGATAGATAGGATAGATAGATCGATGATAGATATAGATAGATAGATAGATAGATAGATAGATAGATAGATAGATAGATGATAGATAGATTCTTATGTTGAAGGCCTAACACTAAATGAAATGTATTTAGAGATGAGGCCTGTAGGAGGTCGTTTAGGTTTAAATTAGGTTACACAGGTGCGGTCCAATGATGGATAGTGCTCTTATAGGAAAAGGAAGAGAGACAACAGCTGTCTCTTTCCCTTTGAGCTGCCATGTGTAGACATAGTGAGAAGAGAGTGGTCTTCAAGCCTAGTAGTGGGCTTTCACCAGAAAACGGAATTGTCTGGCACCTTAATCTTGTGCTTCTAAGCCTTCAGATCTGTGAGAACATAAATTTCTTTTGTTTAAGACATCTAGTCTGTGTCATATTGTCTACACATAATTTTAATTTATTTGTGGTTAGACAAAATCTACTTTCTTGGCAATTTTCAAGTATAAAATACATTGTTATTAACTATAATGACTATGTTTATACAATCAATCTCTTGAGCTTATTGTTTCTAAATGGAATTTTGTATACTTCAACCATCTCCCACTCCTCTTTCCCAACACCTTGGTAACTACCATTCTACTCTGTTTGTATGAATTTGCCTTTTTTTAGATTCCACATATAAACGAGATCATGTAGTATTGTGCCTGGCTTATTTCACTTAGCATAATGTCCTTCAGATTCATCTATCTTATTGCAGATGACAGAATTTCCTTTATTTTAAAGGCTGAACGGTACTGTATTGTGTGTATTTACCACATTTTCTTTATTTATTCATGCTATGAAAGAATGAATATTAATGACACTTAAGTCAATTCCAACTGAGCTTGGCAACTGTGACTAATGATGCAACGAACATGGGAGTGCGGTTATCTATTTGATGTTCTAACTTTCTTTCTTTTTGATGTGTACCCAATAGTGAGATTGTTAAATTATGTTGTTCTATTTTCACTTTTTAAATAACATTCATATTATTTTCCTTTATGGCTCACATAATTTATATTCCCACTACTGGTGTGCTAGAGATCCCTTTTCTCGACATCCTTGCCAACACTTGTCATCTTTTGTCTTTTTGAAATTGTCATTCTAACAGGCATGAGTTGATATCTCATTGTGGTATTAATTTGCATTTCTCTGATGATTAATGATGTTGAGAATTTTTTCATATACCTATTAGCTATTTGTATTTCTTCTAAGAGCTGTGTTCAATTCATTGTCTATTTTTATTAGGATTATTTGTTTTCTTGCTGTTCAGGTGTCTAATTTTCTTACATGTTTTAGATATTAACTACTTATCGTATGTATGTTTTGCAAATATATTCTCCCATTCCATAGGTTGTCTCTTCACTCTATTAATTCCTTTGCTGTGCAGAAACATTTCAGTTTGATGGGTTTCCATTTGTCATTTTTGCTCTTGTTGTCTGTGCTTTTTGGGTCATATCTATTAAAAAAAAAGTACCCAGATCAATGTTTGAAACTTTTGCCTTATGTGTTTTCTCTAATAGTTTTACAGTATGAAAACAAGTTTAAGCAGTTTATATTTTGTTACAGCAGCCTATATTAGTCAGGGTTCTCTAGAAGGGCAGAACTAATAGAATAAATGTACATTTGAAGGGGAGTTTATTAAGGAGTATTGACTCACTTTATCACAAGGTGAAGTCCCACAATAGGCCTTCTGTAAGCTGAGGAGCAAGAAAGTCAGTCAGAGTCCCTACACCTCAAAAGCAGAAACGCCAAAAGTGCAGCCTTCAGTCTGTAGCTGAAGGCCAGAGATTTCCTGGCAAACTGCTGGTGTAAGTCCAAGAGTCCAAAAGCTGAAGAACTTGGAGTCCGATGTTTGAGGGCAGGAAGCATCCAGCACAAGAAAAAGATGAAGGCCAGAATACTCAATAAGTCGCTCTTCCTTCTTCTCCTGCCTGCTTTATTCTAGCCTTGCTGGCAGACTCTCTCAGGCCACTGACTCAAATGTTAATCTTTTTTGGCAACTCCCTCACAGACACACCCAGGAACAATACTTTGCATCCTTCAGTCCAATCAAGTTCACACTCAATATTAATCATCACAAAACTTGAATTAAGGTAGATAGATAGATAGATAGATAGACGATAGATCAATAGATAGATGTATACATACATAAACACAGACATACATAAATCTATTTAAATACAGGTGAGTGACACCACAGTATGAAATTATGCTCATGCTAATCATCCAACACAAAAATGGAAATTGAGCATTCAAGAAATATCTCTTGTTTTGTTGCTTTTCATTTTCACCTGTGGAAAACTGACAGTTTAAAAAATCCATTTATCTTATCATTTTATTAAAAACTAATCATAACAAATTTATAAAATATTGGAAAATTTAAAAGAGTAACATATATATTTACATGCCTAAATATAGTTTTAAATAAATAACAACAGAGCATCAGTAGTTATATAACAAATTACACAATTAACTTAGTGGAAGTCTAATCCAATGTCAAGGTGTCACAAATGAGGAACCCGAACGAGATGCAATATCAAAAGACATTTACCTATAATCTTAACTTTGGAGGGAAATTCAACAGACACTTACGTCAGCTCAGCTACACAAAAAGATAAACACATATTCCAAGCAAGATAGCTGAATAGAAGCCTCCTCCAGTGACCATTCTCCCTGCAGGAACACCAAATTGAACAATTATGCCCACAATGAAAGCAACTTTATAAGAACCAAAAGACAGTTGAGCAATCACAGTACCTGGTTTTTAACATCATATTAAGGAAGGAGGCACTGAAAAGTATAGAAGATAGTCTCAAATTGCCAAGACGACCCTGCCCCATCCACCGGCAGTGGCTGCATAGTGCAGAGTGAGAATCTGTGCCCTTGGTTGAGGGACAGAGCAGTAATTGTGAGATTTTTCATTGGAATTCAGGACTGCCCTGTCACAGTGGAAAGCAACATGAGGCAGAAATCATTTGGTGCCCCTAACGGAAGCATCTAGACCAGCCCTAACTAGAAGTGAATCTCTCATTCCAGCAGTCATAGCCTGAGGTCTGGCAAGTCCCAGCATGGTGGGCTAAATGGCTTCGGGTTCTAAATAATCTTGAAACACAGTCTAGGCCACAAGGACTGCAATTCCTGGGCAAGTCCTGGAGCTCTGCTTGACTCAGGGCTAGTGGACTTGCAGTGCCTACGTCCTAGTGAGACACCAGCTGGCGTGGCCAAGGGAGTGTTTGTGTCACCCTTCTGCCAACCCCAGGAAGCACAGCTTGTAGCTCCAAAAGAGACTCCTTCACTCTACTTGAGGAGAGGAGAAGGGAGAGTTAAGGGGACTTTGTCTTGCAACATAGATACCAGCTCAGCCACATTGGAATAGGACACCAGGCTTAGTGCTAAGGCTACCATTTCAGGACTTAGATTTCACACATTTATAAACACAACCTGGGCCAGAAGGAACCCACTGCCTTGAAAGGAAGAAAAAAGTCCTGACAGGATTCATCACCTGCTGACTAAAGAGTATTTGGGCCCTGAACAATCAGCATTGGAAGCCAGGCAGTACTCTCAGCAGGCCTTGGGTAAGACTCAGAGCCATGCTGGAATCAAGGGTGACCCAGCACATTCCCTGATGTAGTGGCCATGGGGAGACATATCTTTTACTTAAGGAAAGGAGAAGGAAGAGGAAATGGGACTTTTGTCTTGAAGGTTGGGTACCAGCTTGGTGAAGAGAACCATAGTGGCATAGAGAACCAAACAGTTTCCTAGGGTCACCAATCCCAGGCCTTGGTTCCTGAATGGCATTTCTGGACCAATCAAACCAAATAAGTCACCAGTGATCAACCTCAGAGTGACAGAGATCTGTGACCTTTCAGACAGAGAATTCAAAATAGCTGCTTACAGAAAGTTCAATGAAATTAAAGATAACACAGAGAAGGAATTCAGAATCCTCAGATACATTTCACAAAAAGTTTAAAATAATTAAAAAGAATCAAGCAGAAATTCTGGAGCTGAAAAAATGCAAATAGCACACTAAAGAATGCATCAGAGTCTCTTAACAGCAAAACCGATCAAACAGAAGAAAGGATTAGTGAGCTTGAAGACAGCCTACTTGAAAATACACAGTCAGAGAAGACAAAAAGAAAACAATAAAAAAGAATGAAGCATGCCTACAAGACCTAGAAAACAGGGTAGCGTGTGGTGGCTCATGCCTTACCCCAGCACTTTGGGAGGCCAAGGCAAGTGGATATCTTGAGCCCAGCCTAGGAGTTTAAGAACAGCCTGTGAAACATGCTGAAACCACGTCTCCACAAATAAGTACAAAAAATTAGCTTGGCATGATGATGCATGCCTGCAGTCCCAGCTACTCAAGAAGCTAAGGTGGGAGCACTGCTTTAGCCCAATGGGGTGGTGGGTGGTGGTAGTGCAAGGCTGTCGTGAGCCATGATCATGCCACTGTACTCCAGCCTGGGTGACAAAGTGAAACCCTGTCTGAAAAACAAAACAAGCCCCAAAACAAGATCTAGAAAATACCCTAAAAAGGGCAAATCTGAGTTATTAGCCTTCAAAAGGAGGTAGAGAGAGACATAGGGGTAGAAAGTTTATTCAAAGGGATAATAACAGAGAACTTCCAAAACCTAAGAAAGATATCAATATGCAAGTACAAGTAAATTATAGAGCACCAAAAATATTTAACCCAAATAAGAGTACTTCAAAACATATAATAATTAAACTCCCAAATGTCAAAGATAAAGAAATGATTCTAAAAGCAGTAAGAGAAAAGAAATAAGTAGCACATAAAGGAGCTCCAATATGTCTGGAAGAAGATGTCTCAGTGGAAATTTTATGGGCCAGAAAAGAGTGGTATAACATACTTCAAGTGGTAAAGAATAAAAACTTTTATCCTACAATGGTATACCCAGCAAAGGGTATCCTTCAAACATGAAAGAGAAATAAAAACCTACTCAGACGAACAAAAGCTGAGGAATCTCATCAACATCAGACCTGTTCTACTAAAAATGCTAAAGGGAGTTCTTCAATCTGGAAGAAAAGTACATTGAGGAGCAATAAGAAATCACCTGAAGGTACAAAACTCACTGGTAATGGTAAGTTCAGCGAAAAACAGAGAATATTATAGTACTCTAATTATAGGTTGTAAACTACTTATATCTTGAGCAGAAAAAATAAAAGATGAACCTAATGAAAATAATAACTACAAAAACTTTTCAAGACATAGACAGGATAAACAAGTAAATAAAAACAACAAAAAGTTAAAAAGTGGAAAAGGATAAAGTTAAAGTGTAGCATTTTTTATTAGATGTCTTTTTGCTTGTGAGTTTGTTTATGCAATCGTTGTTGTTATCAGTTTATAATAACAGGTTGTAAGATATTATTTGCAAGCCTTATGGTAACCTTAAATCAAAATTATACAACAGATATGCAAAATATAAATAACAGGAAATTAAAACATACCATCCAAAAAAATCTTCACTGAAAGAAAGACAGGAAGGAAGAAAAGAAGGAAGAAAGGATCACACACACAAAAATAAGAAAACGAAAAACAAATGGCAGGAGTAAGTCCTTACTTATCAATAATAACCTTGAATGTAAATGGATAAACTCTCCAATAAAAAGACACAGAGTGGCTAAATGGATTTTTAAAAAAAGACCTGAATAACTATTGCATAGAAAAAAAATTTCATCTATAAAGACACACAGATACTGAAAATAAAGAGAGAGAAAAAGATATCCCATGCAAAATGAAAACCAAAAAAAGCAGAAGTTACTGTACTTTTAAATAAGACTAAATAGGTTTCATAATAAAAATTATAAAATCAGATGATGGTCATTATATAATGATAAAGGGGGCAATTCAGCAAGAAGATACAACAGTTGTAAATATATATGCACTCAACACTAGATCACCCAGATATATAAAGCACATATTATTAGAGTTTAAAAGGAAGATAGACCCCAATACCATAACAGCTAGATACTTTAGCTAGATACACACAACTTTCAGCATTGGATTAGTCATCCAGAGAGAAAATAAATAAATAAACTTCAAACTTATCTTCACCATAGACTAAATGGACTTGATTGATATTTACAGAACATTTTATTCAACAGCTGCAGAATATACATTATTCTGCTCAACACGTGTATCATTCTCAAAGATAAACTATATGTTAGGCCACAAAACAAGTCTTTAAAAATTCAAAGAAATTGGAACTTTATCAAGTATCTTCTCTGATCATATTGAACAAAACTAGAAATCAACAACAAGAGAAATTTTGGGAACTATAAAGCACTTGGAAATTAAACAGTATGCTTCTGAATGAACACTGGATCAATGAGGAAATTAAGAAGAAAAAATTTTAAATTTCTTAATACAAATGAAAATGGAAACACAGCACACCAAAACCTATGGCATACAGTGAAAACAATACTAAGAAGAAAGTTTATAGCAATAAGTGCTTACATCAAAAAAGTAGACAAACTTCAAATAAACAACCTAAAAATTCATCTTAAAGAATTAGAGAAGTAAAAGAAAACTAAACCCAAAATTAGTAGAAAAAATAAATAATAAAGATTAGAGCAGGGATAAATTGAAAAGAAAAAACAATTCCAAGATCAATGGAATTAAAACTGCTTTCTTGAGAAGATAAACAAAATTGATAAACCTTTAGCCAGATTAAGAAAAAATAGAGAGAAGATCCAAATAAAGACAGAGATGAACAAAAAAAATTACTATTGATACTTCAGAATTTCAAAGAGTCATTAGAAGCTATTACTATGAGCATTTGAATGCCAATTAATTGGAAAACTTACAATAAAAATATAAATTTCTAGACACATACAATCTATCAAGTTTGAATCACAAAAAATCCAAAACCTATACAGACCAATAATATATAATAAAATCAAAGCTATAATAAAAAGTCTTCCAGCAAAGAAAAGCCTGGATTCACTGCTGAATTTAACCAAAAATTTAAAGAACGATGAATACTAATCCTAGTCAAAATATTCTGTAAAATAGAGGGGAGGAGATACTTTTAATCTCCTTCTACAAGCCCAGTATAACTCGGATACTAAAAGCAGACAAAGACACCTCAGAAAAAGAAAATCCAGGCCAGTATTCTTGAGGAACATTGATGCAAAAATCCTCAACAAAATACCAATGAAAAAATTCAACAACACATTAAGATCTTTCATCACGATCAAATTGTATTTATCCCAGAAATGCAAAGATGGTTCAAAATATGCAAAGCAATCAATGTGACACATTATATCAACAGAATAAAAGACAAAAAATGCAATCACTTCAACTTATGCTGAAAATGCATTTGATAAAATTCAGTATCCTTTCATGATGAAAACCCCCCAAAACCTGGTTATAGAAGGCATATACCTCAACACAATAAACACCATATATGAAGGACCCACAGCTAGTATCATGCTGAATGAGAAAAAACTGAAAGACTTTTCTGTAAAATCTAGAATAATACAAATATGCCCACTTTCATCACTGTTACTCAACACCATACTAGATATCCTAGCTAGAGCAGACAAGAGAAAGCTATAAAAGGCAACCAAATTGGAAAGGAAGAAGACAAATTATCCTTGTTTGCAGATGATGTGATCTTATGTTTGGAAACAAAGCCTCCACCAAAAAAACTGTTAGAACGGATCAACAAATCCTGTAAAGTTGCAGGTCAAAAAATTAGCATACAAAACTTAGTAGCATTTCTATATGCCAACAGTTAATAATCCAAAAAAAAAAAAAAACCTAAGAAAGTAATTCCATTAACAATAGCTACAAATAAAATAAAATACCTAGGAATAAACTTAACCAACAGCTCTGGTTGCTATAACAAAATACAATAGACTGCTTAAATGTAAGACATGGAATTGTGTATTAGAGGAAAATACAGAGGAAACTTTCTGCATTAGGCCCTTTTTATTCTTGTATTGCTATAAAGAAATACCAGACCCAAAAAAGTTGAGGCTGCAGTGAGCCAAGATCGTGCCACTGCACTTCAGCCTGGGTGAAAGAGCGAGACTCCGTCTCTAAAAAAGTAGAAAGAAATATCAGGGACTGGGCAATTTATAAAGAAAAGCAGTTTAATTGGTTCTGGGTTGTGCAGACTTTAAAGTGTGGCATCAGCATCTGCTTCTGGCGTGGGCCTCAAAAACTTACAATCATGGTGGAAGACAAAGAGGGAATAGGCATCTCACATGAGAATGGGAGTTAAGAGAGAGTGGAGGGGAAGATGCTGCATACTTTTAAACAGCCAGATCTCATGATAACTTACTATCACAAAGACAGTACCCAGGGGATAGCACTAAACCATTTATGAGAAATACACCCCCATGATCCAATCACCTCCTACTAGGCCCCACTTCCAACGTTGTGGATGACAATTCAACATGAGATTTAGAGGGTACAACATCTGAATTATGTCAACTTCCATAACATTGATCTGGGCAATAATTTTTTGGTTGTCACCCCAAAGCACAGGCAACATACCCATCAATCTCATATAGTTTACCTTATTCATGTGTGTGTGGGAAGAGTACCTAAAATGTACTCTCTTGGCAAATCACCAGTATACAATACAATAATATTAGTTATAGTTACTTTATACATTAGATCTCTTGACTTTTTTATCCTACATAACTGCAACTTTGTACACTTCAACCTATAGCTTCCCATTTCCTGCCATTGTCTCTCCCTCTTACCCTGGTAACCACTGTTTTACCCTCTGTTTCTATGCACTGGATTTTTTTTTAATTTTTAGATTTCACATACATGTGAACAAAGCAAAGTGTTTTGTTCATCTGCTTTTAACCATAAATCCAAATTGACTAGAATAACACCTTGATTTGAATTTTGGAAATTAGTATAGGCTTATTTATGTACCATTTATATACAGTGAATTCTTTCTTCCTATTGTTGAGTTCTATTAATTTTGAAAAATGAAAATAATTATGTAACCATCACCAATGTCAAGATAACCAGTATCAAAATAGAAGAGTTTCATCCTACTTCAAAATTTTCTCTGGACACTTTGTAGACAACCACTTCTCACCCACATACTTTCCTAGTGGCTTTATGCTTTTATGTTGTAGGGAAAAATAGTCTGGACATGTGGACTAAGAAGATCCCCAATCTTTCAGGCAATGGAGCCACTTTCCTCCTTCAAGCCTGCACCAATGAGAAAGGCTGTTTTCGGTTTTCTTCCTTGCTTCCAGTCTTTCTTGCTAGTGCCTCGTGGCAGTTCATGTGTCAGTAGATTGCCAGTGGGTTCAACTATTTCTTCTCAGTGGCTTCCAAGGTTTTCTATGCTAGCTCACATTCCACTATCAGCAATTTGTTAAAATGTTTAGCTGCATTCTTCCCACCTGCTTCTTTGATTAATTCCCGGCATCCATTTATCTCATGCCATGGCACAGGTGATCCAATGCCCCAGTTCCATGTTTCGTTGGGATTACTTGATGTTCCATAGAATTCAGACTGCTTGGTTGCAGTGTGATTTCAATTCTCTGATGAGTTCAAAAATTGTATCTGACTTTCTCTTGCTGTAAAACAGGACCAATTTTGTTCTCAGCTTCCTACATTCTAGGGGGAAAGAGACTCCCTTCTTGATTTGGATTCTAACATACCAGTTCAATTTTCTGGAATTAAGAATCATGTACATTTTTTCAATGATTTATAGAATTATCTTGCCTTTATCTTCTAAATATAATGCATAAATATTTTATTTAGATGAAACCTATAAATTTTAACAGCAAACTTATCATTGCACACTTATCTTCAAATATGCAGTTCTCACCAAACACTCCTGGAGAAAAAATACACAATATCCATAAGCATAATGTAATCCATGGTATCAATTTTAACCCAGAAAACTTGTTGAGAATTCAGTATAAGCGGTTAAGAACATAATCTTTGGTAGAGAGTAATATTAAAAAAAAAACAAAACTTTTCTATTTTTCTTGGTATGTGACTTTTGACTAGTTTATTAACCTTATCAATTTTCTAAAATTGATATAATAATAAACATAAATTACAGATTTTTGTACAGATTGGATTAGTTAATTCATATGGATTTTTTTTGCATTTAACTTCTGAGTGAAATTCTTATTACATATTTGTTGTTATTTTAATTATCTTCATATAATTAGTGGCATCATCATGAGATCAGTTCTCTGATGTCAAGTAATTTAAAATAACTGGCAAAATACCACTAGATTTATTTTTGGAGGATAATATGGACCATTTTTATTTGCTATTATTTAAGAAAGATATAATAGATTTTAAGTCTACGGAATTACGTAACAATGATTCTGGTTTTGTAGAATCCTGTACGATGTGCATATCTCAAGTGAATTGTAACCTTTTTTAAAAAACACTTGAATTGAATGTATACACAAGACAAACCTAATGAAAAAGGAAATTACAAAACTAGAAAATAAAGAATAACCAGGGATATATTTATTTTTATTTGTCTAGGGCCTAGATTAGTTTTGGTACACGCTATGGACTGAATAGTGCCCCCACTCCATTCATATGCTGAGACTTTAGTCACCAGTGTGACTGTATTTGGAAATAGGGCCTGTGAAGAGATATTAAAGGTTAAATGAAGTCATATGGGAGAAGGTCTAATTTCATAGCGCTTGTGGCCTTATAAGAAGAAGAGACACCAGAGCTTGTCCTTGCTGCCATGAGGGAGCAGAGGAAAAAGGAGGCCGTCTATAAGCCAGAAGAGTTCCCTCACCAGAAACCAACCCAGCTGGCACCTTGGTCTTGAACTGCCCAGCCTTTAGAACAGTGAGAAGTACATTTCTGTTGTTTAAACCACCCACTCTATTGTATTTTGTTATTACAGACTAGACAGACTAATACAGTACCCAAAAAGGGAAATTTAAGTCAAAGGGGTTAATATTGAATACCATATATGCAATTTACATTTTATACTGTGAATAAAAATTATATATACAATAAAAATTAAAAACGTGAAAACCTCTGATAGATGACTATTGCATAATTTGAACAGAAATCAAACATTTTATAACTAACTTTCCTTTACATAGGAGGTTCTATAGTTACTTTCAATAAAATTTCCAGATGCATTGCAATGTAATAGATGCTTTTTGGCATTTTTATGTATAGACATTTAAAATGATTTCAGGAGATCAACAGATATTTTAAAATTAAAGTTTGTAGGCTTATCTTTCATTGAGTGCAATTATGTACCTAAAATTATAATAGGTATTAAAACAATTATTTTAAAAGGTGAAAATTCCAATTAAATACTTACCTAAGTGAAAGTATTAATTAACTAGGCTATTTATTCAAAGATTATTTTAAGGTAAAAAAAAAAAAACCTCTGCTATTACAATCAAAAGGCATTTGTTAATTATTAATAAACTCATTATATGCTTTAGTATTTGCAAAGTTTAAACTCCTTTATTCTACAAAAATAATGTTCTGAATCATTAATTCATAAATAATTAATAAATTATTTATTATTATCATAATAATTAATAAATCATAAATAAATAATTAATTAATTATCATAAATAATTAATAAATTATACTCTTCTTAGTCATTAAAATGTTCTCTGTTTTAGTTGTTTTCTTCCCCCAGAGCATTGACACAAAAAGGAATTTCTAATTAGTCTTTAAATAATCAGAATTTTAATGAAATTTTCACATTACTCCCTGAAAGTTCTGATTAATTAGGTCTTGCTCTCTAAGGGATTATTCGTATAATGCAGGAAAAAAGGCAAATAGAAGTAAAAGTGTAAAACTTTACTAAACATAGGATAATTCAATGGAATTCAATCACCCATTTAAAATTAAATTGAGAGCCTAATTGAATCAAAGCTTAAATAATACACCATAGTCTATGATCATGGTTAAATTTTTTCAGGTTTTCTCTGGAGGCATTTCTGAAAGTGCTTTTCTTATTATAGGGTACAAACACAGGATACATCTAAATATTAAAACTGGAAGCTATTTATTTTAAAACATCTTCTATGTAGAAAAAATGTAAACGTTCAGTGAAATATGCCATTTAAGTATTTTGATAGGTTAATAAGTGCATATTGAAAAATTTAATCCATTTAAATTCTGTTAAACAATTTTTCATAAACAGAGAAACCCATGGCCAAAGAATCATATAACTATTGTTATTGTAAAGTGTTTTACCTTTAGATTTTTTATTTGATTGTAATGATTATATGCATCTTGATGAACAAGACAAAAAAATCATAACAGTTGAAGTCAAAGAGCTACTGTACATGAAGGAATCAATGAGTCAAATGAAATGGAATATCACTTTAAAATTTAATTTTTTAAATTTTGTTCTCTGAGAATAATGTCGCTAGAGAATGAGGGAAAACATGAAATAAAATGATTGAGAACTGGTGTTAATACTGTGGTTGTATGCATCAAACTGTAAATGGGCTTTTCTATAACTGCAGCAATATTAATCACAGATTCAACTTATACACAAATTTATTAATGAATCATGAGGGAGATGAAAAACTAACTGATGATAAATAAACACAAAAAACACAACATACCAAAACTTATGAGATGTAGCAAAATCAGGGCTCAGAGTGAAATTTGTAGCTGTAAATGCCATATTTAAACAAAAGAAAGAGAAAAGGTCTTAAGTCAGTGACCAAGCCTTCTATCTTAGGAAACTGGAAAAAAAAAGAGAAAACTAAGCCAACACAAGCAGATGGAAAAAATTAATATAAATTAAAATAGAAGTAAATGAAAAACATCATAGGTAAACAATAATGAAAATTAATCAAGCCAAAACAGAGTGTCAATATTTTACCTTGATTGACAAAGAAAAAAGAACAGAGACTCAAAGAACCAGAATCAGTAATGAAAGCAGGAGCATTACTTCTTAGCTTACAAATAAAAAGAATTCTCATGCCTGTAATCCCAGCACTTTGGGAGGCTGAGGCTGGTGGATCACCTGAGTTCAGGAGTTCGAGACCAGCCTGGCCAATGTGGTGAAACCCTTGTCTCTACTAAAAGAAACAAAAATTAGCTGGACGTGGTGGTGGGCACCTGTAATCCCAGCTACTTGGGAGGCTGAGGTGGGAGAATAACTTGAACCTGGGAAGTGGAGGTTGCAGTGAGCTAAGATCATGCCATTGCACTCCAGCCTGGGTGACAAAAGCAAAACTGTCTCAAAAAATAAAAAAAATTTAAAAAATTTAAAAAAAGAGAATACCATGGACAACCAGATATCAAAAAAATTAGATATCCTAGATGAAATGAAAAAGTCCCAAGAAATACACAAACAAAACATACAAAGAAAAAAATTGACTCAAGTAAAATCAAAATTATGAGCAGATTTATAATAAGTAAAGAGATTAACTAGTGATTAAAAAAAATCCCACAAAGGAAAAAAACAAAAAAATAGGCCCAGATAGTCACTGGTGAATTCTACCAAATATTTAAAGAAAATTTTTATCGCAAACTCTTCCAAATAATAGAAAAGTGGGGAACACTTCTCACTCAACATGTTCTATGAGGCCCCTATTACCCTGATACAAAATTCATACTAAAAGGAAATAATAAAAAGAAAGAAAGGAAAAGAACTAATGACCAATATCCCTTATGAATATAGATTTAAAATCTTAATAAGACACTAATAAACATAATCTAGCAAATGGAACAAAAATTAGCTGGGCATGGTGGTGGGCACCTGTAGTCCCAGCTACAGGAGGCTGAGACAGGAGAATCCTTTGAGGCAGCAAGGTGGAGGTTGCAGTGAGCCGAGATCTCGCCATTACAGCGAGATCCCTTCTTCTAACAATCCCTTCTTTCTAACAGTTTTGGATATACTAGCTATGTGTCAGTGTACTCATCAGTACCAGCTACTTATAAACATTAGCTGAGTGCTGCAATACCTGCTCGATAAGGCAAAGATCATATCCTAAGTATATTTTTCAGAAGACCCAGATTTCAAACCTACCTGGTGTTCACTCCTACAACTATGAATAGATTTTCTTGTTTTATTTAAAACTGAAGACTACTTTCTTCAGATTTTCCTTTTACTTCATTGATGAAAATGTATTACTCAGTTCTATCTTCAGAAGTTATTACCCCATGGTGTGTGATTAGAATTTACAGACCAGCTGATTTCTAAATCTGATTACTAAATGTGCTCTTATGTTTAAATTGTTATATTGAAGCATCTCATTTTTTGTAAATTTTTCTGTTACCTAGTTTAGCACTTCATGTTTGGACTTGTTTTTCAAGGATGTTCTGTTAGTTTTTATGGCTGTCCATTTATTTGGTTAGGAGTTTACCATCTAAATAAACATAATTATTTATTTATTTATTTATTTTTAGAGACGGAGTCTCACTCTGTCGCCCAGGCTGGAGTGCAGTGGCATGATCTTGGCTCACTGCAACCACTTCCCCTTGGGTTCAGGCCACTCTTCTGCCTCAGCCTCCCAAGTAGCTGGGACTACAGGCATGCACCACCATGCACAACTAATTTTTATGTTTTTAGTAGAGATGGGGGTTTCACCATGTTGGCCAGGCTGGTCTAAAACTCCTGACCTCAAGTGATCCCGCCCACCTCGGCCTCCCAAAGTGCTGGGATTACAGGCGTGAGCCACCATGCCTGGTCAGAAGCATTATTTTTAATATGAAGGTGCCAAGTATTTTTCAGTAGATCCTATAAGCTTTAAAGTAATTGTAGAAATGAGAAAAAGTATGAAAATATATAGTTAAGTCCATCCAAACAGAAGATTTTCTAGAAATTATCTATCAAAGGCCAATAATTAAAGTCAGGTCAAAATGGTAAATCTATTCATTTGCTTTAGATAAATGTACTAGACTGACAGCATTCTATAACCAACTTTTTTCTTATGTTTTGCTTACCAAGAAATCTTATGATCATAATATGGTTTATCCAGTTATTTGCCTCCAGAGAAACCATGGTTGGTTGTAGATATGCATAGATAATCTCCACTAAAATTATATTACTTATTTTAAAAATATTGAGAAGTCACATATTGCTATTGACTTCATATAAATGGAAAAAAACCTGGGCGTTTGAGAAAATAAATGACTAACCTAAGCTTATGAAACTACTAAACGACAGTTCTAGAGCTTGAACTAAAGTCTTTGGGGCAGCTGGGCACAGTAGCTCATGCCAGTAATTCTAGCACTTTGGGAGGCCGAAGCGGGCAGATCACACAAGGCCGGGAGTTAGAGGCCACCCTGGCCAACATGGCATAACCCTGTCTCTACTAAAAATACAAAAATATAAAACAAAAAAGTTTTACTTCCAATAGTGAGAATATAATGCTTCAAAAAACATTATTTTTATTACATATAGAAAAAAATTATTTTCATTCCAGAGGCATTCTCATTAATTTCAAAGAATCTGGGATTTCAGTACTTGCTCTTGCTCTACTAGCTAGGTAACATTGGACAAGTTCATTATCATCATACTTTCTCAATCCCCTTATTTGGTTATAGCACACATTATTTTTCTCATCTATAAGGTGGAATTATGAGCATACAAATAAATTAACTGAAAATCTTCAAATGTGCAAATTTTTAAAATAACTCCTCATGTCTAAGAAGACCAATTCTGATACAAACTAAGCAAATTTACGTAAAAGACAAGACGTAAGGTAATTTGAAAGAGTAATAGTCAGAAAATTTTGAAAGATATGGAAAAATTTAGAATCTAGTCATATATTATGATGTAGAAACCTTTCAGTTTTTCACCTCCTATAATGAGACAGGGTTATGCCAGCTGCCCCATAATGTGCTAATTAGTGGAAATTCCAAAAAATAAGCCTGAAATACCAAGGCATAATCATGACACATACATTATTTTCCACATTTAAATTCCATTCAATGTAATCATCCTTCCATACAGTACTTAGGTCCTATTTTCTCTGTGACATTTTTGTGACTATAATAAATCTTCCTCTGACAACCTATCGTCTTTATTATGCTAACAAATCATTTGCCATTTACTTTATTCACAGTGATTGATGAAAGCTCCTCAATCCTGTTTGCCGGGATTTACTACCCATTCTTACTGACCTCCATAGCCCCTTTTCTTTTTCAATAATCCTGTCCTTTAGACTACAATGTTTTCCCTTATCTGCTAACCTGGTCAGGTTTTATTGTTTTGTTTTGTTTTGTTTTTTTGAAACGAAGTATCACTCTGTTGCTCACTGCAACCTCCACCTCCTGGTGGAGGTTCAAGCAATTCTCCTGCCTCAGCCTCCTGAGTAGCTGGGACTACAGGCGCACACCACCATGCCCAGCTAATTTTTTGTATTTTAGTAGAGACAGGGTTTCACTGTGTTGCCCAGGCTGGTCTCGAACTCTTGAGTTCAGGCAATCCGCCCCCCTGGGCCTCCCAAAGTGCTGGGATTACAGGTGTGAGCCACTGCTCCTGGCCCCTGGTCAGTTTTTTAAAAAGCTAGATACTTGCTGACACTTTTTGTACAGTTTCTTCTTATCTACATCTTATTTTTATCTTTAATTTTCTAATGAAAGGGAATATGTCAGAAATTTTATGGGTAAAAGATTGGAGAACAGTAAGAGAGGCCTGTAGTCCAAATTATGTCCTGTACTTCTTACTAATAGGTCAGCTTCCTCTGTGAATATGCTTTAATAACAATATTTTAAATTAGCTACTAGGGGCAAAAGAGTAATCCAAGCAAGATAAAAAGTGTCTTGTTATCTTAGATACTTAAATGCACATATTTCACTATATAAAATACATTTTTCAGTGGAGCCAGGAAAAGATTTTGAATGAACATTCAGAATGAGAATGAAGGAAAGATAATTCAGAAAACATGATATAATAAAAAAAAACTGTTTAGATTGAATTGTATTTTAGAACCAGTAAGAGGGATATAGATGGCAACATATTTCATGCCAGACATTGAACATTTATCCATCTGACTTTTTATTTTCATGTGTTTGCTTTGTTTGTTTTGGTTAGGTTTGTTTGTTTGTTTGTTTGTTTTATCTCTAGTGACCCTCATTTCAATCTCATTCCTTGATCACAAAATAGAAAGTTTAACTTGACGATGTTCCACCTTTGATATAAGTTGAAGACTTGTCTTCTTTAAGGACAGCCTCTTATTGTTTCCAATTATTTGGTGAGTTACTTCTAATGTAAATGTCCATGAGTTTCGCTGGAACTCAAGTACTGCTCTTGCTAGTTTTTTTTGTCTCCTTAAAAACTTCTGTCCTCCCTTCCTTGAACTCAGCGAAGCCCTCAGAGGCTATTTACTTCAACCACTTTTATGCACACATTTTATTTTTCTTTGCAAAATTATTATTTTTGTCATATCTGCCTGGAAATACCTGATGCTATGCTGAAACCTAAGCTGATAGGTACTGTTACCACTAGGGAAAGTATCCAAGGCATGCAGCACCAAAGTGTTTTAGCAATGGCAAATCTGTATGCGTCTGCAGCAACCTCAATTCTTGTCTCCTCAATAGAAAGAATATGACCGAGGGGCATAAAATAGGGTGAGAGACTGAGGTAAGTTTTAGAGCAGAAGTGAAAATTTATTTAAAAGTTGTAGATTAGGAACAAAAGGAAGTAAAGTACATTTGGAAGAGTGCCAGGCAGGCAACGAGAGATTCAAGTGCACGGTTTGAGCTTTGACTTAGGGTTTCAGATGTTGGCATGCTTCCAGGCTCTTGCATTACTTCTCCCAGTTCTTCCCTTGGGGTGGGCTTTCCACCATGCAGGTGGCCTGCCAGCACTTTGCAGGGGCTGTATGCGCAGTGTGTACACTGAAGTTGTACACATACTCATTTGCGTTTTTCCCTTACTAGTCGAATGTTCCTAGAAGGTCTTATACCAGTTAAACTCCTGTGTATGCTGCAGCCCACTTGCCCGCCTTCTGAGACCTTATCGGGAACCTGTTGATTACCAGTTTCAGGTGTTCTCTTTCTATTGGAGTCTGCCTTTCCTTGGAGCTGGCTGTGACAAATTATTATTTTAGAGAGACAGTTTAATCACTGCCTGATCATCACCTGGTAATGGCCTGACGTTCCTGGGGGGAGGTTGGTTCTCCTGCCTTGCTCACCTGCCTCCTGTCTGACTAGGTACCTAGTGTAACAGTACTACTGAAGAAAGCCTAGTAATACGTGCTACCATAAAGTCAGGGTTATTCCATATCTGATCCTTAATAATATCTGATAGCTTTTTTGTAATATGTGTGTTTGTTTGCAATCTTACATCCAAAAACGAGTATTTCAAGCAGCTTCCACTCCTAAAATTCCTTGAATTTTATTTTTCTTGATCATCTCACTGCAAGCAAGTTTGGTCATACTATAGTCAAAGCTTGCATATACAAATGCAACAATCTTTTCCCTAACTGGTGTAACAATATTAGCTCTGTTATGTTGCTACTCTTCATAGAACTTAAATATCCACTCCAAAGTTCATAAATTGCCCTGGAGATAAAATACTTTTTAAAATTAAATGATTTAAATAACCATTCAAGATCTGAAGTTTTTCTGCATCTGGATATGTATGCCATATATATTATCTCCATTTCTAATATCACAATTGAAATATAATTCTCAAAGATATGTTGTCCGGGCATGGTGGCTCATGCCTGTAATCCCAGGACTTTGGGAGGCCGAGGCAGGTGGATCACCTGAGGTCAGCAGTTCGAGACCAGCCTGAACAACATGGTGAAACCCTGTCTCTACTAAAAATACAAAGTCAGCTGGGCATGGTGGCACATGCCTGTAATCCCAGCTACTTGGGAGACTGAGGCAGGAAAATCACTTGAGCCCTGGAGGTGGAGGTTGCAGTGAGCAGATGGAGCCATTGCACTCCAGCCTGGGCAACGAGAGTGAAACTCCGTCTCAAAAAAAAAAAAAAAAAGAAAGAAGATATGTCTTCCTTGCTTTATCTGTTTTACTCTTTGTTTATATTTTGTTACTTTGTTTTTAGTTGTAAACACATTTTCAATATTTTTCTTTTTCTCTGGCCTTCAAATTCCAAAATAACACGGTTGACATCACTTTAACTTTTGGTTACATACCATGCATCTTTTATAGTAGAGGTAGTAGACAATATAATGTCTCTCCAAAAATGTCCACATCCTAATCTCCAAAATCTGTCAATATTATCTTACATGGCCAAGGAATTATGCAGAATTTTGAATGTAGTTATTATCCTGGATTACGTGGATGGGCCCAACGTAATCAGAAGGGTACTTTTCAAAAAGAGAAAGTTATGAAATCAGAGTCAGAGAAGAAAATTTGAAAATGGAAACAGTGGTCATTTGCTAATGCAGTAAGGGGACCACTCTCTAAAAACTGGAAGAGGCAAAGAATGGATTCCCTCTAACAGACTCCGGAAAGAAACACAGCCCTCTCCACTCCTTGATTTTAGCCTGGTAAAACCCATTCTGAGCATTTGATGTCCAAGATTTTGTTTTAATAGCCTATATCTGTGTTGCTTTCAGCCTTTAATTTTCTAGTTACTTTTTATAGCAACTATAGAAAATTAATGCAATAGGTCTCCAATTAATAGCTGATAAATGAAAGATGGATTCTGTAGATCTAGTTTAGCATATCTGAGGACAAACAACTATTAATTACAAGGCTAAGAAATTCCAAAGAGGAAAAACCATTGACTATACAAAGTAATTTCAATTCAAATTTTTGTAGTATTTCAATCTGTTTTAAGAATATTTTTCTAGCTTGGAGCAGTGGCTCACGCCTATAATCCCAGCACTTTGGGAGGCCAAGGCGGGTGGATCACTTGAGGTCAGGAGTTCGAGACCAGCCTGGCCAACAAGGTGAAATCTCGTCTCTACTAAAAATACAAAACTTAGCTGGGCATGGTGGTGCCTGCCTGTAATCCCAGCTACTGGGGAGGCTGAGGCAGGAGAATCACTTAAAACCTGGAAGGCAGAAGTTGCAGTGAGCTGAGATTGTGCTACTGCATTTTAGCCTGGGTGAAAGAGCGAGATTCCATCTCAAAATATATATATATATTTTTCACAGAATTATTAAATTATTAAAATATATATATTTCACAGAATTATTTTTGACAGTGCACAGAAACCAATATTTCAGAACAGTTATTTAATATACATACTTGAAGTATTTGGAAGTTTTATGTAAAAATTAATAAAACATTAAATCATCATTTTTCTTAATAATTTATTAGATCCTAATGTACTCCAATTTTTCTTATAATAAACGCAATACCAGTGACAGCATTAAATTTACTTTAAAATTTAGAAATGTATTATATATTTACTATAATTACAAATACCTAAAATTATTGAGTTTTGATTCATTTACCATGAAAACCTGACAAAATTGCTAAAACTTAAACAGCAGAATCATAAAAAGAAGCATCACTCAGGAAAGAAGAAATATAAATTAATATATATGTTTATAAACATGAACTAATTTGATTTGATGGTTTGGGAAATGCATATTAACAGTCTTTAATCTACTCTAAACAAGCATCTTCTATAGGAAAACATTATAACATTAGTTGTAAATCCTACATCACTGAAAAATATTTGTTTTCCTTTGACTTCACTTTTTTAGCTCATGTAATAGATGTTGCTCCTAAGAAAATGCCTCCAGTTTGGAGAGAAACCCATATTATCATTATTGATTTTAATTCAATAAAATTATGTAATAAATTTTAAGCTTTCATACTAAAAGAGCTGCTTTTCTTCATTTTGAATGAATTTTGAGCTCTCCCTTTAATATCTTGCAGTTCTTTCCGAGTTTAATGTAAGTTTTCAAGGGGGAGAGATAGCATGATGTATTTTCATTTAATTAGTCATATGCCTATCTTGAGAATAGCTATGTTCAATCTGTTTCAGAATATATTTAGGTTATATTTCTGTAAGAAGAGCCATGTAGCAGATGTCACTGTAGTTCAGATCTTGAATTTAAACTGTATGCTTTCTGGTTGTCACTGGTGTCTAAAGAGCGTGAATGTGTCAAAAGATAGACCCAAAAGAATAAGGCTATACGGTTTTGCAAGTCTAATCTATAGGCAGCACATTTGCAATAATGAATGGTGTCTAATTATGTCTTCTATTACCATAGGTTGAAAGCAGTAAGGACAATTTGTTTACTTGGCAATCATTCAAATACAACAACCTGCCCAAATTAGGCTCACCAATATTCACTGTTGTCACATGAATTCAATTATTGATAGGAATTGTAAAAATGAAATGATAAATATGCAGTCATGCAGAGTTGAGTTATATCTATTCAATCTTCATTTTTCAGACTGACATGGAACTGTTAAAATTTCCTAGTGATAAACAAATAATAGTTAGTGCTCTAATATTATAAAAGTGCTCCTAATCTAAGTGTGAAAAATGTATGTGATTTCTTTAAATAGCTGTTGAGAATAATGACAGGTTTTAAAGAATATTGTTAACAGAACTTCAAGATCCTTGCATATATTCTTTGATATAAATAAAAATGGTGATGACAAGTTATCTGGGAAGGGCAAAGTAAAATATGTACGCATTATGCTTTCTGATGTAAACCCACAGTGTGTTTAGTCCTAGGATCTTGAAGGAGAGAAATTAAATCAAAACATTTCATTCAAATGATCATTGTTATTTTAGAGATTACATTTTTTTAGCCTCCATAATTTCTCACTTTCAAATGGGGCTAAAATATCTTTTGTAAACCTTTCTAAACTCCGTATAATCAAGAATCCTGAAAAAGATTAACAGAGATATAGCTTGTGATTAATCCTGGCTCCTCTCTTTTGTCAAACAAGGCATTTTAGTATAAATATGTTATCATGAAGGAAACCATTTTCATCTTTTTGTAAGTTACGAAAACCGCTCTTTGTGGAGAGTGAATGATAAAGCATGTAATTGCCTATTACCTGATAATTGTGCTAATAAATATAGAAAGAAAATATCTTAACTTTCTTATTTAAATCTAGAAGGTTAAAAGTAGAGTAATGAATCATGCTGAGATCCATGAGAATTTTCTGAATCATTCAATCACAAGGGAGGTACAGAAACATTTGGCAGATAACTCAAAATGAAAAATTGTGAGAAGTTACTATGAATTTCAAAAGGACAAAACAATGAACAAAGAGTAAATCTCCCCCACTCCAGCCATATTATCTCTATGCTTTAAGAATAGTGCTATAAGTTAGTAAAAGTTTTATTGATTTGTATTATTTATCTGAATAATTAGAAGTTTCAAGAATAAAACCCTTTTATGTTTGCCACAGAAATAATGTAGTCTAAATTTATAGTTATATTTTATTTACATTCTCTTCAGTGTAGAATAAAAATTAAGCCAAGTAGCCCCTTAAGCCAACTAGCTTCCAGTATAACAAAATGAATGGAAGACTAGTAGTGTTTGTGCATGTGTGTGTGTAACTGAGATATCTCAACTCTCAGAGTATAAACAGGAAGACGTCTACTATAAAAATAAATATATGTATCATATATGTCTACATATTTAATTGAGATACCTTAAGTTTGAGACTATAAACAAGAAAAAAATATTTATTTTTCAAAAATTGTCATGTTATGATGCATATATTTAGTTTGGCCTTGAATAGAGAGTCTATTAACTACCTTTATTCTAGATTCCATATTTTTTCCACCGCTTTATGCAATTCACATACTGTTATTTGGGTTTTAAAATTCCAAGAGTGATTATCTGATTCAACTCTTGTTCCCCTTCTTAGTGAAGACTAGAGGTACAAATAGGAGTCTTAGAAAAAGAAGCAGCTATGGTCTGGCTCTCAAAAAAAAAAAAATGGCCTTTTATAAAGTGATGGGGTTAGGAGAGGAGATGGGAAAATATAAAAGTCCTTTTTACAAGGCTAGAAGAGGTTGCAGTCTGAGTTGAGACTGTATCTCTGGCTAATGATGCAATAGTACAATGACCTGACTTGTAGGAAACCCAAAGACTGCCTCTCTGTAGGGTGCATAGAACATACATTTTAACACTCTGTTGGACCATCTCATTGCTCATTTCTGTAGTGTGCTCTTACTCTACCTTGCCCAGGTCCAATCCTCTTCTGCCAGAAGTACTCTCTATCTTTTGCTGAACATGAAGACTTCTGGGAAAGAGGATATAATAGCAAGCCTTCTTATTCTTACTACATTCCAATACATCTATTTTTCTATGCATGACACGTCATCAGGTAAGAAAACAGGCTGCAATCACTTGGTTGCCTTTTTATTTATTTATTTATTTACATTCCAGCAGCATTAAAGCTTCTGAGGGCTGACAGATTTCCCAAATTTCTCTAACGAAATGCCACTGGTTTCTATGTAAAAGACAGACGGTATACGATTCTCAAAGTCCTTTTTCCTTCATAAACATAACTTTACAAATGCCTGCTGTGGCAGCTAAGCAACTTACTCTATGGTAGTTAGATATCTATCCCTTAGATTATCTATTTCATATAAATGACAGGGGAACAATAGGGTTGCTGGAGAGATGTTATAAAATGGCCACCTTTAAATAAACCCAACAGACATTAAAGCTGGCATTTGTATGAATTTAGAAGGTAGTATATTTATTTAGGGATTTTCGTAATCTGATTTATTTGACTGTTCACAACAGTTTCAACTCAAAAGAGAAAGTGTTGCTTAATAACTTATATTTGACAAAGAATGTTAACGGATGGGATAAGATAAATTTGGTGAGTTAATGCATTAATTTTGGCATGGAAGATTTCTTTGCCATAGTCCAGAAATTTTCATATTGCAATTAGAGTTGTAACTTTGGAAAACCATGAGGTATGCCCTTTCTAAAAGGAGATTTATTTTTGCTATACCAGCTTTACACATTATCTTTACTCTTAAGAAGCTTAAATGCATATCTTCTGTCTTATTTCAAAATTCAGTTCTAGATTTGTTATGGGCAATGTGAACTTGACATCTTAAGAATTTCAGTTTATGGATAACTAGATTCTTTCTCTTCCACTTCTGCCTAGAGTGTTATCTCAGGATACATTTCTAGAAACTTTTATTTAGAACATTTCATCTTTTTTTTTTTTTTGCATTTACTTTTACCCCAATAAGAAAATGTAATAAACATTAGGATTCCTTTTTGCCACCAGCTGTATTCCTGATGATCTAAAAGTAGTATATCTGTAGCCATATATACCTGCTGAGACAGACTATAATTAAGAGCCTTTCTTCCCTCAAGTTTACCAGTTCTGCTCCACTCACTAACAATTCAGGTTCAGGTGTGAAAAAAAATAAAAAAAGGATGTTAGGATGTGATGATTCATTGTTATCAATTTATATCATAACTACATCAGTGTAAAACTCCCCTTTTTGCTGTAGGCTATTTGTTAATTTCACATCAAAGAGATAAATTTGTCTAAGAAGTAAAGGCAATAAAGAGCTGTAGTTAGTCTCACAAGATTAATATATCTGCCGCAGCATATTTCAAGTTCAACTGGGTAGGGAAGCAATTAAAAGCATTAATTTGTATATGATCAGATTTCAGAGTGATAAATCAAAAGATGGCAGATTTAGAGCATCTTTCATTTTTGTTCTATGCATGATTTCATTTAGAGGCCTACTACTATAAATAATACTTATGGAAATATTCAGTATTTTCTTTAAGATAGAGATTTATTTTCTAGGTTCACATAAACGCACTGCAATATTTGCTTTCAAGTAATACATTTTAGTCCCCTAATAGACACTAAATTGACATCACCTTCCCTTTTTTTCCTTTTGTGGTTGTACCTTTTCAAAATATACAAAATAGGTTTATTTTATATAGTTTATTTTTACATAAATTCAAATTATTTCTGCCTATCGACATGTATTTCTGATGGAAGAATTAACGGGAAGTCAATTTTAAAAATCTATACAGTTCACTCCATTTCTGTCAGTAAATTTTAGCATTAATATTTCTTTATATTTCAATGTATCATTGATATCTTTTACTTTTTGCTGTACTTGGTTTATTTATCTTCATTTCTCATTCAATGTCACTTCATAATTCTTTTATAATCTCCCCAATCTCACCACATTATTTTACCCCCTGTTTAAATTAACTATGCATTTATATTTATTTATTTATTTATTTTTAATTAATTAATTTTTTTTCTCGCTCTGTCACCCAGGCTGGAGTGCAGTGGCGCGATCTCGGCTCACTGCAAGCTCCGCCTCCCAGGTTCACGCCATTCTCCTGCCTCAGCCTCCTGAGTAGGAGTAGCCGGGCCTAAAGGGGCCCGCCACCACACCGGGCTGATTTTTTGTATTTTTAGTAGAGACGGGTTTCGCCGCGTTAGCCAGGTTGGTCTTGATCTCCTGAACTCATGATCGCCCGCCTCGGCCTCCCAAAGTGCTGGGATTACAGGCGTGAGCCACCGCGCCCTACCTACATTTATATTTATAATTTCATTGCATTAACTGAAATTTCAGTATTATTTATTACATATTTATCGGACTTAACAAAATATAGTTATCTAATGGTTCTTAAAATATGTTACATTAATAAAATGCATTAAATTTCGGTCTAATGGCCATTACCTCCTTTCAAAACAATACTAACTTCACAGCTTGAGCCCTTCATTTGTTCACACCCATTTGAAGCAGAATTCAAGAAGGAGGAAATGGGCTCAGGGCCTAGGCTGAAATTGATTTATTTTAGCCTTGATCTATGATCTTTGCAACCCTTTACTGAAGAGTTAATTATAAAAATTAAGCTAAAAGCACTCCAAACTCAAGTAAGAAATTAATGCATTTTATAAAATATTTACTATCTACAGCTTGTTTTTCTCTTTTTTTTTTTTTTTTTTTTTTTTTTTTTTTCCAGAGTATCACTCTGCCGCCCAGGCTTAAGTGCAGCAGCACCATCTCAGCTCACTGCAACCTCCGCCTCCCGGATTCAAGCCATTCTCCTGCCTCAGTCTCCCCTAGTAGCTGGGATCACAGGCACGCACCACCACACCCAGCTAATTTTTGTATTTTTAATAGAGATGAGGTTTCACCATGTTGGACAGGCTGGTCTTAAACTCCTGACCTCAGGTGATCCACCCGCCTCGGTCTCCCAAAGTTCTGGGATTACAGGTATGAGCCAGGGAGCCCAGCTCATACCTGTAATCAAGAGGCAGGCAAACTGACTAGGAACTATATAATGGGGCACTTCTGGAAATTTCAATTTATGTAATTTGTTACAGATTTTGAATCTATATGAAAATTGGCCATTACATGTCAAATTATGTAAGGGTACATAATTTGAAAATGGTGTGTTTTCTTCATAAGAAGTAGGTCTTGTGAAAGATTGTCATTTATTTATTTTGTAAATGTACTCTATATTACTCAGGATTATCCAGAGAAACATTGCTTTTAAGGAACTGACCCACAAAATTGAGGGGGCTAGCAAATCCAAAATCTTTATGGCAAGTTGGCAGGCTGGAAATTCAGGTAAGAGTTGATGTCACAGTCCTGATCCATAACCCACAGTGCAGAGCAGGCCAGCTGTAAATTCAAGTATGGCTTTCATGGTTCAGTCTTGAGACCAAAGTCGTTCTTCAGGAAATCTGTCCTTGCTCTTCAGAACTTCAGTTGATTGGATGAGGCCCACCCACATTACGAAGAGTAATCTGCTTTATGCAAAGTCAGTTGAGTTCAATATTAACTGCATTTAAACATATCTTCATAGTAACATATAGACTACTCTTTGACCAACTGGGTACCATGGATTGCCAAATTCACATATAAAATAAACAACCACAAGTCCTTGTCATTATCTTTGGTGATTCCTCCATGCATCTGTTGAGCAGTTTAGTTTTGAAACTGTCATGTCATATATTTCTTAAAATTATCATTACAACTCTGGATTTTGTTTGAAACATGTCTACGCTCTCATAGTGTCAATTTCAGAAGAAAAGCAAGGTCGTCCCACCAAAGTCTCTACGATCCCATTCAGGTATTCCTGCGTTGCTTTCCTGTTTGACACTCTTACATCCCTAGCAGGGCTTTTTGATAGGCCTTTTCCAAATTCATCTAGAGTCTAAAGTCTCATCCACAGATTGAACCCCTTTATCATGTTGTTAGACATTTTGATTTTATAGTCTCTTACCCTGACCCACTAAATACACACTTTTATTAACACCCAAGCCCTTGATTGAACATTTCATCAGAGACTCTCTAGATGTAAGAATTTCTGCTTCAATAACTAGGAATGTTATGTTACAGTTCTCTTGCCATGCAAGCCAGCAGACTTCATCTACGTGGAAAAAACTGATGAATTATTTAAGCTGAAAAATTTGACATTTAAATTATATTTTTTTAAATGCAAATCAAAACCACAATGAGATACCATCTCACGCCAGTTAGAATGACGATTATTTAAAAAATTAGGAAACAACAGATGCTGGTGAGGCTGTGGAGAAATAGGAACACTTTTACACTGTTGGTGGGAGTGTAAATTAGTTCAACAATTTTGGAAGGACAGTGTGGCGATTCCTCAAGGATCCAGAATCAGAAATACCATTTGACCCAGCAATCCCATTACTGGGTATATACCCAAAGGCTTATAAATCATTCTGCTTTAAAGACACATGCACACATATGTTTATTGCAGCACTATTTACAATAACAGAGACTTGGAACCAACCAAAATGCCCATCAATGATAGACTGGATAAATAAAATGTGGCACATATACACCATGGAATACTATGCAGCCATAAAAAAGAATGAGTTCATGTCCTTTGTAGGTACATGGATGAAGCTGGAAGCTGTCATACTCAGCAAACTAACACAGGAACAGAAAACTAAACACTGTGTGTTCTTACTCGTAAGTGGGAGTTGAACAATGAGAACACATGGACACAGGGAGGGGAACAACACATACCAGGGCCTGTCAGGGGGTGGGGGATAAGGAGAGGGAGAGCATTAGGACAAATACCTAATGCATGTGGGGCTTAACACCTAGATGACAGGTTGATAGGTGCAGCAAACCACCATGACATATGTATACCTATGTAACAAAACTACACGTTCTGCACATGTATCCCAAGCTGTAAAGTAAAATAAAAACAAAAATAAAAAAATAATATTTTATATTAATCATAATTTCAAGTAAATATAAACTACATTTTAATCGGTAATATAATTTAAGAGGTGTAATTGTAGGTTAATCACACACCTAACTTGGGGCCCAAGGGAATAAATTCAAATATAGACATTATGTGGTATATATTCGTTGTTATTGACTATACTTCACAAGATGTAATGAAAAAGACATGTTCTCAAAAACTAACTGGTTTGGGAAAAAGAGAATGGTAATAGAAAAGTTCCAGAAATTCATGTTCTTGCTATATTTAAAAAGCTGACAGCTTTTAAAGTTGAAAAAAAATCTTAAAGTGCAAATTTTAATTTCAATTTAGTCTGCAACAAAGATCAGATTAAGAGCATGTCTTTCACAACTATTGTTAACACCTCTCAATTAACCAGAGGGCCACATAGCAAATACCAGATAAAGAGTGGATATCTACCAACAAGCCATTTCAGTCCCCAAATACACACCCTTTTACTTGAAAAGGGTGAAGACGCAAAAAGGTAGCTGACTGGGGAAATGTGTCAAGACAAAGTATGGTTGTGATTATTGTCATGAAGAGTTAACAGCAATCAAATGAAATAAAAGAATCCTACTAAAGTTTTGAGATAATAATAAGTCTCAAAAAAAAGAAGGCTGAACTGAAAAAGCCTGGGCAGTAACATGGTTCTTGTACTCCTAGCTTTCTCTGGATTCAAAGGGAAATGACAAAATCCACATTGCACAGTAGAACACCAGTTCACCAGGATTATATGTATTTCTAAACATGCTCAAATATACCTGTGTGGTTACACTTCTATAAATTTACTCCTGTATTTTTTCCCTTTGACTCTTTTTCTCTAGCAACACAACCACTACTTTTTTGAAGCCTAACTCATATGTTTCCTTTCCTATGAATTTGTCTGTGATCTCTCAAACAGACCTAATTCCTCTCTCCACATTACTATTTCAGAACTTTTTTTTTTTTTGAGAGAAGGTTTTGCTCTGGCACCCAGGCTGGAGTGCAGTGGTGCCATCATAGCTCACTACAACCTTGACCTCAGCAGGTTCAAGTGATTCTCCCACCTCAGCCTCCCAAGTAGCTGGGACTACAAATGTGTGCCACCACACCAGGCTAACTTTTGTATTTTTTGGTAGAGACAGAGTTTTGCCACGTTGACCAGGATGGTTTCCAACTCGTGTGCTCAAGCAATCTGCCCCCTTCAGCCTCCCAAAGTGCTGAAATTACAGGCATGAGCTACCTCTCTTGGCACAGAACTCTTCTTAAACCTCTGTCAGAATGCTTAGCATGTTGCCTCATCATTTTTCTTTTAATAATTTTCTGCCTGATTATGATGTGAACACTTTTGCATCCTCAGTACCTGGTAACTAGTAAGTCTTTCCAATAAATAAATGAAAGAAATAACTATGCACCCAGAATCACCAATTAGTATTTGTTTTTTTTTTATTTCTCTAAACTCAGAACTACTCTTTCTATACAATTAATGTTATACAGATTTTGCAAGCACAATGAAATGAACTAAACAAATTATTTGTATTGAATGTAATCTGTACACATTAACTATTAATTCTATTTTAGAAAATGAATGTTTTTCTTAGAAAAATCATCAAATAAGAAAACAACTGTCTAGTATAAAAGTATGAGTGTTGGTAAAAGGCATGCTGATTTAGTCATGAAGAAGTATTTGATAAGTCAAAGTAAATGACAATGATTAATGATAAGTTAAATATAAAACTTCTTTCTTAACTTTACCAAAACTTAGAATAATACAACATCTACAGATAGAAAGTGTGCTAAAATTAATTAGCAAGTAGTGACATAAAGTCATGCACACATTTTTTTAAAGGCCAATGATTGAGCTATCTCGCTCTATTACATTTCTTATGAAAAGTTCTTTCAGAGTAAATGCATCATTATATCAGGGATATAACTCAGTTAAATTTACAGACTGGATCAGATAGTGAGTATTCTAAATTTATTTCCAGCTACCAAAGCCTTTAATATCTGAGTAATGAGCCACTTTTAAGGAAATAGAAAACAAGAGTTGAATGGATTCTTTCACCTTGTTTTCTGAGGGCAGAGAATGTCTCTAAAATATATTACTGAATAAATATACCTAAAATTGTGGGCGCATTGTCTCATGCTGGAATTACAGGCCAACTACAGGCATTATGAGCCAATGCCTGTAATTTCAGCATGAGAACAATGCACCCCACAATTTTAGGTATATTTATTGGGAGGCCAAGATGAGAGGATTCCTTGAGGTCAGGAGTTCCAGACTAGCCTGGGTAACACAGCAAGACTTCCATCTCTACAAAAATAAAAAATACAAAAAAATTTAGCTGGGTGTGATGGTGCAATATTGTAGTCCCAGCTAGGATTGCTCATACCTAGGAGTTTGAGGTTACAGTGAGCCGTGATTGCACCACTGCATTCCAGCCTGGGTAACAGACTGAGACTCTGTCTTAAGTTAATAATAAAATAAAATATAATATAATATAATATAATATAATATAATATAATATATAAAATCTACCTAACATGCCACTAACTTTTTCATTAAAAAGGTGCTTCTACAATCCATAATTCCAATCAATAGCCACTAACTTTACAAACAAGATTATTCTGACAATTCTAACGTTCAATAAGCAAAATAAAGACTTTTTAGTATCCACATTTGGAGATCTGTGTTTCAGATTAGAAGGCAATTTAACCACCTATGGGGTGTAGATTCTAGAGTACGGTAATTAATGAAATCTTAGCATAAATTACACTAGAAAATACACATATAAAATTGCTGATGCTCACCTCATAAAATTAGTGACCTTCATGCCTGTTAATGGATGGGAGCTTGTCACATTGTATAGAAATAAAGAAAGGCTCCTTAACAGTAAAGCCTCATCAAATAACAGATTGTCTTCATAATAATGACACAATGGCAGTTAGATATTTCATTCTGAGACAATGCTATCGTACCAATATTGTTTATGTGAAATTGAAAAATTATATACTGAGTTTGCGACTTCTTTTTGAGGAATGTAATCTTCAGCATTATTCTGATATAAAAGCTTCTGCACAATTTTGTAAAGAAAATATCGATGTAATCACGTGTAATCTATTAGTATAATCTATTTGGTATAATACAGAAACAGAGTGGTGTTCTTATTTACATATTAAAATGTGTATGTTATGTAGGATACATATATTAATAATTAATAATTTCCTAGTAAATATATGTTATAAGGTAGAATTAATAATGTATTATGTTAAAACAATAGTCTGTCATTTTCAAAATAGATGTCCTTTAGGATTTTGAAAATTTCTTGGCAAACCTGTATTATTTTATTAATTACTTTCCAAGATTTTATTAGAAGAGACTTAAAAATTAATTGACTCTATTGCAAAATCAAGGCTGTAATCAGTTTTATAATATTGATAGCAGTTGTAATAGGTGGAATTCTAAGATGGGTTGCCAAGATTCCCAGGTCATGATATATACACATCTTCTCTTAATTTTTTAAAACCTAATCTTGGTATAGTTTGGAAGGAACTGTGCAAATGTAATTAAAGTATCAGATCTGATTTTAAAATATAAAATTATTTGAGTGATCCTAAGCTAACAACTCTGAATCTTTAAATTGACTGTAGAGGTCATAGTCAGAAGTCAGAATTTCAAAGTGTGAAAAAAATTCAATGAGAAGAAAATTCTCTTTCTAGCTTTTAAAATGGAAGGGGTGGCATAAAAAGGAATGCTGGAGTTATTTAGGGTTGACAGCAGCCCCTATCTGATAGCTAGCAAAGAAACGAGGACCTCAGTGCTACAACTGCAAGTAACTGAGTATGACCAACCAACTGAAGGAGCTTGGAATCTGATTCTTCACCAGAGCTTCCAGGTAGAAATGTAATCCAGCTAAGAGCCTTGATCAGCCTTACGAGAAACAGAGCAGGGAACCAGGCCATGCTATGCTAGAATGCTTATATGTGGAAATTGTAACCTAATAGTGTTGTATTAATCTGTCAAATTTGTCATAATAATGCTGCACAGCAATAGAAAATAAATACAGATTTTACCACTTGGAAGTGGAGTGCTTTTGAAAGAAATTGCTAACATATAGGAGAGGTTTTTGAATGGGGCAGTGGTAGAGGGTAAACAACTTTTGATAAAAATGTAGAATATGTTTATTAAAATCTTTATTGTCTTGAACAAACTGTTCAACAAACTATGGGAGTGAATACTTATGAAATCCAGGAAAGACGTGCAAATTTCTTGAGAAAATTGTATCAGCAGAAACACTGTTTAGCTTTGAATAAACAGTTACAATACAAAATAGAAGGGGGCTGTTGGAAGTCCAAATATTACTGGCATCAAGCAGTCTGATAAAAACTACTCTGCAAAAGCACAGAGTAAATTTTTAGGAAAAAGGATGGGTGACTAAAAACGAGGAACCAGAGCCTAGAGAATTTAAAATAGGAATTAAGATGGACATAATGAATTAACTACAGCATACTAAATATATTAATATAGATATGAAGTTTGGCTCCATTCTATCCTCTTTGGTTGTGACCCTTAGTAAACATTATAACTGTTATGAGATGTGCTATCCTTACCTGCAAATTAAGAAAATTTGTATGCTTGTATGCTTGCAAGAATTAAATAAAATAGAATACACACACACACACACCTGCTCACACACACACAAACACACACACGCATATATATGAATAGGTCCTAGTCAGAGATGGAATCATATTGGACATTTAATAATCCCTTGTTGATATCATTGCCCTATAGTTATTTTACAGAGACATCATGGAGACTTAATAATTCGCAAATTAAGAAATAAAAACTTAAAAAAGCAATTCAATAGGATATGCCATAGAGCAATTATTAACATACCTAATGTATCGCTTTTATCAATATTCCAGAAATCTCTAATATTATATTTAGCTTATGTAATAATTCACATTGTATATTTTAAAAATATCTAGAGCAGCTACATTACTGGCAAAATTCTTAGGGTCGTATTTAATGTATAAGAAATATATTTTTTCATTTGAAAAAATAAAAAAAGTTTAATTGCCTATTTTCATGAAAAGTTTAGATTCAATATAATTTTTTCTCTTTTAACTTGTTTTTAATTTAATAGAATGCTTATTCTTAAAATTTCTCTAAGCCGTAAGTATTGATGCAGAAATATGAACAATGAAAATACAAAAAATAGATAAATAAAAGGAAACAATTGTTTACTCCATTTGAGACATTCCTTGAACTATATATTTTAGTACTAAAAGGTACTTATTTTATCCTATTTTATATGCAGCTTATCAAATATCTAACTTACACCATTAGTTATCCTTTTTGCTATATTCATAAATAAAAGAAAAGCATGTTATATATCTTCCAAAAAACTATTACTGCCCACAAATCTTTATTTGATTCTGAGTCTAAAATTATTCTATTTATATCATAATTTACAGAGTTTGAATTTATAAATTATACATTTTCAATCTATGTTATATAGATAAAATCAAATTGTTATCTTAGTCATTCTTTCAAATGCAAGTTCCCTTATTATGCTAAATTATTTTGTCCAGTTGGAAAAATAAAGAATTAAAAAACATATATATATAAAGAATAAGCAATCAGGAAATCGATATATATATAATATATATATATAAAATTATGTGATGATTAAGACACAGCTAAGATAGAAGTTTGCTGACATTATTGATATCCAATATGTAGAAGATTAAAATGATTAACCCATGTACTCATTCAACTTGTATTTACCTAAAACTAAAATATATCATGTGTTAGACATGCATGCACATAGTAATAAACTTGAAACTCCTTGAAAGGAAAAGGATATGCTTTCTATCTTTGTTATTATAACGCTACCCTTAAAATTTGTCTTTTAAAATTGCCATATATGAAGGGATTGTGAGATCATATATAAATAGGTAAATTCAATAAATTGAGTTTAGTGGGATAGACATGGAAATATATAATTACAAATATATTGCAAGAGAGATCCACTGCTATGTATATGTATACCCTAGAATTGTACTTGAGAGGTAAGAGGGTTTATTTCAGAGAAATACTCACAATAAAGACAATAGGGGAAGAATTTAAAGATGAATCAAGGTTTAAAAAGGGTAGATGGTTTTTTCCACAAAATTGACAGCCTTTGCAAATTTAGGGAGTTCTGAAACACTGAGGTACAATAACAAGTGGATCGGTCAGGATGAGAAGTGAGATTTGAGTGCGAGAGAGATGAAAGATGAAACAGAAAAATCACTGGTGGCCACTTAAATGTTGAACTTAAGTTTTAGGTTTCTGAGAATGAATGTGTTGATGAAAAATTTAAAATAGAATTGTAATATAATTTGCTTTTTTAAAAACCAACATTTATTGGTAGAGTGTCTATAGCAAAGCTGTAGTCATAGGAAAAGTAAGAAACATGTTACAAACATTAGACTACTAGGGATCTGGAGTAGTAAAATGAGGAGAAGGCTGTAGATTCATAACAAAGAAAATTCTTAAAAGATCAGAAAAAGATAAATAGATTGGAAATTGATTACTATTTCAAATGCGCTTAAAGTGGCACAACAATATGAATGTACTTAATAAAGTTGAACTTTGCACGTAAAACTGGTAAAAATGATAAATTTTATGTTGTGTCTATTGTATTGCAATTAAAAAAACAAACTTGCATGAGGTAACTTCTAAATAAGTCTTTTTATTAAAAAAGTGTGAGTCAGTAAAATGAAGATGATTTAAAAACACATATTAAGTTAAACCTACTAAAGTGTCTGTATTTGTTTTCTCGTTTTATTACCAAAGTATAAAAAAAAATAATAACCTTCAGGGCATGCTTGGGCATACTTACAAGGTTTTGCAATAGGTTTACATAATTAATAATTTTATTTTAAGCAAGTAAGATTAAGAAGAAACATATTGTATAACTGAATCATTTTCATTTTAACTGATAGGAGACACTCAGTGTGATGTAGGAAAAGGAAATTAACTAGGAGTGTTCAGGATTTAAATGCTAACTAGCATGGGCACACCTGGATCAAAAAGTTTAAATTCTTCAAGAAGCTGTAAAAATACCAAGAAGCGTATGAGGCCAGAGTTTTTCATCCTGGACTGGAGAACATAATGGTTTTGGGAAAACTGAGAGGATCAGTAATCACCATAAAGTATTTATCTTACAAGCACTCCTTTTATTTTGAAATAAATTGACAGACTTTTCATCTTTCTCAATATGTTCTGGGAGATGATGCTTTGTTTATCTGAACTTATTTTTTGAATAAGTCAACAGTGTACTAAAATTTCTGAGAGAAAGGCTGCTCTAGCTGAAAATAGCACTATAGAGAGCAGCCAGCCAGGTTGTGTCATCATGAGTTACAGCCACACATCTATACTACTGCTGTTTCCCTACAGTCACTGAAATGAATTACAGTAATACATCCAATCCTGATAAATGATCTACTCAGCTTCTGCTTAAATTAAACTGACTGCAATCCAGATGAGTGCAGCCACATATTAACGCTGGGTCCACCATTTCTTGTCTCCATCTGGGTGAATTATGGAATGGTAGTGCTAGCTTTATGCATTGATTAACATTGCTGCTACAGCTTTTTCACAGATCAGTGTTCAAGTGGAATGAAAAGTAGGCTCAAACATTCTGCTGCCACATTTAATGCTGTCATCATAAAAATAAATGTGTAGTGTTTAAAATCAAATCTTATAACACTAGACATAGTCATGCCACAAAATATTCATCTCTAATTTCTTTTACAATTAGTATATGAAGATAATATTCACAAATACCAGTACAGATACCTAAGGAGTAATGACAATCTTTTTTTTAATAACATTTTACCTGTTTCTTGAGGGTCCAAGGAATACTCTCAAGTTGAATAATTTTGTGTATTCATAATACGCCTTTTGAAGACTCATTCCATTTTATTTAATTTGATATTTTGTTTGAATGCACAAAACACACACACACACATACATTTCTCAGTTGAACAGTGTTAGCTCTTGATTTAATAATGTTATATTTTTCATCAAATGAGACACATTTACTGTATCATATTTTCATTTTGTCTTTGGCTTGCAGGAAGCTTAGAATTGAATGAAGTGCTTAAACATTTAACAACAGAAGCATAGACTAATTGTAAAAATTATTCTCCACTGCTCTCTATTTTGATAATGCAACTTTAAATATCCACCTCAAAGTAACTTCAAATTATCTACAGAATATGTGGATATAACAACATTAAAATTTCATGTGATATTAAGACAATATGCATGATTTCTACACAGAAAAAAAGATATTTATAATTAAAGTGATATTAATAATATCATATCTTCATATGGAAAATTGTTATCCTACAACATATATTCTTCAACATATTGCATTTATCCCCAATTATTTTTCTGGGCACTTTCAAAATGTTTGTAGACTAGTGTTAAGTACTAAGTAAAACAAAGTATAAAGTTTAAAATTACAGGGTTCTGTTATAAATAGGGTTCAGAATATTTTTCAAAGCTACTTTCTACTTCACTTCTGTTAAGGTAAATGAAGCAATGCCCAGTAGTTACTGTGGGCCAATTACTTATTTTGTATCTATCAGATAAACATCCTGCTTTATACCTGGTATGTAACATTAGCAAGGAGTAGTGTGAGTTCATCCCTGGTGGAGAAAGGGGTTTAAAGTTTCCATCCCCCTGTACAAACGTTTTTGTCATTTTTATAACAAGGAGGTAATGTTTGCAGGACACGTGAAAACTTTAAATGTTTTCCTTTCGCCTGACTTAAAGAAACAGAAAATTGGGGGCAGGGGGTGGTTATCATTGCTATTCTTCAAGTGTCAAATGCACAGAGGTGCTTTTATTAAATCATAAAAAGTGAGAATAATGTTATGATGATGAAAATGTACATTACATTTTACTAGAGCAACAATTAAAATTAATAGTTGTAGGAATTTTATGAAATTTCAACTTGCCTCTCTGAGTTACTGGCTATCTTATTTTTTTGTTTTTAATTTGTATTGATTGCCACTAATGATGTTGTGATGAAGCGTCTCGTTTATTTGTAGAAAACCTAGGCTGGAATTTAGGTTTTTAAACTATTTTCTATAGAAACCTTGAAGTACTTGAAGTTTCAGTATTCTTACTGTATCTCCTCATAGAAACATATTTATTAAAGAATAATATTTTAAACCTTTTCCTGTTTTAGCTTTTGTTGTACTTTCCTTTTGTCTGTGTGATTTGGCAAACAAAGTAACTTTTATACAATTTGAAAATTATATCCAATTTGTGGAGATTTGGAGAGAAAATATAACCTAAAGCAATTTAAGAAAGACCATATATGACTTAGCCAGTTTCACTGTGTGTATTTATTTCTCAAAATAATATCTTGATTCTGAAATGGCACCAAGACAAAAATAACTCAATTGTATGAGAGTTCCTCATTTGCCACCAGAAAGTACTTTTTCTTTCCTGTAATATTTTTCCATCTTATGAATTTGTGTATATCTTTATCTACTTGCAAATGATTTGAGGGTCATTTATTTTTTTCTGTGTTTGGTATCTCTTCCAAAATAGAATACATTTTGACTGCGTGATAAAGATTTTCCAATAAACCATTGCTTAAATATTACAATAATTTTGGAGCTAGGCAGCTGCTGCATTGGTTGCGTAGTCTGACAAGGTATCTTGTAATTTTCCTCATGCTTCCCACCTCGCTTTCATAAAATGGCTGAGCCAGTGCAGCCATCTGTCAGTATTTCACATAGAAAAAGGAAAAGAGACATGCATGCATTCTTCAGTGAAAATTTTCCTCCTTACTTGTGAAGAGAAGCTCTCCATGAAAATACAACCTGCATGTCACTGACTGTAACACTACTACAACTGCCTCTTCGGGTTTTAGATTCCCTGAAGTAAAAGGCAAGGAAGAAGTTGGTTGGGAAATAATTTGACTGGGTGTGTCTTTATACTATCTACCCAAGGACCTACCCAAAACATTTTTTTTCCCTAAATACTAGACCCCTTCGCACCTCTTGAGATTATTCACTCTTCTCCTTGGCTTAGAAATCTGAGAGAAAATCTTGAGTTATCCCTTTTCTATATATAAACATATAATTATAGAAAACATTGTCTTGGTTTTATTTATTTGATTACTCTCAAATGGATTTGCTTCTCTGCATTTCTATTATCCCTATTAGTTCATATCCATAAATTCATTCTGTATTTTATCAGTCTTTTACATTTTCCTGCTTTGGTCTTTAAAATACAATTCTAATTATTGCTCAGAAGGTATGGAATTACAGTATTCTTGATTTGCTTCAGCACAATATAGAAATTCCTCAGCTTGGCAAGAAGTACCTTCCTGAATTTTCCTATATTTTATTCTTAATCTCTCCAACCAGAATATTAAATTATTACTGGATAAACTGCATTATTTTTAGTTTTAGTCAAGGATGCCATCATCTCTCCATTTGTTTTTCTTTTACATTAGAGATTGTACTTCAAATGGAAAAAGTATTTTCATACTTTAAAAACTATGACTAGATACGATGTCTTAAAACACAAGAAAACCAAACAAAATATTGCTTGCTCATACTTCTATCCCTGTCCCAAACAAAATGTTGCTCTTGTCACCTATTCCTATTCTGAACCTGCCCTTCTCTGTTTACAAAGATGTTGTAAGATTTTCAGATTCATGCTGTTGACATTGTTGTAATTTCTTCAAGCTTTCTGAGTTATAACTTTGGAGTTTTGGTTTTAAATTTTTGTGCATATGCCTTATCAAGTTCAACCTCAATCATTCGTCTTTGTCCCTTGAATTCCATTCCCTCCAACATCCAACAACTTTTTCATAGGTTTTATGAATACCCATCTACAAGGTTACAAAGCCTTTCTTAAAAACAAAATCTTATTGTTGTGGTTCAATAAAAACACATCATTATTAACTAAATTCTAAATTTTATTCAGATTTCTTCAGTTTTTCCAGTAATTCCATTCTTCCATTTCAGGATCTAATTTAGTATACAAAATTGTGTTTAATTCCCGTGCCTCCTTAGTCTGCTGTGGCCTGTGACCATTTCTCATCGCCTTTCATGACCTTGAAGATTTTGGGGAATACCTGCCAGGTATTTTGCTGGATGTCTCTATACATGAATTTGGCTGATATTTTCCTAATGATTATAGGGTATGAGATTTTCAAATGAATGTCACAGAGATTAAGTAATTTTTTCTTTATATCAGGTCAAGTGATACAGCTATTAACCTTAATTACTTCAATAAGGTAGTGTCTGCTAAAGTTCTCTATTGTCCAGATACATTTCTCTTTTTATCCATTTCTCTTTGAAACCTAATCAGTTAGATCAGTGTACACTCAAGAGAGTGAACTCCTAGCAAGGGGGTCTCTGGGTAAATTATGAATTTGTTGGCATTTCCTTGAAAGATTTCTCCCTTCTTCAGTGTTTATTATATAATATTTTATTTATATCAGTATGGCTCATGGATGTTTATTTTATTCTTTGGGTTATAAGCTAATATTAAGATATTAATTTTTGTTTTTTAAATTTTTCCAGTTTTTCCCATTGGGAACTCTTTCAGTTTGCCTCTTTTTGTTGTTGATGGTGTTACTTGTTTGTTTTATATGACCCTAACATTTATTTTTTGAGCACTTCCTTACTTTCTGGCACTCTAAGATATTCCAAGCTTAATTTGTATTTTTCCTTGCATTTTGCTAGAGCTGTAGCTCTAGAATAAACTGTTTCTCTAGGTATCCCTGAAGATCAGAGAATGGTATTTTTATCAGAAAATGGCATGTAGACACGAGGTTTAAGCACAGGATGTGATTGCTGTTATTGGTGTGTCACTGGGCCTATATGTATGTGTGTGTGTGTTGCCATATGTGCATACACACACATACATATAGCCTATATATCTAAACATATATCTAAACATGAGTTTATAGTAATGTCTCCAACTTTAATCTAGTGCCATATGGTTTATTTTCAAATAATTTTTATTGCTCTACTTTTTTGTCTTCAACACTCTTCTTTTCTTTGCTGTAAGTTTTTATTGGATAGATTTATAGTTCCTAATACACAATTAAAACATGGCTTTTCTTCCATAGTACTTTTATTTTCACTCTATTTATTTTCCCAAAGATCTATCAATCCTTTCCTCTGAACAATTAATGTCTATTAAATTATCTCGTGTACAGTTTTAAATGTAAGAACATCCTGAAGCATTAATTTTTTTTAGAAGTTTCACAATCATAAGTTGCCGTAAGTATTATAAACACACAATAAGGATATATTATAATGCCACTCCTGGGATCATGTAATGTTACAGGTAAAAAAATCTTGAATACTTTTTAGGGTTTGGATTAATAATACCTGAAACAGGGAAAGAGCCATAAGATATGAGATTCCATGCGTAAGAGCATACTACTTCCTAGCAGTATCTGGGATACTGATTTTTCAAAATGTCTATATCTGCTAATATGCCAAACAATGTAAGATATGATATTTAATCTCAGATATATTTTTAAAAGTTTAGACAGGAAAATAAATGTATAGATTCAACAAAAGCTCACACGGTATTTGTGACAAGTAAATGTACATTAGCGTGCTTGTTGTTTACACCTTGGAACAGTAGATAGCTAAATGTTTTTTCATTTGAAGACATTTACACCAGTTTTTTTTTAAAGTGGTCCATCAGCACTATACCAGAATGAATAAGTTTTGAAAAGTAGGTTACATTCCTTTATATGTAAAATGCAGTCCTAGTTGTTAATTCATCTGACAGCTCTGGAGATATAGTCAAAGTTTAATAGAGACCTTGGGGCAACTAATCAGTATACAGGAACATAGCTGCCTGGGGATGCCGTTAGATCTGGACAGAGAGAGAAGAGCAGAATTAACCCTTCTGAAAAAATAAAATAAAATGTACTTGAATGTGTCAATTAGTGGTAATTCATCTTACAATTATTATTTCCATGTAATGTTAGTTATATATTTTATGTTTTAGTGCAAAACCTTTTACAACTTGAAGAACTTTTAAAACAAAAGTGATTACATTCTGGTTAGTAGCTTATTATGCTACAAATCAGAGTTTAAAACTGAATTTAATAAAATTATTACAAGTATTGAGTTGTTTACATTTCATTTAAGATACACTGTTTAAAATCACAGAGATCTTTTTTATACTGTAGATTTCAAGTAAAATAGAAATGCATAGAATGCCTAGTGATTTAATTCATTATCACCACACTTAAAACACTTAGTGACATATATTAAAAATTACTCTTGTAGGCCGGGCGTGGTGGCTTACGCCTGTAATCCCAGCACTTTGGGAGGCCAAGGTAGGTGGATCACTTGAGGTCAGGAGTTCAAGACCAGCCTGGCCAACATGGTGAAACCCTGTCTCTACTAAAAATACAAAACTTAGCCGGGCGTGGTGGTGGGTGCCTGTAATCCAAGCGACTCAGGAGGCTGAGTCGGGAGAATCGCTTAAACCCAGGAGGTAGAAGTTGCAGTGAGCTGAGGCTGTGCCACTGCACTACAGCCTGGGCAACAAGTGGAAAATCTGTCTCAGAAAAAAGAAAAAAAAACAAATTTCTCTTGTCACTTAAAAAAAGTTTACCACAATGAGATACCATCTCACACCAGTTAGAATGGCAATCATTAAAAAGTCAGGAAACAACAGGTGCTGGAGAGGATGTGGAGAAATAGGAACACTTTTACACTGTTGGTGGGACTGTAAACTAGTTCAACCCTTGTGGAAGTCAGTGTGGCGATTCCTCAGGGATCTAGAACTAGAAATTCCATTTGACCCAGCCATCCCATTACTGGGTATATACCCAAAGGACTGTAAATCATGCTGCTATAAAGACACATGCACACGTATGTTTACTGCAGCATTATTCACAATAGCAAAGACTTGGAACCAACCCAAATGTCCAACAATGATAGACTGGATTAAGAAAATGTGGCACATATACACCATGGAATACTATGCAGCCATAAAAAATGATGAGTTCATGTCCTTTGTAGGGACATGGATGAAATTGGAAATTATCATTCTCAGTAAACTATCGCAAGAACAAAAAACCAAACACCGCATATTCTCACTCATAGATGGGAATTGAACAATGAGAACACATGGACACAGGAAGGGGAACATCACACTCCGGGGACTGTTGTGGGGTGGGGGGAGGGGGGAGGGATAGCATTGGGAGATATACCTAATGCTAGATGACGAGTTGGTGGGTGCAGCGCACCAGCATGGCACATGTATACATATGTAACTTACCTGCACCTTGCGCACATGTACCATAGAGCCTAAAGTATAATAATAATAATAATAATAATAATAAAAAGAAAAAAAAAAAATTAAAAAAAAGTTTATATAATAATGACATTATAAGTGAATTATAAATAAGGAAATCTTGTCATACATTATGGTGTCATAAATTTTACTTATTATAATATATTAAAAATGATTTTAATTAAGCAAGAACATAATCTTAACGTATGAATGCCAATTTTTTTATGCACATTGCTTCTTCCAAATGAACTTAGGTTGCATAATGTAAGTGTGAATCTACTAAAGATCATTAGTGAGACTGGAAAATTAACTCTTGTTCAGAATCAGAAAACAGAGGGAAAAAAATAGAAAAAGGGATCAAATAGTAGGCTAAAAATATAGAGGTTTAAGAGGCTAATTTAAGAATTATTTTTAATTTTCCAGTAGACCATGTATGTGTTTGCCTCTATTTGTTATTTGTTTACAGTGCAGTACAGTTAAGTTACAAGTTACAAACTTAATTTGTTGCAAGTTAAAATTCTTACAAGGAAAAGGTTACCCAAAAATCAATTACTCTGTTTTTCTTTTTTAATTGTCTTTTAGGAGATTAACAAGATTTGTATCTAACCTAGAAATCTTATTCAAATATTCCTGTATATTAAAAAACTGTATACAAATATACCTGAATACTTTTCTGATAAACAGTATAACTTTCTTCAATGTTCTTGGAACCAATTTACCATATCAAGATTCCATTCTCAATTTACAAGTTAAATAAAATCTTTCAGAAGTGTACATTAGATTTTCTTTTTTTGAAAGCAAGAAAACACTTTAGGTATGGAAATGCAAGGATCATAAAAATCTGCATTACTCTAAAAGTGATGAGAATATCGGCAAAAATTATCGGAATCAACTTTTTCACATTTCTGGAAAATAGCAAAGTCTTGCAAGAATCCAGGGGTGTTTAACCAAGAAAAAAAAGTCTTAACCTCTGAAAGAGCAGTGTTATTTTGACATTTACACTTATCGGTTTACCAATCATTCTTCTCAAATCCAAAATAGTCTTGAAAACCAACAACTTTACCGTAATAGTAGCTGAGAAATAAGCAGCTTTGAAACCACTGAAATGGGAAGAATGAGTTTGAATCTCTCCCAAAGCTTTCTGGCCATAAAAGTGTCACCAATCTACTGTCTGGAAGCTCTAAGACCTACATTATTAGGGTTTGTCTTTATTTGAACTCACTCAGAGTTTCTAGAGGGCATACAAACATGCAAAGTAAGTTAGTTGACAAATTCTGTATTTGTGATAACTTTATAGACCTTAACCATGACAATGATAATTTACTGTGTAATATATGTGTATTAGTCTGTTCTCACACTGCTATAAACAAATACTTGAGATGGGGTAATTTATAAACAAAAGAGGTTTAATTGGCTCACGGTTCTGCAGGCAGTACAGGAAGCATCAAGGCTTCTGCCTGGCTTCTGGGGAAGCCTTGGGAAACTTACAATCATGGCATAAGATGGAAAGGGAAGCAGGAACTTTTTACATGGATGTAGCAGGGGTAAGAGGGTGGAGAAAATGCTACACACTTTTAAATGACCAGATCTCATGAGAACTCACTCACTAACATGAGAACAGCACCAAGGGGGATATCCACCCCCATGATCCAATCACCTTCCACCAGGCCCCACTTCCAACACTGGGGATTACAACTGACATGAGATTTGGGTGGGAACACAGATCTATACTGTATCAAGATGGTATGTTAGCATTTAATATACATTAATCAGATGTTGCAATAGAATCATATAATGATCTATTAAACAGGGTTTTCAAGCAAGAACCCTTTGAGGATAAAACATTTAAAATATAGACTATTATTGGAACAATCACCAAATCAATAGTGAAAGGAGGAGTGCTTATTTGACAAATGGGATCTAATTAAACTAAAGAGCTTCTGTACAGCAAAAGAAACTACCATCACAGTGAACAGGCAACCTACAGAATGGGAGAAAATTTTTGCAATCTACTCATCTGACAAAGGGCTAATATCCAGAATCTACAAAGAGCTCGAACAAATTTACAAGAAAAAAACAAACAACCCCATCAAAAAGTGGGCAAAGGATATGAGCAGACACTTCTCAAAAGAAGACATCTATGCAGCCAAAAGACAAATGAAAAAATGCTCATCATCACCGGCCATCAGAGAAATGCAAATCAAAACCACAATGAGATAACATCTCACACCAGTTAGAATGGTGATCATTAAAAAGTCAGGAAAACAACAGGTGCTGGAGAAGATGTGGAGAAATAGGAACGCTTTTACACTGTTGGTGGGACTGTAAACTAGTTCAGCCATTGTGGAAGACAGTGTGGCGATTCCTCAGGGATCTAGAACTAGAAATACCATTTGACCCAGCCACTCCATTTTTGGGTATATACCCAAAGGAATATAAATCATGCTGCTATAAAGACACATGCACACGTATGTTTATTGCAGCACTAATGACAATAGCAAAGACTTGGAACCAACCCAAATGTCCAACAATGATAGACTGAATTAAGAAAACGTGGCACATATACACCATGGAATACTATGAAGCCATAAAAAATGATGAGTTCATGTCCTTTGTAGGGACATGGATGAAGCTGGAAACCATCATTCTCAGCAAACTATCACAAGGACAGAAAACCAAACACCGCACGTTCTTACTCATAGTTGGGAATTGAACAATGAGAACACTTGGACACAGGGTGGGGAACATCACACACCAGGGCCTGTTGTGGGGTGGGGGGAGGGGGGAGGGATAGCATTAGGAGATATACCTAATGTAAATGATGAGTTAATGGGTGCAGCACACTAACATGGCACATGTATACATATATAATAAACCTGCACATTGTGCACATGTACCCTAGAACTTAAAGTATAATAAAAAAATATATATATAAAGAAAGAAAATCAAAGGGAAAAAAAAGAAAATGACACAGTTTATGCAAAGTTCTAAGGTGGGAAAGAGCAGAGTGTTTGATTGTTTTATGGAAGGTTTGGGTGCCTGGACAGCAGTAAATCAAGAATGAAGTATCACCCAGCAATCCCACTACTGGGTATCTACCCAAAGGAAAATAAATTGTTATATCAAAAGACACCGCACTGGTATGTTTATTGCAGCACTATTCGAAATAGCAAAGTCATGGAATCAACCTTAGTGTTCACCAACAGATGACTGGATAAAGAAAATATGGTATATATACACCATGGAACACTATGCAGCCATATAAATGAATTAAATCATGTCCTTTGCCAAAACAAGGATGGATCTGGAGGCGATTATCTTAAGTGTAATAGCTTAGAACCAGGAAATCAAATACTTTATGTTTTCACTTATAAGTGGGAGCTAAATAATGGGCAGACATGGACATACAGAGTGGAGTGATCGACACTGGGAACTTTAAAAGAGGAGAGGATGAGAGAGGTGAGGGTTGAAGAGTTACCTATTCAATACAATGTTCACTACTCAGATGATAGGTATACTAAAAGCTCAGACCTCACCACTGTGCAATATAGCCATGTAACAAACCTGCACATATACCTCATTAATCTATAGAAATAAAAATTAAAAAGAGGGAACATTACAAAAGAATAAAGTATCATAATATATGTTAGGAATTACAAGTAGAGTAATTGGGCAATCAATGTATCAAGTTCTTCAGTAAGTTAGGACATCTGTGTTTGCACTAGCATTCTTTTCTGATATCATAGTTATATCATCAATCTGGATAAATTCGACCAACAATTTGTGTAGTCCCTCTAATGGAACTGCTTCAAACGTCGGTATCTTCTTGTCGATTAGGTGTTTAACCCTGACAACATCCTATACTGATCAGTCAGTGCCCAGGTGTTCCTGAACTCTTTCCTGCATTCAGTATCATCACAACCTGCCTCAATACTTATTTAATATTTTTCATGGGATAACCAATATAAACTTGCAAAGCGCAACTAAATTGCAAAGTACATTTAAGTTTTCATCTGAGAACAGCATTATTTCATCACATTAAGTAGTTATCAGTCATTATTCTTCCTAATAAAGTTTCCAAATGTTGTCTTTTTTTGTTTACCTCTGGAAAAGAAACAAACAAATATATACATACATACATATATATGTATATATATATGACCCCTATGTTTGCACTAGCATTCTTTTTTGATATCACAGTTATATCATCAAATATATATATATTTTTTATTTTTATTTTATTTTTTTCTTGAGATGAAGTCTCGCTTTGTTGCCCAGGCTGGAGTGCAGTGGCACAATCAGGCTGGAGTGCAGTGGCACGATCTCAGCTCACTGCAACCTCCACCTTCCACGTTCAAGTGATTCTTCTGCCTCAGCCTCCCGAGTAGCTGAGATTATAGGTGTGCGCCACCACGCCCAGCTGATTTTTGTATTTTTAGTACAGATAGGGTTTCACCATGTTGGCCAGGCTGGTCTTGAACTCCTGACTTCTAATGATCTGTCTGCCTCAGCCTCCCAAAGTGCTGGGATTACAGGTGTGAGCCACCACGCCCAGCCAGAATAAAATATTTAAATAATACTTAAGTAACACTTATTTTAAAGGCTTCCATTATTGTAAGCATTAATTGAATATGTAGCCTACATTTTCATTCTTTGGTTTAGTTTTCCAGATCGAGTTTCCAAAGCATGTTTGCGTCCTTTAAGTGTTTTGCAGCATGGGTGTAATGTGGCTATCATGTGGTGAAAGGGATAGTATTTCAGTTTCCTTAATATAATCATATGCTTTTCATGGATGTGACTTACTAAAGACAATAAAAAATCTCACAGAAAATTGTTAAAATTAAATTACTTATAGCTATTGGGAAAGAGACTTATTTATTAACCTTTATAGGTAATATTAAATTAATTTATTTAAAGACTTTCATTTAGAAATGTATGCACAATATTTTTTTCCAGAAATATAAAAATTTCTGACTACGTTTTTCTCAATTATTTTTTATTTGTTTGCTTCCAGGTGAACAGATCCAAGTATCCTAAACAGGTGCAATTCATAACACAAATGAATATTGAGCTCCTACTTTCATCAGGGGACTTTGCCAAATGCTTACTATACTCATGTTTTCTAAATCTAGGGTGAAGAAGAATAGGGGTTTAAAAATAGTCTTCATCTCTAGCTGTTAAAAATCTACTGAATTTCAATAAGCAATTGATTCGTGACATTCTTCTAGGAAATTCTCTCTCTTGTTATTTAAGCCAAGTGTGAACGTAATTTCCTAAAACATTTTTAAAGACAAAATATATATTAAATTCAGCCTCTTCAACTTTACGAACTACACAGACTAAATTTATGTAGTCTGTACTATATCCCAACCACTTTAAATACTTTCGATTATATTGAACTCTTCCCAGATAGAGACTGTGGTTTAATCATTTTTATAGCCCAGTTCAGCAGAATGCTATTTATTGAGTAGGTAAGTAATAAATATAGCAGGTCTTCAAATAACATTTTGTTCACCATCTTTTGTTATAAACCTGATGAGGGAAAAAAAAAATGGTTCCTGGCGGGGGCCACTGTCGGTGTGAAGTTTGCACGTCCTCCCCATGTCTGTGGGGTTTTTCCTGGGTGCTGAAGTTTCCTTCAATATCCCAAAGCTGTGCACATTAGGTTCATTGGCATTTCTACATTGTCCCATTCTGAATGAGTGTGTGTGTGTGTGTGTGTGTGTGTGTGTGTGTGCGCGCGCACCCTGCAATGAGATGGCATCCTGTCCACTGTTGGTTCCCACCTGTGCCCTGAACTCCCAGGATAGCCTCTGGTCACCCATGATCTTTACTGAAATAATGGAGTTAATAATTGTCTTACTTGTTTTTATTAATCTTTCTTAAGTGCATACAGGAATCACATGTATTTTAATTTTTAATATTATAATTATCTTGGTCTTCATTTAGAAAATGGTTGATGTTTTGTGATCAGAAATGTGCCATAGGAACTTACCTTTTGTTTAAATCGATTAGCTCGTGGTAAAACTGATTTCATTACACGTTGTTTGCTTAAAGTCGCAGTTTCCAAGAACCTATCAAAGACATGCATGAGGACTTGCCATATGTGTTTTGTTAAAAATGAATGTACTTGTCTATCTTTCAGATATTGTATTGAAAATCAGATAAGGCCAGGCACAGTGGCCCACAGCTGTAATCCTAGCACTTTGGGAGGCCTAGGTGGGCGGATCGCTTGAGGTCAGGAGTTCGAGACCAGCCTGGCCAGCATGGTGAAACCCCGTCTCTACTACAAATACAAAAATTAGCTGGGCATGTTGTTGGGTGCCTGTAATACCAGCTACTCTGGAGGCTGAGGCAGGATAATTGCTTGAACCTGGGAGATGGAGGTTGCAGTGAGCCGAGATCGCACCACTGGACTCCAGGCAGGGTGATTGAGTAAGACTCCGTCTAAAAAATAAATAAATAAATAATCAGACAAAATAAATTTTAAATGTAATATTCTCTTACATAAATTTTCACATGAAAATTCAGTTTTCTCTAAATAAACCAATAGTGTAAATATATCATCAGTTTTATCTATGAAGAAGAATTTTTCAAGAAATGTGATTCTTTCATAAAATCAGAGCCAGTTAGAGCTCCCGAGTAAATCATTGACTTGAGTTTCAATAGCATCTAAGGGACTCTTAGTAATGATGTTTTACCAAATTATTAAATACTTTCTGTTTAAAATATTTAGGGAAAAAGTATAAGCAATAAATCTACTTAAATGTCAAGTATATGGACATCACAGCTATTATAAATAACAATAATGCATGGATAGTCTCATATGCAGTTTTCTTCTAGGCTCAGAATATATTAAAATCTTGAAATCTGACAACATTCAGATAGATTCTATTATTTTGTATATCTATTTTAATAATAAATATGAAAGGATTGGATTTATTTGCTCTATTAAATATGTGAGTAATACAGTTCTTGAAGAATTATGATCTGAATACTGTGGGAGTATATATGTAATTTCAACAACACATCTACATTGTACATGTGTGTAAATTGGTTTGTAAGTTTATGTATATGTGTATAACTCTTTTCTCCTCATGAATATATATCTTTGGAGAATTTAAACATTCATTTCAAAACCTTCTGTATGTATTACATGATTAAAATTTATAATAACATATATAGTGTACAAAGAGATAGATTCCACAGAAACTATTCTATTACAAAATCTCTGCAGCTGAAGTTGGCTGACTCAGTAGGTACGAAGTTGTGATTCATTCAAATAAATATCTTCAAAGAAATTGACGGAAGGGACAACGGTGGACATGTTAAAGGATAGAGTCAGGAAACAAATGAACTTTTGAACCGTACTGACCTTTAAATCCCATCAAAACAATAACATAATCTGATTTTCTATGTCATCCATTTTTCCTGGCCCTGATAAAGAGCCTGCTTCTACCTATATCTTCAGAGATATTTCTCCATGGAATGACATCTCAGAAATCCATGCTGTAATTCATTAAATCTTTTATTTTGGCAACGGTAACATTTTGTACTTGTTTCTGAATACGTATTATGATCCTTTTAGATCAGATCTTTTGTGAAATACAAAAGCCATCCTATTATCTCTGAATCTTTAATCAAGGATTTACACAGAGTATGCTTTAAACAAATGTTATTTGTGGTAATATGGGCCCTTAATGAAATAATCCAGCAATAAATAAATATTTTAATTACTTAGAAAATTCAAACAATCAAGCTATACCTAGGCTACATTATATTATGACCATTGCTTGACTATATTATGTCACTTATATTTTGCTACCATTTACTTGTATGCTATTGTCTCAGATTCGGATTTTCTACATTTTAATAGCTCAGGAAGGTGCATACAGTAAGCAGAACATCTAATTAAAAGAATATCATTTCCAAATGTGCTTTTGAATTTATATGTGGAATCGTGTTAACTGTTCACAAATAGGAAAGGCAGAAGTCCATTATGGGAATAACATCTGATTTCTTTGAAAATTATCTTATGGACCTATTAGAACAGATAAGGGCAAAGTGGTATGTGATAGGTGAATAGTATTAGAAACCTTGGGAGTCAAACGTTGAAACAAAGGGAATTCAAAAAGTGGTTCAGAATAAACCACTGTCAACAAATCGCCATGAAGTGTGATGATATTGAAAGAAAAAATTGGAAAACCCAGACTGAATGATAAAATAGTTAATCCCTAAAGTGCCTGGCAGAGGAAGGAAAGTTCAAGCTAAATCAACGTAGTATCTTTCCTCAGCTAATGTATTAACTTATGAGGAGGCTAGATATTGAATTTTTAGTCCAGATCTTTCACTGTTTTTTCTAGAGAGAAGAATATTGGACAGTTTTCTACTTATATGTGATATTTTTATGAAATAGTGGAGGATGTATAATGTTGATGTAAATATAATTTTCTTTTTTTAAGTGTGTATTCAAATTGCCTAAATTAATGTTTAGGATGCTGGCATTTGGCATACAAGATTCAGCTTTGCAGAATAAGGACAAATGATCTCTCCAATAGTGATAACAAATATTGATATCAAACCACTGTGGAGTGATCATTTAAAAATATGTAGAAAAATTACCTAAAAGTTCTGGGAGAATTTGCAGCCATAAATTGCTTAATCAGTGTGCGAATAAGTTCGTGATCTCGGCTCACTGCTAACTCTGCCTCTCGGATTTAAGCGATTCTCCTGCCTCAGCCTCCCTAGTAGCTGGGACTACAGGCGCCCACCATCGTGCCCGGCTAATTTTTTTTTTTTTTTTTTTTTTTTTTTTGTAATAGAGACAGGGTTTCTCCACGTTGGTCAGGCTTGTCTTAAACTCCCGACCTCAGGTGATCTGCCCTCCTCGGCCTCCCAAAGTGCCGGGATTACAGGTGTGAGCCAACACGCCCGGCCATATATTTTACTTTTTTAGCATAACCGTCAAGAAGAGATTTGAAATGAATAGATATATTTTATTGTTGATGTATTACATAAATTTTTAATGGCTAGATGATGATTTCTGGAATTATTTGAATGCATCTTGACAAAAAGAAAAGCTTTCTAGAGCTTACTCATGAACAAATGATTGGTCAAAATAACAAAAATGAATAAAAAGGAAATTCATTATACTTTCATAACAATGTTTCTTAGTCATGCGTAAAGTATTACTGAAAGAATCCATATATGTCTTGTTTTTTCCAAATGTAATTATTCATGGTTTTAAATCACTATGGCAACATCACAGTATTCTAATTGACTATAGTAAATTCCTTTTCAGAGGAAATAATCTATCTAAAAGTGGTTTGTTATTAAAATTTAAAATAATAAACAGAAAATTGTATTATCCAATTAGTTGTATATTTCCACTGAAATAAATCTTGCTCTCAATTTCCAATACAGCAGATAATTTCAAGGTTGTATTAAATATGTAGCAGCTGGAGGTTGCCAAATGAATGTTTTGAATGAGCACATTTTAGTGAAGTGTGTACTATCTTTTTTGACATGCATGTAATCATAACACATTTTCTGGCAGCTGGGATCCCTAGGGCAAAATGAAGCTGCAATAGAAGATAAAACAACCTGCTTATGTAATGACCATAAAATAGTATGTATATTTTTCTGAAAAATGTCTCAATTGGATGACTGACTCTAGCTGAGGTCTTATTTTACAATTCGCATCAGTGAAGCATTTTCAAAATCCTGGGTATCTAGCTCTTTTAAACTAAATCTGAAATTTTATTTAACACATGAACAACATTTCTTAATAAAATGTTTTCTAAATAAAAAGATAAAATGATTTTAGTAATTTTAATTTTTCCTGCCACAAGCATATGGAACCAAAGTCATACAGGGTTTGGTGGTTTTTTTTTTTTAATTTTAATTATAAATTCAGTCTTAGAATTTGAATGAATACATGGGGAAAGCATTTTTGTGTGAAATACTCATTAGAAATAGCTTTCTTTCCCCAGAAAAGCCTATAGTAAGCCACTGGGTTTGAATAGTATGAATAGTAGTTTTGTTTTGTTTTGTTTTGTTTTAATTTCCCAGAGTCAAACTTTACCAGTAAAATAAAAAGTACACAAGTGAGTAAAACTTCCTGAGGTCTGGAACATGCTGCATGAGTGCCCACATCCTTTCTCACCACATCAAAATCATGCTCTCTGGACCAGAATAATAGATAAGTCCTGTAGGTGGGCATTTGTGGTTTATTTCCTATCACTCTGTTGAGAGCATTTAAGTTATGAAACATATCTTTTATATATCTTAGATAGTTATTTAGCTTACATGATATTCTCCAGGGATGACCATAGTGATTTTTATTCATAAGGACTATCACGTGTTTTATGTAACAAATTTAAAAAGGTTACCTACATTTATACCTTTTTGCATCAGGCTTTCTATTCTTATTCATCACATCTCTTCTTGATCTGCATTAGTGTTATGTGCATTTAATATTTGAGAATGTCTAATTATACTGTAGAAGGAGAAAAATATACAAGATAGATGAAATTTATAAGATATCCTGGTACAGAAAATTCATATTGCAGCAGATTTCAAAATATAGGTTAACATAAAATGCTTTTAGTATGTATACTAATGTGGGACATTACAGAAATAGGCAAAATGCATTGAATAGATGATAATACATTTAGGAAAAATATCTATGATTTTCAGATGAGTAATAACAAAAAAGAAGAAGGCTAGCATTTATATAGCTTATAATATTAAATGACAGAAAGAGAAAGAGTAAAAAAAGCCAATGGCAAATAAAAATTCTTATAGATATATTAACTCTCACACATAGAACTTGGTATTTGGGAGACAATAACAGAAAAGAGTGTGACATTTCGAGAGGTTTGAGTTTCTTGAAACTGTCTTGAATACATTTAGTTATTCATATTTTGGGAGGTACATATCTATATTTCTATTTCTCTAAAATATGTTTAATTATAAAGGCGCTACAAGTATTAGCATACTGATATTGACAATATTTTCTAAATGTTTAAATATACTATATATTTCTGACTGTATTAATTTTTCCTTTCTAATGTCAATACTTATCATTTCTTAGTTTTCTTTGATCATTCTTATTGAAATTTTCCCATTAAAATATTTTAAAATATTATTTCCCTAGATTTAAAAATCTGTTTTTCTCTTTTGAGTTTTTAGCTAATTTGTCCCTTTTTATTTGTATTATCTCCTTCTTTCTATAGAACTAATATTTATTTATTATGTTTTAGCTTTAGTATTTCAGTGCTTATTGTTTTTAACTTACTTTTTTATTAAAAAATAATATAAATTTCCTCTGAGTACTGCTTTGCTATCTTTCTGTTTGCTTTTTGGATATATAAGCCCTTGATTAATGCAATAATTATTTTGGATATGGCCTTTATCTTTACATGGTTGCATTTTTTTAAGGAGATGATGTTAACATTTAATTATTAAACAGTCATATTTCAATATGAACAGATAATGCAGTCATAATATTGGTACTTGTTGAACCAAATACAAAACAATTTTACATGCCAAATGTCATATGTATATATGTATATAGTTCATGTGTAAATATATAACTAGACATGTACATAAAACCAATGTTTTAAACTATATTAGTTAAATTTTATGTTCTCTATTATTCAATGGACCTAATAAAGACAGAGTTTGTTGTTATATTTGTTTAGTCCACTAATTTATAGTATGTTTGTTGAAAATTTTTTGACCCATCTGTTCAAATTTATAAAAAATCAGAACTCATAAATTCATTATAAATTATGCCCTTTACTGTAAACCTCATTATTCCATTTAAATTCTCTTCCCTATCTTTCTGTTCAAAATAGCATTGATATTGTTTTGTGTGTTTTTTTTTTAATATTCTGGCCTTACTGAATCAGGTTCATACTAACATTGAAATTACTGGTATATTTATTTTTTCACCAATAAAAATACAATATTTTATATTTTCACTCTAAAAAAACTGTGCCATTTATTGTCAGTTTATTATGTGATGTAATTTATATTCATTCTTTTTTTTTGGAGTTCCAGTGGGCTTTTATTGAGATAAATTAACAAAAATCAAGATTTTACGATAATTTTTGAACCTTATAAATTCAGCAGACTCTGGTCCATATATGTGTACATACAACATAACACATCCCAACAAAAACTGAGCCCCACTGGAACATCTGCCAATTAACAAAAAGCCAATTTTCCCTTGCCCAGTGTTCCTGAAATTTTGAGTTCCCACTATTCACTTCTTAGTAGAACTGGTCCCTTGTGGCTAGAGACACTGGAATTCTCTGCCATTTTTACAGAACAAAAAATAATTTTTTTCCTTTATTTCAAAAAAGGGAACAGTGACTTTGTTTTCTCCAGGCACCCCATCCCCCACAACCAATGGTTAAAATACAGCGGCCTGTGTCTTAATAACCCAGCCCTACTCCCTCCCTTGCCCAGCATTGTCTACTGGATAATTTAAATGCACTTCTCTTGTAATCTATCAGCTGTGGAGGGGCAGAGTCCAGGTGTCAGGCTAGCTCCCTCTGACCTCATGAATTGTGACAACCTTTGGACACTTAGCTCTTTACCTGAAAGATGAGTTTTTAGATCAGAAAGTAGAGTAAATTTTCTTTAGGAGTTTTAAAAAACTATCTTTAGAGATAAAAAGTACAACTACAATTCCACAGAAGTCTGCTAAAGTTCACCAAAAAGCTGACTTAATTCAGCTCTCATGAGGCCAGTAATTTTGATAAAGGTATTTGGCAAGAAAATGATTCCACAATAACAAATTTACAGATACCTCGAATGTTGAAAAAATAGCAAATTAAAATAACATGGCTTAATTCCCAATAACTTATTTCATTGTTTGTTACTCATCTAGAGGGTCAGGAGTGTGGCTAAAGGCAGTTTCTGATGAGGTTATGAGCTTCCAAAGTGTTTCTAAATTCTTAGTGCAGACACCCTCCCTTTTGGGGCAAAGCACCCTCTCTCCCACATCTACTAAAGAAAACCCAAAAAACCAAAAAATTAAAAAATTAAACCAACTACCCAAATTGAAAGTATTACTGAAGTAAAACCTCTAATGAGGAGTGGCATCTAAACTATCTGGAATACCACTACTGGACACGGTCTTGTAGAGGCAGCAGTCCAGTTTTGGTGCTTGACTCTTTAATAGGAATTGTTAAATGGAAAGATGCTCTAAGGACTCGGTCAAAGCCAGGACTCTTCTTTTTTTTTCTTTTTTGGTCCCTCATAATAAGGAGCACTGTTACTGTTACCCCTTTTCCAATGCCTCCTGATTGACCTAGTACACTGGGTTAAAAGGGAATTGAAACATTAAAAAAACACAAAGTTCACTGGTTTTGATTCATCTCACTCCTTTTGCCTGGAGATCAGGCCAAACATCAAGCATGCTGGGAGGGGCACAATTTAAAGCAACACTATTGATTGTAAAGCATTTACCAGCAATTTACAGTACAAAATGACAGACAACAATTCTTGTTACAATGCAAGAAAATGACAAGCAGCTTTCTGTAGCATGAAAGTTAACAGCTCTCAGGTTGCCCATTCCTGCAAAAGAGTATGTATCAAGGTGGGCAGAGGGCAACACATTTACACACTAGAGGAAATGATCCATAGAAAATTAAGCTCCAGAACTGCTAACGTTACCAAAGCTGGTACTGGCTAATATATTCTGAAATGCAAATCTGCGCTTTATATATATATTGCTCAACAACACTGCCATTCAACAGAATTCCCACACTGCAAGGCAGATTAATCCTTGCCCCCATTTGCAGAGCTTCAAATATTCCTCAAACTTTTAGAAAGTGGGGAGAAGCAAAACCAGAGCTTCTCAAAAAAAAAAAATATATTGAATTATCAATGTTTTGAAGCTTCCTTGCTCTCTCTGGTAAATCTACTCCAAAGGTACTAGATGAGACAGTGTGGCAGCAAAGAGTACATCCCAGATTTCTGGGGCCCTTTACTAATACAGGGTACCATAGAAATCTGCTCTCTATAGCAAGAGGCCAAAGTACTTTCTAGAATTTGTGTGGCATAACACAGCCCCTCTCATCATTAGCTGTTCCTAAAATCACTCTAATACCCTTAATCCCAGCAACTTTCATCCAAAATATCTATCTATCTATCTATCTATCTATCTATCTATCTATCTAAACCCAGAAAAAAAAAAAAACTTACGAAGTCTATACAAGTATACACACCCAATTTTCTACAGGACATGCTTTGCCACAGAGGACAGGGGGTCAAGGCTCTGACATGTTTACACATCAAGTGCCATACTGCTATGGGAGTCGTGTGTAAACAAGTCTTTAGTGTCTGCTGTAGAGCACAAAGGCTTGTCATATGGCTCCTGCAATGATAGACTGCTCTTTCCTTTGGGAGTGATGATGTTTTACCTACTCAGCCCAGAAGAACTTTTTACTTGGGAATTTTTTTTTCTTTTTTTTTGAGACGGAGTCTCGGTCTGTTGCCCAGGTTGGAGTACAGTGGTGCAATCTCGGCTCACTGCAACCTCCGCCTCCCAGGTTCAAGCAATTCTCCTGCCTCAGCCTCTCAAGTAGCTGGGACTACAGGTGTATGCTGCCACGCCTGGCTAATTTTTTGTATTTTAGTAGAGACAGGGTTTCACCATGTTGCCCAGGCTGGCTGTGAACTCCTAAGGTCAGGCAATCCACCCGCCTTGGCCTCCCAAAGTGCTGGGATTACAGGCGTGAGCCACCGTGCCCAGCCAGGATTGTTTTTTTAAAATACATGTATTTACAGTGTGGATGAACTGCAGTTGTATATCAACTCTTCCACATAAAGAAAAAAAAATGGTGTCTAAAATTACTAATGAGTTTTATCTTCCAGCCCTGGGCTTGAGTATTGGGTAGAAAGGGAAGAGCCTTCAACTTGAAACTAAAATGAAAAGACAAAATATTTTAAAAGAAAACGAAAGAAAAAAGGAAAGAGTTACTATTGTTGATTCCTTGGGCTATGTCTAAAAGATGATATTCTGAATGGTCTCATAGCATAAGGCACTTCGCACAAATAAGTAATAAGCTCTTCAGGTTTTCAAAACGGATGAGTAATCAGGGAGAAGTTGAAATGCACTCGAGAGTCAGCTGTTGGAGAATTTTGAAATCATAGACAAACTTGTGTGTTCAATAAGATTCTTCTCTTTTTAGGGTTTCTCCCCTTCTCTTCTTTCTTTTCCTTCCTTGTCCCCTTTCCCCAGAAAACATTTTTTAAAAACCAGCAGTTAGTGCAACTAATGTTCAGTCAGCACATAGTGCAAACAAGTGGAACCAAAAAGGTATATTCCTTCTTCTCAGCCTTTTTCTCATCAGCAGTTAAAAAAGAAAAAAAATGTCTGAGCTCTTTTAAGTCTTCATGGTTCCAAAATAAAAGATGAAAAACCCACAAAGAGAAGAGCATTCCCCTCAAAACCATGTGTCACAGATCCAAACGAGCCGTCTGTAGTTTGTCAAAGCATGCTTGTTAAGGCTTCTCATCTACAGACTGGCTGTGGTGTTCTGCCACATACAGGCTCTTGTCAATGTTGTTTGAATAGGTTTAATTTCTGTTCCCAGCTGCTCCTCAATACTTTTCAGGTCGAAGCAATCATCATATGTGATCAAGTTGATGGCTAAGCCAGGATGACCAAAGCGACCTGATCTTCCAATATGATGGAGACAGGTCTCTTCCAGCTTTGGGAAATCAAAGTTTATTATCACATTCACACCTTGTATATCAATACCTCGGGTAAACAGATCAGTGTAAACAAGATTGCATCATAAGCCATTTCAGAAATCATGAAATACACGATTTTGATGTTCCTGCCTCATTTTAGCATGAATATAGAAGCAAGAATAACCTAGTTGAGAAGTCTTGGCTAGCAATTCAACTTCCTGAGAGGAGTTACAGAAAATGATCGACTGGTTTATCTGAAGCCTGGAGAAAAGTGTGTTGAGGCAGTGTACTTTTTGGAGCTCAGTTACACATGCATAGTACTGGGTTACTCCCTTTAGAGTTAGTTCCTCCATCAGGTTAATCTCATAGGGTTTCTGCAAGTGGGAATTCATGAACTTCTGTACACTAAGAGGGAAAGTAGCAGAATGTAGTAAAGTCTTCCTGTTTTTAGGTAGCATGAGAATAATATCCTCCATTATCTGCACAAAATCCTGTGACAGCAACTTATCTGCCTGCTCATCTAGTACTATCATCTGGACATGATCAACCTTTGCTACTCTTTCTTTTTTTTCTTCTTCTTTTGAGATGGAGTCTCCCTTTGCTGCTCAAGCTGGAGTGCAGTGGTGTGATCTCAGCTCACTGCAACCTCTGCCTCCCCAGGTTCAAGCGATTCTCCTGCCTCAGCCTCCTAAGCAAATGGGACTGCAGTCACATGCCACCAAGCCTAGCTAATTTTTGTATTCTTAGTAGAGACAGGGTTTCGCCACATGGGCCAAAATGGTCTGGATCCCTTGACCTCGTGATCTGCCCACCTGAGCCTCCCAAAGTGCTAGGATTACAGGTGTGAGCCACCATGCTCGGGCTACTCTTTTCTTAGTAACAGCCAGGATTCTCCTAGGGCTAGCAATCACTACGTGCATTGTATCATCAAGCCTGATTATGTCATCTAGCAAATTGGTTCCTCCTGTGGTTGCCATCACTTTCGCCCCTCCCATGTGTTTCCTGACCTGGATGCAAATTTGACTGACCTGTAGAGCAAGTTCTCTAGTCGGAACAAGCACAGTTGCTTGTATATTGTGCTTCTTCAGATCTCGCCGTTCAAGTAAGGGAATGAGGTAGGCTCCACTCTTGCCTGTTTCATTTTTTGCTCTAGCTAAGATAGCCCTACCAGATAAAGCAATGGGAATGCTCTCCTCCTGAATAGGAGGTGGCTTTTCCCAGCCCATTTCAAAAATTCCTATCAGTAACTCCCGTTTCAAACAATAATCTTCAAACTCATTTTCTTGTGTGGAGTGTGGAGGTCACATCCGAAGTTTTGATTCTCAGATCCTTCACAGGGAGTTTTAAAGTCTTTTTCCAGTCATCACCAGGCCTAATAGTGGTGGTCATACACTGTGCTTGCTACTGGGTGCCATTATTGACTGTGCTAGTGTTTTTTAGCTGGTTCATCTGTTGCTGTGTCTGTGTGCCCCCTCCTCCAGGGCCACCACTGGGTTTCACAGGGCCCCTCCGCTGACCATTTTGACTGGACAGATCCATTATAACAAGGTTCTCTGTTCTGGCCGTGCTCATGCTGTTTTAGTTGCAAAGGTGTCTTTCAAACTTCAAAATTTTGAAAGTCAGTAGAGAAATTCTAATAACAGTTTATTAGGCTCTCCAAAACAAAGAGAAAAATATAAGTCTTGCTCAATAAATGAGTCCCTGTTGCAATGCAGGCAAGCACCTGTAAGTCTCTGAACAGTAAGCAGCAACTTTGCTCTCTTGCACAGAATAAGCTTTTTATTTTTGAAAAGCCCTCTGTGAAGCTTGAGTTACATCTGAATTCACTCACATCAATTAACGAGGCCGCTCGGAACCCTTGGTCCTTTATTGTTGACTTGAAGCTCCCCAAATCTATATTTAGTCTTAACTGTCACATTTGATCTTAGTTCTTTCGGTTGCTTCTCACTTAGTGCTGCATTCTTTAGTACTGTAAATTACATATAAATTTATTTATTTATTTTTTAAATTTTATTATTATTATACTTTAAGTTTTAGGGTATATGTGCACAAGGTGCAAGTTTGTTACATATGTATACATGTGCCATGTTGGTGTGCTGTACCCATTAACTCGTCATGTCATTTAGCATTAGGTATATCTCCTAATGCTATCCCTTCCCACTCCCCCCACCACACAACAGGCCCCAGTGTGTGATGTTCTCCTTCCTGTGTCCATGTGTTCTCATTGTTCAATTCCCACCTATGAGTGAGAAGCTGCGGTGTTTGGCTTTTTATCCTTGCGATAGTTTGCTGAGAATGATGGTTTCCAGTTTCATCCATGTCCCTACAAAGGACATGAACTCATCCTTTTTATGGCTGCATAGTATTCCATGGTGTATATGTGCCACATTTTCTTAATTCAGTCTATCATTGTTGGACATTTGGGTCGGTTCCAAGTCTTTGCTATTGTGAATAGTGCCGCAATAAACATATGTGTGCATATGTCTTTATAGCAGCATGATTTATAATCCTTTGGGTATATACCCAGTACTGGGATGGCTGGGTCAAATGGTATTTCTAGTTCTAGATCCCTGAGGAATCGCCACACTAACTTCCACAATGGTTGAACTAGTTTACAGTCCCACCAACAGTGTAAAAGTGTTCCTATTTCTCCACATCCTCTCCAGCACCTGTTGTTTCCTGACTTTTTAATGATCACCATTCTAACTGGTGTGAGATGGTATCTCATTGTGGTTTTGATGTGCATTTCTCTGATGGCCAGTGATGATGAGCATTTTTTCATGTGTTTTTAGGCTGCATACATGTCTTTTGAGAAGTGTCTGTTCCTATCCTTTGCCCACTTGCTGATGGGGTTTTTGTTTTTTTTTCTTGTAAATTAGTTTGAGTTCATTGTAGATTCTGGATATTAGCCCTTTGTTCTTTTTCTGTGCAGAAGCTCTTTAGTTTAATTAGATCCCATTTGTCAATTTTGGCTTTCGTTGCCATTGCTTTTGTTGTTTTAGACATGAAGTCCTTGCCAATGCCTATTTATTCAATAAGATATGTAACAATTGTAAAATATGTTATATGGGTTGTCTACTAATTTTACTATTATTTTAAATAATTGATGCTTTTAATCAACATTTTAATTTAAAAAATAAAATAATAAACAGAATTTTTTATTTTGTATTGATGTTACTAATTTAAATATACTGTTCTTTCAACATCAGTGAACAAACATATTCTATAAAAGGTAGAAGAGGGGTTCTTTTTCATGTTTGCTACATGTTCTATTTTCTGACCTGACAGATTTACAGAAATCTTGAGCATCGATTTCCTTTGCATAGGTCATCTCTTTTTCTTTCATGACTTTAGCATCAATTTGTATGTTTGTTTTTACTTCAGTTAGGGAGAGTTTGTCTGTTTAGCTATCTTCATGAAGTTTTTGTGTAACTAATAATGGTTTCATTATTGGACAGTGTTAACATTGATACATTCTTAAATATCATTTTAAAAGGATTTTATGACAAAAATGATGGAATAAACCTAATATTTTGTAAGCCTGTTTGGGAAATACTGAAAACTATCTAAATATATGATAGAACAAGAACTACACATACAATATAAATGAATATGTATATATATATGTTTTCTGAATAAGGGTATTTAATTTCATGGGGAAATCATGCTTAACATGGTGCTCATTCTGCAGTAATAAAATATTTTTAAACTGAATATAATTTTTGAATAAGGGTATTCAAAATAATAATAATTAATTATATTTTAAACTTGACGTTTGTTTATTGAATATATTTATCACTGGCTTAATTTTAGCATATAGATAGCATATAGATACTATATTTTTGTTAACATGAAACATTAGAGAACAAAATTGTGATACAAAGATGATTTTGACAGACTAGAAAAATAGACCACATCTGACAAGTGACCTCTAATACCTGCAAGTGAAAGCCATGAAATTAATTTCAAAGAACCAAATGGCCATAACAGCAGATTATATGAAAACAAAAATTCTTATGGACTTCAGTTGACACAAACATCAATGACTTAATATTTTGACGTAAATGCCGAAGTAGTTCATGTGACTTTAGTCTAAATTAGTAGAAGCGCAGTGGTCAGCATAAAATGCGTGGCAGACCTGCTGGTTTTCTTCTTTAGACTGACTGTATTACTTATTTGCTTTTTGTTGGACCATGTTTATTGGCATTGACAAGGCCGGACCTGCTACGAAGTAACTGGATTTAATTTGAGAAACTCCAAACATTCTGGTAGACAAAGGACAAAAAGAATGGCAAGATTTGCTTACCTGTTGTAAGGAAGAAAAAACAAAAAGACACAAATAGAGACATAACAATTAAAATTTGGTGAAATTGTGTAGAGGATGCAATCCCAGTTACAGTAATAGCATATCTGCACCATCATGTGATGTGTCTGCAAAATTTTAAACCATCTCTCCTGAATACGGTTTTGCATTTTATTAAACCTTTACAAACAGAAATAAGTAATTGCTTAACCAATGAATATTTTTAATTCTTATCCAAAATACTTAAAATTACAATAATATAGAATATGAATTACTAAACATGTTTTAATATTTTTAATAGTTTATAAATTCATAAACAGCATGAGTTCTAGAAGAGAACAAAAATATCTACTATAAAATTTTTTTTGCATTTTACCTTATAAAAAAATATTCCAAAGTCGTATTTTACCATCATAAATACAATTCTAATGAGCAGAAATTAAATCTGTCAGTCTAATGTATTGAATAAACCTACATTCATAGTTTATTGTTCTTTGTCTTTACTGTTGATGTAAGCTTTTGTTTCCTGACACTTTGGATCCCCCTTCACAGCTTTTGCTCTGTCTCTCAGAAATGTATAGGATAAATGTGGCAGGAAAAATTAACCTGCATGTCTCCTTCCCACTGCAGGGCGTAAAATAAGCACTTTACACTTTGAAGTCCCCCAAAATAAATGATAAATAAAAATAAAATGCAGATCAAAATGCAAAGACATAGGCATGGACATAGCAACTTAATAAAAGTAATTGCAGGTCTGTGAGGCACCAGTAGGTCTTAAAACCCTGGCAGTGGAGAAAGTCAAACCTGGAATTCCAGCCAAAGTCCCCCCTCTTAAGTCAGGCATGTTTCTGAACCATTCATGGTTTCAACTGTAAAATGGGAGTGTTTTAAATAAGTGATTCATGTTGTAAGCATAGTAAAATTGCTGGTATATATTAAATTATGAATTAATGTTAGTTTTTTATCATTATTATTATGTCAATATATTCACAAAAGATAATATACTTTATTTCCTGGGTTGTTATGAGAATGAAGATAATATTGAAGGAGTATGAAATTTATATATTGTGAATCCATTAAAAGATAAAAGACTTAATAATTAATCTTTGCTTTTATTAAAACTTTCTAATTTTTTTTCAAATATATATGCATCTCTAAATAAGTTTCCAAAAGTTTTGGGACTTCTAGAATTAGTTGCTGCTAATATATAAAATAACAGAGTTGATATTTAAAGTTCCAACTTCTAAAATAGTGTTTGCCACACATGTAAATGTTATATACTATTGTTAGAACTTAGATAAATATAAAAAATTGAAAAGGGCAATATTGGTCTTTGAAAATGAAGATCATTTGAAACACTAAGCCTTTGGCATTTACAAAAAACAAAATTGGATAAGGCTATGTTTAAATATTTTTAACTATTTTATTGGATTAGTCTATAGGTTGTAAATACATTTATATTACCATTGTTTTAAATTACTCTGTTCAAACCATATTCAAATGAATTTGAATATAAATGTATTTACAACTTGTAGATTGTAAATACATTTATATTAGCATTCTTTTAAGTTACTCTGTGTTTTTAGTAGTTTCTGTTCATTTTTCACAGTAAAACTATATTCTAAAGTAATAATATGCTGTAGTTTCAGGACTTACTTGATATTTTGCTTTTTATACGTTACAAAGTTATCAAAATGTGTATATAAAATTTAAGAAATGAAGAATATGTCATGTCCCCCCCAAATAAAACAATTACTTGAGAGTTGCATAAATTAGCACTTGCTTTAAAATCCACAAGATTTTTAAAAATTTAATGAATCTGTAAAAGTTGATCAAACTGACATTTACAATTACTCCTTACCAACATTAAAGGCTAATAAAATAATTTTAAAAGACTTTAAATTTATCTACTCTTAAATTGTAACTTATCAGACTAAGGCAGGTAATAAGAAGCACACATATAGTTATTATGTAGGTTACCTTATTATTAGTTGCATGATCTGAAGAAAAAATTATAAGTTCAGATTCACACAGACTAGATGGAGAAACAGTGTTTGAAAATATAAGTGATTGTAATAATTTTTACTAGATAGTGGTAAAGGAAGAGATTTTATGGGCCGAGATGAGAAATTTAAGAAAAGTAATAGTCTGAAAATTCCAGTGTCAGTGGCAAAAATAATCAGTGACACAAAATATGTGTAAAATAGCAATAAATGACAATTGGAACTACATAAGCTAGTCAATGGAGTTCCTCAAATGCCTAACCACCTATCATTTAAGAATGGGAAACTTTTAAGGAGCCAAAGTAAATAAAAACACAGCATATGTGTTGCTTTTGAGAAAAGAGACTGAACATAAGGAGACGATTTAAGACACTATTGCAACAGTCCTGGTGAGATAAAACTAAGAATATGAATTTATGTTGTAATTGTAGGACTAGAAATGAGAGAAGAGTGTAATTGCATATGTAAATTCCACAGGTCTTGGCTGTTTGTATTCCCCTGAAAAGTGAAGATTGAGAAATATGAGGCAGAGACACCAAGCAAATAGGGAGGAGAAATCCCATCATTTCCAGCATTCTCAGCAATGCTTGTTTTTCATTCTTCAGTTGGAAAACAAGACATTTGTTAAATTATGTCTCTCCTCTTTCCTTTTCCTTTCCCCATTCTTTCTCTATTCCTACCTGCACACAACTACACATAGGCATACACACATACTCACACACGTAAGCAATTACAATCAACATAATAGCAGTCATCATCCTCATTGCCACCATCACCACCAACATCTTTAAACCCTGCCATCCTGTTTCAGATTAATAATGTTAAAAGAAGAAAACCTTTCTACAGTTAAATTTTACAGAGTTTAATTGAGCAAAGGACAATTCACAAACCAAGCAGCCTTCAAACAAGATTAGATTCAGAGATACTCCAGCACTGTCCCACGGTCATAGAGCCTTTATGAACAGGAAAAGGAAAGTGACATGCAGAAAACAGAAGTGAGGTATGGAAACTGCTGGATTGGTTCCAGCTCAGAGTTTGCCTTATTTGAGTATGGTTTGAACAGTTGGCCACCTTTAACTGGCTGAAACTTGGTGATTGGTACAAGAGTAGGTTGCAGTCTGTTTACACACCCAGTTAAGATACTGTTCACTATGCACAGAGAAACCTTTACTGAACTTAAAATATGTAAGGACACAGCTTTAGGCTAAACTTAATTTAATAATTCATATAATTTTACCCCATTTCAGGGGTAGGCAGGTGAGATGTAGTTTTATTCAACAGCTCTCTCATCAGCAGCTTACTCACGCTAGCTGTCTCATGTTGTCCACCTTTAACTCAGCTTTCTGCTCCAGCTGTGTCTCATATCAGCAGCCGGCTCTGTGGCTCTTGCCACCCCCATGCCTGAAGCTGTACTCCCTGGCCTGCAAGGCCAGCTCTATCAGAGTCAGCAGCTTCACTCTTTCCCTCTGGGCGCAAGCTGGTTCCTGGATCCCCCCTGCTCACCTTCAAGGTGACTGGCTCTCCTTTACAGGGGTCAGTAGCAATACTGTCTCTCTGGGTGTGTGTGAGATGAGCTGTGCCATGCCCTAGCTTCCCCCTGTCCCTCTACAAGATGGACAGCTTTAGCACTCTCTCTTTCTCTGGCTGCAAGAGTGCCTGTACAGTGTCAGCAGGGCAGTTATACCTTTTTCAAACAATAGTGGCTCCAAGCCATGTATGAGCTTACACAAACAGGTTATATAACAAGTGGAGTGATATGCCTGCACTCCAAACTCGCTGAGTCACTCTGGCCCAGATGTCTGCGTCAGCCTATTATTGACCAAAGTACACCCATGTACCTTACACATACCTTAGCCTCAAATTATATATTTTTAAATTTTTGTCTTGAACTATTTATTAGTGTATTTTTTTCTCACATTTGTCTACTAGTCTTCTCTAAATATGTCAAAATTTTCTTAATTTACTATTTTTCTGTTTTTCCACCTCTAGAAATGTATTCTGTGCATGTCAAAATACACCTCACGTTTTGTATTTTTCCCAAATACAATATTTTTTGAAACTATTCTCATCTTTTCCAATATGCTGTAATCTAATCTTTAAGCAGGTCTGCTGGATTGCTAGCACAACAGCTTAGACTGGTTGCAGAGCCTTCTCTTCCTCTGGGCCTCATACAAAATGAGTAGTTTTGCAGTCACACGGTAAGTGGGCTGGAGTAAAAGAGTCAAATAAGGAACATATTGTCTTAAAAATCCAAATAGGCTCACTAGGCCTATTGTGTGTTTCTTTTTTGGTTGTAGGAGGTGCCAGATGCAACAACTTTTCCCTCACCTTAGAAGGGATATTTCAACATGCCCCACACCACTGAACTCCTAGAATTTCCACTGAAGTAGAACCCCCCTGATGCCTCGTGAATTTTTATCAGATGTATTTTCTACCCTTTGACACACAAAAGTTTTACTAATAAGTAATAATAGTGGCTGCTTCTTGCACACAAGTTTCAATCAGAATAACTTAATCAATGTAATGGGCCAATGTAATTCATCTGTGAAAGGAAAAAGACATCAAGATCTCTGTAAACTAAATGATGACATCAAGCTGAAAAGCTGATGAACCTGTGAGGTAAGACAGTAAAGGTGTATTGCTGGCCTTATCAGATGAAAGCAAACTGTCTCTGTTATTTCTTATGAATAAGGATGGGAAAAAGGCATTTGCCAGATCAATAGCTGCATACAGGTACCAGGACGTGTCTTACTTTTATGAAATGAAACCACATCTGCTACAGCAGCTGCAACTTGAGTTTCCACTTGGTCAGGTTTACAATAATCCACAGTTCTTTCAGAGGTTCATCTGTCTTCTGCACAAGGCTTAAGTAGGCAAGTTGAATGAGAATGTGGTGGTAATCAACATACTTACATCTTTAAAGTTTTTGATGGTGATAGTGATCTCTGCCAGCCCTGTAAGTATGCAGTATTGGTTGTTATTTGCTATTTTCTTAGGTAGAGGCAGCTCTAATGGCTTCCAGTTAGCCTTTCCCATCATAAGAGCCCTCATACCACATATCAGGAAACCAATATGGAAATTCTTCATGCTGCTAAGTATATCTATTTCAATTATGCATTCTGGAATTGAAAAAATAACCACAAGATGAGTTTAGGGACCCACTGGACCCACTCACTTTGAGACAGGTCTGAAGTAAAACTCTGTCTAGGCTGGATGGGGTGGCTCATGACTGTAATCCCAACACTTTGGGAGGCTGAGGCGGGTGGATCACCTGAGGTCAGGAGTTCAAGACCAGCCTGACCAACCTGGTGAAACCCTGTCTCTACTAAAAATACAAAAATTAGCCAGGCATCATGGCACACGCCTGTAATCCCAGCTACTCGGGAGGCTGAGGCAAGAGAATTGCTTGAACCCAGGAGGCAGAGGTTGCAGTGAACCAAGATCGTGCCATTGTACTCCAGCCTGAGCGACAGAGTGAGACTGTCTCAAAAAAAAAAAAAGACTAAGACTGTTGCAGGGCCTTCAATGCAGGCTGATTTCTTCCTCTTTCCACTCCTGTTTCCCTCCCTCTTCTCCCAGAAGTGTTTATCCAAAAAACATCTGCACAATAAAGAATAGAAACCTGCATGCAAAAATTCACCTAGGAAATGGCTTTTTAGAGAAACCAATAAGTGACAATCTTAAAAAGAAAGCTGTATTACGGAATACCTCACTATCAGCCTAACAATGAGGGTCCCATCTATGGCAGCACATCTTACAAAAGGGGCAGTACAACTACTAGCACTTACACTAGTGGCATATATAATGACATATACTGATGGAAATAATTCATTAACTTGGGATACATCAAGCATTTTAGATATATGGGGGACATAATGTACTTGATGGCTATCGATAAAAGCAACAGAGCTCTGGAAAGAATATAATGTAAATTTGAGCCAGATGAATTGCTAACTGAATGCTAAATGTGTAACTAGATGTCCTCTGGGTACTTTACACTGTTTTCCTAAAATAAAAGGGAGAAAAAAAATCTGGGGACAAGACCTGGGATTTAATCAAAAGAATAGCCAAGCTCCAAAGAGTATTAAATTCCCAAACAGGGCAGATCTGTTTGGCCAAGTTCATGAACCAGTTACAAAAGCATAAAACGTTGACACATAATATGAGGCAAACAGCATCTGGGTTGATAATAATCAAACTGTGAATCATCATATTTTCTTGAACCCAATGAGCCTGGAAAAGTGGCCTTGTCCTCCTTTTTGAGATCTAGTGTTTTCTCCTTGCTTGGAGCTGATGCAGAAGAAGTTTCTTCTCTCCTAAAACATACCATGTTTCCCTATCCCAATTCTGCTCTTAGGCCTTCTTCTTGGAAGGATGTCTATTGCTAAAAGTAAGCAACAGTATAACCTCATCAGTGATCTTCTGGCTCTGATAAGAAAAAAGGACTAAATATCTAAGGCAGCTGTAAGGTTTAGCGGTATGTACCAGCAGGAGTCAGAATACAATCAAATTAGGAACACATTTCTGGATACGTGAGTGAAAATTCTGTAAAGGGCCACATGAGACTGTGCAAAGTTGCCACTACAATGGCTCCTAGATGTATTGTAAAAGTTATATCTAATACTAAATATAGTTAGTACATCAGAATTATTGTGACAGACCATAGAAGAAGTATTTAAAATGCCCAGAGAAATATACAAGATAGAATGGATATGTTATCTATTCTGACATATACATGTACAACAAATAATTATGTAAAACTGACATATACAACAAATAATTATGCTCCATTAGAAGAAACAGGATACGTGTCTTACTAAGACAAAAAGGAATGCATTGGAAAGAAAACATGGCATCTGTCTTCCATAGATAAGGAATGATAATATAGGAAATTATTAAGGACATAAGCTTGATGATAGCTATGAAGATATTGATTTTACTCTTAATAGAAGGTAATACATTGGTCTGCCAAAATTTCATGGATACTAGAGAAAGACAAGATTCTCCTGGATCAGAGACAAATTTGTACTTACAGCAATATCCATAGTCAGAGTAATATTAAAGTTATTGGCAAGCAGAAGCAAGGTGGCTTTTTGTTTGGAAGAAAATATGACCTGATTTCTCAGAACTACTAGCTGCATAAACAATCCTGAGAAAGGTCCAGAATGAATGAGTAGTTACAGTCTTTCAATCTTGACAAATCCAACAGTATGTGTAGGAGTGCGAGGGACCCATGCTGGACTCTATCCAAATAATCAGTGTGCATGGCAGGGCTCCAAAATAATAGAGTCCAGGTGGATGCAATTATTGTAATAAGTGGCAAGTAGCAAGGTCAGACCATCACAGGGAGACCTGATCCTCAGAGATTTATAACAACAATTAAGAGCTGGCCAAGATGGATAGCCTCATTCCTCCTAGGTCCTTCCTCTTGGTACTAAAATATACTGAGCCAAAACAACAAACAAGCATAGGAAAAACTGGAAAAGTTGGAAGGAAGTTGGCAGACTACTAAAAGACCTTGTGCTTTGAGGAATGACTCAGCAATGGGTCCTTGGTTTCCTTACTGGCTTTTATATATCTCAGACAGGACATGGCAGAAGTCTACAAGCCAGAAACTCCAATAGGCAATGACAAATAAAAGTACACACACAAAAAACCTGACTCTGTAGCCATAGGACTGAGAAAAAAATTGGCCTAAAAAAACAGGAAACATTTTTCATAATACAAACTATACTCCAGTCAAACAACCTTAGAAAACCATTCTCTTCATGTCCCCATAATATCAGCAGTGATGAATGGGGAGTTGAGCATTTACTCCACCTTTCCTACATCCAATTAATGATTCAGAGGTTAGATTTATCTAATTAAGATTTGGAATCAGTCATCACAAAATTGCTTTAACAAGAATGATGAATCTTGTTGAATCAAATAAAAAAAGAAAAAAATGTGATAAAGATATAAAAATTACAGAAAAGAACTATATGCAAATTATAGAGCTAAACAATGCGATGACAACAAAAAAACCAAAACATCTGGATGGACTCAATAGTACAGTGGAGATAACAGAGAATAGACTCTGTGAACTCTGTGAACTAGAGGTCAGATCAATTTAACTTATCAAATCTGAGTAATACAGAAGTAAATAGACTAAAAAAAAAGTACCGAATCTCGGAGAAAGAATATGGGTCTGAGAAAATATTCAAAGGAAATGTGGTTGAAAACTCCCCAAGTCTAGTGAAAGACATAAATCTACAGATTTAAGAATCTGAATCTCAAATAAGATAAACCTTAAAAAAATGCTAAGACACAAGATAATTAACTCTAAAGAAACTAATTATAAAGAATAATCTTGGAAGCATTCATAGAGAAATGGCAAATTATTTATAGAGAAAAAAATTTGTAAAACAGTAGATTTCTCCTCTGAAACCATGTAGGTAAAAAAAAAAATAGCATCACATGTTTCAAGCACTAAAAGAATCATCAAGTGCAAGTTCTATATGTGACAAAACTACCCTTCAGAAATAAAGACAAAATGAAACATCACCAGATGAAGGAAAACTAAGACAAATTTTCACTAACCTTAAAAAAATAGCTAAATGAAGTTCTTGGAACGTCAGAAAAGAAAGAACATTGAAATTAATAGAAATGAAGGTAAATATAATATACTATTCTTATAAATTTATTGAATTACATCAGTTTGTTGAAGTAAAAATTATAAAATATATAGTGTACAGTACATGACAAGTAAATTCTTAAAATAATTATAACACAAATTGGGGAGGGTAAAGGGATATAATTAGAAGATTTTTACATTTATTCTACTTGGAAAGAAAACAGCAATATCAGTAGACTATGTTAAAATGCTTATGTATATTTTAATACTTAGAACGACTATGAAGAAAACCATACAAAGCAATAACTTAAAAATGCACTATATATAAATCAAGGAGAAATCCTAAATCATGTTCAAGCATCCCACAGTAAGGCAAGAAAAGAGAAAAAAAGGAATGAGAAACAGAAGAAATAAACAGAAAAATTATATATAACTATATGTAGTTTAGATTTATATATATTGTTTTATATATAAATATATATAGTTTTATATATAAATATATATTATATATAATTTAAAAATTTATATTGACAGCAAAAGCCATAGTCTGCTTCCTATTTTGTTAGGCCAGTTTTTCTCATTTCTTTGGCTACAGAGTCAGGTTTATTTTGAGCTTTTATTTGTCATTGCCTATTGGAGTTTATGACTTGTAGGCTTATGCAATGTCCTGTCTGAGATATATGAAAGACAGTAAGGAAACCAAGGACCCATTGCTGAGTCATTCCTCAAAGCACAAGGTCTTTTAGTAGTCTGCCAACTTCTTTCCAACTTTTACAGTTTTTCCTATGCCTATTTGTTGTTTTGGCACAGTATATTTTAGTAGCAAGAGGAAGGACCTAGGAGGAATGATGTTATCCATTATATAATTATGTACTCATATATTATAACATAATTATATATTATATAAAACTATATATAATTATATATTATCTATAACTATATATAATTATATATTATCTATAACTATATATAATTATATATTATCTATAACTATATAATTATATATTATCTGTAACTATATATAATTATATATTATCTGTAACTATATATAATTATATATTATCTGTAACTATATATAATTATATATTATCTATAACTATATATAATTATATAATTATCTATAACTATATATAATTATATATTATCTATAACTATATATAATTATATATTATATATAACTATATATAAAATTATATATTACATATAACTATATATAATATTATATATTATATATAACTATATAAAATTATATATTATATATGATATATATAATTATATATTATATATAACTATATATAATTATATATTATATATAACTATATATAATTATATATAACTATATATAAAATTATATATTATATATAACTATACATAATTATATATTATATATAACTATACATAATTATATATTATAACTATACATAATTATATATTATATATAACTATACATAATTATATAGTATATATACTATATATAATTATATATAGTATATGTACTATATATCATTATATAGTACATATACTATATATAATTATATAGTACATATACTATATATCATTATATAGTACATATAACTATATATCATTATATAGTATATATAACTATATATCATTATATAGTATATATAACTATATATCATTATATAGTATATATAACTATATATATAATTATATAGTATATATAACTATATATACTATATAGTATATATAACTATATATACTATATGGTATATATGACTATATATACTATATGGTATATATGACTATATATACTATATGGTATATATGACTATATATACTATATAGGTATATATGACTATATATACTATATAGTTATATATACCTATATAGTATATATAGGTATATAAACTATATAGTATATATAGTTATATATAAGTATATATACTATATAGTATATATAACTATATATACTATATAGTTATATTAACTATATATACTATATAGTTATATATACTATATATAATATATAGTTATATATACTATATATTATATAGTATATATTACTATATATTATATATAGTAATATATACTATATAATATATAGTATATATAACTATATATATAATATATAGTATATATAACTATATATAATATATATTTATATTTTATATAACATATATAATTATATATTATATAGTTATATATAATTATAGTTATAATTTATATAATTTATATATAACTGTATATTGTATATATTTAGTTAAACAGATAGTATATATGGGCAGTCAACAAAGTTGTTAATTGGTCTTCATACTATCAAAATTCTGGACCTGAGCCAGTTTTTGGGTTCAGAAAATACTGACTGAATTAAAATCCATGTCTCCCAGATGAAGGACCTTGTAATGTGATAGTAAATGTAAATGTATTTTTTAAGCTTCGTTTGTTATCAGTTTAAGGAGCACAAAGGAAGTTGTTTTACATGAACATATTACATAATGCCTAAGTCGGGGCTTTTAGTATTTTTATCACCTGAATATTGTACATTGTACCCATTAAGTATTTTTTAAATCTCTCACCTCCCTTCCACTCTCCAGCCCTTCCAAGTCTCCAAAGTCTGTTATTTAACTTTCTATGTCCATGTGTACAAATTGTTTAGCTCCCACTTAGAAATGAGAATATGCTGTGTTTAACTTTCTGTTTCTGAGTTATTTCACTTAAGATAACGGGCTTCAGTTCCATCCATGTTGCTGCAAAATATATGATTTCATTCTTTTTCATTGTTAAATAGTATTCCATTGTATACATACCATTTTCTTTATTGAGTACTTAATTTATGGACAAGCATTTTGATTCCATATCTTGGCTATTATATTGTATTACATAGTACTGTGATAAATACAAGAGAGCAGATTTTCTTTTTAATATTTCCATTGGTAGATATCCAGTAGTGGCATTGCTAGATCATACAGTGGTAGCTCTATTTTTAGTACTTTGGGAAATCTCTGTACTGTTTTCCATAGAAATTGTACCAATTTACATTCCCACTAACAGTGTATAAGTGTTCCCTTTTCTCTGCATTCTCACCATCTACTTTTTGTATTTTTAATAATAGTCATTCTGACTGGTGTAAGGTGATGCCTCATTATGGTTTTAATTTGCATTTCTTTTTTGATTAGTGATGTTGAGCATTTTCCCACTTGCTATTTGACTATTTGTACGTCTTCTTTTGAAAAATGTCTATTCATGTCCTTTGCTCACTTTTTAAAGGGGTTATTTGTTTTTATTTTTGTTGCTGTTGTTATTGAATTGTTTGAATTTCTTGTAAATTCTGGGTATTAGTCCCCTGTTGGATGCATAATTTGCAGATATTTTCTCCCATTCTGCAGATTGTCTACTCACTCTGTTGATGGCTAAGTGCCATTTCTTTTTTTGTTTGTTTGTGCTTTTGAAGTCTTACTCACAAATTCTTTGCCTATATCAACGTCCAGAAGAGTTTCCTCTAGGTATTATTTTAGCATTTATATAGTCTCAGGTCTTATATTTAAATCTTTAATTTATCTTGAGTTGATTTTTTGCATACGATGAGAGATAGGGGTCCAGTTTCATTCTTCTGCACATGGCAATCCAATTTTCCTAGCACCATTTATTGAAAAGGATATCATTTCTCTGGTGTATGCTTTTGTCAAGTTTGTCAAAGATCTGTTGGCTATAGATATGTGACCTTATTTCTGTGTTCTGTATTCTGTCAATTTAATCATATTGATTCCCCTGGTCAGTCCACAGAGGGACCTATAGACATTTTTCAGGGACCTTTCGACCAGGAAAATAGATTTGAACACTGTGAGAAAAATTGAACCAAAGTTTCAAGTCTATGTTGATCCCCAGGAACCCAGACTATTATCAGGATCTTGTGCTAAATTGGAGCTCAGACATACTGGGTAATAAATGCAGATCTGGCCAAAATCCAACTCACAGAGTGTCCTCTACATTTGAAGATTCACTCTGTGGTTATTTTTTACTAGTTATATTGTAGTAAACATACATAGTTGTTGATATAAGCCCTTTTCTAATAGGCCTAGTGCACAAGGCCAAGTGGACTACTCTGAAACTGTCCTCATACTTTGGCTGAGATAGCATATCAAAAACAATATATTTTATATTATATTTATATTTACATTTATGTTCATATTGTTTAAAAACAAGATATTTTAGGGAGTTTAGCAGAAACTGGTGCCATTTTTAAAACTGAAGGATTCGGCTGAGCACGATGGCTCACGCCTGTAATCCCAGCACTTTGCAATGCTGAGGCGGGCGGATGACAAGGTCAGGAGTTTGAGACCAGCCTGGCCAACATAGTGAAACCCTGTCTCTATTAAAAATACAAAAAATTAGCCGGGCGTGGTGGCGGGCACCTGTAATTCCAGCTACTTGGGAGGTTGAGGCAGGAGAATCGCTTGAACCTGAGAAGCGGAGGTTGCAGTGAGCCGGGATTGCACCATTGCACTCCAGACTGGGTGACAGGACTGAAACTCCATCTCAAAAACAAACAAACAAACAAGGGTAGTGTGGCCTGAAATATCACCATCTAATTCACAAGTCTGGGACTTGCCAAAACCAGATGCATCCTCAAAAATCTTTGTAGACTACTGCAAATTAAAAAAAAAAAGTAGACCCACTTGCAATCATTTTCCATATGTGTTATCATTGCTAGAGCTGAAAAAGAGAACCTATGATGACTGTAGTGTTTATAGAAAGTCTCAATGGGAGACTTACAAGATAGCACCCCACCCTGGTATTTGGAGCAAGGTCATAGTCTTTGCCATGGAAGATTATATACCTTTTGAGGAAAAACAAACAAACAAAAAACAGCAGAAAAGTCTACTGGACTGCTGGAAAGCTACTTTGTACTGATAGAAAATACCTGTTTATTAGCTACTTGGTCCTGATAGAAAATACCTGTTTGTGAGATGACCCCATCACAATTGTCCATCATGGGTTGGGTATTTTAGAGGCGCCCTGTCTACATGATCATGTGGGCTCAACAAAAATCTTGTGGCATTGGTATATCCAGGATATAGCAGAGGTGGGAACACAGGTCACAAGCAAGTTGCATGAGAAGTAATCCCAGAAGTTCATGTCATCATGCACTACTGCTGTACCAGTGCCTCATCCATCATTATACCTATGGCTGTAAGGGGAATCTTTACAAGCGGGGGAAAAAACCTGAAGTTATTTTAGTGTGGCCTTGAAAGAGAGTAATGATGCAAAATTTTTCTGATGTACAGTGTTTTGCTTGAGCAATTAGCCACCTATAATTTGTAGAAAGAGAAGTCATACATCATTAGAAAATAAAGTGACACATGGGCAGTGACAGATGTCTTGGATGAGTCAGGGGTCTGGAAGGAAAAAGATTGAAGGATTTAGAACAAGAAATTCTATGCTAGAGACGTATAGATTCATCTATGGAAATGGATATGAAGGGTGAAGATTACTATCAAATATGAACATCCATTATATAGTATACAACAAGGAAGATGACCTAAACAAAAAAATATGCACAATTGCTCAGCTAGTTGACATCAGTCAGCCTATGTCCTCAGTCAATCCCGTGCTAATACGATAGGCACACGAGCAAAGAGGCCATGATGGCAGAGGTGAAAGTCCCAAGGCTGATTTAGCTGCAGCCACTGCTGAATGACTAGCCAGCAATGGAGACCAATACTGAGTCCCTGAGAAGGCATCATTCTTTAAAGAAATAATAACTGATTATATTAGACTCCAACGAATTGAGCCAGTATTTCATTCTGACAAAGGTAAACACATAATGCGGGTGTATTAATGTGTTCTCACACTGCTTTGAAGAAATACCCGAGACTGGGTAATTTTTAAGGAAAAAAGTTTAGTTGACTCACCATTCCACATTGCTGGAGATGCCTCAGGAAACTTACAATCATGGTGGAAGACAAAGGAGAAGCAGGCACCTTCTTCACAGTACAACAGGACCGAGTGAGTGCCAAGCAAAAGTGGAAGCCTCTTATAAAACCATCAGCTCTCGTCAAATATTACCAACAGCATGTACAAAGAGAAAGCACAGCTAAACCAGCTTGGCGAAACGTCCTCAAGATGAGAAAATGTTATACTGAAACTCACATTAAATTTCGAATATTTCTTTTTGTAAGATTTCTAACATGGAAAAAACAGGTAAGTCATATAGCCAGGACTATCGGTTAAAATACCTACTGTTGTTTTGGATGTAACATGAGACAGTTTTTTATTATTTCAGGAGTAAATGATTTATCAATACACTTTAGAATATTTACTGAATATTCTTTATAAGAAGGAAATAATTATAAAATGCCTAATTGATATATTTTAAACTTGTCCATGACTTCTCAGTAGCTTAATTATTGCATTGATTAAAGAAATTTTCTTTAATTTATTATATGAGATATTGTATAACTACTAATTTAATAAGTTAAGATTATAGAGTACAATTGAGATCTTTATATGTGTATATAATATTAATTTTAAATAATCATAACATGGGAATCCATGCTTTGATTAAAAACTAAGTAACCAATGTCAGAAAATATTTTAAAACAATGTATTTGAGTGGTAAAAGTATACACTCTTTGCATGACTACATTTGTAATCTAAACATTTTTGTAATAATAGAAAACTTAAAGTTTCACTTGACTGTATTCTTAATTATTAAATATTGCCTTTAACGAAGTTGTAATATACAGTAAGTACACTGTAGTTTGTTCAAATTTTGGATCAGTTAAAATACGATATCATTCTTAAGGTTTTAACACAAAGTTTTTTTTTAAATAAAATGCAGCAAATTTTTCAAAGTGATTTAAACTTCTAAGATAATTTGGTTGAGATACCTAGAAGAAAAAATCTATATCTTGAGTGTATATGACTAATCATATATTTATCTCATAAATCTGCAGATGAAATTTAGTCATTTACTAAAACTCTGATTTACAGCACATATGAATTCTTCTTTGAAACTAGGAAGTCAAAATTACATTGGGGAGAACCACTGCAAATTAAATATGCTGACCATTGTATATGAAGGTAACATTCCTGACATACCTCGAATTAAAACACTGAGTTATTTCTGCAAAACAGTTGTGTTTTACATTATATAGGTATGATACTTTTTACTCAGTGTATCTATGGGCTACTGTCATTAATATTTAAAATTCTAGTTATTACTTTTATATATTTCAAAATATTTCATGTGTGTAATACACAAAATACTGGGATAATACAAAATAGTAATAGGCGTGAATAAACATAAATGCAACCAAATGCAACTGGTTGCATTTGATTCCAGATCAAATGCATCTGGAAAATGATGCATTACAAAATGTAAATAGGTTTTTAATATAATATTTAACATATTTTATAATAATTTTAAATATTTAAAACTTGTTGTACTATTTAATTTTCCCCTGAGTATTTGGATATTGATGGAATACCTATTTTCAGAGAGCATCTCTGCTCCATGTTTTCACATTTTGGGAAATTTTACTTTATGTAAACCTAATTGGTTGATAAAATTAAAGCTTGAAATTTTGACCATACTTTCCATGAAGCTTTAGGAGTCTGAGAGAAATATTTTAATCCATTTAAAGTTATCAAATCTACATAAGATGCCTTTGTTTTTAATCACTAGTAAACAGACATGAGGCATAAAAAATATAATTTAATACAATTTATTTTGGAAAAAAATGAAGTTTAAAATTTGCAGTGCTAGGAAGTATTTTTCTTATCACAATTGTGTCTCGTGCCACAAATGCTTTAAAGAGGTGTTTTTTTTTTTTTTTCAAAACACAAAATACTTTAAGTGGCTCCTCTCTAATTAATAATCATTAGGCAATAAATACTATTAGACACCATCGAGTACATACAATTATCAAATGCAATCCTGTTGTAACAACAAGAAAAAATTGGTGTAATAATAATTTTTGTTAAAACACGAAATTATTGATGCTAGTTTCTTTGGGTGGTGGATAAGTTTTAAATAGATATCAAGTGTACAATGTTAACTTATCATAATCCTCAGCTCCACAAGGATTATTAGCAGCAAGCAGTGAAAGGGATCTACACTCTTTTTCTCTTACAAGCTTTACTCTCTTTTCCGATTCTTATTTCCTCCCTTACAGGGACTTTGTATTTTTCATAGACCCATGACTCTGTTTTACATAAATGACATTTTGTTTTATATATATATACATATATATGTATATATGTGTATATATATGCACATATATATGCGCATATATATATGCGCATATATATATATTTCCAGCCAACAATTTGTTTATAAGAACTCTCTATGTACCTGTAACTACATCTAATGTGTTTTTTCTGACTGTTGCATTGTTTGTCCACAGTATATACAAACTATATTTTGCACCTGCAATCATCTAATGATAGGTACGTAGAGGACCTCAACTATTGAGTATGAAAAGTGGCTATCCACTAATGAAATGTGTTAGAATTACACTAGGAAGTCAATCCAAGAGCAGAAATCTTGAGTTATAAAATTTATGCATGTCTAAATGACAAAATAATGTCAGACAATGATTAATTTTACATTCCTTGCGATGATAAAAAGTTTTTATATATCCCAAAATTCTTGCCAATACTTGTTATTATACAGATTTCTAATATTTGCCAGTCTGTTGAGTATAAATGGGTCTCTTTACTATTCACAGTCTTATTTATTCTATTTATAGTCTAAGTAATTATTAGCCTACAATGTCAGTTCAAATACATTTGTATATACTTTACAGGGACTAGCCTATTTTGTATATAATCTACTTATTGTTATGCTTAGATAATTTTTCTAACAAGCTTCTGTATATTCATTCTTACAGTCAGTAATTTGCTATTTCAAATATTAACTCCCAGTATAAGATTATCTAGATATAATCTTTAAACTATCCTAAATTGGTTAATTTTGTCTATAGAGTTTTTTTGTCAATCAGAATAGTTTAATTTCACAATAGTTCACTCATTGTTTTTATTATTTATGCTTTTTAGATATTGTCTACAAGTTCACTCCTGCATCTTATATTATTTTTCTCTGAAGACATTTCATAGAACACTCCTCAATTTGATATTTTATCATAACTAAAATCACGCTATTCAAGTTGGCAGGTTTACTGCAGAAATGTGTGGTCTTCTCAGGCAAAAGTTATTGATTTGCTCCATCACGTTTATTTTGATTACCTGGATAATATGATGACCCACTGGGTTTCCTCATTGTACAGTAATTATATTATTATTTTGAATTAATAATTAAATTTCGGGAAGATAGTCTGACTGTATAAATAAACTATTATTTCTTATTCATGCAATGAATCATCAAAATTAATTATTTAACATAAGAAAGGTGGAAAAAATATACACTCAAAAAACAAAAGAATAAAGAACATGAAAGAATAAAGAAAGCAAAGCAAATTCAGAAATGAGATGAAAACTTTAAAAACTTAATTCACTCTATAATTAATATCCACAAATATTGGGCATGTGCAAAAAAAGAATAGAATTCTATAAAAATACTGTAAGTAAATAAGTTCTTAGAAATTTTATATGTCATACATGTGCTTAAAAAATCAGAAATAAATTTGAAGATAATTTGAGAAAGAAAAAATGAGAGAGGAAGAGATAAAGAGAAATAAATGAGAGGATTAAAAAAGTGTACTCATCCTTACAGATGAGTACCAAAGCAGAAGTAATAAAAAGTCTGTGGTTCATGACCAAAAGATTTTATAAGAAAGGATAGCTTAAACACATATTTAGCATGTGTATATATAAATGTTATTTATTTATATGTGTATATTAAATTGACATATGATAAAGGAGAAACCACAGTATGTAAAATTTTAGAACTTATTAATGATTTTAGATGCAATAATTTGTGTAACTATTCTTTGACACTTTCTTTCTAATCCCATATTACTTCTATGTGGATTGGATAGCTTTTCTATCATAAGAGAGTGCTATTCCTGTTGCACCATTTATTTCAGTATTAATGTATCTATGCATTTCTTTTTTTATATCAGTGGGTTTAATAGTTTCTTATTTCATTCACTAGGTCATAAACTTTTTCTATTATTGGTAGTCCCTTTAAGACGGCCCATTTTCTTTTATACATGTCTCCATTGTTCTTTGAATACATCTCTGTTGTCTACCACCACGAGATGTTTCAGGTTCATTTTGTACATATATTTCCCAGCAATGGAAGCAATTGTTTCTCTGAGGACACTGGTTTCTCTGTGTAAAGAATGATAATTAGGCCTGGCACAGTGGTGGCTCTCACCTGTAATCCCAGCACTTTGGGAGGCCGAGGTGGGCGGATCACGAGGTCAGGAGTTTGAGACCAGCCTGGCCAATATGGTGAAACCCAACTTCTTCTAAAAATACAAAAATTAGCCGGGTATGGCAGCAGGTGCCTGTAATCCCAGCTACTCAGGGGGCTGAGGCGGGACAGTTGCTTGAACCTGGGAGGTGGAGGTTGGAGTGTGCCAAGATCGTGCCTCTGCACTCCAGCCTGGGTGACAGAGCAAGACTCTGTCTTGGGGGAAAAAAAAGAATAATATTTAAACCCAAGGCTGTGTGCTAATTGTGCGCATTGCTTTCGGAGTGGCATTTCTTCTTGGGCATCTTAATGGACAGAGATAGGAAACAGAGGCATGCATTCACAGCCATTCATACTTACGTGCATATGTATGTATGTGTGCACACTCAGACTCATATACATATGCACATATGCAAACACACAGAGTAGAGATTTCTACATTTAAAATCATGATTTCACTATGATCCCTTTTATTTCAAACAAAATGGCAGAATTTATCCTCTCTTCCATATCTATATTTCTTTTCTCTGTTAATAAAAAAAATTATCCAATATATATTTACTTGTCTGTCCTTGAACATACATATCATAGTTTTAAATTCTCTAAATGATGAGTCTGTGAAAAATAAACAAAAGTCTATCAATTAGAGTGCTGATATCCTCAGGAATATTATATATAATATATATAAATATCGCCAATATATATTTGGATGGCCAAAATGCTATATTCCAAAATTTCTAAGTTAATTCCTTTTTCCCACTTTTGTGTGGTGTAGTTATGTTATTTATTTATTTAACTATATATATAGTTAATGATTCGATATTATGCTTTACTTCATCTATCCATAATTGATGTTATCTAACTCACTTACAATATGCTTTTAAGGATTGTTTCCCCATTCTTGTTTATTATAGTTATTTCCTTTATTTGAGTATTTGAAATGTTACTTTCTTAGTTCAGGTGCCACACAATGTACCATGGATTGGGTGGCCTAAAAGCAACATTATTTATCAAAGTTCTGGAAGCTGGAAGTCCCAGATTAAGGTGGCAGCACTGTAAGGTTCTGATGAGGACCCTTTTCTGAACTGCAGAATGCTGATTTCCAGTTGTGTCTTATAATGGTAAAAAGCGAGCTACCTAGTTCTGTGGCCTTGTATTTATTTTCCTTTTCTTTGAGAAGGGTCTTGCTATGTTGTCCAGCCAAACTCCCAGACTCAAGAATTCTCCGGCCTCAGCCTTCTGAGTAGCTAGGACTTTATATAGCTTATTCTTATGAAGGTACTAATCCCATTCCTAAGGGCTCCACCCTCATGACCTAATTACACTCAAAAGCCCCACCACCAGATACCATCATATTGAAATTACCAATTCAACATATAAATTTTGGGGGGACACAAATATCCAATTGCTTGTATTTGACACATAACCAAGTCAAAATTAGTTCAGAATTATATAAAAAGGGCCAGTCAGAAAAGTGATGTTTCTTCCCATTACTTTTATCATTTTCACCCCATTTCTTTCCATTTTCTCTAGGTAACCAAGCTTGTTAGGCTATACTTTATCCTATGTGATTTATTTTTGCAATATTATGCAAATACCAATATATTTTACTGTCCTCTCTTATTTTTACCCAAAATGCCATGGTAAATGTCATTAATTTAAATATTAAAAGTAGAGAGTGACTGGTTTAAGAACGACTATGTCATATAGACAGGTCAGGAAATATTTTATGTCAAAGCACTATTTATACTGAGACCCAGGAAGAAGACAGAAAGTTCTATGAGGTAGCAGTTTCTATAGCTCTTGAATGTTGATTTTTGTTTTTATAATTTGGATATTTAATTTTTTATATGTCTTTAATTGTTTTGACTTCATGATATAGTCCCTTAAATCACAGATCATAATATATTCTTCGTGTATGGTTTATTATTTACACAATGAATAAAAACCCATAAAACTATAATTTCATAAAAGTTAATTTTTGAAAACTTGTGTGTGTTATGATTGGATCAGTATTTCTTCATGTGATTCACAGTACAAAATTTAAAGCTGAAATCTACTTCATGCTTGCTATCTTGTTATATATTATCAAGATTGCTTATGTTTTGTAGTGAATAGAAATGAAAAATTGAGTTATATAACAAAGAGACTTGTGGCAGAATAGTCATCAAACATGTTATTGCTATGTGATTTTATGTTACAAAAATTACAGCTGAATTTTAAGAGGAATGGGACAGATATAGGTCATGAAAAATAAAATAATTGAAAACATAAGACATATTTAAAATAATCTATTGCTTAATTCTAATATCCTCTTAATATACATTTACACATTTAAATCTATTTTGCTTGTCTTAACAAGATTGCATAATGATACTTCCAATATATTTAATATTTACTTAGCCCTAGTATATTCAATTATTCATTCAATCCTAGAATATACAAATAGTTTCAAAATTATTAGATAACACACTGAGTAACAAATGTACTAATTGAACTACATTTGTTTATATTCCTTTTGGCATTAGCCTGAGTTTGGATAGCCAAAATGCTATATTCCAAAATTTCTAAATTAATTCGTTTTCCCTAGTTCTGGGTGGTATAGTTATGTTATTTATTTAAAATATGGTAATTTGTTTCTATTTATATTCCATTTAGAGTTTTCTTTTGCTTTTATGATTTATGTAAGTATATAAAACATTAATATAACTCCAAGAGATATATACAAAAATGTATATTCAGAAAATTACTGTGGTTCATTTTTGTTTCCTTTTATTATTGAACAATTTTTATACCACAAAATGTGCCCTCTTAAAAGTTTGCAATCCATAATTTTAGTACATTTATTATATTTCCTTTCTCAACCATTTTAATCTATTTTCTCTATCTGACATTAAATAAACTTAATACATCATTCAACTTTTATTCTACACTCAGTATTGTGTCTTACACTTTACTGTGATTACCTCATGTTTACATATATAGGCCTCACTTATGGATGAAGTTACTGAGCTTAAGAGAGTTTACATAAATTTTTCAATATCATATCATTGTGCTCATGAATCAGATTTAGAAGCCAGGTCATCTGAGGCCGTATTCCATGTACATAGTAAGTCCCAAACTGCTTCTCTACTGCTGTAATGCTGCTCCAAATACTGTAGCACCTCATCTAGATTTTTGTCAATGTGCCCAACTAGTATATTTGCTACTGTCCTGCCTTACCTATGGTCTTTTCGTCACAATGCAGCCAAATGATCCACTGAAAACCTCAGGTCAGATCATGTCTTCTCTCTGTTTGAATTCCTACAATATTTCCCCTTTGAATGGAAATAAAATCCACAGTACTTAAAGGGGCTAATGTTTCTCCATGGTCCTTACCCTCGTTTTTATGGATTCATCTTCTAACTCTATCTTGATAGTTGATATGTCAACCACACTAGCCTCTTTGCTGGATACCAATCAGGTTCTCTCCTTTAATGTTATTATTATTATTTTAATTCTCACTCTTTCCACATATCCTCATGTTTTTTGCACTCTCTATTCTACATATCTTAGCTTATCATGAGTCATTTCCTGACCACAGTTCACTTTTTCCCTGCCCCAGCATTTTGGATCCCCTTACCCTGTTTGGTTTCCTCTGTAGTGCTTATTGATGATTGGCATAGGTTAAAATTCACGTACATGATTCTCTTGTGTTCACTAGAATCACTGCAAGGAATATGGTGGCTTTGTCACTGCTGTATTTCCAGGACACATAATATATACTTGTCCAACAAAACAAAAGATTAGGTTTTAAAGACCCAAAGCTGATGATGGGCTACAAAATGTGGAGTAGAATTAGTTTACTAATTCTCTACCCTAGAAATACATAGAAAAGAAATAAACTAAATAAGGAAGGAAGGCACTAACATCTGCTATTGAATTGATTCTAATTATACTAATGAAACTTGATATTGCCATTTCTTACCACATGAATAATTATACAATAGCTTATCTGCATGAGAACATATATGGGTGTAAATTAATGCAAATCAGAGTCTAATGAAGAGTCACCTGTATGTAAATTATTCAGACCAATTAATTGTATAAAACTGTATAAGAATAATTGCAAAACTCCTTAAAATTAATTTCTTGCAGCAAAAAAATGGAGGAAGTTCATGCAGCATTTTGCTGCTGTGTGACTAGCTCTAAATTGCAGACATTCATTGCATGAACAGCTTTAGCTAAATATGGAATAATAAGGATCTTTTGGAAAACAGAAGCTGCTAAATATTCAAAAGGTATTTGTTCAGATCTAGTTGAAAGGTAAAGCTGTAAGGAATGATGTTTAATAGACTCTGACAAGTATTTAGAATAAAAGCATGTCACAAATTATATTACAACCATGGAAACGCTAACCACTGATAAATTGAACATAAAATTCTCCTTATCCCAATTGATTGACAGAGGGAACAGTAAACACATTTCATATAAAATCTACCTTGACTCGTTGATTGGAAACCTTTCTTATCTGCTGAAATTTGACCTTTGCTAACACATAGCAACAGATCTAAGCTTGATATATCTTTTTTCTTTTTTCTTTTTCTTTTTTGTTTTGAGACAGAGTCTTGCTCTGTAGCCCAGGATGGAGTGCAGTGGCGCGATCTCAGCTCACTGAAACCTCTACCTCCCAGGTTCAAGTAAGTCTCCTCCCTCAGCCTCCCAAGCAGCTAGGACTACAGGGGCGTGCCACCATGCCCAGCTAATTTTTTGTATTTTTAGTAGAGACGGGGTTTCACCATGTTAGCCAGGATGGTCTTGATCTCCTGACCTGATGATCTGCCCACCTCGGCCTCCCAAAGTGCTGGGGTTACAGGCATGAGCCACTGTGCCCGGCCTTGTTCTTCCTTTTTTAAATTTATATTTTCTCAATGGAACATTTCAGAATGTATGGAAAAAGTCAAAGGATTGGCAGAAGAAGAATGAGGAAGAAGAAAATATTTAATCCCTACTTTTAAAGCACTTTTAGATTCTGTTTCACGTTAACTTGTGATATCTGCTATGGGGTGTTTTCAAAAGACAATAGCTTATTAATTTACTCATATGACAAAATGAATGATTTTTTCATTTAGACCAGTAACAACAAAGGAGATGAAACAGCAAAGGAGATGGAAACTTTAAGACATAATGTGAGTTTGCTGTACCTTTTGGAAACATTTAATTTTGTTTTAAAGAATAAGAAAAAATAGGAAAGATAAAATTCATAAGACAAGTTAAACACGGATAATAAATAACCTATTTGTTCATGGACTATTGATACATTAATAGGATACATTAGGTATACATAAAGGATGAGGAAATAACACGAAAGATTTAGATACCCTAAGATAGGCTAAATGTAAAGTAAGTTAGATGTAGGAAACAATAAAGATAGTAACAATATATAGATAATTTGATGAAACAAGAGTATCACTTTTAGATAGAAATACATGAAAACGTTATGATTATGGCACTTCCGGGCTGACAGCTATATTTCTCCTAAATTGGCCACCCATTGATGACGCTCGGTATGGTCCCACTCTGCCTCTGCCCATATGTGCTCAGCCCAAAAAATACAGATAAAACTCGTAGCTGTTCAGCAGGATAATTGGCAAGCTACAGCTATTGGCAAAGCATATTTTAATGTATCATTCTAATATAAGATGTGTGTGTATCATTGGCCTACACATTTTCCATCTGTTGGAGTTCCTGTGATCAAACTTTGACTCTGGTCCTTATAACCAAACCATCTGTGGAGAATGGTACAGTGAGGGTAAAGGGGAGGGGAGAAACAAATAGATAGATAGGAAATAGATTACATATGAATGTTGCATAACCCAGGATTCAAGTGGTGTGATCCTTCCACAAATGTGTGCCTTATCATAAGTATATTTCCCTCTATAGCATCTTTCTCCTGCTTCTCTTAATGCATTTCAATTTAATTTGTTAAGCTGTGTGTTTCAACCACCTTAAATTGGTTTGTGAGTGATTCTGTCCCATGACATCTGAGATATAGTTCACCTGGTATTGTACTTGGAGGTTACCACTTCATTAAGCTAATTCCCCACATGATCAGGCACTGATGCCCTTAAAACCTGGCAAAAGGGTCAAATATATTGGGCCACTTTTTTCTGAAGCTTTACTGGGTCTCATTTTCATATATACCTCTCCCCATGGGCCAAGAAAATGCTCCCACTTAAGAGTTCATGCCTCCACTTTGTAGATCATGCTGTGGGTGCCTGAGAATGAAATTCTGAGTCACAATTGTTCTGAGACCCATATCAGTGTCTGCATGGGCTCTTACTCTAGTTCTGTCCCTGTAGATCGAGGCCAAGATGACTTGTTCACAATATAGATAAACAAAACTTGACCATGTGGGCAGCTGTGTTCACCTGCATGCTCTCAAGTTCCCTCCTAGTGCAGAGTCAGGGAGGGAGGCAATTGTGAGAGGGAGGCCAGGACTGGCACTGTCTATGGTGCTATATTTCACCCTGGCAATAAAGGAAACTCAATATTTTCAAATTCAAACTTGGATTTTCAAGAGTTTATAAAGGTACATTCGACAAAGTAGAAGCATAGATTATACTTTATTTCACAATCTGGTAACTTTTAAGTCTCTAGACATATGGTATGTGGGCTGCCATTTGTACCCAACCTTCTTGCAAGTATTATGGCTGAGTCTGCCTTAAGGCCTTTATTTATCTATCTAAAGAAGGAAAATGTAATAGTATGCAAAAGTAAAGTGATTTTTGAAGAAATACCAGAACTTTGACTCAAATATTACATAATTTTAATTTTGCTTCTCTAAAAATTATGTAGCATTTTGATTTTTTGATTTTTGGAAAATATTGCAAACAAAATAGCTAGTGCTTAAGGAAAGGCAGACTGGAATAGATAAATGAGGTAATGGAAACTTTGGGCACTTTAATTGTTAATAATAAGATTTGGTGGCAAAAATCAAATACTTTAGTGAAGGCTAGAGTGGGGTCAATGTTGGAGCAGTGCATGTCTAGACTTTGTTATGGATACCATATTTCAGTCAGTTCTTCTGAAATCAAACTGTTTTTAAACAGACCAAAAAAATCCAGGGCAAAACTCTCTTATTTATGCACTTAGACTGCCACTTTTTAAAAAATTTTATTAGCTACCTGCCTTTTCTTGTCAAATTCTCCTGATAATTTTATTTAATGTATAGAAGAGTAATGATTTTATACATACTTTTGAATATTTAGTTATGCAATAGATAAAATACTTGCAAACCCACTAATTTTCATGATGTCTCCTAAAAATATTGGCAAATGTGGTGATGTTTATGAGAACTGCCTTGCCTATTGATCAATCTTTACTAAAAGCTTAAGAGTTTTATTCATCTATATCTCTAATATAATGTATAATTTATCATCAGTGGTAAATAAAAATAAGTTTTAAAACAGAAAACAATGTAATTCAATTAAAAAAAAACCTGAGATACAAAAAGAGAACTTCAGAAATTATGAACCTCCAAAATTTTTCAGAGTAATTTTGCATGATCAAACACAAAAGTCACTTCTGTAAAGGAAAAGTTAAAAAATGTATTACTAAACATTTTTAAAAAGATATTTTATACTTAAAAATTGCTGAAGAAAATATAAGTAAAAGATAAATTGATTTTTATACTTGATAAAAAATATAAAGTACAAAAATGTGAGAACCTATATATGCCCTACATTAATTTTATTGTTTTCCAGAAAAACAAAAACATAAATTAAGAATGAGGAGAGAGTAGGAATAAACAAGAAAGAAAATGTTAAAATGATGAAACTGTCAAATAGAGATAATTTTATATCTTTCTTTTCTATTTGAGTTCCTTGTATTACTTTTTCTTGTCTGATTTTTCTTGCTAATACTTCTAGTACAATAGAAGTGGGGAGAGTGTATGTCCTTGCCTTAAACCACATTTTAGAGGAAAAGTTTTCAGTTTCCTTCCATTGATTATGATATAGTGATGCATGAGTTTTTAATAAATGACTTTCATTATGATGAGATATTTTTCTTCTACATCTAAAGTGTTGAGGGTTTTTATCAAAAAAGGATGAACTTTGTAGAATACTTTTCAGTGTCAATTTAGATGATCACGTAATTATTTTTTGTTTTTCAGTCTGTCAATGTATGCATCATATTGATTAATTGACATATGTTAAAGCAGCCTTGAATTCCAGAGATAAATTCCACTTGATGTATAATCGTTTTGTTGTGTTGTTAAATTTTATTTACTAATATTTTATTAAGAATTTTTGTATCAAGTTTTACTAGAGATACTAGCTTGTAGTTTTCTTTTCTTGTATATGTTTTTCTGGCTTAGGTAGAAAGCTGAGGCTAGCCTCATAAAATATGTCACAAAGTAATCCCTCCCCCTTTGTTTTTTGAAGAGTTTAAGAAGTATTGACATTTGTCTTTCAAAGTTTGCTAGAATTTAGCCACGAAGCCATCTGGTCTTGGACTTCTCTTTGTTGGAAAGTTTCTTTGTCTTTAGCTTGTTTGTTTTTCCTTTTTACTTTTTTTGTGTGCGTACATGGTAAGTGTATATATTTACACATGAGATATTTTGAAACAAATATACAATGTGTAATAATCACATCAAGGTAAATGGGGTATCTATAACCTCAATAATTTAACCTTTGTGTTATAAACAATTCAATTATACCTTTTTAGTTCTTTTGAGATGTACAATTAAATTATTATTGACTACAGTCACCCTGTTGTGTGATCAAATGCTAAATCTTATTCATCCTATTTTTTGTACACATTAAACATTCCCATTTCCCCCAACCTCCACTATCTTTCCCAGCCTCTGGTAACCATCCTTCTGCTCTATATCTTCATGAGTTCAATTGTTTCAATCTTTGTCTCCCACAAATAAGTGAAACATGTGAAGTTTGCCTTTCTGTGACTGGTTTATTTTACTTAACATAATGACCTCCAGTTTCATTCATGTTGTTGCAAATTACAGAATTTCGTTGTTTATACTGGCTGACTAGTACTCCATTAGGTATACATAACAAATGTTTTCTATCCATTTGTCTGTTGATGGACATTCAAATTATTTCCAAATTTTGGCTTTTGTGAATGTTGCTGCAAAAAACATGAGTGCAGATATCTCTTCAATATACTGATTTCCTTTATTTGGGGTATATGCCTAACAGTAGGATTCCTGGGTCATATGGTAGCTCTGTTCTTAGCTTTTTGGGGAATGGCCAAATTGTTCTCCATAGTGGTTGTGCTAATTTACATTCCCACCAACAGTGTACGAGGGTTTGCTTTTCTTCACATCCTTGCCAGCATTTGTTATTGCCTGTCTTTTGGATAAAAGCCATTTTAACTAGGCTGAGATATTACTGAATTGTAGTTTTGATTTGCATTTCTCTGATGAGCAATGATGTTGAGCACCTTTTCATATGCCTGTTTGCCATTTGTATGTCTTGTTTTGAGGTATGTCTTGTTTTGAGAAATGTCTGTTCAGCTGTTTGCGCATTTATAAATAAGATTATTAGATTCTTTCCTATATAGTTGTTTAAGCTCTTTAAATATTCTGGTTATTAATCTCCGGTTAGATAGGCAATTTGCAAATATTTCTCCCATTCTGTGGGTTGTCTCTTCACTTTGTTAATTGTTGCCTTTCCTGTGCAGAAGCTTTTCACCTTGATATGATTCCATTTGTTTATTTTTGCTTTGGTTGCTTATGCTTGTAGGGTATCACTCAAGGGACAGATACGGGTAGAAAGTTTATTCAAAGGAATAATAACAAATAACTTTCTAAACTTAGAGAAAAATATCAGTATTCAAGTACAAGGTTATATAACACCAAGCAGATCTAACTCAAATTAGACTAACTCGAGACACTTAAAAATAATTAACATACAATAAAGCTCCAATATTTCTGGCCACAGGCTTTTCAGTGGAAATCGCACAGGGTAGGAGAGACTGGCATGACATATTTAAAGTGCTTAAATTATTTTTTTTACCCTGGAATAGTATATCCGGTGAAAAGATCCTTCAAACATGAAAGAGAAATAAAAACCTTCCCAGAGAAACAAAAGCTGAGGGAGTTCATCAGTGTCAGACCTCTCCTACAAGAAAAGCTAAAGGGAGTTTTTCGAGCAGAAAGAAAAGAATGTTAATGAGCAAAAAGAAATTATCTGAAAGGACAAAACTCACTAGTAATTGTAAATACACAGATAAACACAAAATAGTATAATACTGTTAGTCACATGTAAACTACTGACTTTTATTTATTTATTTTTTAATATATGGATCCAGGCAGAAGTGCAGTGGCTCAATCTCTGCTCACTACAACTTCCGCCTCCCAGGTTCAAGCAAGTCTCCTGCCTCAGCCTCCTGAGTTGCTGGGACTACAGGCAGCCACCACTACGCTCAGCTAATTTTTTTTTTTTTTTTTTTGTATTTTAGTAGAGACTACTATGTTGCCCAGGCTGTTCTCTACCTCCTGAACTCAGGCAATCTGCACACCTCAGCCTCTCAAAGTGCTAGGATTACAGGGATGAGCCACCGCACCTGGCCAACTACTCACATCTTAAGTAGAAAGACAAAAAGACAAACTGATAAAAAATAATAGCTACAAAACTTTTTTAAAAATAGTACAATAAGATACAATAGAAACAACAAAAAGTTAAAAAGCAGGCCAGGCGCAGTAGCTCATGCCTGCAATCCCAGCATTTTGGGAGACTGAGGCAGGCTGATCACCTGAGGTCAGGAGTTCATGACCAGCCTGGGCAGTATGAAGAAATCCCATCTCTACTAAAAATACAAAAAATAGCTGTCATTTTGTTCTTTGTTTTGTTGTTGTTTCATGGTTTTCTCTTCTTCATTCCTTGCTGTGGGGCTCTGATCCGCCCCCAACCTCCGGCAGTGTCTAGGGGTGAGTGTTTACAGCTGAAGCCCCAGTGGGCGTGTATTACAGGGTGTTTTTTTAGTTTGCTGTCTATAGGCCGTTTGTGTTAACCAGCTCAATAGCTCAATTAGACCCCTTTCCTTTTCAGAAGGAGAGAGAGATTTCTGTATCCTGGGGTTTTTTGTCTTGGTGTAAAGGAAGAATTGGATCACACATGGGCTTGGAGAATGAGTGCAACGTTTTATTGAGTGGAAGTAGCTCTCAGCAGATGGGGGAGCCAGAAGGGAGATGGTTTTCCTCTGGAGTTGGGCTGCTCGGCGGCCTGACTCTTTTTCGACCACTCCAGCCAAACTCTGCATCCTTCTGCAATTGATGGCCTGCTAGACTGCCTGTGCCTTTCAACATGCTCTTCCAGCAGTGTGATCTTGACGACCAGCTCCTTGTGTCGTCTTCCGCCAATGTGTTTCTCATGATGTCCAGCAGGTAGTGTGTGTACCCGCTAGGGTCTCAGGTTTTTATAGGCCCAGGATGGGGACATGGCAGGCCAGGGTGGTCTTGGAAAATGCAACATTTGGGCTCGGAAGCAGGAGTGTCTGTCCTCACCTAGGTCTGTGGGGGTGGGGCCCTAGCCAGTGACCATGCCCTCCATGCACTTCCCTTCCCCCTTTTCCATATCATTTAAAGGGACCATTGTCTTCCCTTCCCAGCACTCCCGTATCATTTCCCCCCTCTGAAGAGGTACATCAAACTGACGTTAGAATATGTAGGACGACCAGTCTTAGCTGCTTCCTGCTGACAAGGGCATTGTTTTGGGGAAAATAGCAGCCAGATTCCTTCCAGAGTCTGTCTAAGGGTTCCTAGCAAAGGGGAGCCATCGTCCAATGGTCTGGTCGCCTGATCATTTGGAATTTGATGGCTTCTAGGTGCAAGAGAAAAAAGCAAGTTTTATAAGGTTAAGTATGCATGGGTTAAACATACGTATTATACAAGGAAATAATTTAATGCCAAAGATCACATTGACAAGAAGTACAATATACTAACAACAGCATTGTACCCCTAGCTGTTTCACCCTGGTGAAAGAAATTAAACTTTGTATGGGAGCGGTTCAACTTTAGAAGAGAGATAACTATTCTTGCCCTATCTTTTAGCAGTTAATAGGTGCACCATGGGAATTCCTGTGTTTGTGGGCTTGCCTGGTGGCCATTAAAACTTCCATCTCTTTCCTGTGTTTGCTTTCTTTCCTGGGCCTCCCTGTCTCTATTATAAAAGATTGACATAGCCACTTTCAGGAGGTCCTCTAATGTACTATTTGGTCCCAGGGCCCGTTTTTTGTAACTTCCTCCTGATATCAGGGGGTGCCTGAGTAATAAATGTATCCTTTAGGATTAGTTGTCCCTCGACTGAATCAGGAGATAGAGAGGTGTGCTTTACCAAGGCCCCTCTTAGCCTTTCCAGGAAGGCAGTGGGATTTTCATCAACTTCCTGGTCAATCATGGGCCGCTTAGTATAATTGAGAGGCTTGGTCCTAGTTCTATGTAGGCCTTCCATTATGCACACCCGAAAGTGACTCCTCTTCTAATCTTCCACCTCATCATTGGGATGCCATTTAGGGTCATTCACTGGTACTACTTCTCTTCCAGTTGGATAATATTTGCACCCTTCCCTGACACTATATGTGATGCAACGGTCATCCCCAATTCTCTCTGCTGCTTGCAGAACAGCCTGTTTTTCAGTGTCCATCAGGGTCTGATTCAAAAGTAACATAATGTCTCTCCAGGAGAGTTCAAATATTTGGGTCAAATTCTTGAAAGCCTCTCTATATATGTCAGGGTCATCTAAAAGCTTTCCAAGATCTCCCTCAATTTGCTTTAAGTACTGTAGGGAGAAGGGGACCTGGAACTTACTGGGCCAAAATTCACTGGGCGTCTGTTGGAGGGGCAGGAGTGAGACCGGGGCTTGTTTAGAGCAAGGATTTCTAGGAGGGGGCATATGAGAGGCTCAAGCTGGATAGTGAGGTCTGGGTGTACCTGGAGGAGCAGGGCAGGAGGGAGCTGGCTCCTCTGCTGGAGGTGCCTTTGGGACTCTTATCTTTACCTCCCTGTGCTTGCCCATTGCAGCCTTCCCTGAGACAGCAACAGGCGGGCTGAATCAATGCTACATTGTCAGTAAAGTTCTGGATTGCCTCGCAAGGTATAGAAAGCCTGTACATACGCGGCCTCAGACCATCTGTCCTCAGGTCTACAGAAAACTTCCAACTGCGAGATTGTATCAAAATGGTTGATACAATCTGGTATCAGATTAGTTCCTTCCTGAGGCCAAGCTAGTCCTTCCTGTAAATTATAATTTGGCCAAACCTTGGTGCAGAGGGCTATGAGGCACTTTTCCTCCAGATTCTGAGTGTCAAAGAAGTCCCAGTGGTTCAGGATACACTCCAGAGGAGTATAAGCTGGCAGTGGTGAGGAGAACTGGTTGCCCATTCTGAAAGACAGGGAATAAAGGCGTCCCTCATTCCCTTCCTTCATTCAGCAAAAACTCACGGTGTGATGGAGAGAGAAAGTGAACGTCCTCATTTCACTCCACCCCTTATGACTGAGCCCTGGTGACCTTGGCAGGTGCCAGTCATAGGTACAAATATGGTATGTACCCATGAAGCAGGGAAAACCTGGAAAGTAGGAATTAACCGCCCTCACCTACACCTCCGTTTCTCCCTGCTGTTAGAAAACTTTGAGTTCCCTGGGCCTGTTTATGCCATGAGGCGTGGCCTCCTTCCATGGAGTGGGGGGTTCAGTTAGTGAGAATTGGTCCAGCTCATTTACGTTGTGCCTGTTGCCTGGCTTTGGATTCCTCAGACCTGTTTTTGCTGTGGTTTGTTTTGTTTTGTTTTTCTAGGGCCCCAGCCGGAAGCTTGGAATCAAGTTTGGGACTGAAAAGGTATTTTCAAGACTGTTTGTATCCGTAGAGAGTATCTCAAATGCACCCTGCTGAATTTGCAGTTCTCAGCCAACAGGGGTCGTTCCTCTGTTAACTTCCCTATCAGAAACAGAGCAGCGGGGAGGCCTCTCACAGAGCAAAGGAAAAAGGAGAAAACACTTTAAGGGGCAAAAAGGAGGAGATTCTGGGGGAAAAAAAAACCCTTGCTTAGTGAAACTGGGCCCCCGAATCCTTACATCTTTCCCCAGTTCAGACCGGGTTGAATTCCTTGGCCAGAGGAGAAAAGGTTCCACCGGACTGGCAGGCAAGAAGTGCTCATCTGTTGGCCCTGTGGGGTCATGACTAATAAAAAGTCATTTTAATTTCGTGCCTCTGCCTTGTAACTTTTTGTTGTTTCTGACGTTGATGAACACCATCAGCTTTTGTTTGTCTGGAAAAGATTTTATTTATCTTTCACGTTTGAAGGATATTTTCACTGAATATATTATTCTAAGTTTTTTTTTTTTTTTTTTCCTACAGCACTTTAAGTATGTTATGTCAGTCTCTCCTGGCTGTAAGGTTTCCACTGAAAATGTTTTAGCCAAACAGCGTAGCTTCATTGTATGTTATTTGTTTCTTTTCTCTTGCTGCTTGTAGAATCATTTATTTATCCTTGACTTTTGGAAGTTTATTAAATGTTTTGAGGTAGTCTTATTTGAGTTGAACTAAATTTTATAGCCGTGCTTTATTCTTACATATTTTGTCTTTGTGACTATGTATTTTAAAATAACCTGTCTTCAAGCTCCCAAATTCTTTCTTCTGTTTGATCAATTCTGCTATTAACAGACTCCCAGGCACTCTCCAGCATGTCAATTGCACTTTTCATCTTTAGAATTTATTTTTAATTATTTAAATCTCTTTATTAAATTTATCTGATAGAACTCTGAATTCTCTCTCTTTGTTATCTTAAATTTCTTCGAGTTTCCTCAAGTCAGCTATTTTGAATTATCTGTCAGAAAGTTCTTATAACTCTGTCTCTCTGTGATTGGTCCTTGGTGCCTTTAGTTCATTAGGTAAGGTCAAGTTTTCCTGGATGACCTTGATCCTTGTGGATGTTCTCAGTGTTTGGGCATTGAAGCACGAGGTATTTATTGGAATCTTCACAGTCTAGGCTTCTTTGTACCTATTTTCTTAGGAAGGCTTTCCAAGTATTCAGAGACTTGGGTATTGTGATATAAATTTGTGGTCATTGCAGCTTTATCTGTGTTAGTGGACACCCCAAGCCCAATGATGCTGTGGTTCTTGGAGACTCATAGAGCTACCAATTTGATTGTCTTGGATAAGCTCTGCAAGAATTCTATGGATTAACAGGCAGAAACTTGTCCTTTTCCCTTACTATCTCCCTAACATACAGTTTCTCTCTCTGTGCTGAGCTGCCTGCAGCTGGGTGCGATGTGGCAAAAGCACCCCTGTGGCCACCACCACCGAGATCGTGCTTGGTCAGATCTGAAGCCAATACAACACTGGGTCTCACCCTAGACCCATTGTAAACCACTGCTGTGCTACCACCTATGTTTACTCAAGGACCTTGGGCTCTATAATCAACCAGTAGCAAAACCAACCAGACTTGTGTCCTGCCTTTACTGTGCAAGTGCCCCTGGCCCCTGAGTAAGTCCAGAGATGCTGTCTGGGAGCCGGGGCCTAGAGTCAGAAAACTTAAAATCTACCTGGTGCTCCATTCTACTGCAGCTGAGCTGGCACCCAAACCGTAGGACAAAGTCCTTCCCACTCTTCCCTCCTCTTACCCCAGGCAGACGAGTCTCTCCCCACTTCCACAGGCCCACAGATAATACTGTCAGGCTATAATCGATGTTCACCTAAGGCCTGAGGGCTCTTCAGTCAGATTCTGGTGAATGCTGCCAGGCCTGGGACTCACCCTGCAGGGCAGTGGACTCCCCTCTGGCTCCAGTAAGGTCCAGAAATGTTGTCCAAGAGCCAAGGCCTGGAAATGGGGACCCCAAGAGCCTTCTTGGTGCTCTACCCCACTGTGACCAAGGTGGTAGCTAAGCTGTAATTCAAAGTCCCCTTCACTTCCTCTACTTTTTTCAAGCAGAAGGAGTCTCTCCTTATAGCCATCAATTGTGAATGTGCTAAGTCACACTTGAAGCCAGCATATCTCAGAGTCTCACTCAAGGCCCATGGAGTTTACTACCTGGTTACCACTGCTGATTATTCAGGATCAAAAGGCCCTTTAGTCAGCAAGTGATGATCCCTACCAGGGGTGGGTCCTTTACTTCTAGGCAGCAGGTTGCCTTCTGGCCTGGGATGTGTCAGAAGTATCATCCAGAAGCTAGGGCCTGGAATGGGGGCCTTGTAATTATCACTCATGCCCTGTCTTACTGAGTGTCTGAGCTGGTATCTAAGTTGCAAGACAAAGTCCTTTTTGCTCTTCCCTCTCCTCTTATTAAGCAGAAGGAAGGAGTCTCTTTTGGAGCTGCAAGCTGTGCTGCCTACGGTTAGAGGAGGGGTAGAACAAACACTCCCTTAGCTGCCCTGGCTGCCGTTTCACTTGATTGCATATTCCCAAAGTCCACTAGCTCTGAGCCCAGCATAGCATTAGCACTTGCCAAAAAGTTGCAGTTCTTGTGTCCTAGACTGTTTTTTAAGTTTATTTAGGACCCCAGAGCACTTTAGCTCACAGTACTGAGGCTTGGGGAAACTCAAATTCTGACCACTGGGATGGGCGATTCCCCTCTGGCTAGGGGTCACATAAATGCTCATTTTGTGAGCCTTAGCTGAGTTCTGCCCAGTGTTTTCAGCACTAAGTTCAATGCAAAGTCTCACAATTGCTGCAGTCTTTCTCCCCCAATACACAGACTCTCCATGTCATTTGGAAGGTTCAAGGGAGAGAAGTGACATAGGCAATTGAAGTCTGTTTTTTTCTACCCTATTCAGTGCCTTTTTCAGCAGTATAAAGTTACAACCAGATACTGTTGTCATCTACCTGATTTTTGGTTCTTATAAAGTGCTTTTGATGTGTAAATTGTTGTTAAGTTTGGTGTTCCTGTGGGGAAGGATGGTCTGTGGAGGCTTCTATTTAGCCATCTTGCTCTGCCTTCTCCTGGAAGGTTTCCAATTATTACTTCAATATCTCTGTTAGTTTTTGATCTGTTCAGACTTTTTATTTCTTTTTTATTCAACCTTGGTAGGTTGTAGTATTCTAGGAATTTATCCATTCCCTCTAAGTTAATCCAATTATTGGCGTATAATTGTTTATAATAGTCCATTACAATCTCCTGTTTTAATTACTGAAGCATCTGTTGTAATGTCTCCATTCTCATTTTTGATTTTATATATTTAGGTCTTCTCTCTTTTTTCTTAGTCTAGCTGAGGGTTTGTAAATTCTTTGTAATTTCTTTATTCTTTAAAAAAAAACTACCTTAGTTCCATTGATTTTCTTTCTGTGTTTTCTATTCTCTATTTGATTTATTTCTGCTCTGGTTTTTATTCTTCTTTTCCTGCTAAATTTAGATTGAGTTTTTTTTTTAACTCCTTGAAGTGTAATGTCAGGCTATTTGTTTGAGATCTTTCTTCTTTTTAAAGAAAAGGTACTGAAAGTTGCTTATGTTCAGATAAAGACTATCAAAATGTCAAAAAATGCAAAGTATTTATGGCACCTATAATAATCCATACCGGAGAAAACTCAAATTTTAAAAAGAAAAAAATAATATTCTAAAATGTTCACAGAAAACAAAACAAAACAAATACACAAACTAGGTAAATGCTTTTTAAAAAAGTATATTGAACCTAAAACTCTATACCCAACCAAACCATGGATTAATTCTAAGTAAATAATGAAATAAGTTTCAAAATGTGCAAGGACTCAGGACTTCCATGTAATACACATGGAAGTTATATTTGTATATTTTTTGAGCATCACCAACCTATCACAAGTAAAGAGGTCTCTGATTGAAAAAAAAGGCAATGACGAATGCTGTAAATAATAACAGCTTTATAACAAATCTAGAAAACATTTGACCCTATTAACGTTACTGTGTCTAAGGCTGGTTCCATTTGTAAAGTTTTCACGTGGTAATGTAGCATGAATTTGTGATACATAGAAATTTAAACTTGTACTGGCTACAAGAAGCATGTAAGTTAATTTGGATCTTCAGGAGGGAAGAGGGAAAAAAAAGCCTCCACAATGAAGACATTTTCCCAATATGAAAAAAGACAAAAGGATACATTGTGTTTTATACCATAAAAAATTATGGTATTTTATGGTGTATGATTATATATATAATATATAGGTATTCCCTAGAATTCCCTAGAATTTATATATATGTTTTAGGACATATAATATATGTATACACACACACACACACACACACACTCACACACACATATACACACGCATATATTCTAGGGCACATAAGTATACATTTCCCTAGAATGTAGTGATATGGTAAACTTGCCTATTTATAAGAAGGAAAAAGGCAATTACACACACACACACACACACACACACACACACACACAGCCCTACATTGCTCAATGTTGGGAATACATTCTGAGAAATGCATCAGTAAGCGATTTTGTTATTCAAATGTGCACTATTCTATATTTTTAGTTTTTACACCTTTTTCTTAAAAACTTCAGACATGAACACACATGTTAGCTTAGTCCTACACAGTGTCAGGATCATCAATATCACTGTCTTCCCCCTCCACATCTTACCCTACTGGGAGATATTCAAGAGCCATAACACACATGAGGGTGACACCTCCTATGATAACAATACCTACTTCTGAAATACAGTTTGAAACACCTGCCTAGGAAAGTTTTACAGTAATTTTTTTACGTATAAAGAGGAATACATTCTGAAATAACAATGAAATGTATACCATAAAAAGTACATAAACTGGTAATATAGTCATTTATTAACATTACCAAATATTATGTACTGTACATCATTGTAAGTGCTCTACTTTCATGTGACTGGCATTGCAGGATAACATATTGTGAAGATGTTACCATTCTTCAAAGTATATTCTTCAGTTTATAAATGCCTTTAGCTGCAAGATCCCTGGGTGACCACTAGTCTGATTTCTCTCACTTTAGTAGAAATGAACTTATCTTTATTTAGTTTCAATATTTAATAAGAATTGAATTTAAAACTATGCATTAGTTTTGCCAGTCTCTTTTTACTCAGTGCAATTATTTTGAAACTTATTTATGTTGTTAAATGTAACAACATTTTGTTCTTTTGGGTAATGAGTAGTACTCCATGACAGTACAGAATCACCTATGGATGAATGCTTCAGTTGTTTCCAGTTTATGGCTATAAAAATATAGCTCCATGAATATGTATGTTTATGTCTTTGTGTAGCAATGTGTTTTGATTATTCTATTACACAACTAGTACTGCAATGAATGGGTTACATGGCAGGTATATTTTTAACCTTTCAAGAAACTGCCAGATTTTATACAAAACGTTTGTGCCTATTTAAATTTCCAGCAGCAGTGCATAAGAGTCCTAGTTAACTCACTTCCTTACTGACACTAGGTAACGTTCAATCTTTGAGTTACCCATAGTAATATTCTATTGTTAATTTTCATTTCTCTGACACTAACATTGAGCATATATCTCTTTGGTTGAGCTATTTAAATCATTTGCTTTAATTTTAATTGTGTAGTTTTTCTCCATATTTGTATGCTGTAAGTGTTCTTTATATATTTTCTGTGCAATTTCTTGGCCAGGTAGCCACTTTAAAATTTTGTCTATGAACTCATGATGTCCCTTTTCATTTCCTTAGCAATGAATATTGAATATCAAACATTTTTATATTTTATAAAGTCCAAGGCTTTTTTTTCTTAAATCGTTCCTGTCTATCATTCTTTTAGGATACCATTGCCTAACACAGGGTAACCAAGATTTTGTCTTATAATCTTATTTCCTAAAAGTTTAATAGTTGCCTTTCTTTCATCTAGGCCAGAGGTTCTCAATCTCAGCACAATTGATATTTTGCTGGATAATTCTTTGTAATGGAAATTTTTCCTATTCATTGTATGTTTCATAGCTCTAACTTTAACCACTAAATGCCAGTAGCAACCGCTCTGATATAGTTTGGATGTGTGTCCCCATCTAAATATCATGTTGAAATGTAATCCTCAATGTTGGAGGTGGGGCCTGCTGGGAGGTGATTGGATCGTGGGGGCACATTTCTCATGAAGGGTTTAACACAATCTCTTTGGTGCTGTCCTTGCCTTAGTGAGTTCTCCTGAGATCTAGTCCTTTAAAAGTATGTGGTACCTCTTGCTTCTGCTCTGGCCATGTGATGTGCCTGCTCCCATTTACCTTCCACAGTGATTGTAAGCTTTTTGCTTCCTCCCCAGGAGCTGAGCAGGTACCAGCATCATGCTTCCTGTGCAGCCTGTAGAACCATGAGCCAATTAAACCTCTTTATAAATTACTCAGTCTCAGGTATTTGTTTATGGCAATGCAAAAATGGACTAATACACCCTCCCAATTTTGACAACCAAAATATGTTTCCAGACATGGTCAAATGTCCCCTGGGAATAGGGAGAGGGGGGTGGAAAAATCTACCTCAGGTGAGAATAGTAACTACGGATGAAAGCCTCTGATTCATTGTATGCTAATTTTAATGTGTGGAGTGAAGAGGCAAAGGTACTTTTTTTTGCACATGGTTATGCCATTGGCCCAATACCATTTCTTGAAAAGAGTATCCTTTTTCCATTGAATTACCTTATAATCTTCATTTAATAATAGTGAATTATATATGGAGTGTATTTATGAAATCTATTTTGTTTTGGTGCTTACTGCAACTTTATAATAAGCCTTAATATCAGATAATAAAATCAATGGAATATTTTTTCTTTATTTTCAAGCTTGTGTTGGCTATTCTAGGTGATAGAAATTTCTATATTCATTTTGCAATCACCTTGAAAAGTTTTATAGAACTGCCTGCTGAGAATTTGATTCCAAGTGCTTTTCAATTAGGGGGAATTAATATTTTACCAATTTTTAGTCTTCCCACTAAATGCACATAGTTTATAGCTTATTCATTCAGGTCTTCTTTAATTTTTCTTACTGATATTTTTAGTTTTCAAAGTACAACTCTTGAGCATATTTCATTGTTTATTTCATATATTATTCTACTGTAACTTTCACTGTTTTCTATATTTTAATTTATGATAGTTTTTGTGGCAAGAACAAAGAAATCCAGTGGCCCTCCATATCCACAGCTTCCACATACGCAGTACAACCAACCACAGATAAAAAATACATCCAAAAAAATCCAATAAAAGTAAAAACAGTGAAAATAATGCAAATAAAATATTTTAAAACGTATAACAACTATTTCCATAGCATTTACATTTTTAGGTGGTATAAGTAATCTAGAGATAATTTAAAGTATATAGGAAGAGATGTGTAGGTTATATGCAAATATTACACCATTTTATGTAAGGGACTTAAGCATTCGTAAATTTTGGTGTCTGTGGGGGATCCTGAAAAAAATTCTTCACAGATACTGAAGGAAGACTGTATGAGGATTTATTTGCCTTTTATTCTCTAAGCTTGCCAACCTTATATATTTGGCTTGATTTTTATTTATATTTACATCTATATTTTTCTATATAGATGATGATGCAATTTGCAAATAATGTATCTTTTACTTTTCTCGTTCTAACTTGAATATCTTTTTATTTAACTTTTGTCATATCATATGGTTGTAGGACCTCAAGTACAGTATTGAAAAGCCATGTCTACAATGCTTGTTCTCTAAGCTAGGGAAAAACATTCAATTTTTCACAAGTAACTATATTATATAACTATATAAATAAGTTATTATGTGAAGGAACTTCATAGAATCTCTTTATCGGGGTGAGAAATCTCTTTTCTGTTCTTTTTTGCTGAGAATTTTTATCAGAAATGAATGTTCAAGTTTTGAAATGTTTTCCCTACATTAGATATATGTCATTGTAATTGTTATTCTTAGTTTATATGATGAGATTCATTAAATTTCTTTCTTAAGCTAAAATTTATATAACATAAAAATAATTGTTTTAAAGCTAATTCAGTGTTGGTTATTTGGTTATTTTCAATATTAAGCTAACTTTGCATTAGTGGGATAAAGCACACTTTTTAAAATAATTATTTGTTTAATATAATGTAAGACAATGTGCTAAAATGTTGTTTTGCAAGAATAGTAGAGAGAGGTATTTGTCTATATTTTTTCTTTTTTTAAATTTATTTTTCAGTGACCTGCAGCCTATTGATATTTTATTTTCTTGTGTAATGTCATTGTTAAGTTTTACTATCAGTAACATCTGTCCTCAGGAAATGCATTGAAAAGAATTTATTTTAATTCTATGTTCTGGAATAATATTTATAGACTTTATTTATTTATTTATTTATTTGTTTATTTATTTATTTATTTATTGAGATAGAGTCTTGCTCTGTCACCCAGGCTGGAGTGCAGTGGTGCGATCTCTGCTCACTGCAGCCTCCTCCTTCTGGGTTCAAGTGATTCTCCTGCTTCAGCCTCCTGAGTAGCTGGGACTACAGATGTGCACCACCACGCCCTGCTAATTTTTATACTTTTAGTAAAGATGGGTTTTCACCATCTTGGCCAGGAAGGTCTCGATCTCCTGACCTTGTGAGCCACCCACCTCGGCCTCCCAAAGTGCTGGGATTACAGGTGTGAGCCACTGCACCCAGCCTAGACTTGATTTTTTAATCCAGAAGTGTTTTATAAAATTTATTATTGAAACCATCTGTGCCTGTAGTTTCTTCTTGAAAGGTTTTTAATTACAAATCAATCTTTTGGTGAGATATAAGGCAATTTAGATTGCCTAATTTTCCCCTTCTTAGTCATTTATACCTTTTTAGTAATTTATTACATTTAATTTCACTGAATTTATTTCCTCATTTATTTATTTATTTGGACATTATTATATCATAAACATTATTATTTATGTTGCCCAGGTTGGCTTGAACTCTTGGGCTCAAGCAATCCTCCCATCTCAGCATTCCAAATGGCTGAAACTACAGGCATGTGCCACTACACTTGGCTTTATTTTATTGAATTTGAATTCATTGATATAAAGTTTCATGATGTTTTCTTATAATTCAATAACATCTATAGTATTAGTAGTAATGTCATATTTCTCATTTTTGACATTGGCTATGTCTTAATATAATCTTGCTGCTATAACAAAATGCCTTAATTCATTGGCCTGTCATTTTACTGCACCTGTTCTTTCAAGACAGTGGGCACATAAGAAACCACTACAAGCCCCACAGCTTGGCTAATCCTATAATTTATCTTCCAAATTGAGACACTTGCAAGAGTTAAAGTGGGCACAATTAGAAATTGTTTTGTAATATGACATTGAAATAGAGAGCATCCTAGGCAATGTAGTAAATTAGGGTCATTCCACCAAAAGCCTTTCTAACTCCGGAAGAGGCAGAATCAAAGCCCATTTCAGTGATATCCAAAGAGAACCTGAAATCCATGACCTATAGGATCCATTATTTTGCCCTAAGTAAAATTCTTGATGTGTTACTTGGCACTACATCCCTAGACACTGGTGCTGCCCCTTTTTCATTTGGCTGTGGCATTTACCAAAAAGCACTGTAAGGACAGGTAGTATTCATGGAATGAAGTTGTTATTCATTTTCTCTCCCGCTTTCCTCTTTTTTCAATTTGTTTTATATTTTCCACTTCAAATTTCCTTTGTATTGTAGTGAAGTGAAAAATGTACAGCCCTTGACACTTTAATCATTATCAAAATATGCAGAAGGATTAAGTGCCTTATTCTATATTATCCTCCAATTCACTGTTTATTCGATGAGCCTCAGCAGCCCAGTAAAGAGCTCCATAGTCTGCCTAGAGAATTATCTTCTTGATTCATCTTGATTTAAGAAAAGTGACTTCTTGGTGTTTGCTGCCTCACTCAGGAGCAAAACAGCATCTCTCACCATTGGTTATCCTATGGTCAGTTTCATGAATGGCAAGATGTTCACACATTAAGAGGTTTGTATTCTCCTTCTTGCAGAATCTTCCACCACACTTTAGCCTCTGGGTGTTTGTACATTTTAGCATTTCCTCGTGCTATGTTAGTTGCCTATCAATAACATTTTCTGTGGCTTTCCCCTTGATGTAGCTGCATGAAGCTTTCTTAATCTTCACACCTATTTCTTATTGCTAATTTGAATTAGCCATATATATCTGTTAATGTACACACCATGTCATACACCAGTATGTTCTGAAATGAGAATAAGAGTATGTAACCTTGTGGTGATTTCTCTCTCAACTGGAGATTATTATGAATGTCAGATTACTTAAAAACCTGCTAACATGATGTGAATGGACATTAATCTTTATTATTAAAGCAATATTTTAATAATAATTTCTCAAATTACTTAGTCATTGAGTGTTATGCATGCACAGATATTTTTTCCCATATAGATAAAATAGATTTTAGATTGTATCTTAACCAATACTTATCTCTTCCAGTATAAAAAAATTCCTATGTTACAGATTAGATTCACACTATGCAATTTTATAAAATTGTAGGGTTTTTTTCACTTTTATATTATTATATGTCTTATTCCAAATTATCTTCCATTAGTAATGTAACAGATTTTAAGGAATCTTGATTTTATTTTAAATAACATCATCACTACATGACAACTAGACAAAGATACACAAAAATACCTGGAATCACTTTTTAAAAAATTTTACAGCATATACATGTCTTTTATAAGGTAGTTATTGAATGCATACTATGTGTTTCACAGTGTGCTGTGCTTTATCTGGCATATATACTTGAAAATAGTCAATATTCATAATTGTGATAAGTAGATAACCAATATTCACTCTTATAGTTTTATTTTTTCATAATTATGAATGCAATCTGCTAGGTCATATTTATGTTACTTCTGACTGCTAATGTTTAAACTGTGCTAAAGCTAGTTTCTATTTTTGTTTGACATAAATATATAAAGTAAAAAGTTTGTCCAGTGATTTTGATAAATGATAATGGTTCCATGGATATGCAGATGTCCTAGGATGCTTTAATTTCATGGTATGTTGCACATGTAGCTGTAAGTGTTAGGGTTAGAGTTAGGGTAGATTTTGTATGTATATGTGAATAATGAAAACAAATGAAGGACAACTATTTTAATGGTATATAAGTCCTTGCTTATATTAATATCAGCAAGGATTGTGCAAGGGGGTGATAAGAACTCCCATGTGAAATTATTTAAGAATACATATTACTGCTGCATGCTAAAAAAATCTTGATTTGTTTTTTCTTCACTGTCTTCTACAACATTTTTTCATGGTCCAGCATACCTGCTGGAGCTTAAAAGGCAGAATTATAAACTGTTCTGCCTTTGTATATACTCATTTAGCATCCCGCCATTTTCATAGATTTTCAAATTACTTAAACACAAAGTCTGCATGATTTTCAAGAATAGATCTATAATATATATGAGATAATGGACATATTTAAAATGCAATCTCAAATTACATGAAAGTTCTGGCACAATGTGGCTTCTGGTATGAACTTAATCATTTGACATATTGTCCATTTCCAGGAAATATGCTGGAATTTAGGCTGAGATGACCAGGGATTATACAAAAGCAGTTGGGCAAGAGCTGAAGCTTGTGTTCAAGGCAACAACATTTGGTGTGAGTTGAATTAAATATTTTGTTTGTTTTGTTTTTGTAGTTTTGATAATTTACGGACTAATTTCCAAAGTCCCTCAACTTTCCCCACTCAAAAGCACCGTATTATCTCTTTTCTGGAATAGGCTGTAAAAACAAGAGTAAATCACCAACCAAACATATTGTATTAATTTAGCTGTGTACTTAATGTGATATTAAATTTTCCCCTGGAAATTTTAAAGCAACTACAAATAGTTTTCCATAATTTGATTTTTAAAATTCTGAAACCATATTGAGAGAGAAAAAAAAACAAATCTTAGCTCATTAATGGAGGCACTATCATGATAATAAGACTGATTGAATGAAAAAGTGAGAGTATGAAGCATTTATAGTGATTGAAAGAAAGAATGCTTGAATACGATGACTTAGGTATAAAATTAATGTTCAGTAGGACAGGAAAACTTTAAATTTGGGGATTTTCTTAGAGACAAAGCTTAATTGCAATTCTAGCTTACATAGTTCATGTGCATCTCCATCATATTTTTACTAGTTAACAGGCTTAATTACCGAAATGTAAAATACCCTAATCAATAATAAGGTATATATATAAAAAAAAAAACAGTACACTGAAACCCCTTCACCAGAAAATGCTCAGTAGGGATGGAGAGTGTGTGTTGCCATATAAGGCTTACCATGACACTGAAAAAGCATACAGTAATTCCTCTGGTCTCCTTCACAATCATTGGATATATTTTTAAACATATATGAAACCCTTATACTGACTATTCACTATTATGTTTTACAAAATTAAGGGAAGCTCTGTCATTTTGTTTTAGATCATTTAGTGTTTTTGTCATGTTTTTCAGACTGCTTCCTTTCATATCTTCTCAAATACTGATTTAATTTTATACTGGTGGAATGCAGAGGGGGAGAGGGCTTCATTTTTATCCTGGGAAAAAATGGCAAACCCTCTGCTTCTTGTCATCTATCTACTTTAAAGGTCTTCTGCAGAACCAAACTTTATACACGTCCTTGTTTGTACTTTCTCACTCATGTGTGCTTTTTGGGTGTTTCCTTCAGGTTTTCATTTCAGAATAAGTTTACTCTATATCTCTGTGTGTAAACACAGCAGGCATATCACCTGTTCTAACCTCCTACTACCACATCCTACATTCTCTATGTGTGGAAGTCACCACATTTGCTCTGGACCTCTGTACCTAAACCCAGCATGCTACCTTTCTACTCAAAGGCTGAACACCATGCTGTTAACTGAAAGATTCCTCAGTGAGGCTTGTCACCTCTGAGCTTCACACACAAAGCAAAGTGCACACTGATCTGTCCTGGAGTTTCCAAATGTTATCAGAATTTTATTACCCCACTTAAATACTTGGCTGAGACTTAAGGCAGAGTAATATACCTCTCTTTAGGTTTCATTTATGCTTCTAAATGTTTTCCTTCACCAGAAAAATGTATATCATTGTAAAGGTGCTATATTTATCTTCCCAGTCTATTTTTATGGAATAACCTTGCTTATTCTTATGGAAAATAGCATTTTACATTTTTAAAATAGTTCTTGCTTTTCCGAAGTGTTGGCTTTCAAAAACCTGTTATAGAATACAGAGTTAAAAATTTTATTTCATTTTTTGTTATTTCTGACTTAAAAAGTATTGTTCCATCGAGAATAAAAGCCTTTGAAACACTGAAAAATGATGAAAATTTGGGGTGAGAGCCAATTGATATATTCTAATCACATTTCCTTATTTGTTCTCCATAATTAAGTTATCTTAATTTTATGTCTCTTGTTAATATACAGTACAATAAATCACTCTTACATTTTTGACTGTTTAATATTATTGACTGAAGAAATCATATAGAATCAATAAAACATTAAGAGGGAAATGTAACCCTACTTTACAAACCTTGTGTTGCTCAAAGTGAATGTAAAATACTAAGAAGTATGGTAATCATCTATTTCTACAGGTAAGTTTTTGGTATTTGATATTTTATGGTATAAGTTTTTATACCATAAAATATATATACATATATGAATATATATATTTGACAGATTAATGTAAAATACAAACATTTAAAATGATAGTTCAAAGAAATGAAAATGAGTATTTTTTCCTGAAAATGTGGCTTCAACTTAATACAGAATATTTTAAAGATGCCTTTTAAAATCAAATTCATTTTGTATTATAAGCAGTGAGCTAAAAAAGGATTTCTACTTACCAATGTAATTTGGAAACAGGATAGACACAAAGACATAACTTGAAAGGTAAAAAATGAAAGTACAGAGACATAATTAGATAATAGACTTTCAGAATGTATGAAACATACAGATGGAAGTGTTAGATGCAGGAAATCTATTACACTGCCTTCTCTGTCAGCTATTCAATATCAGTTTAGTCTGAGAAAGGCCAATATTTATATGATACTTTGAAAATATAAAGCATACACAAATACAAGAAAATTATTATCCTTCTCTCTTAAATCCTCAGTCTTCCCTTTAATGAGACTTGGATGTAACAGCTCAAAGGCTTGAAGTTAAATTTTTCCTCTAAGAAAGAGCAAAGTGTTGTAGAGGAGAACTGCTGTACAGCAGTAGCTAATGATGATAATATTACCATATGCAAAAGTGCAAACCCTGCTCTGTCTTCTAAAAGTTTTATGATATAGTGCTATTGAAATAAAACGTTTTTGGAGAAACTCAGCCTCTTATGGCTCCCCATTTGCAGTCCTGGTGAATTAGAATTCTGGGGTAATTTCTGGCTCTCTGCATTCCAGTGGATGTTTAGATTCTCTTATTTGCCATATTCTGGTGAGGTAGTAGTACTATATGACTAGCTCTGGCCTAACAGTTGTTAGCAGAAAGGACGTGTACAATCTTCTGATTACTAGAGTATTTAATTGAGGTGACAGAAGGAAAAACTGAGTGAGGGTTATATAGAAACTCTTTGTACTCTGCAACTTTTCTGTAAATCTAAAATTATTCTTTAATAAGATTTTGTTGGGGCCTTGTGCGGTGGCTCACATCTGTAATCTCAGCACTTTTGGAGGCCGAGGCGGGCAGATCATCTGATGTCAGGAGTTTGAGACCAACCTGGCCAATATGATGAAATACCATCTCTACTAAAAATGCAAAAATTAGCCAAGCATGGTGGCAGATGCCTGTAATCCCAGCTACTTGGAAGGATGAGGCAGGAGAATCGCTTGAACCCAGGAGGTGGAGGTTGCAGTGAGCCGAGGTCGTGCCACTGCACACCAGCCTGGGCAACAGAGTGAGACTATATTTAAAAAAAAAAAGAGGTTGTTAACTTTTAAAAGGTGCAAATCAATTTTAAAAATAATTTATTGGCCAGGCGTGGTGGCTCACGCCTGTAATCCCAGCACTTTGGGGGGCCTAGGAGGGGCAGACTGCCTGAGGTCAGGAGTTCAGGACCAGCTTTCCCAACATGGTGAAACCCCAGCTCTACTAAAAATACACACACAAAAAAAATTAGCCGGGCATGGTGGCGGTCACTTGTAATCCCAGCTACTCAAGAGGCTGAGGCAGGGATATTGCTTGAACCAGGGAGGCAGAGGTGGCAGTGAACTGAGATCGCGCCACTGCACTCCAGCCTGGGCAACAGAGCGAGACTCTATCTCAAAAAATAATAATAATTTATCACAAAGTTTAACATTTCAATATTGATATCAATAATTCATAATAATATAAAGAAAAGGTGACCATAATGCAGAAAAAGCATTTGACAATATTGAAATGATCAAGTGGGCTTCATCCCTGGGATGCAAGGCTGGTTCAACATACGCAAATCAATAAACGTAATCCAGCATATAAACAGAACCAATGACAAAAACCACATGATTATCTCAATAGATGCAGAAAAGGCCCAACCACATGATTATCTCAATAGATGCAGAAAAGGCCTTTGACAAAATTCAACAATGCTTCATGCTAAAAACTCTCAATAAATTAGGTATTGATGGGACATGTCTCAAAATAATAAGAGCTATCTATGACAAAACCACAGCCAATATCATACTGAATGGGCAAAAACTGGAAGCATTCCCTTTGAAAACTGGCACAAAACAGGGATGCCCTCTCTCACCACTCCTATTTAACATAGTGTTGGAAGTTCTGGCCAGGGCAATCAGGCAGGAGAAATAAATAAAGGGTATTCAATTAGGAAAAGAGGAAGTCAAATTGTCCCTGTTTGCAGATGACATGATAGTATATCTAGAAAACCCCATCGTCTCAGCCCAAAATCTCCTTAAGCTGATAAGCAACTTCAGCAAAGTCTCAGGATACAAAATCAATGTGCAAAAATCACAAGCATTCTTATACACCAATAACAGACAAACAGAGAGCCAAATCATGAGTGAACTCCCATTCACAATTGCTTCAAAGAGAATAAAATACCTAGGAATCCAACTTACTAGGGATGTGAAGGACCTCTTCAAGGAGAACTACAAACCACTGCTCAATGAAATAAAAGAGGATACAAACAAATGGAAGAACATTCCATGCTCATGGGTAGGAAGAATCAACATCGTGAAAATGGCCACACTGCCCAAAGTAATGTATAGATTCAATGCCCTCCCCATCAAGCTCCAATGACTTTCTTCACAGAATTGGAAAAAACTACTTTAAAGTTCATATGGAACCAAAAAAGAGCCCGCATTACCAAGTCAATCCTAAGCCAAAAGAAGAAAGCTGGAGGCATCATGCTACCTGACTTCAAACTATACTACAAGGCTACAGTAACCAAAACAGCATGGTACTGGTACCAAAACAGAGATATAGACCAATAGAACAGAACAGAGCCCTCAGAAATAATGCCACATATCTACAACTGTCTGATCTTTGACAAACCTCACAAAAACAAGAAATGGGGAAAGGATTCCCTATTTAATAAATGGTGCTGGGAAAACTGGCTAGCCATATGTAGAAAGCTGAAACTGGATCCCTTCCTTACACCTTATACAAAAATTAATTCAAGATGGATTAAAGACTTACATGTTAGACCTAAAACCATGAAAACCCTAGAAGAAAACCTAGGCAATACCATTCAGGACATAGGCATGGGCAAGGACTTCATGTCTAAAACACCAAAAGCAATGGCAACAAAAGCCAAAATTGACAAATGAGATCTAATTAAACTAAAGAGCTTCTGCACAGCAAAAGAAACTACCATCAGAGTGAACAGGCAACCTACAGAATGGGAGAAAATTTTTGCAATCTACTCATCTGACAAAGGGCTAATATCCAGAATCTACAATGAACTCAAACAAATTTACAAGAAAAAAACAACCCCATCAAAAAGTGGGCAAAGGATGTGAACAGACACTTCTCAAAAGAAGACATTTATGCAGTCAACAGACACATGAAAAAATGTTCATCATCACTGGCCATCAGAGAAATGCAAATCAAAACCACAATGAGATACCATCTCACACCAGTTAGAATGGCGATCATTAAAAAGTCAGGAAACAACAGGTGCTGGAGAGGATGTGGAGAAATAGGAACACTTTTACACTGTTGGTGGGACTGTAAACTAGTTCAACCATTGTGGAAGTCAGTGTGGTGATTCCTCAGGGATCTAGAACTAGAAATACCATTTGACCCAGCCATCCCATTACTAGGTATATACCCAAAGGATTATAAATCATGCTGCTATAAAGACACATGCACATGTATGTTTATTGTGGCACTATTCACAATAGCAAAGACTTGGAACCAACCCAAATGTCCATCAATGATAGACTGGATTAAGAAAATGTGGCACATATACACGATGGAATACTATGCAGCCATAAAAAAATGATGAGTTCATGTCCTTTGTAGGGACATGGATGAAGCTGGAAACCATGATTCTCAGCAAACTATGGCAAGGACAAAAAACCAAACACCGCATGTTCTCACTCATAGGTGGGAATTGAACAATGAGAACACATGGACACAGGAAGGGGAACATCATACACTGGGGCCTGTTGTGTGGTGGGGGAAGTGGGAAGGGATATCATTAGGAGATATACCTAATGTTAAATGACGAGTTAATGAGTTAATGGGTGCAGCACACCAACATGGCACATGTATACATATGTAGCAAACCTGCACGTTGTGCACATGTACCCTAAAACTTAAAGTATAATTTAAAAAATGTAAAACCAGGTTTATAAAAATAAAATAAAATAACTGACACACATTCATTAAGAAAAAATAATGATTTTATATAAATAAATAATACATTATGTGCCTTTGTATACATCTATCAAAAAAAAGAAAATTTGCTTTTGATAAAAGCTCTTAGCAACTTACGAATAAAAGAGAAATTTCTCAATCTCATAAAAAGGAATCTTGATCTTGAAGCTACCATTATACTCAGCGGTGAAAGACGACTTTTCCTCTAGGATAAGTAACATACCAAGGGTGTTGATTCTCATTATTTTTATGGTTGTTCTAGCCAGTGTGATAAGGCAGAAAAAAGAAGAAGAAGAAGGAGAGGGAGAGGAAGATAAGCCATCCAGAAGAAATTAAAAGTGTTTTTATTTTCTATGAACAAAAGTGTACTTCATCTACACAAAAGCTGCTAGCACTTGTAAGTTTAACAAATGTGATAGAAATACTTTTGCATTGTTTGTTATTCCAGCCATACCTCAGTGCTATGGTTTGCATATGGTTTGTTTTGCCCCTCCAAGTCTCATGATGAAATTTAGTCTCCAATGCTGGAGGCTGGGCCTAATGGGAGGTGCACGAATCATGGAGGCAGATCCGTCATAAATGGTTTGGTGCCAGTCTTCTGGATATGAGTGAGTCCGCACTGTTAGTTCCCCAAAAAAACCGGCTGTTGAAATGCACCTGGCACCTCCTCTGCTCTCTCACTCCCTCTCTCATCATGTGAGTTTAACACACTGGCTCCCCTTCACCATCTGCCTTGAGTGGAAGTAGCCTGAAGTTCTCGCCAAACACAGATGCTGGCAACATGCTTCTTGTACAGCCTGCAGAACGATGAGCCAAATAAACCTCATTTCTTTATAACTTACTCAGCCTCAGATATTTACAGCAACACAAAAAGACTAAGATACCTAGTTTAAATTTTAAATTATACAATGTTTTCTTATTTAGAAACTAGATCACTATTGCTATGCTAGTGTTTACCCTCATCTGATTTATTTTTCTCTATCTCTGTGTCTTCTCCCTCCCAGTCACCATCTCTTCTCTCCTTCTTTCTCCACCTCTCTGATTTTTCTGTTTTATCTATTCTTCCTATTATCAATCTTATTTTGTGACTTTTAAAATAAAAGAGAAGCTCAGTTAAGAAAGATCAAGTTCAAATGAATGAACGAGTGAATTTTTTGAACTTTTATTACAAAAGATTTAAAAAGTTTTAACTCTGAGGGTTTTTTTTAACCTTTTCTTATATAGTTCAAATGACTTCTAAATTAAAAAGTTATATTTATTGTTGTTTTACTTTTTAATTTGTTTGCATCTACTTTTAACATCAACTTTTATTAGATATGTATACCTTTATTATATATATGCACTTTATTTTATATATACACAAATACCTTATAGATATATTTATATATATGTATGTGTGTGTGTGTATATATATATATATATATACACACACACACATATGCACACACATATACCCATACATATGTATGTATATAACAATTCAAGAATTTTAATTACAGGGATTTACTATGGATACATTTTGTGTAAGTTTTGCAATACTGTATTTGTATAGATTTGCTCATGTGGAAAAACTGCTCTAGGATGTTCAAGTTCAAGAATTGTTACTAGGCAATACTTTTATATTACTTGTTTAAAATGACAGGTGATAAACTTGATGCTTATGAGACAATAGAGCTTTTGTTTCATTTGGGACTTGTTTTGTTATTTTACAGTGGGTATATAGTAAGAGTGTTAATATAAGTTCAATGTGGAGATAGCACTTAGTAGAACCTTTACAGGTTCTCCAGAATGTAGTCTCTAAGAGTGTGTGGACAGCACATTAATGGATTTTGTGATGCATTTATTACAAAAAAATGTATATGAGAAGTCACAAATGTTAAAGTCTAATTGTAATATAAAAAATAAACATAAGAAAGTTTGTACTTTCAGAGAGTTTATGTGATTTATGAAGTTTTTCACCTATAATGCTCTGACGTAATATGGTCTATATAAATTGATTTTCACTTAATAAAAATTGGAACAGTAATTCTATGATTTCATATTACATAAAAAGAATTAAAAGAATGCATAAATCTTACCAAGGTCAATAAAAATAATACTATGACTATTTTACATAATGCTAGGTGGTTTATGTTCAAATTTGATTCAAATAATGTCTATTCTCTCAAAGAGAAATTCGTATAAAGCACAATTAATTATTTCTGCTTCTCAACATCTTGTTGTCATGCTTTAATTAGAGAATACTCTTTAATCATATAAAGCAATCTTTGTATTGATTCCTTGAACAGATTACAAATGGGTTGTGAGCATTTTAGAAGTCATTATGTCCAAATTGCAAAGAATCAAGCAGTGATTACCAAGGTACAAGAGTGCTTGATAACACAATCAAGCATTTACATAATTCGTTCTGATCTCTTTATTCAGAAAGACATAATGATAGCTTGCATTTAGGAAGATAAATTATAGAAAATTGTCTGCTTACAGCTTCATACATATTTTTAAAAAATATTCTTTTTTTCTATTAACATAGGCTGTGCACACTGAAGGCCATTCTTCTGTCATAGACCTTTAGTGCTTATCTTGATCTCCTCAGTGCCTGTATATAAGTATCTTCATGAATAGACTTATTTGTAATACGTATGTATGTGTATATATACACAAACATGTAAGTTTTTTAATATTGAAATTGATCATTGATTACTTTTGAAAACTAAAATGAATGCAGTTTTTAAAAATAGTTTTGTTTCTGTATTATTTAATTACTACTAAAACTTTACAATCCTTCATGGAAGCCACAATAATGATTTTAATAAGATGTTGAAGTTCACATAATGCTATAAAGCGGTGATCATTTTTATTTTAATTTCAACTATGACATTAGAAGTCTTTGCTATTTTAAGTTGGCTGTTTCTTTTTTATCTCAATATAAAATATGAAATAAAATTAAATCTACAACTGCAAATTTGATCAATACAATCTTACATTTATTAATAGAAGTAATGTTTTACAAAGATTAAGACAGTATTTTTCTCATGAAAATGTCAGATATCAGAAATGACAGTAATTTTAATTATAAAAAGGCTTGGTTATTGAATAGTTTCTTATACATACATATATTTACTATTTAATCTACTCTTTTACATTCCTGGCATTTTATAAAATAACAAATATAAAAACTTGGTTACAAATCAGGCTGGGTTAAATAACTAAAACAACAGCAATGACATTTTTTTCTAATTTATTTTCTTCTTGAATCAAGTTTAAAAAAAGAGATTGTCCTCAATATAGTGACTTTGAAAAGGTCCAAACCACCCTTAAACTTATTTCTGGTGATATCAGATCCTTTTTTGTTTTCTTTCTTTTGGTAAAATGTACAGAATACCTTGACAATTTTTTATCAACTAGAAGACTTTGATAGCCTTATTTCATCCCGTTCCCCTTATCCTCTCCTGTGAACAATCACTTGACTTAATCTATTCTGTTTACTTTGTATCTTTACCTTGTCTGTTAAATTCACCAAATTTTGTTACTTATCTTAGTTTGCTGTGCCACTGGTATCCTGAAATTCTAGGGCATTCTACTAGAGATACATTTCCAAAGAAGCATTTTTATAAGACTCCCATGCATGAACATTTCAATAATGTTTCCTTGTTCTTGAAGTAAATTTTAATGTACTTATTGTGGCATACAACAACTTTATGGCCAAAATATTTTATTTTTTTAATTTTATATTTCACACTATTTTCTGGCTCATCCTAATGTACCACGATATCAACTGTCTCTACTCCACACCCTGGCTCTTCTACCACAACAATTGTAACTCATTTTGTTTTACATAAATACAGGAAAGTTTCCCTTAGTTAACAGCTTTGACTTCAGATTCTCTGATAAATTTCAACTCCTAACATTTAAAAATAATGGCCAAAATCTTCAAGAACTTTGAGTTCCCTATATATAATTTTATTTTTATTGAGAAATTATGTCATATGTTTGCAATACTTGTTTCTAATTTTTTTCGTAAATAGATTCTTATGTCCTCTACAGAATTACGAACCCATAAACAGGCTTAAATAGCAGTTGATTAAATGTTTAGGCAAGGAGTGAACGAGTCAAAGATAAAGAATTAATAAAACTGATACAATAGCCTCATAGACTGTTTTGTTGTTGTTGTTGTTGACAAACATAAAAACTGGCCCTTCTGGACTTAAAGGTTGAAACTTCCATTTGTTTTATCTGAGTTCTTTCCTCAGGAAAGAACCCCTGGGCTTCTCGAAAAGTATCAAATAACTAAAACTCACCGGATCCAGCCAGTGAGACACAAGGCCTCTAAGAACTGAAACTTAACCATATCATCACCGTCCAGACAATGAGACACCAGGCATCTCATTCATCATAAATGCTTCCTTACCCATCCTGAGTTCCTGTTTTACCATATAGTTAAAATTTTTTCCCTGATATGTAAACTTCTAATTTTAGTTGGTCAGTGAGATGGATTTGAGACTAATCTTCCAACTCTTCAGTGGCAGCACCTGATTAAAGCCTTTTCTCTTGGCAGTACTTGTTGTCTCAGTGATTGGCTTTCTGTGTGGGGAGCAGCAGGATCTCGATAGAACCCCTGGTGTTTTGGTAACATTAACTGATTCATGTGTCTTTTTTCTTTCCCAAGTAATTAAATCTTAATGATAAAAGCCCTTAAAGTTTAGCATTGAAATTCAAGTTTACAAAATGAGAAGAATATTCATTTTCTCCTCTGATCTATATTTCAACAGTGTTTACTTTGTCAGACTAACTAATCAACATATTGAATAGGTCATAGTGTAAGGCCAAGGAAACAAAACAGTTGTTTTTATTCACGTGTGAATACAAGGGAAGAAAAGGAGTGAAATACAGGAGCAGAGAATGGAATTGTGAGGCAGGAAGAAAAAAATATATGCTTATACTTGATGAATGTTGTTATTTCTTCTGACTCTGGCTCATTTCCAGAATAGAGATAATTTAGGTAAGGTCAGTATTTTAAACCTGTTCTACACCTCTCAGTCTTTTTCATCATTTTTTCAAACTAAAGAATACATATTTAATGGGAAAATTTTATTATATATAGAGAGAATGTATATATAATGTATATATTATACAAATAAAGTATCTCATAGGCTTGTAAGTCACCTGTCTCAAATGAAATATATTTAAAGTGAAAATATTTTTCAATGAAAGAAACTAATAATTACGAGATGGAATATATTACATGCAATTTTATTACAAAAATAGCTACTAAACTTTTTTTTTCTTATTGCCTTTTCCATGCCTTATGTATTTTTTTAAATTAAGTAGTTTGAGTTTTTTCATTCCATCCCATTATATGAAAAAAAAATTAAAGAAGTGGCAAGCCATAAAGATAGAAACAGAGGAGTGTACCAGAAAAAAAAAAAAAAAACAGAGGACAAGACACAGGAGATCAAAACAAGTTTTTTTAAAAAACTCAGAAAAAATGAATAGAAATTAAAGACTATATGAAAGTGGTTATTGCTAAATCATCATATTCTATTGGATTTTAATACATAAAATAATATTTTTTAAAAAAATCTTTGAGGGATTGAGGAAAGGCTTAAAATAATACAACATTATCAAAAATATTTGCACAACTACCCATTTTTATTAACTAAGAAAGCATTGTCATTCACTTTCAGAAAGTAGAAATTAAAAAACAGGGAAAATATATATTGAACCTAGCTGCTGCCTTCTCAGAGTTAACAATGCTATCATGAGGGCTGAGGCTTATAAACACATATTCATTCGGATAAAACTAACGATGCTCTAGCTAGCTTTAGGTCCACTTCTCTATCAGCTTGTTGAATATCCACAGATACCGTTTATCTTAGTTACTTGGTGTCTAAGAGTAGAATTAGACTAGAAAAACCCATTCAGCTCTAAACTTCCATAATCCTATGTTTTCTTTAATTAGGATTTTTCTTTCTTCTTTTTCTTCTTCATCTTTTTATTCAAAAAGGTAAGCCACTACTATAAGTAAGAGAATGTAAAATAAAAACTTTTAGACTTAAAAATTTACTTGTTTTCAAAAATTATTTAAGTTACTACTGTACTTTCTGTGTTTTTGCTGTACAATAATGTAGCATAGATTCATTTTTCTAATGCTCTAAATTGTTTTGAAACCAAGAAATCCTATCAAATAATTATAGGTATTTATTCTCTTTATTTTGGTATCTTGTTTGTTTCATTTTAATTGGAAAATAATAATTGTATATATTGTATAAAATTATGGTGTACAATGTGGTTTTTAAAAATTGTTTTAAGTTGACACATAGTAATTGTACATATTTATGGGCTACAATGTGATATCATGATAAATGTATATAACGTATAATTATCTATTTAGGGTACTTACCATGTCAATTTTTTTCAAACACTTATTATTTCTTCATGCTGAAAACATTTAAAAATCAGGTTATTTGAAAATATTTAATAAAGTGTTACTAACTCTAGTCACCCTACAGACCCTATAGTACATAGAACATCAGAACTGATTTCTCCTGTCTAGCTGTAATTTTGTATTCATTAACCAACCTTTCCGTATCTCTCCTGTCTCCTATATTCCACAACCTCTAATAACCACTATTTTTACTCTTTGCTTCTATTAAATCAACCTTTTTTTCTCTTGCTTTCACATATGAGTGAAAACATGTAGTATTTATTTTTCTGTTCCTGGCTTCTTTCACTTAACATACTATTTTCTAGGCTCATCCATGTTTCTACAGTGACATAATTTTATTATTTTTATGGCTGAAGAGTATTCTAATATGTATATATACCACATTTTAAAAATTCATTCATGTATTGATGAAAGCTTAGATTTATTTCATATCTTGGCTATTGTGACTTAAAAGCTTCTGCACAGCAAAAGCTATGAAACAATCAACAGAAAAAAAGAGACAAATTGTAAAATGGAAGAAAATATTTGCAAACTATTCATGGTACAAGGGATTAATACCTAGAATCTACAAGAAACTCAAACAATTCAACTGCAAAAAGAAATCTCATCAATAGAAACAAGGACTTACACTGCCTGACATACTATACACTTACACAAATCAAACAGTTCAGTATTAACATGAAGATAAGCAAATGAACACAATGTAAACGAATTAAGAGTTCAGAAATAGATACACATGTATATATGGTCAATTGATTTCTGACAAAAGTGTCAAAGCAATTTATTGGAGAAAAGATGATCTTGTTAACAAATGACATTAAAACATGCAAAATAATATTGACTCAAATTATGCATTGTATAGAAATAGAATGTCAAAATTAATGATAGACCTAGATGTAATGACTAAAATTATAAAACTTTTAGAGGCCCGTCGCGGTGGCTAACGCCTATAATCCCAGCACTTTGGGTGGCCGAGGGGGGCAGATCACGAGGTCAGGAGATCGAGACCATCCTGGCTAACACGGTGAAACCTCGTCACTACCAAAAAAAAATATATATATATATTAGCTGGGCGTCGTGGCGGGCGCCTGTAGTCCCAGCTACTTGGGAGGCTGAGGCAGGAGAATGGCATGAACCCGGGAGGCGGAGCTTGCAGTGAGCCGAGATCACGCCACTGCACTCCAGCCTGGGCGGCAGAGGCAGACTCCATCTCAAAAAAAAAGAAAAAGACTTTTAGAATATGACATAGGAAAAATTATCAGTGACCATGGGTTTAGCAATGATTTCTTAAACACAATGCAAATAGTGTAAATAATAGGCCAGGTGTGGTTGCTCATGCCTGTAATCCCAGCACTTTGGGAGGTCAAGGCAGGACCTTTAGCACTTTAGGCAAGGAGTTTGAGACCACCCAGTCTCTACTAAAAACACAAAATTAGCTCGGCATGGTGGCCTGCACCTATTGTCCCAGCTACGCAGGAGGCTGAGGCACAAGAATCATCTGAACCTGGGAGTTGGTGAGTGAGGAGTGAGTGAATGTGAAGACCTAGGACATTTCTGTAGATTACTATACACTTTTAAACGCTGTGAACTTAGACTGTACTAAATTTACTTAATATTTTTTTCCTCGAGAAATTAGCTTTAGCTTAATACACCTCTTTTGCTATATAAACTTTTACTTTTTATTTTATTTTACCTTTTTTGAGACAGGGTCTTGCTCTGTTGCTCAGACTGGAGTGTAGTGGTGTGATCTTGGCTCACTGCAACCTCCACTTCCCGGGTTCAAGTGATTCTACTGTCTCAGCTTCCCAAGTAGCTGGGATTACAGGCACCTGCCACCATCCCTGGCTAATATTTGTATTTTTAATAGATACGTGGTTTCACCATGTTGGCCAAGTTGTTCTGGAACTCCTGACCTCAAGCAATCCACCCGCCTTGGCCTCCCAAAGTGCTGGGATTACAAGTGTGAGCCACCATGCCCAGCCAACTTTTACTTTTTAAAACATTTTTTACTTTTTTGTAATAACACTCAGCTTAAAACAGGTACACCTTATACAGCTGTACAAAAATATTTTCTCTTTGTATCTTTATTATATAAGGTTTTTCTATTTTAAAATTTGTTTTACATTTTTATACTGTTTAAACTTTTTTGTTAAAAACTAACACACAAACCCATTAGTTTAGGCCTACACATGGTCAAGAGTATCAATATTACTGTCTTCCAGCTCCACATCTTGTCCCACTGGTAGGTCGTCAGGGGCAAGAGCACACATGAAACTGTCACCTCCTATGATAACAATGCCTACTTCTGAAATACAGTTTGAAGGACTTGCCTGAGGCTGTTTAACAGTTAACTGCTTTTATTTTAAATAAAATAGTACATTAGAAAATATTGATAAAAATTATAGTAGGGTAAATACATAAACAATCTAATGAATAAATGGGCAAATGATCTGAATAGAAATGTATCAAAAGCAGACATACAAATGGCTACCAAAAAAATGAAAAAATGTTCAGTTTCACAATCATCAGGGAAATAAAGTCAAAACCACAATGAGATATAATTTCACCCCAGTTAAAGTGGCTAATACAAAAAAGACAAAAATTTTAAAACTCTGGCAAGGATATGGAGAAAGGAGAAATCTTACACCCTCTTGTTCTTTATTCTTATTTTTCAATTTTTTTCTAGATTCTTTGCATTTGCATGTAAATTTTATAATTTATATAATTATAAATGTAATTTATTTAACTATAAATTTTATAATTCTTGAAAACTTTTTAATGGAAGCCTTGAGAACTATGATGTGAATTCAGTATAGTGAACAATCAGTGGAGTATTGGTATCTTAACAATAAAACACATTTTAATTCATAAACATGTTATATCTACCAATTGAGTTTATTTTCTCTGAGTAATATTTTATAATTTTTATTTTCCAATTACCCACATCTTTTATAAATATAAATAGAAATATAATATTTATATTTATTTATATTTCTATTTATAAATAGAAATATAATATTTCTGCATATTAAATACTTTATATTTTTATAAAAAGCCTTTTTATTTTAATGCATGGAGATTTTATTTCTACTTAGTAGTAATACAATCATTTTATTTATATTGATCATACATATGTCATGCAACATTATTATAGTCACTTATTAGATTTTATAAGACATTTTTGTAGGATGTTTAAGATATTTTACAGAGATAATTTTTTTGTGAATAAACATAAGTTTACTTTTTCCTTTCTAAACCAATTTTTTTTTAAGTTATTTTTCTTGACTTATTGCTTTGGCTAATACCTAAAGTTAGATTTTGAATATAAGTAGTAAGAGCAGATGTTCCTGTTTTGTTCCTGATCCTAAGGAAAAACATTTCATTTTCATATAAAATACTTTATTAGTTTTACATTCGCTTGAGGTGCTCTCTCTGGTCCAAAGTTTTCCTCTATTTGGTATGTTAAGAGTTTTCAATATAATTTTATGTAAGATTTTGTCAAATAAATTGCATTTATTGAGATTATTATTGTTTTTCCTGTTAACATTGTGAATCACTTTATTTGATTTTCAAATGTTAAACCAACTTTGCACTTCACGTTAATTCTTACTTGTCTTGATGCATTATTTGGATACATTATTTTACTATTTTGTATTACTTTACAGAGGTTGTAATACATGGTAATGCTGGCTTCAAATAATAATTTGGGAAGTATCCAAACTTCTTCAATTTTCTGAAAATATTTGCATAAAATTTGTAGATTTTCTTTTCTAAGTGTTTCTCAGATTTCACCTGTGAAACTATCTCAGTTTGAGATTTTCCTGCTAGAAAGTTTTAACTACATAATTTCTTTAGCAGATCTAGTAGTACACTCTTGCACAGCAAAATGATAGTTTGGTGAATGATAGGTTGCATATACATGATGGCCCCATAAGATTATAATGGAGCTGAAAAATTTCTATTGCCTACACACATTGTGGCCATGATAATGTGGCAGTGCAATGCATTACTCACATGTTTGTGGTGATGCTGGTTTAACAAACCTACTGTGCTGCCAGTCCTATAAAAGCATAGCACATAGAATTATATACAATGCATCATATTTATTTTTGTTACTGGTTTATGTATTTACCCTACTATAATTTTTATCAATATTTTCTAATGTACTACTTTATTTAAAAAAAAAGCAGTTAACTGTTAAACAGCCTCAGGCAAGTCCTTCAAACTGTATTTCAGAAGTAGGCATTGTTATCATAGGAGGTGACAGTTTCATGTGTGCTCTTGCCCCTGACGACCTACCAGTGGGACAAGATGTGGAGCTGGAAGACAGTAATATTGATACTCTTGACCCTGTGTAGGCCTAAACTAATGGGTTTGTGTGTTAGTTTTTAACAAAAAAGTTTAAACAGTATAAAAATGTAAAACAAATTTTAAAATAGAAAAACCTTATATAATAAAGATACAAAGAGAAAATATTTTTGTACAGCTGTATAAGGTGTACCTGTTTTAAGCTGAGTGTTATTACAAAAAAGTAAAAAATGTTTTAAAAAGTAAAAGTTGGCTGGGCATGGTGGCTCACACTTGTAATCCCAGCACTTTGGGAGGCCAAGGCGGGTGGATTGCTTGAGGTCAGGAGTTCCAGAACAACTTGGCCAACATGGTGAAACCACGTATCTATTAAAAATACAAATATTAGCCAGGGATGGTGGCAGGTGCCTGTAATCCCAGCTACTTGGGAAGCTGAGACAGTAGAATCACTTGAACCCGAAAAGTGGAGGTTGCAGTGAGCCAAGATCATGCCACTACACTCCAGTCTGAGCAACAGAGCAAGACCCTGTCTCAAAAAAGGTAAAATAAAATAAAAAGTAAAAGTTTATATAGCAAAAGAGGTGTATTAAGCTAAAGCTAATTTCTTGAAGAAACAAATATTAAGTAAATTTAGTACAGTCTAAGTTCACAGTGTTTAAAAGTGTATAGTAATCTACAGAAATGTCCTAGGTCTTCACATTCACTCACCCCTCACTCACCAACTCACCCAGAGCAACTTCCAGTCTCGCAAGCTCCATTCATAAGTGCCCTATACAGGTGTACCATTTTTAATCTTTTGTGCCATTTTGTACTGTACCTTTTCTATGTTAACATACATGAATACTCACCATTGTGTTCTGATTGCCTACGTTATTCAGTAGAGTAGCATTCTGTACAGGATTGTAATCTTGGAGAAATAGGCTGTACCATATAGCCTAGGTGTGTAATAGGCTTTAACACATAGCTTTATGTAAGTACAGTCTATGATGTTTGCGCAACAGACAAATTGTTTAACAACACATTTCTCAGAACATATGCTTATTGTTAAGCAAAGCATGAGTACATTCTGGTTACCTATTTTTTTTTTTCTTGAAAAAGCTATGAGAGTCTTGTTCTGCTAAAAACATTACTCATTTCGTGTTGTCAAATTTTTGGAAAGAAGTATACATAATATCAACTTATTTTCTTTTTAATGTCTGTATGATAGCTAGTGGTGTTCTTTCTCTCATTTGTGATAGTAGTAATTTTTATCTGGCTTTTTTTCTAATCAGTGTACTAGAAATTAAACAATTATGTTTATCTCAAAGATATAGATTTTGGTGTTTTTTTAATATCTTCTATTTTAGTTGTTTCTGCTTTTATCTGTATTTTTCCTTAAATTTGGGTTTACCTAAAAAATAATGTGAAAATTTAAGACATTGAATTTAGATATTTTTTTCTTTTCTAATACTGGTGTTAAGTCTCATAATTCCTTTTCAGCACAACTTCAGCTTAATCCCACAGATTTTGAGATTTTTGTACTCTTCCAAATATTTTCTTACGACCCCTTTTTTTGACAGTTTCTAGAAGTGTTTTTTTTTTCTTTTAAGTGTTAAATATGTTAAAAGTTTGTGAGGAAGTTTCTACTATTAATTTGTTATTTAATGTCATTGTGGTCAAATAGCATACGTTGTATTCTTTAATTACTTTTAGTTTATTGGCTTTTTTATTTTCAAGGACATGACCTGTTCTAATAAATGCTATAAATATACGCAAATAGCATGTATATTGTGCTGTTATGTGGTGCAGGGTACTATAAATTCTATTTAGGACATGTTTTTCAATAGTGTTATTTGTCTTCTATATCCTTATTGTCTTTCTATTTATTAAATTGATTATTGAGAAATGTAGAAATATTTTACTTTAATTGCTGACTTGTCTATTTTTGCCTTTTTAAAAATCAATTTGTGTTTTAAAAACTGTAAAACTAAGTTATTAAATGTAAAAAAAAACTATAAAACTAAGTTATTAGAGGCAAAAATGTTTAGAATTGTTATACCCTTGATAAATTTACCACATTATCATTATTAAATTATCTTCTATTTCCAATAATATATTTTTTGGGATTTATTAGTCTAATATTAATATAGTTGCTCTAGTTATTTGGTATTAACCTAGTTTGTCTTCTTTTCAATTTTTAATTTCTAATTTATCTCTACCTTAATGATCAATTAATTTCTTTAGGCCGCATGTATGACTTATTTTTACTTGAAATTTTACCATCTCAACTTCATAATTGAATTATTTATATCATTTACATCCAATATAAATGTCAAGATAGTTGGGGTTAAATCCAATACTTTGTTATTTATTTTCTTTTTGTTCTGTTACTTTTACCCATTTTTGGCTTATTTTGAATTAATTGAGGATTTTCCAAAATTTTGTTATTTGTTGGTTTATTTGATATGTTGTTTGTTTATTTGGTCTTAGTGGTTCTAGGAGAGAAGGCGGTTAGAGGCCAGCTTGGCAGATAGAGAGGGACCTCACCTGTACCACCCTGTAGCTAGGGGGAAGTAATATGGTTAAGGACATCCTCTTATGCCAGGATGTTTACTCAGAAGGGACCGTCCCAACTTATACCCAAGTACAATAAATCAACTAAATGTCCTTACCTTGATCCAGAGCTAATTCTAATATTATTAGTATTGTGGTTTTGGCCTCCCTGGTGGGATTTGCTTAGCGACTCATGAGTAATAGCTAAGATGTATTAGCTATGGCCAATCCCAGGCATGCACAGATGCAACACCCCCAGCAGGGAACTTTACCCCTCCCATTTGGGTGGAACCCACAGAAGGCTTCCTTGCCTCTGCCACATAAAAGACCCAGAACTCAGTGCCATTTCTGGCAATCCTCTTTGGGTCCCCTCTCACTACAGAGAGCTTTTCTGTCACTAAGTAAATCCTACTCTGCCTTACTCACTCTCCGATGTTTGCATGCCTTATTCTTCTTGGTCATGGGACAAGAACTCAGACCTAGATGAACTAAGGAGTAAGAAAACAGTAACAGTTCCTTTAGAGTTTATGTTGTATATCTTTCATTTATTACATTATCCTTCAAGTAAAATCATATTATACTTTCATTTCTCCTCTCTCAATCTTAATGGTATTTTGTTATATTTTACTTCTTTATTAGTTAAAAACCTCACACTATATTTTATTATTTTTGCATTATATATTAAATTACATTTAATTATGTTATTTTTAAAAGGAATTTTATACATACTAATAGATTTACCATCTGTCATGGTCTTTATGTCTTTGTGTAGATCCAGATTTCTTTGGTGCCTGTATAATATTTTTAAACACTTTTTGCACTTCAGTTTTGTCTGTGATAAATTTATTCAGCTTTTTAATGTCTGCAAATGTCCTTATTTCATCTTTGTATCTGAAGTAGAAGTAATTGCAAATGGCCTTCCAAAATAGTTGCTCCAGATTATTTTCCCAATACCATTGTTTAAGATTTCCTGTTGCTCAGAATGTTCCTCAACATTTGATTTCAATTAGTATTAGGCATTTAAATTAAAATTTTGATAACTAAAGGGTTTGGCCACGTATTTACATACTTATCCCATTTTGTGACTTGCCTAATCAATTATTTTACATTTTAAATTGGAATGCTTATATATGTCATTTATGCTACTGTCTTATTGACTTAACTATATATACCAGAATTCACTAGATACTTTCGATACAAACCCTTTGTCTGTCATATATGAGGCAAATATAATTTCTCTCATTGTGGACTTTTTTTACTCTCTCTATAAAGTGTTTTGAAATTATCAGTGTTAATGTATGCAAAATACTTTATTAAATGTTTCAGTCTTAGTTTAGGTATGTTTGGGTAAAAATTTATGTTTTTCTATTTTATGAATATTTAGTTGATTACAAATCATTTATTGACATCATCATTCTCAGTAAACTATTGCAAGGACAAAAAACCAAACACCGCATGTTCTCACTCATAGGTGGGAATTGAACAATGAGAACACATGGACACAGGAAGGGGAACATCACACTCTGGGGACTGTTGTGGGGTGGGGGGAGGGGGGAGGGATAGAATTAGGACATATACCTAATGCTAAATGACGAGTTAATGGGTGCAGCACACCAGCATGGCACATGTATACATATGTAACTAACCTGCACATTGTGCACATGTACCCTAAAACTTTAATAATAATAAAAAAAAACAAATCATTTATTGAAACTGTTGATTTTTCCACACTCTGCAATATAACCTCTGTGTTATACGAAATGCCTTTATATTCTTAGGTGTGATTCTAGACCTTATGTCCTAATCTATTGTCCAATCTGTTTTTCTCTCCAATATCTTGCTATCATCTTACTTTTGTTGTTTTATAAGGAATTGTGATATTTGACAGAGTAGTTCCTTTATGATCTTAAACACCAAATATCATGCCAATGTTTTACATGTACTTTTATTAAGAACCAGGTTGATAATTTACACACACACACAAACACACATACACTCATCGCATACTACCTGATAGAGTATTGTGAAAATTACTTTCAATCTATACGTCAAAGAATTAAGATCTTTATGGTACCAAATTATTTAATTTGTGTATACAATCTTTTCCTCCATTTCTTATAATCTCTCTCTTTGAAAATTTTTTTAAATTGACAAACAATAATTGTACATATTCATGGAGTACATAGTGGTGTTTTAATACATATAATGTATAGTGATCAGATGAGGGTAATTGGCATATCCCTTATCTCAGATATTTATCATTTATTATCTGTGTTAGCAATGCTCAATATCCTCTTTCTAGCTATTTGAAATTGTATATTACTGTTAACTTAGTCATCTTAAAGTGATCTAGAGAACTAGAACTTATTCCTCCTATCTAGCTGTAATTTTGTTTCCCTAAACAAATCTCTCCCTCTCCTTTCCTTCCCTCTATTCTTCCTAGCCTCTACTATCCTGTTTTACTGTTTACTTCTCTTAGATAAACACTTTTAGCTTCTACATAGGTGTGAGAAATTGTGATGTTTAATTTTCTGTTTTTTATTTTGCTTAACATAATGTCCTATGGTTCCATCCATGTTTGCCACAAATGACAGATTTTTACTATTTTTGAGGCTAAATAGTACTCCATTGTGTATATGTACCACATTTTTAATCAATTCATCTAGGTTGATTCCGTATCTTTACAATTGTAAATAGTGCTACAATAAACATGGGAGTGCAGTTGTGTCTTTGATATAATAATTTCCATTTCTTTAGATAAATTCCCAGTAGTGACATTGCTGGATCACATGGATAGCTCTGTAGTTTTTTGAGAAACCTCCATACTGTTCTCCATAGTGGTTCTACTAGTTTACATTCCCAGCAACAGTGGATAGAGTTTTCTTTGCATTTTCACTAGCTGTGTGTGTGTGTGTGTGTGTGTCTTTGAGGATAACCATCCTAACTGTGGTAAGATGATATCTCATTGTGGTTTTGATTTATATTTTCCTAATGATTAATGGTGCTGAACATTTTTTATATTTTTTAAGAAAAAATATTTCTTCTTTTGAGAAATGTCTTTTCAGATCATTTGCTTTTCATCATCAGGTTTTTTTCTGTTGATATGTTTGAATTTCTTATATATTCTGGACATTGATCCACTGTTGGATGAGTAGTTTGCAAATATATTCTTCCATTCTGTAGGCTGTCTTTTCACTCTGTTGTTGAGTTTCCTTTGCTGTGCAGAAGCTTTTCATTTTGGTATAATCACCTTTTTTTAAATTTTTGCTTTTGTTGCCTGTGCTTTTGAGGTTTTATTTATAAAATCTTTTCCCAGACCAATATCCTGAAGCATTTCTTCTATCTTTTCTTCCAGAAGTTCTATTATTTTAGATCTTACATTTTTAGGTCTTTGATTCACTTTGAGTTTTTTTTTACAGAATGAGAAGTGAGGGCCTGCTTCCCTTATTCTGCTCATGGATATCCAGTTTCCTAGCCCAATTACTAAAGAGATTGTCCTTTCCCTAATGAGTGTTTATGACACTTTTGTGAAAAATTAGCTGTAGATATGTGGATTAATTTCTAGGTTCTCTATTTTGTTCCATTGGTCTATTTGTCTGCTGTTATTGCCAGTATCATGCTGTATTGGTTACTGCAGATTTGTAGTATATTATCAGGTCTGGCAGTGTGATATCTCCAGTTCTGTTCTTATTTCTCAGAATTGCTGTCCTGAGCAATAAAGCTATTTGAGGTCTTCTACAGTTCCATATAAGTTTTAGAATTTGTTTTCGATTGATGTGAAGAATGGCATTGCTATTTTGATAGTGATTGTGTTGAATGTGTAGATTGCTTTGTACAGTACTGTAGTATTATGACAGTATTACTTCTTATCCATGAGTATGAGCTGTCTTTTCATTTGTTTGTAGCCTCTTGTTTCTATCATCAGCATTTCCTTCTTTTACTTGTACAGGTCTTTAACCTCCTTGGTTAAATTTATTCCTAATCCTAGGTAATTTTTTGTAGCTATTATAAATAGAATTCCATTCATAATTTATTTTTCACCTAATTTGTTGTTAATGTATAGAAATGCTATTGATTTTTGTACGTTAATTTTGTATCCTGAAACTCTCAAGAACATTTTATGATTTTCTGTGTTAGGATCTCACAGGTGAATTTACCAATTAATTTAAGGTATTTTTGATTATTTGATTATAACGTAAGTGGTCATTTTTCAAAATTTAATCTTTGTTTTGTGAGGGAGATATAAAATATAATTGAAAATAAATAATTTGTTCCAGCCAATTTATAAATTTTAGTTAGCAATTCCAATAAATTTTCTATATATTCTTTTCTACATATATTATCAGATTATCTGTAAATATGGGTAGAATTTCTTCTTTATTTACATATATTCCTTGCTCTTGGCATTTGACAGGATTCTGCTAGAATTTTGAATAGAAATTGTTAACCATAATGCTTCCCTCAGCTCAGAAAAGAAGTTCACCATTAGGTATGATGTTTGCTATAGTGTGTGTGTGTGTGTGTGTGTGTAATTTTTATACATATATATACATATAAAATTTTTTCTGAAGATTACCTTTATCTTTATCAGAAGAAAAAAGTTTTTTCTTTTTATAATTTACTAAAATTTTATATTGAATTTTATCAAATAATTTTCTTCACTTACTAAAATAATCATGTAATTTTATCCATTTTTTAAAAATGTGGTATATTACACTGAATTTTATGTGATAAATCAAATTTTTCATTTCTAGAATGACTCAACTTGATTGTGCTTCAGTTTCCTTGTAATTTTTTTTTCTTGCTAATTTAAAAAATAACCTTTGCATTTAGTTCATTAGTAAGATTAACTGGTAGAAGCTTGCATACTCATAATATTTTTGCCAAGTGATAGATTATGTTAGACTTCTTTTTGAAACAGGTGGAACATTTTCTTCCTTATTCTACTATTTACAATATTTGTATAAAATTTTTTTTAAAGGTTAGGGAATTGTAAGGGTTAGGGAAAATTCACCATCATAGCCATCTTGTCTCAGCTTTTTGTTTGTTTATTCGTAATGGTCGTCTACTCTGTGCTGTGGGAATGTTTCTAACTATAGATACAGTTTCTTCAGTATTTCTAAGATTCTGTTTTATTCTGTGTCAGTTTTAGCACATTGTGTCTTAATCGGAGCTATTTATTGTGTTTAAAAATTGTTTATTTTTTTATTATACTTTAAGTTCTGAAATACATGTGTGGAACATGCAGTTTTGTTACATATGTATACACGTGCCATGGTGGCTTGCTGCACCCATCAACCCATCATCTACATTAGGTACTTCTCCTAATGCTATCCCTTGCCTAACACCCCATCCCCCAAGAGGCCCCAGTGTGTGATGTTCCCCTCCCTGTTTCCACATGTTCTCATTGTTCAACTCCCACTTATGAATGAGAACATGAGCTGTTTGGTTTTCTGTTCCTGTGTTAGTTTGCTGAGAATGATGGTTTCCAGCTTCATCCACTTCCCTGTAAAGCACATGAATTCATCATTTTTATGGCTGCGTCGTATTCCATGGTGTACATGTGCCACATTTTTCTTTATCCAGTCTATCACTGATGGGCATTTGGGTTGGTTCCAATTCTTTGCTATTGTGAACAGTGCCGCAATAAACATATGTGTGCATGTGTCTTTATAGTAGAATGATTTCTAATCCTTTGGGTATATAACCAGTAATGGGATTGCTGGGTCAAATGGTATTTCTGGTTCTGGATCATTGAGGAATCGCCACACTGTCTTCCACAATGGTTCAAAAATTTACACTCCCACTAACAGTGTAAAAGCCTTCCTATTTCTCCACATCCTCTCCAGCTTCTGTTGTTTCCTGACTTTTTAATGATCGCCATTCTAACTGGTGTGAGATGATACCTCATTGTGGTTTTGATTTGCATTTCTCTAATTACCAGTGATGATGAGCTTTTTTTCATATGTTTGTTGGCTGCATAAATGTCTTCTTTTGAGAAGTGTCCGTTCATACCCTTTGCCCCCTTTTAGATGGGGTTGTTTGTTTTTATCTTTTAAATTTGTTTAAGTTATTTGTAGATTCTGGTTATTAGCCCATTGACAAATGGATAGATTGCAAAAATTTTCTCCCACTCTATAGGTTGCCTGTTCACTCTGATGATAGTTTCTTTTGCTATGTAGAAGGCTCTTTAGTTTAATTAGATCCCATTTGTCAATTTTGGCTTTTGTGGCCATTGCTTTTCGTGTTTTAGTCATGAAGTCTTTGGCCATGTGTATGTCCTGAATGGTATCGCCTGTTTTTTCTTCTAGAGTTTTTATGGTTTTTGGTCTTATGTTTAAGTCTTTAACCCATCTTAAGTTAATTTTTGTATAAGGTGTAAGGAAGTGGTCCTGTTTCAGTTTTCTGCATATGGCTAGCCAGTTTTCTCTACACCATTTATTAAATAGGGAATCATTTCCTCATTGCTCGTTTTTGTCAGATTTGTCAAAGATCTGGTGGTTGTAGATGTGTGGTGTTATTTCTGAGGTCTCTGTTCTGTTCCATTGGCCTATATATTTGTTTTGGTACCAATACCATGCTGTTTTGGTTACTGTAGCCTTGTAGTAGAGTTTGAAGTCAGGTAGCGTGATGCCTCCAGCTTTGTTCTTTTTGCTTAGGATTGTCTTGGCTATGTGGGCTCTTTTTTGGTTCCATATGCAATTTAAAATAGTTTTTTCTCATTCTGTTAATAAAGTCAATTGCAGCTTGATAGGGATAGCATTGAATCTATAAATTAATTTGGGCAGTATGGCCATTTTCACAATATTGATTCTTCCTATTCAGGAGCATGTAATATTTTTCCATTTGTTTGTGTCCTCTCTTATTTCCTTGAGCAGTGGTTTGTAGTTCTCCTTGAAGAGGTCCTTCACATCCCTTGTAAGTTTTATTCCTACATATTTCATTCCCTTTGTAACCATTTGGAATGGGAGTCCACTCATGATTTGTCCCTCTGTTTGTCTATTATTGTTGTATAGGAAAGCTTGTGATTTTTGCACATTGATTTTGAATCGTGAGACTTTGCTGAAGTTGCTTATCCGCTTATGTAGATTTTGGGCTGAGATGATGGGGTCTTCTAAATATATAATCATGTCATCTGCAAACAGAGACAATTTGACTTTCACTTCTCCTATTTGAATACCCCTTATTTCTTTCTTTCGCCTGATTACCCTGGCCAGATTGGTCAACCTATGTATGTTCCTAAAGTCTTTTTATTAGAGTAGCCCTCCTTATTCATGAGATATATGTTCCAAGACCTCCAGTAGATGCCTAAAACCTCAGATAATAGCAAGCCCTATATATACTATGTTTTTTCCTATGCATGCATACCTATGTTGATGTTTCATTTATGGGGGACTGGACACAGGAAGAGATTAACAACTCAAAATAAAACAATTATAAAACATATAGTAATAAAGTTATGTGAATGAATGTACCTTCTCTCTCTCAAAATATTTTCTTGTATGTAACATTTTTGGATGACAATTGACCCTTGGTAACTGAAACCAGGGAAAGCAAAACCCTAGATAAAAAGGGACTTCTATGTTTTATGTCTGCATCCTTTATAGTCGTAGCACATTTTCTGTTCCTGATATTAATTACTTTAGGTCTTCTGCAGTGACTTCTAAAATATGTTTTTAAAGATTTTACATATAATTATCTGTATCTTCACATTTTCTTGATCAATGTCTACATATATGTATTATTAATATGCATTATTTTATTGCCATAAAGTTCAATATGTCATTGCAAGCCATTTTCTAATTCCTAATGTCATTTATTCATTTAGCAGTAAGGTTTTGTGAAAGAAATCTAATTTTATTAATTTTAAATTGACTTTATTGTGGTCAAAGAGCATACTCTATACACCTTCAATCTTTTGAATTTTTTTAGATTTGCCATATGGCCGATTATATGAACAAATTTAAAAAAATTTAAGAATAAACTAAAACAGAATAAATATTTGGTATTTGTTGGTACCTTCTATATAACTCAATTGCATCCGTTGCATCAGTATTGTTGTTTAACTCTTCTACACACTTAAAAATAAATATTTTTTCTTCTATCTGCTAAGTATGTCTTAAAATCCTGCATTATGTTTATAGATTTTTTATTTTCTCTTTTATTTTTTCCTAATTTTACATTTGGACCTATGATATCAGCTGCAAACAAATTTGAGATTACTTTTTCCTGAATAATGAAAACATTTTATAATTATATACATAATTTATACTTTATAATTATAAAATGTCCACCATTATTTCTCATGATACTTCATCTTATAGTCTAGTTTTTTCTGATATTATTATAGTATTAAAGCTATTACAGTAGCTTTATTATATTGTATTGTATTGTATTCATGCTTAATCAGATCTAAGGCTGAAATAGTCAATTATCTCTGATCTTTTAATTTCTTCAGTTAATAACAGCATTGTCCTTGGGATTTTATCTCACTTAAACCACAAAATAGGCCTTTTCTTTTGCATGTATTCTTCTCATAAAAATGCAGTCACTAGGCTACAAGGACTGGACAAAGTCATATAGCAAATATATCAGCTTTCGTGTTCTCTTGCCTTACATAATACAGAGTTGCTATTTTTCTCTGTCCTTTCACAATTTCCCTAACACTACACATGTTAAAATACATATACTTCACATTAATCTAATATAACACAACATATTCCTGAAAATGAAAGTCAGCATTTTTTTGACAAAAGTCTGAAATATCAACAAAGGAAACCAACCAACTAAAGCTAAAGAGAAGGGAAATATATACTAATCAAAATAAATTTTAAGAGCACATGTACATCAGAAGCAAGAAAGTAAAATAATTCAAAATTTTCAAATGACCAAACTTTAGAAGGTATAAATTGATAACTGATATTAACTAATAATACAATTTTAAAATATATGAAATAAAAATGGATATACAGAAGGTCATTCTGCAATTGTAATGCTCACCATCACTGGCCATCAGAGAAATGCAAATCAAAACCACAATGAGATACCATCTCACACCAGTTAGAATGGCAATCATTAAAAAGTCAGGAAACAGCAGGTGCTGGAGAGGATGTGGAGAAATAGGAACACTTTTACACTGTTGGTGGGACTGTAAACTAGTTCAACCATTGTGGAAGTCAGTGTGGCGATTCCTCAGGGATCTAGAACTAGAAATTCCATTCGACCCAGCCATCCCATTACTGGGTATATACCCAAAGGACTATAAATCATGCTGCTATAAAGACACATGCACACGTATGTTTATTGCGGCACTATTCACAATAGCAAAGACTTGGAACCAACCCAAATGTCCAACAATGATAGACTGGATTAAGAAAATGTGGCACATATACACGATGGAATACTATGCAGCCATAAAAAATGATGAGTTCATGTCCTTTGTAGGCACATGGATGAAATTGGAAATCATCATTCTCAGTAAACTATCGCAAGAACAAAAAACCAAACACCGCATATTCTCACTCATAGGTGGGAATTGAACAATGAGAACACATGGACACAGGAAGGGGAACATCACACTTCGGGGACTGTTGTGGGGTGGGGGGAGGGGGGAGGGATAGCATTGGGAGATATACCTCATGCTAGATGACGAGTTGGTGGGTGCAGCGCACCAGCATGGCACATGTATACATATGTAACTTACCTGCACATTGCGCACATGTACCATAAAACCTAAAGTATAATAATAATAATAATAATAATAAAAGAAAAAAATAGATATTCCTACATTTCTTGTTGTAGCAGAATTATTAACAATATATTGATAAATTATTAGTAAACTCCATCTACTTACAAAACTTTTCAGGCAAAATTGGAAGAATGTAACTTTTATTTTGAACAAACATAGATGTCATACTATATCATGTACTGGACTAAAAGGAAGTATCATTAAAGCTAAACAAGGGACATGAAGAGTTTATAACTCTAATGTACTATATTGATAATTATGTAACCAGCTTAAAATTTTTAAATTGGGAAAAATTAAAATATAATTAATAACTTGCTATCATTTAAGTATTTGTGTCCTATAAATATTAATTTAATAATAAAACATTAAAAATACCAAGAATAAAAACAGAAAATAGGAGGGTATCATACGATGAACTGAATAATTTGGATAATCAAAATGTGGTACAATGCAAAGACAGAAGTATACAGATTTAAATAAGTTCATCAGAAAAATTAATAAACTGTATTCATTAAAGAAAAAGAGAAGAATAAAACCATATAAATACAACAAAATAAATAACAAAGTGGACTTAATGGATTCTAAATCAAATACTGTAGGGTGTATTAATAAAACTCAGTGTGCTTTATGTAAACAGTATCAGTTTCAAAATTCTGCCTAAATTAATTAAGAATAAAAGAGAAGATATATGAATAATTATGTCATCTGAAAAATAAGCCAATTGCTATAGATTTATACATGAAATATGTGGATTAAATATTAATTTTCAGATAAAAATTATTTATTTCATCTATTTATTTAAATAGATTTTAACTAACTCTTCCCACAAAATAGAGGTTCAGTTCACCTCTGTAGAGTAAAGTATGGGGTCTGATGCAAGGAATACCTGGTTCTGTCCGTGCACCTGTTTCCTATTTATCCTGGGGCTTCCCTTATGTCATGGAGTGTGGCAGCCCTATAAGAACACAATACATGGCTTGCATATTTGTTGAAGCAGTATTCTCCACTGGTCTGCCTTTTCCTCCTCTTAGCAGCTCATTCTAAGCTAGAGCTGTAGATACCATGTTTCTCACAGGGAAACATGTGAGTATAAGTTAGGCAAGTGGCTATATCTTTAGTGGGCCAAATTGGAAGAGACACTGCTGTCACGAGCAGAAAACACTCTGGCCAGAGAGTAAGAGAAAATGGGAGATGTTCCATAGCTGGCTGGTTTCACCTGGAGGGCTGGGGATGCCAGGTGGTCCTTTACATGCTCACGTACCGCAACTCGTGTTACCCAAATTTGAGAAGGGAGGCTGACAGGTATGAACCTGCCTTTCTTCAAGTAAATGGTAGGTCAATGGTAGTACCCAGTGAATTTTAAAAGGCATTTTTGGTGTGGGTCAGAATGAAGGAATTCTTCTAGAATTGAGGCAGCAGTTATGTATGAATAGGTACAGGGGTATTTTAATATTTTAACAACTGACAGTCCTCACAATATTACAAATCATTCTTATTTACAGATACGTCATGCACAAATTTATGTCAATTATTTTGAAAATTTTGATGCAGTGGATCACTATCAAGAAAGCACATGTAAAATGTAAACACGGATCAAGAAGAAATAGGAAACTTGAGTATCAATATAGTCAGCAAAGAAATTAAAATGACATCAATAACCCACCAATGCATCTCCTCCATAAACATTAACATGTGTTCCATTTGTATGTTTTTACTGTTTAAAACATGTTAAACGTTCATTTTGTTCCAGAAAAAATTAAATTCGGATAATGTTCACTTCATTTAATGCACACTTGGTACCAAACTGAATAATGACTATTGAAGAATTTAATAATGTAAATCAATGTTACTTATGGAAGTTGATAAAAATAAATATTTAAGATAAATATTCACTAATTATAAATAATTATTTGCTCACAACATAAAGCAATTATTATTAAATAAGAATTATGCTAGGAACAGAAAAAGAGTGTGACACCAGAAAATCTGTCAATGCAATTAAACACATTAATGCTGCCACATCAGTATTGCCTGTAATTCAAAAGCACAGTTAGCAGAGACAGTCCAAGCAGATCCCCATGATCTATGACACTTATCCGTATTGTTATTGTTCTGTATTTATTTTTGTTTTGATACATGGAATACATTTTTATACTCTAAAATTATATTATTATTTCATAAGAATTCTTCAGCAAAGAGACTCATTTGGTAAATGTGGAGATCATGTTATGAGCTGGTATTTGTTTGAATGCTGATTTTGGAGATTAAGATCCAAGTGGTATTTTGGGGGGGACACAGGACAGTTTTCTTTTATATCTTTGGAGATGGAAGTTTCTTACCTTTAAAATTGCCTGCCTCTGCTCTAAAACAGGGAAGAGCTAAGGCTAAAAAGCCCGTCAGTCTCTGAGAAAAACCCGCACTCTTCACTGGAATGATTACAGTATGCGTAGTGTATCTTAATAAAAAAAAATAGACATATTCAGCCTTTCTCATGGAAACTAGTAATGGCTAATTTGTATTACGTAGTATGACCTGCAAAGTAAAAGAGTCAGCACATATTTTTAGTGCATAAATTGATCAATCTGGTCAATTAGACCTCTAGCAATAGAAGGTTGTAATTTCTACTATCGATTAACAGCAAATTAACACTGGCAAATACATCACAAAACACAATGAAGATGTCCCAAATACCCAATTTCTTATTTCCTACTCCATTTGTTTTTAATACATTTCAATAAAAGCATCAAATAACTTTATGTATATTTGATATTATTCTGGGATATTATGCAGTTTTATGTACATAAATTACATTTTTGATCATCAATGCTTCCATCTGCTCAGTGAGTCCTAGCTAAGTCTCCCTGTTATTTTTTAAAATGATATATAATTTCTTATGCTCAAAATACACTAATTTTTATTTAATCATATCTACATTCCTTATCAGATTACTAAAAAAAATCCACAACAACAAAATAAGCCTTAATGCCTCTAGCTACTTTGAAAAATTTTTTCGTGTGTTAGGCAAGTTTTGGCAAAGAAAACAATCTTCTATGCTTGCAGGAGCAGGAAAATGTGTCAAAAAGATGAAATAAAATTTCTGCATGATTTAACATCTAATAGAAAGAAAACAATGACAATTTAGCTATTAAATGAGAACCAGCATGTTGAAACCTGAAGAAAATATTTGCTGAGAACATTCATTTCGATAATTTTCCTCAATTCAGTGGTTTAGGCTGAAGTCTCTCTTGGGCCAACAGAACATTCTTGGACTAAACATTTATAGTTAGTTCAGTGTGAAAATTGCATATTCAATAACTTGAATTTTGTTTTTACCTTCTTTAAGATACTTATAAGAGTATAAACATTAATTTGTATTTGTCATGAGCATCTTAATCATATCTATTTCACAGATAAACTGGGTAAATTAAGAGTGATTATTGATTTCTATATTCATTTCTTAATAATATAATTAGATTATATTATTTCCTTTAGCAATCACATCTGTCCTAGAAGAGAGGCTGAAATTTCATAAAACAACTTTCGAATTATTCTTTTTCTAATGTAACTGCTCCTATAAACATAATGCTCTGCTAGTTTATTGATCACAATTATAATGCGCTTTTCCTACTCCTGTAATGTTGACTACCCTTCACGGGTACATTAATTCACACCATTTAAAACTCATTTTCTTTTCCCTTAATTCTATACTAATAAAATCTGACAAAGTTAATAGTTTTCCTTTAATATTCTTTCCTACCAGACATGATTACTGGTATTGCATAGTAATTAAATGCATGGGCTTTGGGATTAGACAAATGTATATTTGCATTTAAATGCTGCCATTTTTAAATTGGGGAAGTTGAGTGATTTAAATTTAGTGAAATTTCACAGCATGAGATCATCTCATTTCTAATATGGTAATTACAATATAACCTTCTTTGTTTTAAGTATCATATGTGTAATGTGTGAAAGTCATTTAGCATAGTTCTGGCCATAATGAGTCTAATTGCCTTCTAGCTGATGTGGTAAGCCATTCGTGTTTATACATTTAGTCCTCCGAGTAATATCATATTTCTTAAATAATTTAATAAAAAGAGACTAAGGCTATCTATGTGTGACCTCTTTTTTATTACTTTCCATTTCTACCGTTCACATTTAAAATATATACTTATCAATGAAGCTGTTTGCTCCTGGAGATATAACAAGACAAAACAAAGTTTATCAAATGGCTTACTAAATGGCAAACTCAATATAAAACACTACTAATTTAAACTTTATTTTCAAATTATTATTTAGCAAAGGGCATGCAAAAATCTAAGCATTTTTAATTCCTATTTCCATGAAACACAAAAAGTTGATTTGAATGCTTCTTAGTTTACTCATGGAGATAGCTATTTGGGAATTCTTACAAAATATTTGCATTAAGAATGGGCAAACTAATCCATGTTGATAGTGACCTCCTATGAACTGGAAAAAATCTGAAAAATATTTTTTCAACAACAGTTTTGACATTAATTATTGAGCATAAACATAATAAATGTTACTCAACTATTAATAATTAATTTGTATAAAATTCAAAACCCAGTTATTCTCTCTTATGCTCTGAAAATTAGAGCATGTGCCATGGTTTAAAATGTTCCCTGTGTTTCTTTTGCTGAAAGAAACTGGCATCACTTACCTAAACATAAAAATGCAATTAGGAAATTATTTAAATTATAAATGGAAATTACCATTTTCATCACTTTTAGTTTCTGTTCCTTTTTTATTTTTCCAACAGTATGTTATATACCTTTTGTTTAATTTCTAGGAATAAGGACTTTAGCCATGGGTCATTAAAATTATTCAAAGTAACTACATGTGTGAATGTCCTTGCAATCTGAGTAGCCAAAACTTGCTTTGAGTTGACTTCAATATGTATGTTACATCTGAATATCCTAAATGTCCTTTAGTCATGTATTTCTTTACAGTCAGAAGTATCTCTGACTATTGTTAATTTCTTTTTATTCATTTCAGCTTTTAGATAATTACAGGTTACTGTTAGGCACTTTTAATATGATCACACAGGACTAACTCAGCAGTTGATTCAATAGGCACTAATGAGAGACTATTAGAGAGAGTACTCTCTTATCTAATCCTTATTTCAAGATATTTTGATCCTAATAGAAGGAAAATTATTAGATATGGAAGAAATTACAGGTGCATATTTATAAGGAAGAAGCAAAATTTTGGAAATTGTGAGTTCTCTCTAATATTCTTTCCTACAAAATATGATTAGTGATATTGCATAGTCGTTGAGTACATGGGCTATGAGATCAGAGAAATCTACATTGGTAGATAAATAGCTATGCTGATAGTCTTCAAGGGAAATGCAAATAGTGAGCACACAGTTATTTGTTAGTGAAGAGTATCAATTATTGAAACGTAAATACCAAAACATTGTTTTACATGCTCATTCTATTTGATACCCTTTATATATCTATGTGTGTCTACTCCAATGCACAGTATTAACAGTTAAATTTGTCTTTATAATTTTCATGTATTATATTCAGTGATAAATATATGCTTAAGTCTTGCTTGTAATTTATAATGCTAATGCCAAAAAACAGCCTCTAGTTTAATTTAAAAAGCAAAAAGGAGTTGGCTCTCTAATAACATGTATAATATAAAGAAAGTTACTTCCTTTAATTAATTTGTATAACCTATTTGGGTCAGCTTTTGTTGTGTACAAACAACAACATTTCAGTGACATAAAACAATAATTATTTATTTTTAACTTACATTGCTGTGTTGGCTTGTGTTAAGTCCATCTAGGCTGCATTCAGCCAGACTTGGTTCCAAAGAGACAGGTGGATCCAAGTCTGCTCCAGAGGTCTAGCATTCTTCTTCCAGAAGCTATTTGAAGTAGATTTGTCTCATGACAGTGGAAGCAGAAATGAAGAAAAAGTCCAAACATGTAAGTGCATTTCAAGTCTGTGCTTGCACCACATCCATGGCCCTTCTTTGGTCAAAGCAAATTAATGACTGAATCAAGCTTCAGTGAAGGAAGAGAGCTCCTCCCACAGAGATGAAGATGGAGGAAAGGAATGTTACTTGCTGAACAATAATTGTGTCTACTATGATTTGTAAAGGACTGATAATAATAATGCACAGTGTTGTTTAGAAGACAAGAGTTGTAAAAATGCTTTAAAATTTAAGTACTAAGTCATTTGAAAATATATTTATGTATATTTAGTTACTAACAAAATACTAAGTAGGGTCCCAAGTGATCAATTAATTGGTTAAGAACAAGAGATGAAGTTTTTAGTCATTTTTCAAAATTGTATTAATTTAAACTAAACAATTGGGATCTGGATGTTTAAATTGTTTACAAGTCTATAACAATAACATTAGCCAATAATAATAATTGGTACCAAATTGAAAAAATCCTTATAGAAATAAAATAATTTAGGTAGGTAGATAAGTAGTTATTATTGCCAACAATCAATGTGATACTATAAAATCAGACTGAAGTACATGTTTGATAGTACTTTTGGTATTGTTAATCTATATCATATCAATTATAATAGTATTCTTTACCAAAAGTTGGAGTAGCAAATGTTGTGTTTTGGATATTAAAAGATAGAAAGTGATATATATAAAAGTATTCATTTTTCTAAATATTTGCATTCACTTATAAAATGTCAACGGCTGTGCTGCTTTTATTTCATCATAAATTTTTATCAGTTATATATATTACACTGTGTTCCAATTTCCGCAACAACTAATACCAATATCTTGCAATTCTCTAAATAGACTTTCCTTTAAACAATAAAGCCCTCAATCTATAGTATTTGTTTTAATTTTAATCAACTTTTATATTAAAACATTGGTACATATGGACATTTTATATTCATGTTTTGTAATCTCTTCTCTGAGTCACCAAGTTTTAAATTCATTGCATCCTAAATACCTACTACATTTAATTTTAGAGAAAATACAAATGTCAACATGTTTAAATAGTAAATACATTGACACTAACTATGATGCATTAAATAATATTTTTGACTTATTTCTCCTGTAAACTCAACAGCGAACTACTTTACAACTGCTTAAAATGTGTTTAGGTTTGTTTAGAGTTTTCTTTTTCTCAGTCATAATATCAAGATGGCGTTACAAAAAATATGGTGCCATAGTCCATAATAGGATTGATTTTTAATAATGCAACCTGTTCTTTTTCATTTGTATTTGCCTCAAGTTAATAGAGAATGAACAAACAAAGGATTTCTGTAGAAAAATTGGATTCTTTTTGTTGTATATTTTAGCTATGTAAGATTTACTTGAATTATTTTAAAGCAAAAATGATCAACTAACTTTAAAGTGTTAAGATGAAAAGAAAACTAAGAATATATACATTACACAAATTTAGTAGCTTAGGATAAAATATGTATGATTAAAAAATGATAAATTAATGCCAGTGATTCTTATATTGGTACAGTGATGAAGGCTATTTCTAAACACTGGAAGGGGAAGGGAAATTATGCAAGAAAACTATATGTGGCAAAATGACTTCAGCTTGAACTCTTCTATTTTTCAATGGCTTGAGAATTGGGCACATATTCTGTAAGAACATTATATATAATTTTTGTTGTTTACTAGTTATTTATATATTTAGGAGACACTGCCACTATGTTATACTTTCATCCAACCAGCAAGTATTTTCCTAAAAAAATCAATCCTGTTCTTTGAGAAGGACATTGAAGGAATTAGGATCAATTATTTATATGACTATCTGGCTTAATTGATGAGATATGGACTGTATTGTCAAATATTTTGAAGAATTAAGAGATAATACAATTATATAATTTATGAGATGCAGGAGCTCATTGAGAATCTCTCTGAAACCAGAAATATTACGTGCATTCAAGAATCAGAGTCATAAACTTGAACACATGGCATGGGTTTGAATGTCATGCTATCTAACTGTGCAGTACAGATGTTTTTACTTAACTTCGTAAATCAATTTCTTCTCAAATCATTAAATTATATTATTGTGAGGGAGAATGTTTTTATTTTAGTGATTTTCTCTCCAATGTTAATATTGAATATAACATTAATGTGATTATTTATTATGAAATTAAAATGGTACATTTAAGCTGAAGTCTCTTTTGACAGCTCTAATTACAGCCTTTCTCTTCTCCTCCAGGTAGGTATTACTGTTATCTGCTTATGTTCATATACACATGTTTTAACCTTATGTGTGTATGTGCCCATATTCAAGAGTAGAAATCCATGCTACTGGTGCATGTGTGTGCTTTGTTTTGCACAGTTGGTGTTATATTTTAAATTTAGTCTATAATTTTTGGAATATATTAAATATTTCAAATATATATCTATACATTGCATATATATTATATATGTGTGAAGACCTTTCTGCATTGCATTTCACAATATGGTTATACCCTAAGTTTGTTTAATCATTTTCTAATGATGTACACTTACGCTTTCTTAGATTTTTTACTATTAGAAAAAAAAATATTTCCTTGGGCATTAGTGTACATACTTTATCATGAACATTAGGGAGAATTATTAGAAAATAAATAAAAGAAAATAAGTGCTAAGGTATTTTAAAAATGCATATTTCTATATATTAGTATTTTTCAAAGTACTGTCTATGGAGCAATCTCGATTTCCACTCTCCACAACATTTGGCATTTATTTATTAAAAGATGATGGTTAGAATATGCTAATAATGTTTTAATCTGCATTTCTTTCTATTAATGAGATGATATACCTTTTTATTGGCAGTTTTTGTTCCTATTTAATTGGCTTCCATTCATAATTGTTTCCCAATTATGTAATTGGGTTGCTTTTTATTTTCCTAATTTGCATTGTTGGATATATTTATATCCAACATTTGCATTGTTGGATATATTTATATCCAACATTTGCATTGTTGGATATATATATCCAGAGGATATCAATTCTCTGCATGTTAAACATGTGGCAAATGTTTTCTCTCAGTCTGTTGCCTGTCTTTTAACATTGTTTATAGTGAATTAGAAAATTAAATTTGATGTAACCAAGTTTAACAAAGTTTATTTCTTTTGCTTTTTATGTCTTGTTTAAATTTTCTCTTGCCTAGTCAGAAATATTGCATGCTAATTTTATTTGAATTCTTTTTAACTTTATAATGTATATACTTCAGAGATAGACTGTCTTTACTAACAGAATATGTTATTTATATAGTTTTGTGAGGCTTAAGAAAAACATAAAATCTCTCTGCTTCTGTTTTCTAATATACAAATTGAAAATACCATTCTGTACAAAGGACCTGGCAAAGATTTCATGACAAAGACTTTAAAAGCAATTGCAACAAAAAAAATAATTAAAAAATTACACCTAATTAAACTAAAGAGCTTCCTCACAGCAAAATATATTATTAACAGAATAAATAGACAACCTACAGAATGGGAGAAACCATTTGAAAACTAGGCATTCAATAAAGGTCTAACATCCGGAATCTATAAGGAACTTAAAAAAAATAACACGCAAAACACAAAAACAACCCTGTCTTTTTAAATAGGCAAAGAGGCCAGGCACAGTGGCTCACACCTGTAATCCCTTCACTTTGGGAGGCCAAAGTGGGTGGATCACTTGAGGTTAGGAGTTCGAGACCAGCCTGGCCCACGTGGCAAAACATTGTCTCTACTAAAAAAAAAAAAAAATTAGCTAGGTGTGGTGGTGCATGCCTGTAGTCCCAGCTACTTGGGAGGCTGAGGCAGAAGAATAGTTCAAACCCAGGATGCAGAGGCTGCAGTGAGCAGAGATCACACCATTGCACTCCAGCCTGTGCAACAGAGTAAGACTCTGTCAAAAAAAAAAAAAAAAAAAAAAGGCAAAGAGCATGAACAGACACTTCTCAAAAGAAGACACATCCATGGCCAACAAGCATATGAAAAAATGTTCAAAATCTCTAATCATTAGAGAAATGCAAATTAAAACTACAATGAGATATTATCTCACACCAGTCAGAATGCCTATGGTTAGAAAGTAAAAAATTAACAGATGTTGGAGAGGATGCAGAAAAAAAGGAACCCTTATACACTGCTGTTGGGAATGTAAATTCTTATAATTTCTATGGAAAACAGGATAGAGATTTCTCAAAGAACTGAAAATAGAACTACTATGTGATCCAGCAATGCCATTACAGGGTATATACCCAAAGAAAAATAAATCATTATGTTGGACAGATATCTGCACTTGTGTGTTTATCACAGCACTATTCACAATAGCAAAAATATGGAATCAACCTAGATTCCCATCAGTGGTGGACTGAATAAACAAAATGGGGTTCAAATACACAATGGGAGGCTATGAAACCATAAAAAATGAATAAAATAATATTTTTTGCAGCAACATGGTTGGAGCTGGAAGCCATCATCCTAAGCGGATTAACACAGAAACAGAAAGCCAAATATTGCGATTTCTCACTTACAAGTGGGAGCTAAACATGGTGTACACATGGACACAAAGAAGACCAAAATAGACACCTGGGCCTACTTGAGGGTGGAGGATGGGAGGAAAGTGAGTGTTGAAAAACTACGTATAGGGTACTGTGCTCATTACCTGCGTGATGAAATAATCTCTACACCAAACCCCGAGACATTCAATTTACCCATATAATGAACCTGCACATATACCCCTTGAACCTAAATAAAAGTTGGAAAGAAAAAAATTTAAGCAAATTTAAAAACTTTTTGTAAAAATTTGGAATCATAGTAATTAATAACATGTTGCAGTGATTAAGTGATTTACTTGAGGAAAATTACTTAGAATAGTGTCTAGCACATGATATGCAATATCTCATGGAATATCTTTTTTAATTTTCAACCTTTTATTTTATTATTATTATACTTTAAGTTTTAGGGTACATGTGCACAATGTGCAGGTTAGTTACATATGCATACATGTGCCATGCTGGTGTGCTGCACCCATTGACTCGTCATTTAGCACTAGGTATATCTCCTAATGCTATCCCTCCCCCATCCCCTCACCCCACAACAGTCCCCAGAGTGTGATGTTCCCCTTCCTGTGTCCATGTGTTCTCATTGTTCAATTCTTACCTTTGAGTGAGAATAGGCGGTGTTTGGTTTTTTGTTCTTGTGATAGTTTACTGAGAATGATGATTTCCAATTTCATCCATGTCCCTACAAAGGACATGAACTCATCATTTTTTATGGCTGCATAGTATTCCATGGTGTATATGTGCCACATTTTTTTAATCCAGTCTATCATTGTTGGACATTTGGGTTGGTTCCAAGTCTTTGCTATTGTGAATAATGCCACAATAAACATACGTGTGCATGTGTCTTTATAGCATCATGATTTATAGTCCTTTGGGTATATACCTAGTAATGGAATGGCTGGGTCAAATGGAATTTCTAGTTCTAGATCCCTGAGGAATCACCACACTGACTTCCACAATGGTTGAACTAGTTTACAGTCCCACCAACAGTGTAAAAGCGTTCCTATTTCTCCATATCTTCTCCAGCACCTGTTGTTTTCCTGACTTTTTAATGATCACCATTCTAACTGGTGTGAGATGTTATCTCATTGTGGTTTTGATTTGCATTTCTCTGATGGCCGGTGATGATGAGCATTTTTTCATTTGTCTTTTGGCTGCATAGATGTCTTCTTTTGAGAAGTGTCTGCTCATATCCTTTGCCCACTTTTTGATGGGGTTGTTTTTTTCTTGTAAATTTGTTTGAGTTCATTGTAGATTCTGGATATTAGCCCTTTGTCAGATGAGTAGGTTGCGAAAATATTCTCCCATTTTGTAGGTTGCCTGTTCACTCTGATGGTAGTTTCTTTTCCTGGCTAACACGGTGAAACCCCGTCTTTACTAAAAATAGAAAAAATTAGCTGGGCGAATTGGCGGGTGCCTGTAGCCCCAGCTACTCGGGAGGCTGAGGCAGGAGAATGGCATGAACCTGGGAGGCGGAGCTTGCAGTGAGCTGAGATCGCGCCACTGCACTCCAGCCTGGGCGACAGAGCAAGACTCCATCTCAAAAAAAAAAAAAAAAAAAATTTCCAATCTTTTAAATCTGATTTGGAATATAGTATGTAACTTAAATATGAATATATGTGTAGACCATTTTCAAAGGATCTATTCTATTCCATTATTATATTGCATCTCAGAATCACAAATGAACTTGTATAAAACTGAAAATAAAATGATATCTTTAGGCAAAAGAGAAGAATCAAGGCAGCCGAATCCTGAAGGAACAAGAGGTCAGGGCCAATGTTTAGGCATTTGTGATTCCCAAGGCAAAAACATAGCCGAACATATGATTTCTGTTGTATTCATTAAAAGATGACAAAAGTCATTATTACTCAGTACATTATGAGAATATAATTTATGCAAATAGTTAACATTGTCTTTAAAAGTTTTTTTAGGTAAATATACCTAAATGGACACATACCTGTATTTAACTGATGTCTTAATCATATCAATATGTATAACTATAAATATAATTTTATATTTTGACAACCTGAGTGTATTAGTTTGTTTTCACGCTACTAATAAAGACATATCCAAGACTGCATAATTTATAAAGGAAAGAGAATGAATTGATTCATAGTTCCACATGACTGGGGAACCCTCGCAATCATGGCAGAAAGCAAAGGAGGAGCAAAATTACATCTTAGATGGTGGCAGGCAAAAGGGAGCATGTGCAGGGAAGTTTTATAAAACCATCAGATCTAGTGAGACTTATTCACTACCACATAAACAGCAGCGGAAAAACCCAACCCCATGATTCAATTACCGACAACTGGGTCCCTCCCAGGACACATGGGAATTATGGGAGCTACAATTCAAGATGAGATTTGGGTGGGAGCACGGCCAAACCATATCACTGAGCAAAGTGATAAAATTATTAATAATTAATTTTGGGCTGAAGAGCAATGATGTATACTGAATATATGCAGCAAATAGCTTAGCAAGCACAAAAAGCATAACGTTTTTATAAACCATGAATAGATTCTGAGATAACTAAAATTGTTATTCCATATATGCAAAAAATGTTATTGCCTTGTAACAAAATCTAGATTTTTAATGTTTTTTCAAAAGAGTTATTTTATTTTTCCTTTTTAAAGAGATGACAAACTGTTGTTGGAAAGCAACTCATTGGTACATGCGAGCTTGTCATTTTTATAAGTCTGTATCTATCAAATTACTGGCCGCAAAAATGTAAAATTTTGGCTATATATAAAAGAAAAGATTGGTTGAACTATTCACAACATTCCCCTCAAAATCATCCTGGGCAATCTTCTCTAATTTGTATTGTTGATTTGCAGATCTTCAATTCATATGTTAATGCATATACTGTGTCCCATAAAGGTACACAATGCAGTCATTACTATTCAAACAGAAATAGTTATATTCATAGGTAGATAAAATCTTTATATTTGCAAGACCAAATGTAAAAGATTCTGCCTCAATGTATGATTTGAAGTAAAAGTAACATAGTTTTTTTGTTGTTTGGTCTTTGTTTTTTTCAAAATAAATTACTGAAATTGGGTAAAGTAATTATCTAAATATGTGTTCCTAGAGTGATGCATTATTTTGAAAATGTCCTGCCACTTAAACTGGTTTACCTTTGTAAGCTGTAGAGTGGATCAGTTACCTCCAACATCAATATCATTGCCCTACCCTGTTTTCAAGATCTTATTTTGTCAGATAACTTTGCATATCCAGTTTCTAGCTTCTAAAATTCTCGTGACACCTCTTCAGCAATCTTCCACTTACTTGGGTTCTTGATCTTTTATTACTATTGTTTATATTTCTGTTGTTTCTATTGTCTATATCAGTAAGTTTCTATGATAGAAGAGATAAATGTCTATATCTAATCTTCCATAACAGACTGTTAGTTGGCTTTGGACTTTCACTCAACTTTTAAAAACCAAGAAATGCAATAAAAACAATCTGTTTCCAGTTTTACAGACAATACTTCTGTCATGGAGCATTTGACAACTAGCCCCTTATGGAAAAATATGAATCAAAAGTAGTATAGATAAGAAGAAAAGTTAAATAAAAACAAAACAGTTATATAGAAACCATGATTATATTGCTGGTGAGCATAGAATTTATCTCAACAAAAACTAGTTTTGAAAAATGGGATTTTGTTACTACAGAATTTGAATACACTTTTTCTAATCCATATCAAAGAAGAAAATAATATAAAAACATTCAACCTTGGAATTAAGTATTGCTCTCTAAAAGTAGAGTTTAGAACTATTTTTAATATTTAATATAGAAATATGGATAAAATATATTAAAATTATAAAATAATATATGCTTTCAATAATTTTTATTATGATGGTGGAATATATTTTAAGAACCAGATAGACTATCTGGTGAAGCAACGTTTACATAAATTTTGGGAATTCTTTCTGTGTATTTATCTACTCTGATAATCAAGAAAATTAATATGTAAACTTTTAAATACATATATTTTGTTCTCATTAATTATAACTTTTCTGCCATCTGCCAGTTTCTCTCTCTTTCTCTCCATTTATCTATATGAGAGTCTTGAATCCTACTTGTCAAATGATTTTACTGATGACTTCTAGGGGGCTAGTTTGAATTAATTTGCTACTTCTTTTTTTTAAAACAGTTTACTTATAGCCTGATGGTTTTATAATCCTATACTTCTTATTAAAAAATAAATTCATTGATTTAAAACAAAAATAAATATCTTGTTCTTGATGGTCACTGAATTTGGGACGAAAAAGTAATATAAATAAACATTTAATTTTGTAAATTTATAATACTTTTACTATAAATTTATTTTAATATATTTATAAATGTGTTAAATGTACAATTTACTGTATTTATGGATGTGTTAAGTGTACAATTTAATACATTTATAATTTATAAGGATATAAATAATTACATGATATCACATTAATCATTAAATGTAGAACATTTCTCAAGGGGTCATGGATATCAACAAAATTGATGATAATAAAGAAACAGATTTATCTTGAACTTCTTGCTAACTCCTGAATTCCTGTTAGGGCTGGAATTAAGATAAATCCAAGAAGGTAGCTACACACCCTGAATTAATCCCCAGTGATGTGGACAAGACTTGTGTTTGACTCTTTTGTGGTCAACTGGTTACTCAGAAGACCTGCCCCATCAAGACCAGGTTCAATAATGAGCACAGAATGGATTTGCCGTTACTCTTCTTGATCTCACCACACTCCTCTCCTTTCACAGTTTTAGACTCTATTATTTGAAAACATGACTATCATCTCATATACAACTAAAACCTAACACAGTCAGACCTTGTCACCCCACTTCACTCTGATCAATGGTCAAGATGCCAAGAACAGTATGGTACAGCAAGGTATTTTCTAACAACAAAGCAGAGGCATATGTGTATGACCAATGGCCTACGTTTTTGTCCAGTGAATGTTTTCTAAACAAAAAGAAAATCTGCCGAATCGAATAATTAAACTATTAAAATCTTGTACCTTGTCTTTAAAAATTTTTGCCTTTACCAACATGATAAAAATATCAGGTTCTGAAGTTTTTCCTCATGGAAAATCATTACTTAATATTACTAATTATAAGATGTTAATTACTAATCGAGGACATGCAAGAATTTGTAGAACTTGCTTCCTGGTTATATGTAATTGTATTCATATTTATGAAAGCTTAAGCAGAAATTAGCTTTCATAACATAGCTGGTCTTTTAAAATACATTTAGTGTTCTCCTTTTAGAGAAGATGTATTTGCACATTAAAACAAAACAATATGAGTCTTTAGTAGTTACTAAAGAATTCAATCAATTATCAGATACTTTGACTACCTTGAAGTCTCCTATTTCAGACCTATTGGTCTAGCATTATATAAATATCTTGGCGACCCAAACGAAAGAGTATGATTTATTACATACACTAATTAATTCTAATTGGCATGTTGAACAGTGAACAAATATGTGGAACTTTCCAATTGTTCATTTTTAAAGTCTCTGGTATGTACACCTAATTCTAGCTCTTATTGCAAGTTTTGAAAAAACAGAGATGACTTTTTTTTAAAAAGTTGTTTTACTTTATTTAAAAAAAGGTACAGTTATTTATCACAGAGAATAAATCTGAGAGAAAGGATATAATGATGGAGTCCCAGAAAGTTGGAGAAGGACAAAGTTCTCGGAAAGGAGGCTATGGTGGGAACAAATTTTTGAGAGCTTTTACCAACAAGTGGAAAGGGGTTTAAAATATGGAAATTGTGAATCTGAGCAGGAGCACCTATCACGTTCTCTGTAAAATAAGAACATCAAGGAGAAAATTGGGCATAGGCGTCAGAACAGTGCCTAGTAGACTCCAAAGATGCTTGAGAGAGAGGGCTTAAGGCTTTGAAGACATTTCATGCAAGTAAAATAAGAGAGAGAGAGACAGAGACAGAGAGAGAAAGAAATATGCAAAAAAGGACACTCTAATTAAAAAAAAAGAGAGAAATTGAAATACTTTTTTTAAAAAAAACAGTAAAACAATTTTTCTGTGGACAGAGATCCAATGTGACTGCTGTATACGTCAAAAAATATGAGATAGGTGTCACAGCCTCCCTTATTAATTCTCCTTGTCCTACATGTTTTTTTCTACATCCTTTTTTCTCCTCTTTCCTGAATTTCTGGCATGTGGTCAATATTATTTGGAAATAATTGCTACTGCTGCTGAAATTTATTTAGAGAAAGTGACAACACACATCTGTGACTATGACATTTAACCCAGTAACAATGAAAGTAAAAGAGCATATTAACCAATGCCATCACCAACCTAAGAATCAAGAGATGATCTGGCTTAGGTTATATTGAGAACATTTGAAAATATTAATGTATTATAACTCTACAAATATTGAGGCCCCAGAGGAAATTATATTTTATTTTAATGGTAATTTAGTCACCTTTTAGTATATAGTATAAACACATGTGTTTTACAAATGCATTATCTTGGTAATTAATTCTTTAAGCTTTCATTTCACTGTAACTTCTCTGATTCACCAAATTATGTTACATTCCATTAGAACCATGCATTACCATGTAGAGACAATGAGTAATTTGCCTATAATGATTTATATCAGAGACTAAGTGCTATACTTTTAATGTGTTTTGGTAAAATAAAGCACTGGGAATCAGAAAACCTTAACTCTGTTTCTGTGGTCTTAAGTGTTCAATATATTAACAGATAAAATGTACTTCAAATATCTCCTCCTGAAAATGTAGAATGGAAATGAATCATTAGCATTGTCTTATCCAATGGGCTTCAGAAGCACTTGCTAAATAACTTCATTGAACAATGGAATTTAGGACTTTGTAATAAAAATTAAAAAAAAAATTGTAGTATTTATGTGTGCAAAGGAAACTAACAGCTACTGGCAATAAGTACCTTGTGTTCCATTTATTGACACATGACCTTAGAGTGGAAGATTCTCGTAAGTCTGCAATTCCCCTGCACAGTATAGATGTGATTTATAATAAAACGGTGTTCATTAAGAGCCTCTTCTGGACTATATCTTAGCTGTACAGAACCCACATATCTTCATTAGGACAGTGTGTAAGGAATTGATTTGTTTCTAACTGTATGGTAAAGTGATTAATGTAAAACCAACTGCAGCAGTTCATACCTGTTTATAGGACTCAAACTATTTTACGTTCTCTTAAATTTTATCTATTACATGTTGAAATGCTAAAGAAGAGAAAGGAGGAATGTAGCTGGAACAGCTCTTATTGTCATATTTCCTGCTAATATTCCAAGTAGAAAAAAAAAATCCCAGCAACTATTTACCCAAATTCTTTCAATCACTTGGCGTCATATAATTAATAAAATATTAAGTTAGTCTGACTTAATCCTGATGAAAATGTAGTCAGCCTATTTATTAATCCTGCAGGTCTGATAGGAAAGAGATGATACCATCAAAAGGTGTATTTAAAGATAATTTAATAAATTGAATATTTACAGACATCATTTCATAATTTAGTGAAACTAAAATGAAAAGTAAAGCTCTTAGGAAATAGCAGTAGCTTTAAGTTATTACCATAACTAGATTTGCAGGAAAGAATCCACTTTATCAAAGCATATTAAGTGGTAGAGCCAAGAAAGTGGAACCACTCAAATGTAACTCTAGCCATAGAGGAAGGTAGCCAATGACAATACAATGGCTCATGATGAACAGAATAGATAAAATAAATACTAAATTGGGAAGACTGCTGGTTCTAAGGTGGCATTATGGAAGCAAGTTCACTTCTCTCCATAATGTAAACCAAAAATAAAATTCTAATCCCCCTAACCCACTGAATAGTCTTTCTCTAGGCTGAGGGCATTCCAAAGTAAATCTGAAAAACTAGTTCAGACCACAGTGGGAAGATGGGGTTGAACATGCCTCATTATACCCACATCCCTTGAAAATTCAGGCATAATTGATCAGCATTAACATTAAAACAGAGATCTTAAGACTGACGAAACAGACTGTAGCAGTAAGATGACGAATTTCAACCTGACTCTAGTTTACCATCACATGACAGATGGCAGGTCCTGAAAGAAATTAGTTTCTCTCAAAATATATTCCTTTGATGTATTTTTAAATGGCCCTGCAAAGCTGTCTCTTGTGGGGAAAATCATTCTGTAGAGAATGCTCTCCCTTTTCCAGGTATTTTCCTGACCCAGGAGAGATTTAACTAAGAGTCTGGCACCTTTTAAAGACTAGTAAGAGACACTTACCATCTGTTCTACAAGATGAGAATCTTAGTCTCCACAATCCCTTATTTCAACCCAGATACCCAGATACTCCTATCTCTTGATTCCAGATAATACTTAATAACTTAAATTTTTTCAACAAATTGCCTATCAAAAATCTTTGAATCTACCTGTGACCTCTAAGCCCCCTACTTTGAGTTGTCCCACCTTTCTGGACCAAATCAATGCATATATTTCATGTATTCCTTGATGTCTTATGTCTCCCTAACATGTATAAAAACAAGTTTTAACTCAACCACCTTGGACACATGTTCTCAGAAACTCTTGAGACTGTACCTTTGACCTTGGTCACTCATATTTGGCTCAGAATAAATCCCTTCAAATGTTTAACAGAGTTTGACTCTTTTTCATCAACAATAATTGATTCCCTATGCTTACATTTAGGGCGTCAGAGGAGACTTAGAACCTCCTGGTACTGGCCCCCAGCCAAGGAGTGACTGGAACCTGGAGGTAAGGTGCCATCATAGGCCCGTTGAAAACCTTTTGACTTCCAGCTTCTTTATGTGTGGAACTGGTAAGTTCTCTTGAGCCCCGCACCTCCTGTTTGCCTGATGGTCCTTGGTTTATTCTGAGCTAGTTTTTGGTTTCTTTGGTTTCGGTTTGGTTTGTTTTGTGTGTGTTGTTTTGTTTTATCTCCTAGGAAGTAGTTTAGGAGCCTAAGTTTGGTTTGAAGGTGCATTCTAAAAGGCTTCTCCTTTACCTTTATCTCCCAAAATTAATCTCGATTGGCTTGTCTGCACATTTGCATGGAGAACTGTCATTTTCATAGATAAATGAGAGAGTGAGCTTCTCAGCTTCAAAAAGAAGGGCATTTTGCTTCTTCCAGAAGGAAAGCCCTTGGGTGATGGAGGCCCAACTGGGAGTGTCTGGGGAGTTGACCCCACGTGATATGCAGTGGCTCTACAGGCAACTCCCCAACAAATTAAAAGGGCTCATCCAGGAAATGCATATAGGTACTGATTACTCATGGTTTTGAGCTCTCTTGGAGGTAATAGACCCCTGGAGAGAGAAACTGGAACCAGGAGTCATAACTACTTTACATAAAACTTCTTTAAACATCCCAACTTCATAATTCTATCAACCCTTGCATTTTTGTGTTCCAGTCTGAGAGATTTTTCTTCTCTACCCCCAGACCATTTTACCCTCTGGTGAGAAAGTATCTGGGCTCTCAAAGGGGGGTTGAGCCTAGGGACTCAGGCCCTTTTGTCAATCAATATCCTAACTTGCCTCAGTTTTGCCTCAACCAATGTCAGCTTTTTCATTGTAATCTTTGCCTTTTGATTTTTCTTAAATTTCTTAGATGTGTTCAATCTAGGGTAAAAGCAGAAAACCGTGGGGCCCGTCCTTGTTGGTGAACCAGCAGAGGCTCCCTTTGGTCCACTCAATCTTCAATAGTGTTATAACCACATCGATTTTCATTTTATTTATTTAATTTTTAATAACCATCTAAAGATTTCTGCCCTTCTGGGATGAGTCCTCTGACTCTCTTTTACCTTTTAAGCCTATAAATGAAGTAAAGGTGTTTAGATAATCAAAATGAATGAATACATTTTTATCAAGTTTTATTACAGGTATTTCTTGTTTCTAAATTAAGGGGAATAAGAAAATTGTCTAGTAAGATTGTTAGTAGCAGCAAATCTTTACGGATCTGAAGCAACCTCAATTCTTGCCTCCTCAGAAGAAAGAATTTGACCAATGGGTGTAAGACAGAATGAGAGACCCAGGCAAGTTTTACAGCAGGAGTGAAAGTTTATTAAATAGTATTAGAGTAGCGATGGAAGGAAGTAAAATGTACTTGGAAGAGGGTCAAGTGGGTGACTTGAGAGATTCATGTACCTGATTTAATCTTTGATTTGGGGTTTTATATGTTGGCATGCTCCTGGGGCATTGTGTCACTTCTCCCCTGATTTGTCCCTTGCAGTGGGCTGTCTGCATGCACAACACTTGGGAGGGGCTGCATGCACAATGTGTTTACTGAAATTGTGCACATGCTCATTTGAGGGATTTTTTCCCTCACCAGTGGAGTGTTTCTAGAGGAAGGTCATATACCAGTTAAGCTCTAATATTTTGCCTCTTGGTGTGCATCCTCAAGCCCACTTGCCCAACTCCTGAGATCATATCAGAAAGTTGCTGATCACCAGTTTAAGATGTTTTTATTTATTGGGAGACTGCTTTTCCCTGGCACTGGCTGCAACTAATTATTATTTGAGAGAGACAGTTAACAACCCCTTGACCATCACCTGATGGTCACCTGACATTCCTGGTGGGGGTTGAGAGAGTCCTCTCCTGCCCAGCTCGTGTTTGCCTGACTACCTACTGTAACAAGATGATCTGAGATGTAAGAAAAAATAATGAGAGAAATATTTAAAAATAAAAACGTCACTGCCTACTTAAAGCAGTTATGATTATAAATTTTAGCATATGCAGGTAAAAAGAAAATAATTATAACATTGAACAATGTTAGCATATAAATTTTGAGTGCAAAAATGAGCACTAAAATATTACAACATCTTTGTGTCGTTTAGAAACAACATTAAGATAGTATTTTCATTTATATTTTGTAATATTAAATAAGCATGAAGGCACTTCAAAAGTAAAAATTTAAAGAAATAATGATAAATTATATAAATTACAAACATATAGAACGTAAATAGTGAATACAAAATGTCAAGACCAAAGCCTCTGTTATCAAAGTCAATTAAATGAAAAAAGAAAGTATAGTGAAGAATAAAAAAACAAAAAAGCCTATGGGATCTTCTAGTTTCAGCTGTGACATATGAAGAACTAAGAAATGGTCAACTTCTATCATTTTAATGAGAAAATGCTCAAAAAACTGAACATCAATGATTTTATTTGGGCATATCAGAAAAATAAGGTAAACAGCCACCTCCTAATCTAGTGAGACAGATAAATCCAGAGTCACAGTTGAGATCTGCTTACCTGAAACAGAAATCACTGGCGCTATGAACAGGTACAAACATTTAAATAACAATTTTGATGAATCCTTGGAAGCTACTCAGATAAGAGTGAGAAGCTTGTGACAGCCACAGTCTTAATGTCTTTTACTTCCAGGAACCCAGTAAAGTTCTCATGATGAAATGCTAAGTGAGATCTCATCTTGGCTCGGCCAGAGGTAAAAGAAATAACCAAAGAGAAAGTGATTACACAAAAGACCAAAAAAAAAAAAAAATGCTGGCAAAGACGTGGAGAAAAGGGGCCCCTTATGCCTTGTTGGCGGGAATGTAGATTAATCTGGCCATTGTGGAAAACACTGTGGAGGCTTCTCAAATACTAAAAATAGAACTACCATGTGATTCAGCAATCCCACTCTTGAGTATTTATGCAATAGAAAATAAATCAGTATGTCAAAGGGATACCTGTACCCCAATGTTTATGGCAACACTATTCCCAATAGCTAAGATATAGAATCACCCCAAATATCCATCCACAGATAAACTGATTAAAAGAATGTAGTATATATACGCAATAAAAAAGAATGAAATCGTGTCATTAATGACAACATGAATGAGCCTGGAGGACATTATGATATGTGAAATAAGTCAGGCACAGGACACTAAGTACTGGATGCTGTCACTCCTGTGTGAGAGGTAAGCAAAAAAAGTCTCAGCTCATGGCAGTGGAGAATAGAATTGTGGGTATTAGGGGCTGGGAAGGGGAAGAAAAGAGGAATATAGGGAGAAATTGAATAATTGATACAAAATTACAGCTAGATAAGTGGAATGAATTCTGATGTCCTGCATCACTATAGAGTAAATATGTTTAACTATTTATTGCATATTTTCAGCAAGGTAGAGGAAAGAATTTTCAATGTTCACAACACAAACTTATATAAATGAAGTGATGAGTATGCTAATTATCCTTATTTTATGTTGACACAGTGTATGTGCATATAGTAATATCACTCTGTAGTCCGTAAATAATGTACAATTATTATGTGTCAACTACAAATTTTAAAAAAGTAAAAGAAGACAAGGTTATGGGAACATCTTTATCTATAGAGTAACAAAGACGTGACTTAGAGTATACATCATGCAAGGCAGGAAAGAGTGGAGCAAAATGTTGTATTAGATTTAAAACAAAACCAAAAACAGAACCCATAAACCTAGGATTCTGTATTCAGCAAATATTATTCAAATGTAAGGAAAGATAACCATACAAACAAAGTGAGAAAATTATCCCTTAACAAACCATTCTAGCAAGAAATGTTAAAAGTTCATCAGAAAGAAGTAAAATGATGTCGAACATAAACTGGGATGTCGATAAAGAAAGTAAGAACCTTGAAAAAGGGAGATACAGCCAAATAAAATATTTCATTTGTCTTATTTTTAAAATCTAAAAGATAACATTTTAAATGATATCAGCACTGAAATATTGGGGAAATTAAATAAATGACAGCAATGTCATACGAGATAAAAGTGATGAATAGGGAATAATCTATTCTATGGAGCATGCACTACACATGTAGTATAGTGTTATTTGAATATTTACTTGAAATAGTATAACAGGTATATTACAAATTCTAGGGAAACCCCTAAAAATGTATAAAACTAAAAGAAAGGAAGTAAACTTGCTATGCTAGGAGGATGCATAACAGATAATCATATAAAATACTCATTGAAACTAGAAGGAAGAAAAAAGAGGAGACATGTCAATATGAGTACAAGAATTCAAAACTTAGATGACATCATTGAACTTTAAAAAATATATATATATATATATATTTGGGCTTATCAGAAAAATGAGGTAAACTATATATATATATATATATATATATATATATACACACACGCACATATTTTTTGAGAGACACATATTTTTTGAGAGACACAGAATGGGGAAAGGATTTTAAAAAAAGAATGAAAGATGGAAACATACTTACTACACATATAATAATAAAAAGAAATTTGAATTAGGAAAAAGTCTTTAAGCCATTGGACATTATTTGGGATAATATATTTTACCACACAATAAGAAATAATTTAACTATGTAAGCATTTATAGTGGCTTTAAATATATTCACCTAATAAGTCTTAACCTATAAAGTTATAAAATTGTATATGGGGTTTGACATCTTAATACTTAACAGAATACAATCTTAACAACTTATTAATTTCAACACACCTGGTTGTAATTAAATGAGAAAATAAATTATCCAGTAGGCAAACATAAACATAAATAAAAATATTTTAATCAGCTGGGTGTGGTGGCTCATAACTGTAATCCTAGCACTTTGGGAGGCTGAGGTGGGAGGACTGCTTGAGCCCAGGAGTTCAAAACCACCCTGGGCAACTTAGAGATAATCCATCTCTACAAAAATTTTTCACAAATTCGCTGGGCATGGTGGTGCATGCCTGTGGTCCTAGCTACTCTGGAGGCTGCAGTGAGAGAATTGCTTGAGCTTGGGAGATCAAGGCTACAGTGAGCCATGAATGTACTACTGCACTCCAGCCTGGATGACATAGTGATACTTTGTCTAAAAAAAAAAATAATCAATTTAATGATTTTTGACTCACACAAACACGAACAATGTGAAAGTATGCACTTAGAGGTTAGAAGTCATAAACTATGTAAACTCAAATGAAAGCCATATTTGAAAATTATCTTTAAAATTTGAATAAATTTGAGTAGTTAATTGGTTAAAAATAATATAAGAGACAGAATACAAAAACTTAATGATAATGAAACTATAACAATGAGACTGGATCAGGAAGTGTGCCACCTTAATACACATTGAACAGTCTCCAAAATGTAAAAACAATAATAATGACCGTATCTTTATTTATACCCTTGGCATTTTGTTCATCATTGACTTTGGCATTAATTTTTATTTTTAACCATTTGCATCAGAATAGTATTTCTTTTGGTTGCTGTGACTTTTGGTACACTTTTAATTTTTGCACCTAAGGCAAGGCCTTTGGTCACCTTATCGTAGGAGATTTGGACGAGAGATCACTGGAAAAGAAGCAATATGACAAAGTGTAGACAAAGATGAAATTTAGTAGGGACTTACTAGATATATTCTAGATGATGTTTTTTCAGCATCTTTGGTAGAAGCTGACCCTTTGTAATGTCATCTGCTTATTCCAAACTTCTTGGGGAGAAAATCTCCATCTGCTTATTCCTATTATCTCTTCCTGGGACTCACAGATCAGGTGGATTTTCATTCAGAGTAAAGATTGTATTTTTTTTTCATTGTGAAACATGTGTTCAACATTGTGCTCTTCGCAGTTTTTCAGTGGTATTGGTGGTTAGGAGGACAGTGTAAGATCCATTCTAGCTCAGTTCAAGATTGGCCTTTGCAGTTTTGTAGTTCTCAGAAAACTAGGCGCCCTATCTAAAGATCATATAGGGCTGCAATGGGAGGTCTGGGAGAAATAGAGATTGAACTCCTTGGTGTTGAGTATGTGTGCATTTAATAAGATTTTGGAAGTATGTAAGATATATTAGAGATGGTGAGATTAGAGTCTTTTAAAGTCCAATAGGTATGTGGGATCCCTACTGGCCTGCTGGCAATTGTATAAAAAGATAGTTGATTATGTCTAGAAAGAGAGGATCAAAGTATAATCAGGTAAAGCCAAAGGTGAGACTATAGCCAAAACTGGTTGAGTTCCTCATAGTTTGGTGAGTTTGCACTTAAGAATGATATTAGCCTGTTTTATTATTCAGATAATTGCAGGTGATAAGGGCAGTGTAGCTTTTACAAGAGTATAAATCCCATTATGTGTTCTGAATAACCTTACCAATGAAGTAAGTTCCTTTATTGCTAAAGAGAAACGATGAGATCCTTCAAGTAGAGAAAAGTATTTTAATAGAAGCTTAAGTTAAGCTAAAGTGATAGGAGTCTATTTATGAAGATGAGCTTCCAACTATCTGAAAACATGCACATTAAGGTTAGAACAGTCAAAAATTTCCATAAGAGTTAAACAGGCAAGAAACACTATTGAAAACTTTTACCATATTAAAGAGATATGAAACTCATCTCCATTGAAACAAAACATGAGAGTTTCAAACACTGTGTGAGGCAATGAAAAAGCAGTGGAGATATTTAGGGAGAGAGGTTAGTCAACGTGATTGGGCAATATGTGTTTGCTAATTGGTGCTTATCAAAGTTAGGCTGCTATCCTCTACAGAAACTGGGAGACAGGAGTGCTGTCTTTCATGATCATCACATTTCCAAGGTGTGGATCCCACTTCCTTGTGACATGCATTTCTGAGTTGTAAAAATGCCAAGGGACTGGGGGAAAATAATATATCAAAGGAGGCAGAGAAAGAATTTACACTTGCAAGTTTTTGTAAGTAAATGCTCTTAAAAGAAAGGGATGTCGGTGGCCAACAGTCAGGAGAAAGCCTGTTTACAGTTTAGAAAAGCTAAGGAGAATATGAAGACCATCTTGGTCAGAACATTTTTATACTGCCTTATACTTAGAAAATGACTGAAATATATTTGCAAATGGAGAAAGGGACCAGAAGATCTGGTACTTTTCTGTGCCCTACCTTTATATTTTTACCAGGATTTGTTTCTGGCAGATGGGACAAGTTAAGATGAACTACTTAACATGAGGGCTGAAATGTGCAGTAGACCTTTGCAATTTTGCCAGAATTTATAATCATCTGGAAGCCATAGACTATACTTTGGCAAGAAATCAAGAATCCTAGCAGCTGTTTGGATATCTTAAAAGGCCGTCTTACCTATGTAACAAATCTGCACATTCTGCAGATGTATCCCAGAACTTAAAGTATAATTTAAAAAGGCCATCTTAATAGATAAAATACCAGCCTTTTTTCCAATAACTTTCAGCCTCAAATGACAGCATTTGTATGCCTTAACCTTCTTAGAAGTGGCTGGGTGTATCTGATTATATGAGTATCATGTTCAAATATGACATTCCAGGCAAAGCTCTGCTTGTATAATAAATGATTTTAATTATAAACTACTAAAAAGCAGGATAGGTTCTTACTGAACTTATGCAAACAACCATGTTGCCATGGAAATAAACATACTCAACAAGAAGTTTTGAATTACAGAAATGGGTAAGGCAGAAAAAGATGAATGTTTTATTTCTATTTATAAAAGCACAGTCTAATACAATGATAAGTTATGAATACTTTAAGGGAAAAGAGAAAGACGTCTCTTACCTCCAGAAAACAAAAATATTATCACATCAATAATATTCTGAAAAAAGCTAAAGTTATTCCCTCATCAGCTCACTCATTTCTTTGTAATTAATATTTTTTTCAATTCAATCTTGGGTTATCAATTTTACAGTCCCATCTGTTCCTCACATAAAGTCTTGGAAACCCTGACTCGGTGAACTGGTATAGCTTCGAAATTATTTAATTGATCACACTAGAGGCTGTACCCAAAATTGCTTGACATACTCCTTTTACACAAGGCTCTACGATAGTTCTTTGTTAAAAATAAAAGTCTGGCCCCTAGCTGATTTACAAGCACATTCAGGTGAGCATTAATTTAAAAAAATATCTAGAGGAGGATAACAAAAGACTTAAAATGCCTGTGATGAAATTATGCCTGATGATTTTAAAAGTGAAAGATCTGATGAAAGCTCAGCACAAGAATAATGCAACTGACAAGAAAATTTGGTTATTTCTGTGGCATTTTTAAAAAGTCAATACAAAAAAGTTTTAGACAAAAATATATTATATATTATATATATAATGATTGACCATGTATCTAAAGAAGAGTAGATAATGTATCTAATTTATTAAAAGGAATAAACATAAGCCTTACAGAGAAAAAAAATTTTAAGATATAAAATATAATAATCCTGAATTATAATATATTATGGATGTGCCTTAGAATATACCAAGAATCTAGTAATATTTTCAAGTAAGGAGATTTTTTAAACCTAGTTTTCTGGAAGTAGGTCTCAAAATATGCATACTAAGATGGCAGTGTAGGAGAAATCAGCCTTTATTTCTATCTTAGTCCACTTGATATTGCTACAACAGAATACCTGAGGCTAGAAAATTTATAAAGAAAAAAACATATTTTGCTCACAATTCTGGTGGCTGAAAACTGTAAGAGCATGGCACCAGCATCTGCTAGACTTCTGGTAGGAGCCACATGCTGTGTCACACATGGCTGAGAAGTAGAAAGGTGAGTGGCATGTGCAACAAGGCAAACATGAGGAGGAATCTCACTTTGTCGCAATTTACTCTCCCAGTAACTAATCCAGTCCCATGACTGGCATTAATTTATTAATGAGGGATCTACCCCCGTAACTCAAACATATTACATTAGGTGCCCCTTCCCAACACCACCACAATGGCAGTCATATTTCAACATGATTTTTGGAGGAAACAAATAGCAATTCCCCCAAAAAACAATCAAACAAAAAACAAATATAGGCAGCATTCACTAACCAGAATAGCCCTTAGAGGGCTCAGGAACTCCTTAAAGCATTTGGAATAACACAGCAGAGCAGGAAAATAGAGAATATACAAATAGAAGGAATCACCAGAGAGATCAGCATACATGAGACACAAAGAGATGCCTAGGAACCGAGAAAAAAAAAAAAGTGTAGGTAATAGGTATCAAACACATGATGAGAACCAGTGTGGTGTCCACTGGCCTGCAGTGCAAAGGACATGGGCATCTCTTCCACTGAAGTAATGAACAGCCATTCCTGGTGTAAATCTACAGGGAGGACAATGCAGGTGCACATCAACCATCCTCAAGAATTGGTCACATTTACTTTGGGAAAGGAGCTACCACCTTTCCCAACCCTGTGAATGCACCAACCCTGGAGCTGTTGCCGCTCAGTGAGCCACAGCCCAGATACAGGCTCTGCAGCAGCACTGGGCCTGCCCACATTGCAGATACCGTAGCCATTACCATCGGAAGCTAGGTTGCACTTTAGACCCCAGAACCAAGCCCTCACTATGTGTGCCAAAGTTCTGAGCACTAGTTCAGCCACTGAAGGGAGCTAGACGCAGTCTCCAGAACCTCTAGCTCCACGCAGCTCTGTGTCCCTGTTCTCAGCTCCCCCAGCTGCTTCACTAGCATCCATGCCTTTTGTATTGTTACCAATGTTGTAGCAGGGATGCCTGCACCAGTAACATTACCATCCATAATCCCAGAGCCATAATCTTTCCAGTGTGCCTATGTATTAAGCCTCAGCTTTGCACTCATTAAGCACTCATTTCACAAGGGACAATCATCAGACACTGGTACCACAGCTGCTGCAAGTGAGCCTACAAGTCATACCCAGTGACAAGATGGATCCTGTTAGCCTCAACTGTCCTGGTGGGAGAGAGAGATAGGAGGACCTTAGCAGTCATAAACTGAGAAAACTCCAGCAACCCTCGCCACCATTGCAGAAATCCACAGCTCGTTAGCCACTAAGGAGCTCTGTAATCTTCATCAATGCTGACCTCAGTTGACAAAGCATCACAGAGACTATGCAGCTGGCATCATGATGGTTTCAGAACAGATCCACCCAACTCAGCAAGCACACATCTCACTTTCTTATAGGAGGAGGTCTTTCTAAAGTGAAACTCGCTAGTAAAGTCTGCAAAAATTGACTGCTCCACAAAATGCACAAACATCAGCGCAAAGCAACAGGAAACATAAAAAGCCAAGGAGGTAATATTATCAAAAGAATACACTAATTGCACAAAGAAATGGAAATAGAGAAACTGCCTGATAATTCAAAATAATTGTTTCTAGAAAGCTCAGCAAAATAAGAAAAAAAATCTGAGAAAAAATTCAGTGATATCAGGAATATAATCAGTGACTCAAATTGGAAGTCTCACAGAGAGATCGACATTATTTTTTAAGTCAAAAATAAATTATGTCAAAGATCAGATACTTGTAGATATGTGGCATTATTTCTGACGGCTCTGTTCTGTTCCATTGATCTATATCTCTGTTTCGGTACCAGTACCATGCTGTTTTGGTTACTGTAGCCTTGTAGTATAGTTTGAAGTCAGGTAGTGTGATGCCTCCAGCTTTGTTCTTTTGGCTTAGGATTGACTTGGCGATGCGGGCTCTTTTTTGGTTCCATATGAACTCCAAAGTAGCTTTTTCCAATTCTGAGAAGAAAGTCATTGGTAGCTTGATGGGGATGGCATTGAATCTGTAAATTACCTTGGGAAGGATGGCCATTTTCATGATATTGATTCTTCCTACCCATGAGCATGGAATGTTCTTCCATTTGTTTGTATCCTCTTTTATTTCCTTGAGCAGTGGTTTGTAGTTCTCCTTGAAGAGGTCTTTCACATCCCTTGTAAGTTGGATTCCTAGGTATTTTATTCTCTTTGAAGCAATTGTGAATGGGAGTTCACTCATGATTTGGCTCTCTGTTTGTCTGTTATTGATGTATAAGAATGCTTGTGATTTTTGCACGTTGATTTTGTATCCTGAGACTTTGCTAAAGTTGCTTATCAGCTTAAGGAGATTTTGGGCTGAGACAATGGGGTTTTCTAGATATACTATCATGTCATCTGCAAACAGGGACAATTTGATTTCCTCTTTTCCTAATTGAATACCTTTGATTTCCTTCTCCTGCCTAATTGCCCTGGCCAGAACTTCCAACACTATGTTGAATAGAAGTGGTGAGAGAGGGCATCCCTGTCTTGTGCCAGTTTTCAAAGGGAATGCTTCCAGTTTTTGCCCATTCAGTATGATATTGGCTGTGGGTTTGTCATAAATAGCTCTTATTATTTTGAGATACGTCCCATCAATTCCTAATTTATTGAGAGTTTTTAGCATGAAGGGTTGTTGAATTTTGTCAAAGGCCTTTTCTGCATCTATTGAGATAATCATGTGGTTTTTGTCTTTCGTTCTGTTTATATGCTGGATTACATTTATTGATTTGCGTATATTGAACCAGCCTTGCATCCCAGGGATGAAGCCCACTTGATCATGGTGGATAAGCTTTTTGATGTGCTGCTGGATTCTGTTTGCCAGTATTTTATTGAGGATTTTTGCATCAATGTTCATCAAGGATATTGGTCTAAAATTCTCTTTTTTTGTTGTGTCTCTGCCAGGCTTTGGTATCAGGATGATGCTGGCCTCATAAAATGAGTTAGGGAGGATTCCCTCTTTTTCTATTGATTGGAATAGTTTCAGAAGGAATGGTACCAGCTCCTCCTTGTACCTCTGGTAGAATTCGGCTGTGAATCCATCTGGACCTGGACTTTTTTTGGTTGGTAAGCTATTGATTATTGCCACAATTTCAGCTCCTGTTATTGGTCTATTCAGAGATTCAACTTCTTCCTGGTTTAGTCTTGGGAGGGTGTATGTGTCGAGGAATTTATCCATTTCTTCTAGATTTTCTAGTTTATTTGCATAGAGGTGTTTGTAATATTCTCTGACGGTAGTTTGTATTTCTGTGGGATTGGTGGTGATATCCCCTTTATCATTTTTTATTGCATCTATTTGATCTTCTCTCTTTTTTTCTTTATTAATCTTGCTAGCGGTCTATCAATTTTGTTGATCCTTTCAAAAAACCAGCTCCTGGATTCATTTATTTTTTGAAGGGTTTTTTGTGTCTCTATTTCCTTCAGTTCTGCTCTGATTTTAGTTATTTCTTGCCTTCTGCTAGCTTTTGAATGTGTTTGCTCTTGCTTTTCTAGTTCTTTTAATTGTGATGTTAGGGTGTCAATTTTGGATCTTTCCTGCTTTCTCTTGTGGGCATTTAGTGCTATAAATTTCCCTCTACACACTGCTTTGAATGCATCCCAGAGATTCTGGTATGTTGTGTCTTGGTTCTCGTTGGTTTCAAAGAACATCTTTATTTCTGCCTTCATTTCGTTATGTACCCAGTAGTCATTCAGGAGGAGGTTGTTCAGTTTCCACGTAGTTGAGCAGTTTTGAGTGAGATTCTTAATCCTGAGTTCTAGCTTGATTGCACTGTGATCTGAGAGACAGTTTGTTACAATTTCTGTTCTTTTACATTTATTGAGGAGAGCTTTACTTCCAAGTATATGGTCAATTTTGGAATAGGTGTGGTGTGGTGCTGAAAAAAATGTATAGTCTGTTGATTTGGGGTGGAGAGTTCTGTAGATGTCTATTAGGTCCGCTTGGTGCAGAGCTGAGTTCAATTCCTGGGTATCCTTGTTGACTTTCTGTCTCGTTGATCTGTCTAATGTTGATAGTGGGGTGTTAAAGTCTCCCATTATTAATGTGTGGGAGTCTAAGTCTCTTTGTAGGTCACTCAGGACTTGCTTTATGAATCTAGGTGCTCCTGTATTGGGTGCATATATATTTAGGATAGTTAGCTCTTCTTGTTGAATTAATCCCTTTACCATTATGTAATGGCCTTCTTTGTCTCTTTTGATCTTTGTTGGTTTAAAGTCTGTTTTATCAGAGACTAGGATTGCAACCCCTGCCTTTTTTTGTTTTCCATTTGCTTGGTAGATCTTCCTCCATCCTTTTATTCTGAGCCTATGTGTGTCTCTGCATGTGAGATGGGTTTCCTGAATACAGCACACTGATGGGTCTTGAGTCTTTATCCAATTTGCCAGTCTGTGTCTTTTAATTGCAGCATTTAGTCCATTTACATTTAAAGTTAATATTGTTATGTGTGAATTTGATCCTGTCATTATGATGTTAGCTGGATATTTTGCTCGTTAGTTGATGCAGTCTCTTCCTAGTCTCGATGTTCTTTACATTTCGGTATGATTTTGCAGTGGCTGGTACCGGTTGTGCCTTTCCATGTTTAGCGCTTCCTTCAGGAGCTCTTTTAGGGCAGGCTTGGTGGTGACAAAATCTCTCAGCATTTGCTTGTCTGTAAAGTATTTTATTTCTCCTTCACTTATGAAGCTTAGTTTGGCAGGATATGAAATTCTGGGTTGAAAATTCTTTTCTTTAAGAATGTTGAATATTGGCCCCCACTCTCTTCTGGCTTGTAGGGTTTCTGCCGAGAGATCCGCTGTTAGTCTGATGGGCTTCCCTTTGATGGTAACCCGACCTTTCTCTCTGGCTGCCCTTAACATTTTTTCCTTCATTTCAACTTTGGTGAATCTGACAATTATGTGTCTTGGAGTTGCTCTTCTCAAGGAGTATCTTTGTGGCGTTCTCTGTATTTCCTGAATCTGAATGTTGGCCTGCCTTGCTAGATTGGGGAAGTTCTCCTGGATAATATCCTGCAGTGTTTTCCAACTTGTTTCCATTCTCCCCGTCACTTTCAGGTACACCTATCAGACGTAGATTTGGTCTTTTCACATATCTACAAGTATCTGATCTTTGACAAACCTGACAAAAACAAGAAATGGGGAAAGGATTCCCTATTTAATAAATGGTGCTGGGAAAACTGGCTAGCCATATGTAGAAAGCTGAAACTGGATCCCTTCCTTACACCTTATACAAAAATCAATTCAAGATGGATTAAAGACTTAAATGTTAGACCTAAAACCATAAAAACCCTAGAAGAAAACCTAGGCATTACCATTCAGGACATAGGCATGGGCAAGGACTTCATGTCTAAAACACCAAAAGCAATGGCAACAAAAGCCAAAATTGACAAATGGGATCTAATTAAACTCAAGAGCTTCTGCACAGCAAAAGAAACCACCATCAGAGTGAACAGGCAACCTACAAAATGGGAGAAAATTTTCGCAACCTACTCATCTGACAAAGGGCTAATATCCAGAATCTACAATGAACTCCAACAAATTTACAAGAAAAAAACAAACAACCCCATCAAAAAGTGGGCGAAGGACATGAACAGACACTTCTCAAAAGAAGACATTTATGCAGCCAAAAAACACATGAAAAAATGCTCACCATCACTGGCCATCAGAGAAATGCAAATCAAAACCACAATGAGATACCATCTCACACCAGTTAGAATGGCAATCATTAAAAAGTCAGGAAACAACAGGTGCTGGAGAGGATGTGGAGAAATAGGAACACTTTTACACTGTTGGTGGGACTGTAAACTAGTTCAACCCTTGTGGAAGTCAGTGTGGTGATTCCTCAGGGATCTAGAACTAGAAATTCCATTCGACCCAGCCATCCCATTACTGGGTATATACCCAAAGGACTATAAATCATGCTGCTATAAAGACACATGCACACATATGTTTATTGCGGCATTATTCACAATAGCAAAGACTTGGAACCAACCCAAATGTCCAACAATGATAGACTGGATTAAGAAAATGTGGCACATATACACCATGGAATACTATGCAGCCATAAAAAATGATGAGTTCACGTCCTTTGTAGGGACATGGATGAAATTGGAAATCATCATTCTCAGTAAACTATCGCAAGAACAAAAAACCAAACACCGCATATTCTCACTCATAGGTGGGAATTGAACAATGAGAACACATGGACACAGGAAGGGGAACATCACACTCTGGGGACTGTTGTGGGGTGGGGGGAGGGGGGAGGGATAGCATTGGGAGATATACCTAATGCTAGATGACGAGTTGGTGGGTGTAGCGCACCAGCATGGCACATGTATACATATGTAACTTACCTGCACATTGCGCACATGTACCATAAAACCTAAAGTATAATAATAATAATAATAATAATAAAAGAAAAATAAAAAATAAAAAAAAAATAAATTATGGGCTGAAAGATACAATGAGTGAAATAAAAATATAATGAAGATCATCAACAGCAGAATTAATCAAAAAGAAGAGGGTATCTGTAAACTCTGTGACACGTTATTTGAAAACATACAGCCAGATTTTAAAAAAAGAATATAAAGGTTGAAGAAAGCATATGTGATTTATAGAACAGCATCAAAAGAGCAAATATTCAAATTACAGGTGTTCAAGAAGAATAGAGAAAGAAGCAGAAAACTTAAATTAAAGAAATAGTAGCAGAAAACATGCCAGATTTTGAGAAAGCGGTAAATATCCAAGGACAGAAACATCAAACTGCAATCTTCATCAACACCGACCTCAGCTGACAAAGCATCACAGAGACTACACAGCTGGCATCATTATTGTTTCAGAACAGATCCACCCGACTCAGCAAGCACACCTCTCACTTCCTCATAGGAGAAGGTCTTTCTACAGTGAAGCTCACTGGTAAAGTCTGCAAAAAGATTTAATCTAAACAAAAAATACTCTCAGACGTATTATAATCAAACTCTCAGAAATCAAAGATAAATAAAGAGAATTCTAAAAGCAGCAAGAAAAAAAGAAAGCAAATCACATACAAGGGAGTTCTGATAAAGCCATAGGAGATTTCTTAAGAGAGACATTATAAGCCAGGAGAGAGGGGGGTGACATATTCAGAATGCAGAGGGAAAAAAAATAAAATTGCCAGCCAAAACCCCTATACCTGGGAAAGCCATCCTTTGGAGATAAAAGAGATATAAAGATATTTTCACATAAACCAAATCTGAGGGAATTCATAACCACCAGATATGTTTCATAAGTAATGCTAAGGAGAGCTTATTAAACTGAAAGAAAAAGATGCTAATTAAACTAAAAGCATAAAACTCATGACAAAAATGTATGCAGTCAAATATATAATGTATAACATTCTAATAATGTAACAGCATTCATAAAATATATATTATAAAGGTGAAAAGAAAAAATATTGAAAATAATAATAGCTACAATAATTTTAAAGGATATAGAATATAAAAAATGTAAATGTGACATGCAAAACATAATATCTTGGCAAGGATGGAGTAAATGAGTAGAGTTATTTTATGCTGTAAAAGTTAAATTATTATCAGCTTAAAATAGCCTGTTATAATGACAAGATATTTTTTGTAGGTCTCATGGTAACAACAAAGCCAAAATTTACAGGTGATAGACAATAAATATTTAAAAAATAGGAATCAAAACACACCACTAGAAAAAACATATCCCTTAACCAGGAATGAAGACAGAAAGAGAGCAAAAAAGAAACAAAATATCTATAAAACAACCAGAAAACAAGTTAAAAAATGGCAGTCATAAATCCTTATATAATTTCATTTCAGTAAATGGATTAAAGTTTCCAATCTATAGACATAAAATGGCTGAAAAAATACATGAATGTATATACACACACACAAACTCCTATATGCTACCTGTGAGACTCACTTCACACATAGACTGAAAGTGAAGTGATGGAAAAAGGTATCCCTAAGCAAATGGAAATCAAAAAAGAGCAGGAGTGGCTATACTTCTATCATACAGAATAAACTTTAAGTCAAGAACTGTAAGAAGAGATAAAGAAGACCATTATATAATGGTAAAAGAGTCAAATCAGCAAACATTTGTAAATATATACATTAGAGAGGGAGAGACAGAGATAGATAGATAGATAGGTAGATAGATAGATAGATAGATGAGTGATGGATATTACTCAAAAAATTAAAAACAGAAATGCCATATGGTCCAGGTTCTCACTATTGGGTATATATTCAAGGATATGAAATCAGTATCTCAAAGAGATATCTGCACACCAAAGTTTATTTCAGCATTATCACCAGCATTCAACATAGGGAATCAACCTAAACATTTATCAAGGGATGAATGGATAACGCAAATGTTATATATATACACATAATAGAATTATATTCAGCCTCTAAAATGAAGGAAATCCTTTCATTTGCCACAACATGGATGAATCTGGAAGACATTATGTTAAGCAAGCCAGGCACAGAAAGACATAATACATGTACTCACTTAGACTAAGTTGTGAAAAAGTAAAATTCATGGAAAAAGATAGTAAAATGGTGGTTACCAGAGGCTGGGGGATGAAGGTGGGGTGGAGGATATGCTGGTCAGAAGACACAAAATGTTAGTTCAGCAGGAGGAATAAGTTCAAGAGATCTATTGTATATCATGGTGACTACAGTTAATAAAAATATATTGTATCCTTGAAAATTGCTTGGAGAGATTTTAAGTGCTTTGCCACACAAAAACGCACACACACAATATTTGTGTGAGTTTATGCATATGTCAAATAGCTTAATTTAACCATTTCACAATGTATACATATATCCAAACATCATGTTGTACACAAAAATGTATGTACACTTATTTGTCAGTTATAATTTTTATAAAAATTTGTATATTAAGAAATGTTTAAAAATTAAGTTATGTGAATCCACAATTGAAAATATCTGTCCTGGTCAACTACAAAGGGAAGCCCATCAGACTAACAGCAGATGTCTCAGCAGAAACCCTACAAGCCAGAAGAAAGTGAGGACCAATATTCAACAATCGTAAAGAAAAGAATTTTCAACCCAGAATTTTATTTTCGGCCAAACTAAGCTTCATAAGTGAAGGAGAAATAAAATCCTTTACAGACAAGCAAATGCTGAGGGATTTTGTTACCACCCAGCCTGCCCTGCAAGAGCTCCTGAAAGAAGGACTAAATATGGAAAGGAAAAACCAGTACCAGCCACTGCAAAAACATACCAAAATATAAAGAGCAATGACATTATGAAGAAACTGCATCAACTAGTGTGCAAAATAACAAGCTAGCATCATGATGACAGGATCAAATTCACACATAACAATATTTACCTTAAATGTAAATGGGCTAAATGCCCCGATTAAAAGACACAGACTGGCAAATTGGATAAAGAGTCAAGACCCATTGGTGATCTCTATTCAAGAGACCAGTCTCATGTGGAGAGACATGTATAGGCTCAAAATAAAGAGATTGAGGAAAATTTATCAAACAGACGGAAAACAGAAAAAGGCAGGGGTTGCAATTCCAGTCTCTGATAAAACAGACTTTAAAACAACCAAGATCAAAAAAGACAAGGGCATTACATAATGGTAAAGGGAACAATTCACCAACAAGAGCTAACTATTCTAAATATAAATGATCCAATACAGAAGCACCCACATTCATAAAACGAGTTCTTAGAGAACTACAAAGAGACTGAGACTCCCACATAATAACAGTGGGAGACTTTAAACACTCCACTGTCAGTATTAGACAGATCAATGAGACAGAAAATTAACGAAGATATTCAGGACTCAAACTTAGGTCTGGATCAAGTGGACCTAGTAGACATCTGCAGAACTCTCTACTTCAAATCAGCAGAATATACATTCTTCTCAGTGCCATGTGGCACTTATTCTAAAATCTACCACATAATTGGAAGTAAAACACTCCTCAGCAAATGCAAAATAATGGAAATCATAACAAACAGACTGTCAGACCATAGTGCAATCAAATTAGAACTCAGGGTTAAGAAACTCACTCAAAACCACACAATTACATGGAAATTGAACAACTTGCTCCTGAATGACTCCTGGGTAAATAATGAAATTAAGGCAGAAATCAAGAAGTTATTTGAAACCAAAGAGAACAAAGAGACAATGAACCAGAATCTTGGGGACACAGCTAAAGCAGTGTTAAGAGGGAAATTTATAGCACTAAATGCCCACAGGAGAAAGCAGGAAAGATCTAAAATAGACAGCCTAACATCACAATTAAAAGAGCTACAGAGGCAAGAGCAAACTAATCCAAAAGCTAGCAGAAGACAGGAAATAACTAAGATCAGACAAGAATTAAAGGAGACAGAGACACGAAAAACCCTCCAAAAAATCAACGAATCCAGGAGTTGTTTTTTTTTTTTTTGAAAAAATTAAAAGAGAGAGACTGCTAGCTAGACTAATAATGAAGAAGGGAGAGAAGAATCAAATAGAGAAAATGAAAAATGATAAAGGGAATATCACCACTGATCCCACAATACAAAGTACATCAGACAATATTATAAACACCTCTACACAAACTAGAAAATCTAGAGGAAATTGATAAATTCCTGAATGCATACACCCAACAAAGACTAAACCAGGAAGAAGTCAAATCTCTGAATAGACCAATAAGAAGCTCTGAAATTGAGGCTGTAATTAGCCTACCAACCAAAAAAAGCCCAGTACCAGACAGTCACAGCTGAATTCTACCAGAAATACAAAGAGGACCTGATACCATTCTTTCAGAAATTATTCCAAACAATTGAAAAGGAGGAACTACTCCCTAACTCATTTTATGAAACCAGCATCATCCGGATATGAAAACTGGGAAGTGACTCAACAAAAAAAGAAAACTTTAGGCCAATATGCCTGATGAACATCAACACAAAAACCCTCAATAAAATACTGGCAAAGGAAATCCAGCAGTGCATAAAAAAACTTATCCAACAAATCGGCTTCACCCCTGGGATGCAAGGCTTGTTCAACATATGCAAATCAATAAACATAATCCATCACAAAAACAGAACCAAAGACAAAAAACACATGATTATCTCAATAGATACAGAAAAGGCCTTTGATAAAATTCAACATCCCTTCATGTTAAAAAACTCTCAATAAACTAGGTATTGATGGAATATATCTCAAAATATTAAGAGCTATTTTTGACAAAGCCATAGCCAATATCACATTGAATGAGCAAATCTAGAAGCATTCCCTTTGATAACTAGGACAAGACAAGGATGCCTCTCTCACCACTCCTATTTGACATAGTATTAAAATTTCTTGCCAGGGCAATCAGGTAAGATAAATAAATAATTGGTATTCAAATAGGAAGTCAAGTTGTCTCTGTTTGCAGATGACATGATTTTATATTTAGAAAACACAATCGTCTCACCCAAAAAAGTCTTGAACAAATAAGAAACTTCAGCAAATTATCAGGATGTAAAATAAGTGTGCAAAAATCACAAGCATTCCTTTACACCAACAAGTGGCAGGCAGAGAGCCAAATAATGAATAAATTCCCATTCACAATCGCTACGAAGAGAATAAAATACCTAGTAATACAGCTAATAAGAGATGTGAAAGACCTCTTCAAGGAGAACTACAAACCACTGTTAAAGGAGATAAGAGAGGACACAAAACAAATGAAAAAACATTCCATTTTCATTGATAGGAAGAAACAATATCGTGAAAATGGCTCTACTGCCCAGTGTAATTTATAGATTCAATGCTATTTCCATCAAACTACTATTGACATTTTTCACAGAATTAGAAAAAAATATTTTAAATTTCATATGGAATCAAAGAAGCCAGTCCTAAGCAAAAAAGAACAAAGCTGGAGATATCATGCTACCTGACTTCAAACTATACTACAAGGCTACAGTAACCAAAACAGCATGGTACTTGTACCAAAACAGACATAGAGACCAATTGGAGCAGAACAGAGACCTCAGAAATAACACCACATGTCTACAACCATCTGATCTTCAACAAACCTGACAAAAACAAGCAATGGGGAGAGGATCACCTATTCAGTAAATGGTGCTGAGAAAACTGCCTGGCTATATGCAGAAAACTGAAACTGGACCCCTTACTTACACCTTATACAAAAATTAACTCAAGATGGATTAAAGACTTAAATGTAAAACCCAAAACTATAGAAACACTAGAAGAAAACCTGGGCAATACCATTCAGGGCATAGGCATGGGCAAAGATTTTATGACAAAAATGCCAAAAGCGATTGCAACAAAAGCGAAAGTTGACAAATAGGATCTAATTAAACTAAAGAGTATCTGCACAGCAAAAGAAACTATCATCATAGTGAACAGGTAGCCTAAAGAATGGAAAAAAAAATTGCAATCTACTCATCTGACAAAGGTCTAATATCCAGAATTTACAAGGAACTTAAACATATCTACAAGAAAAAAACAACCCCACCAAAAAGTGGGCAAAGGATATGAACAGACATTTCTCAAAAGAAGACATTTATGTGGCCAAAAAACATATGAAAAAAAGCTCAACATCACTGATCATCAGAGAAATGCAAATCAAAACCACAATATGATACCATCTCACACCAGTCAAAATGGGGATTATTAAAAAGTCAGGAAACAATAGATGCTGGTGAGGCCATGGATAAATAGAAACACTTTTACATGGTTGGTGAGAATGTAAATTAGTTCAACCATTTTGGAAGACAGTGTGGCAATTCCTCAAGGATCTAGAACCAGAAATACAATTTGACCCAACAATCCCATTACTGGGTAAATACCCAAAGGAATATAAATCATTCTACTATAAAGATATGTGCACACGTATGTTTACTGCAGCACTAGTTACAATAACAAAGACATGGAACCAATCCAAACGCACATCAATGATAGACGAGATAAAGAAAATGTGATACATATACACCATGGAATACTATGCAACCATAAAAATAAATGAAATCATGTCCTTTGCAGGAACATGGATGAAGCTGGAAGCCATCATCCTCGGCAAACTAACACAGGAAGAGAAAACCAAACACCGCATGTTCTCACTCATAAGTGGGAGTTAAACATTGAGAACACGTGGACACAGAGAGGGGAACAGCACACACCAAGGCCTGTTCGAGGGTCAGGGGTTTGGGGAGGGATCTTAGAGGATAGGTCAATAAGTGCAGCAAACCACCATGGCACACATATACCTATGTAACAAACCCGCATGTTCTGCACATGTATGCCATTGTTTTTTAGAAGAAATAAAGAAAAAAAAAAAGGAGGCACACAGAAGACTAAATGTGTAGGTAATATCTTATTTCTTTTTTGAATTTTATTTTAATTGACAATATTTGTATATAGTTTTGCGGTACAATGTGATGTTTTGATATATGTTTACAATGTGGAATGACTAAATCAGGCTAATTAACAATTCCATCACCTCACATACTTATCCTTTTTTGGTGGCGAAAACACTTAAAATCTACTCTTTAAGCAGTTTTGAAATAAACAATGCATCATTATTACATAAAAAAGAGAAAATATCTGGCCTAGAATATACTGTATTAAAATTAAATAATAAAGCTGTGATTAAGTTAACATTTTTTAAATAACTGGATTTATAATTGGTAACACTATGCTATTATTGTTTAATATAAGATAAAGCAGCATCAGGTCTCCGATAAGTAAAACATATAATTGACAATAAGGACATTGACATATCTTTAGGAAATTTTCATATAGCATAAAATTAAGAAATGCTTATATGAGTAACATTTTACTCATGCACATTTAACCCAGGAAAGACTGAATAACATATCTGAATTGAGGATGCTTACCAAGCTACTTAACAATAGTAACACTAGAGACCTAATTATTTCTAGCAACTCTTTTTAAAAGATTTAAAAAAATTGTGTATGTGTGATTATCTAGGAGCCCTCTGGAAAATATTTAAAATAGTTTTTGATTTTAAAGACATTACTTAGAATGCAGTTTGAAACGGCAAAATACTAAAATTTGTCAAAAGATCTGAAACTTGTTAAATAAGACCCAGCTTATTAAGAAACAATACTTGACTACTAAAGTGAAACAAAGTATATTACAAGTAAATACTATAAGAAGTGACATAATAAAAAAGAAAACTACTTTTTTAGAAGCGATAAGCCTTTGCTACCTTAAACAATCAAGAACATATTAAAGTCAATATAAAACATAGGAAATTATACTGATAAGATGTAGAATCTTTGCCTTTTATTCAGATTACTCAGAAGGCAGTGAAAAATCTTTTCAAACTCTTATTCACAGAAGAACAATAATCCAAGAAGCATTTTAAAAATTTTAACAAAACAAAAATCAAATTCCAATTTGGTACTAGGATATACTTGATGCTAATGTTCTGTTCTGAAAATCTTATAAATAAATTCACTAAATCTTAGCTAGCTTTGACCAATAAAAATAAAATTTTCTTTCCAAGAATCTCCAAACACTTCAGTTCCTATCTTCAACTATGAAATCTTGTTTAAGTGTCTGTATCCACTCAGGCTCTGACCTACACATTTCTCTGATTATGGAACAACCAGTCATTTTACATTACAGCAATACTGCTGTCTTTTTTCTTAACAAAAATGCACTATGTATATTTTGCATGGTAACATTTCTCTCTGCTTCTAATCTTCCTATTCACATACATATATTGGCTGTGATGTTTAGCCACTATAGTTTTGCCTTCACAGAGAAAACTAAAAAATGGATAATCGTGAACTGTCAAACACCAGCATTTTGCAGCAGGCTAACAGAGGTTATGAATATACATCTCCGGAAGTTTTATAGATGTACATGTCTATTTTTTTACAACTCCTCTAAATGGCAAAAATGAACAAGGGCATGAAAAAACTCAAATATATGTGCTCTATAAAAATAAGAGATGAAAGTCCATAACATTTTTAATATCACAAAGTTTAGAAATAGTAAACTTGCATGCAAGCATAGGTTGCATTTTTACAAATGAATTTATACTTTTATGAAATAATATTGAAATCAACCACCTTAAATTCCTGTGAAATTTAGTAAAAGCAATTTTCCAAGTGTAGTTTGCATGTAAAATGTTTTAATGCTTGTGACATTATATATATAATATATGCACATACACATATACATGTGTATACACACACATGCACACACACCACAGGTTTAATAGTGTTGGGGCACCTGAAGCCTAAGAAGCAGGCCTTAGAAAGTAGAATCTCTCTCTGACCTTCTGCTATCCTTCTTTCATCGGCTCCTTCTTCTCCCAAAGGCATGACCCTCCCTCGCCTTTATGTCTTAAGGCTGACCATAAATAAATCCTTTGACCTATTTTGCATGAGTGTGGGTCCTAAGACCCCCATTTTCAGAAGGGGTCCTAACCTGAGGGAAGAAATGCTGCACATAGAGGCCAAAAAGAATCTGAATAAACAGGCCTTGCTGACTTCCACCCTCAGTCTGTTAGTATTATACAGTACTCTTGTCCAATCACATTTCTACACAGTTGTTCACGATTAGATAGATGATGCCTATGTAAGGAATCTCTGTAAAATTCCTAAAAGAATGGGGCATGGAGAGCTTCTGGACAGCTGAACTCGTGAAGGCCTGCGGGAAGGTGAACAAGAATTCATCCATGTTCTGGGAAAGTGGTACACCTCAACTCCATGGGAACAAAAGCTTCTGTGCTTGGGAAACACCTAGAACTCCTCTTATGTATCTCTTCATCTGGCTGTTTATTTTTATTTATTAAAATATCCTTTTTAATGAATCAGTAAATGTAAGTAAGTGTTTTTTTCTGATTTTTGTAAGCCATTCTAGCGAATTAACTGAGCCTAGAGAAAGGGTCGTGAGAACTCCAACTTGAAACAGGTCTGTCAGAAGTCCCAGAGGTTAAGTTAGGACTTGTGACTGATGTCTAAAGTGGGGTCCTTGTGGGAGTGAGTCGTCAACCTGTGGGGTCTGACGCCATCGCCAGGTTCACAGCTTCAGCATTGAATTAGATTGGAGGACATCTAGTTGGTGTTCACTGCAGAATTCATTGCTTGCTTGTGGAGGGGGAGAAATCCTCATGCATTTGTTCACAGAAATCTTCTATGTTGATTGTTGTGATGTGAGAACAGGGAAAAAGTTTGAGTTTTTCCTACACTCAGTGCTTCCTTTTTCTCTTTTTTTTCTTCTTAAGCAGTGATGTTTATGCTAAAAGTTAGATTTTTGAAAATGACTTCCTATGAAGGGAAAAAAAATCAACAGTCTAAATATCAACTGCTTCACATTACCTTGTCAACAGGATATACAACTGTTTCTGTATTTAACATAATCACATAAGAACCCTGCAAAATATGTGAAAATATTATTTAAAATAATTTTGTAACTTTTCCAAAACTATGCTTATGCCCTTTTTTTCTTAAAGAGAATTTTTAAAATTTATGTTGTCACCAAGGTACAAATGACTCTCAAAGGAAATATTAGAATCAATTTTTTTCAAGTTTACAGCAGAGATGTTCACAAGCCATAGCTAATAGTCTGTCTTGGGAATAATTACTGGTAATGGGTATCCAAGGGAAATTATTGCCTGCTGCTGTGAATTAGGAGTTGCCACAGGTGGTGTTCATCAATTGGAATGGGTTGCAGAGAGTAGCAGTCTGAGCCAAGACTGCTTAAGCTTGATTTGTGAAACCATTGTTTCTGGATGCTTCAAACCTAAATTGACTACTTATCATAATGACCTACAATTATTTTCAAGCAAAACAAAATGGTGTGTGTATAAAGCAAAATACAGATTTAGCATCATGTTTTTAATGTGTGACAGTATGATGCTTTCATGATATGGGAGATACCAACTTTAACAAAGATTTCTAAGTAAACATGAAATATTATAAATTAAGTCTAATGGTGGGTATTACAAGTCACTTTGGTTTATCTTTGAATGGATTTAAAATAATTATTAGTAAATTGAATTTATCTGTTTCCTTTTTTCAGTTCCTAACTAGACATAGAATCAGTGGGCCAATTTCTTATGGATCTTCATATATATCTTATAAAAGCATTTCCAAGAAAGAATTATCAATGTATACTTCCAACAATACTAAAAGAATGTGTCTAATTTCTAAATTTTCCAAGACACTGATATTTTCATCACTGATTTAATGTGAGAGCCAAAACCAACTCTAGGAATACAAATAAAAAACTTGTCTTCATAAAGAACTGGAGAGAGGTAAAGTCAAATAAATATTGAAAAAAAATGGAAGCTCTACCTAGTTCAAAATGCTGGAATGAGTTGGGATATATTTACCCAACTTGTGAGATAAGATTCTCTTTAAACAAAAATGTCAAAAGACAGGGCTACATAAAATGACATCACTAAGCTTTAGTTCTGAATTACTTCTAAAACTCACTATGACACTCTTTAGAAAAGACTATAAAAGAACTCCCTATTGTTGAAGGACCGTGCTACCCTAACTTTTCCACTATTTCCATATAATGGCGACTAATGGAGTATTATTAGTACTTTCCATTCAACCTGATAGTTGTGAGCTCTCCCCTGTTAGAGGTCTCTGAAGGATTTGGTGAGACATTCATTTCACATTTCTTTCCTTCAGCAGTGACAGCTTTTTCATTTGCTGGCTCCTGCAGATTTAACCAATAGCCACAGTTGACCTTTATCTCAATGTATAGCTCACTGTTCATCCATAGTGAAATGTACTATGTTAGTAATCATTTTCTTTTAAAATCATTTTAGTTTGTCAAAAGGGCAGATTATAAAGAGCAGAAACAAACTCCCTTAGGGATACTTATAGACTGTACAAACTGCCTTTCATACGATTCAACCTTTTACTTACAAAGGCCTTTTTTCAACTCCAAGTCTCATGCCAACTGCATCAAAGAGAGTATGAAACAATGCTTCTGTCAGTCATTTTCCTGCAATGTTGAAGGAATTTCCCATTATGAGCTGAATGTTTGAAAATAAACATGCTAAAATAATGTCACTTTTGTAGATCCCCACAAAAATCCTCCTAATACTTTATAATTTATATTATTAGATATTATATATTCACACATTATTGAAGCCACAGGATATATTAAGAGGGAAATAATATGGTAGAAAGCCAAGGACACTAATTTCTCTAATTTTCTTTCTTCCTTTTTTTTTTTTTTTTTTTTTTTGAGACAGTGTCTCGCTCTGTCGCCCAGGCTGGAATGCAGTGGTGAGATCTCGGCTCCCTGCAACCTCCGCCTCCCAGGTTCAAGCAACTCTCCTGCCTCAGTCTCCTGAGTAGCTGGGACTACAGGCATGTGCCACCATGCCCGGCTAATTTTTTTTTTTTTTTTTTTTGCATTTTTAGTAGAGACGGGATTTCACCATGTTAGCCAGGCTTGTCTGGATCTCCTGACCTCGTGATCCACCCGCCTCGGCCTCCCAAAGTGCTGGGATTACAGGCGTAAGCCACAGCGCCCAGCCTCTAATTTTCTAATTTACTTATTTTTCAAAATTTTAAATATTTCACGCAAGTTTTATAGCTTCATTTGCACTTCTGGGTCACCACATTGTACCTTTCCTACTCTTTTGCAAATTTGAGATTTTCACCTGCTTTTTTAGACATAAAGCTTATTCTTGGAATCTCTGTAAAATGAAAGACAGTTACTAGAGGAAAACCTCACTATTATGAAATAAAGTGAAAGGAACTAAAGTTCTCTTTGGTTTTCCAAAAGCTACTATATATAGTCCCTTTCAATCAATTAAGCACACCAAAAAAATAAATTAATTAATTAAAGAATAAAAACATAAAACACATTCCTCATACATTGTGTTTCTACTTATGTTCACACAGAATAACACCAGTTCTACTTGTTTTAATAATTTATTGTCAGATTAAAGAGAGTTTGAAGTATCACTAGCCTACAATTGAGGGATCTCTCTTGTAGATAGCCAGATCATGAGTGACATGGAATTTCCAAGTAATATGTACAAATCAAGTCATGAAGTTAGGGTGACTAAGGCAAGTGTGGGAAATAGAGTCATGGGACTTGTTTGGATAGAACTCAAAAGTATTATGAAGTAGGCAGAGCAGAAAGTGGTCTGTGTGAGTTTTAAAACTTGAGCTGAATGACTAACCTCAATTGCTTGGGTAAATTACACTCATTAAATAAAAGTTGGTTCTAATTCTAATTGGGGATGACAAATTAATTTTTATTCATTATGAGAATGTGCTATGATTTGCAGTGATACACATACTGTATTGTTAAGAATCAATAAACGTACCATATAAACACATCAGAATTATTTTACTTGAAATTTTGACTAAAGTTTTTGGGAATAATTTTTGAAATCAATATAGATGGCAACAGGAAATTGATTTACTATTAATTTATGAATTCAAACCATTTTAATGGCATCTATAATATTAATAACCTCATCTGGAATGAAGTACAATCATCCAAGGTAGAGTTTTTCAGCAAGAATCATTTAATAGTAAGGCACTCACTCTACCTTTAACTTCACAGCCACATGCTAAAAAACAACAAAGACAGAGAGAAATACAATATAATTTAACAACTCCTATAGAGGAATTATACAGTGAAAGCATAGTTGGCAGAAATCTAACCCTGTTTTGATCAGGAATTCTCAGAGAACATTGGGACAGATACTTGGTAGTATCGACTTTCCTTATGTTACTTCAATAAAAGTCCACTACAACAATTGATTAGAAGTTACTTCTTGAGTTTTCTAACTAACCCCACTTGGATGTGGCACTACATTAATCCAGATTATATTGAATTTCATCTCTAGTACATCATGCTTAATAAGATATCAGTGTCATATTTTAAATATTTAGATGATAATAGACAAACTTATTTATATGCAGAAGTTATAAATACATTGTCCTGATGAAAAAACACAGAAGTTCTATGTGTGTGATAGTAATTATATTCTTTTGTGGTAATTTATTCATTTATTTTTAAATTCATATAGTTATAACTTAATTTGAAAATATGTATTGGGAAGACACAATATTACAAGCACTCGTTATAAGCTCGATAAAAAGGAAATTGTTCCTGGCTCCTTTGGAAATTATGTATAAAGGGTAAAATATGTTAATTAGATACAGATAGTTATATACAAAATGCACTTTTTGAAACAGATATATAAAAATGTGATTTCATGCAAGTGACAATAGAAAATTGTCTTTCAAAAACATCTGTCCCTTCTTCTTACAATGTCTTGATTGAGGTAAATTATCCATGAGTATACTACCTTGATTAATCTGTCCAATAGAGTTTGTGATCAAACCCATTCGATTTACTCATGCAGCATTTAATTAAGGCAAACATCAACAGGACTTCGAGAAAAAGAATAAGGCCATCCTGTAATAATGATTTCAACAATACCTCTCACAAAGAGTTGCTAGATTTAACAAATAAAAATACAGAATATCCAGCTAACTTGAATCTCAGATAGATGCTTTTTAAAATATAAGTATGTTCCTAATATTGCATGCAGCATGCCTGTAATAAAACATTCTTTATTGTTTATATGATATTTGAATATATGTAAACGTCCTGTGTTTTATCTGGTGAGCTTACCCCCAGAGTCTCTGAAACAAACTAACTAAACAAATCATATAACATCTGGGTCTATGTTAGAAATCCATTTAGCTTTATTTTTAAGTTCTTGTATTGATCTTTCCTTTGGCCCAGGTATTAATCAAGGCACAGAAGGATATATTCACAATGCATAGACTTTTCTTTTGACTACAAAGGGAAATTTTATCACTCATAACAAGAAACATATAATTGAGATTGGCGTGGTTTCCATGGCCAAGGTGAGATGATTTATCACTTGAGCCAAGACAGGGGCAGATTTCTTACCACATTTTTTAACAGGAATGATTCCCATGGTAAGAGTAACTGCCTGCAGTGTACACAGAAAAATGAGCCAGTTATCCCTACAGGAAGCATCATAGTATAACTAAGAGTAGCAACATTTTGGAGAAATCTCCAGTCATCAGAAGGTCTACTGACATGTTTCTTTAAACACATAGGTCTTTTATGACCACTGTAAAAAGCAGAAGCAAGTTTCCATGTTTTCAGGAGAGAGGAAGTTTAATGCCTAGTTTCCATATATGATATATAGACCTAAGAGTGTTAATGATAGCCCATGGAACCACATCCAGAGGGTTTGGCAGGTATGCTGGGTAGAGATCCAGGAACTAAATCCATCACTTTTTATTTGTGAACGACTTCTTATGAAAGTTGAGAGAAATGGTGATCAAAACATAATCAAAACTATATGGCAGAAGAAGAAAAACTTAGTGGCCAATTAAATTTTAGGTGCATGAACCATATTGGAAGCATTAAGCATTAAACCAGAGTATTTTCTTTAATGTGGAAAAGGTAATACTGAAAGGAAAATATCATGGATGCCCTTCTCTGCCTTGTACATTTCAAGGTCTGAAGTATTGCCTACTTCCGTGACAAGGTGGTTGTTCTAAGTCCACAATCACGAAATTGGCTTATCTTACTCAGATAGCTAGAGGTTTACCTTTTTTCCAATCATCCCTGACTTGCCTCTAGACCTTTGGTCTGGAAGGGTAAGTTGCAATCTTTGGGAAGGATATTTTTATGAGAGTTACATAGATGCATTATGACCATGACAAAGGAACTTGGTGAACAGTGTACTAAAACAAGAGGTTATCTTCATGACCAAAGACCATGTCAATCCAACTAAAGGGTGAAAGAGCAAAACCAGAATTAATGCCCTGTGCTCCTTTTTGGCCAGTTGGACACCAGGGAGATGTAGTAATCAGGCCATTTTAGAGTTGTTGTTAAGGAAAAGAATGATGCCTCATCCACTGGTTTGACCATGATGAGATGCCAGATTTTGAAAATTCATTTAGATTACTTACCACCACTTTTATTTGATCATTACCTAGGGGTGGGCCTAGAGGAAATTACTTTATGCAAATAGCTGAATTAAATAAATGACATAGTTTCCTTCCTTAGATATGTGAACCAGGAAGAGATCAAGGATTTCAAATCAGTTATGATTTTAGCTGATCTTGGATAACAAGGAGAATGATAGTTTCCTCAAAAACCTTGACTATCAGCCCATTGTTGAGTGACTTTTGCAATGAAAGGCATACCATTATCAGACTGAAAATGACACCAATTGCTGAAAACATGACTGATGAGTTTCAAGAACAATGATGGTGTGGCTGGAGTTAGTTGATCAGACTAGAACAGCAACTCTGTAACCTAAAAACAAGTTTATGGTGTTAAGCCCCAAGAAGAGGCCAAAGTCCTGCTGAATTTTATCTGTCAAGAGTAGGCAGGAACCACAAGCCAGGTGATGTGGCCTCTGGAACTTCTGGAAAAAAGAAATGGCCCATAGGAAAAGAAGAAACTGACCCAATGGAATTTTAATAATTCTTAAATTCAGCTTGCCACTCTGGGAAACTCTCCTACATTTTATGTTAAAACTAGATGAAAATTCAAGAAATGTTATAATGATAATGTAGCAGCAAGTGCCCAAGATTAGGTGGAGTCCAACAAGTAACTTTTAGCTGGAGTTACAATTATTTTTTAATTTTATTTTAGAGATGGGGTCTTGCTATGTTGTCCAGGTTATTCTCAAACTCTTTGCCTCAAGAGATCCTCCTACCTTGGCCTCCCATTGTGCCCTTATTACAGGCATAAGCCACTATGCACAGCCTTAAGAGCTATAACTTGTGAATGTGGTGGTAAACACTTCATCAGAAACATGGAGTCCTTTATTTGTTCCTAGTCTATAACAGTGCATCTGTTTCCATGCCTTGTACAATGTTGGGCCCAAGCAGCAAAGTAGCCATCTGAGTATTCTAGGCTCAATCTGTAACTGAGTTCCAGACAGATTCATCAGAGAGTAGGCTCTTATTTTGGGAATGCATCTGAGTGTCACAGATGGTTAAATTAGAAGCCACAATTTGTTTATAAAATTCTGATCCCAAAGAGGAGTGACTTTAATCTGTCAGGCTGTCTGTAGTTTTCCCAAGTGTCAGAACAAATAGCTGAGAATGTATCTACAGTCCAAAAGTCAGTAAAAGCATTACAAGTTTTATGAAAATGGTAATGCCCAGGGCTGTAAAAATGACCTTGGGTTTTGCCCAGTGAGGAGAGTAATCATATACATTTATCAGTGTACAGACTGGCCCTAAGGTTGAATATCCACAGCAGCATCATGAACGCAATCAGATTGCAGTTTTGCCAGACTTATAGTGCATCAGACCCAGATTTTTAGAGAAACTTCTGAGAACCAAGGGCTCCTTTGATTTCACAGCTTTGCTTCATGTAGTGTAACATTGCCACCACAGGGATAATCATTTCTTCATGTAATGCTGTTGCTAAATGGGCTGCTCACTGTTCATCCAAATTAATTTCTGATGATTTCTGTCTACTCCAACTATCTGTGAAACAACAAGGTAATCATTACTGATGTGATTGTTTCAGTTCTGGGAATCCCTTGACTCAACAGCCAAAATGCACTATCTTCTGGCTGGGGTTTTGAGGTTTGTACCTGCTGGTTTACTTGGGCCTGTCTCACAGAGCAGTGAATTTCTATGAGGACTCTATTTTGGGGCATTAGCTGCCCCATTATCAAAGTGGCATTCCTTAAATTTTCATCTGGTTTCAACATGAGAGGTAGTGGAATTTTTCACAGTGGTGGACTGACTGTAAGAATTATTTAGATTTCACTGGGCCAGCTTTTCATTCTACTGTGGATCACCTTTTTAAAATGGAAGTCTAGACTCATTGCTTTATCTATGGTTTGACACAAGGGTTTTTCTGTCACTGAAAACTGTCTTTGCAAAGGGCAGACCTCACGTCATAGGACGAAGTACACCTTAAAAACAATAACAAAACCAAAACATCACTCCAATAACTTTCATTGTCATCTCCATAGATCCAAATTTGGAATGTTGGACCATAGAAGACTTGGCACCATAAAATGGCCCTGCTGTTTTCTGATTTTGTTTTGTTTTGTTTTATTTTGCTTTTTTACATATATGATCTTCCCTTTCCCCAACATCTCAGGCACACAATCAAAAGTAACAAGTTTTTGCCTGTGTTTTCCCTAGAGAGGAAATTCTCTTCCTTTCACATTCAATGTAGGTGGATGGTATGGTTTAGCTGAGTCTCCACCCAAATCTCATCTTGAATTGTAGTTGCCATAATCCCCACACGTCATAGGAGGGATCCAGTAGGAGGTGATCAAATCATGGGGGTGGTTACCTCCATGGTGTTCTTGTAATAGAGAGAGTTCTCATGAGATCTGATGATTTTACAAGGGGCTTTTCCCTCCCTTTGTTCTGCGCTTCTCCTTGCTGCCGCCATGTGAAGAAGGATGTTTGCTTCTCCTTCCATCATGATTTTAAGTTTCCTGAGGCCTCCCCAGCTACGCTGAACTGTCAGTCAATTAAACCTCTTTCCTTTATAAATTACCCAGTCTTGGGTATGTCTTTATTAGCAGTGTGAGAATGGACTAATGCTGTGCACATCTCTGTAACTGTTTCCTGAAAAGGGCTGGAATATTGGCAATAGAAGATGGCATGAGGATAGCTTGATGCTGACCAGTCTGGAGGTCAGCATCAAGCTATCCTCATCCCATCTTCTATTTTTCTTAAATTCTTCTAATCCCCACCTCTCAAAGAATAGAAAGTAACAAACAGGGTACTTTTCAGGCCACTGTCATTGTGTGTTGTTTCTAACAATTGGCTTGGAACCACTTCTCAATTTATTCTCATTAACAGCATAAAATAGGAAGCATCATTTACTGCCCTGTGTACCATATGATTTGTCAACATCTCAACTATCTATTCCCATGGACTTCTCTGGGTTCCTATTAATTGCCTCAAAAGGCCCCCATCCTTCATCTTCCAGAAAGTCATGTCCTTTAATTATACAATCATGTATCAAAACTATCAAGAAATATAAAAGATCTGAGATTTTTACCCTATGTACAACATAACAAGTTATCCTAGCACAGTTTAATAAATACTGGCAGAAGTCATACAAGTCCTGGGTCAGAGACAGAGGACTTTATCACACATAAGTATCAATATATTTGTTTGTTTTTGAAAAAACAATATAATGTATTGATTTTTCTTGCACCCCATAGTCCTGTAAGACTGCTGCATATGGGCCTGAAAGCATGCTTGCATATGGAGTAGATTGCTTTACAGGACAGGGGCTCTGAGCTTAGAAAACCTGAAAATTTTATAATGGCAGTGAACATGCCAAACCTTAGTTCAGGAGAGAGACATTTTTCTTTTACTGGACAGTAAGCATGCCTGCCTGCCCTTTGCACCACAAAGGGACACTATATCAATTTTCCAAGGTACATTGCTATAAAACTGTTCTTGAAAAGATAGTTTGGAACCAAGACTTGCATGTCATGCAGTAACAAAGGCTCAAATGGGATGCAGAAATATGAGAGACTTACAGAGAATTAGTTCTCAACTTATTATTCCAATGTTAATATACATGTTATAGAGCACTATTAAATGATTTGTCAAAATGTATTGAGGTATAAATATGTATATGTTAGCATGAAATTACCCTGTATATATTCATTTTTAAATGTGTTTTCATATACACATTTCACATACACCCTTAGCCTGGGTGTCTTGTTGTAACGATGAAAATGTAAGCTAGTTATATTAGGTTCTTACTATAAGCCTAGCTAGTGATGGTGAGAAAATAGAAAAGTTATCAAAACATATATATATATGTCAATTTGGCACAATATATTACCATGATGACTATTACTTCAGAATGAATCATATCACTCTCTTTCTTTCTCTCTCCCTCTCTGTGTCACAGATACACACACACTGAGATTACTCACTGAGCAGATGTGACCTATCAGTATTTCTTTGTATCTTTTATTATTGCTTACTAGAGTGTTTGCCTGCTATTATTTTATAGTTTTAACATTTTCTAGTTGTCAGATATCTGAATTTTAAGGATGTGAGATTTCACACTAATCTTGCATTTTTATTTTGCCTTAGATGTCAAAATAAAGTGGCTACTTACTTCAAGCAAATATAAAAGTTTGAAATATAGCTCTGATAATTGTTTAGAAAGGAAAAGCTAAACTATGCTGTTAAAATAATTTATTATTGCTTTCAAAAGTAAGAATGTAGGATAAGTAATGATAAATTCCTTGTAAAAATGGAAAACATGTTGAAAATACTAATAACAACTAAATTTATTGATAACTTTTAATGTTCCATATACTAAAGTATGTAATTTCCATATTTTGATTCTTTACTAAAATTCCATAATAAGCTTTTACTACCTTATTTTAAAAATTAGTACACTAACACACATATTTCATGATTTATCAAGTACAATTTTATCTGACTCTAAAATGTGTGCTGAAATGCTCTTTTATAGATATCAATTTTATTTTAAAAATTCATATTTTTCAGTACATGTGAAATATTCTTTATCAATAAAGTAATTGCTTTAATATGTTCTATTTTATTTGATAATGAGTATCAATTACTTTTTAAACATCAGTTTCATTCCATTAAGTCAATTTTTATTTTCACTTTAATAAAAACACATTATACAACCAAAGTTTAAAAAAAAAAAGTAATATGTTGTAGGTTTTCTAGGGTATTAAAGAGATTACAGGAACTATTTCTATTTCAGTAATGCAGAACTCAGGAGATTTTAATGCACCTATGTCTGCAGGTTCCAGTCTCTATACCTTCTGGATTAAGTTATCAATGCAGAGATTCTGACTCCCAAGTATAGATAAAGTGTTACTCTACTTTTATCAGCTGGGAAAATAGGGGATGGAGAGGAAGCACAGGTGCCAGGCAAGTATCTCTTTACTTTGATCAGGAATCCTCACAAAAGGACAGAACAAATGTTCCAATAGCATCTATGACATTAATGTTAATGTAATATAAGGAAAAGTATGAAAATAAATAAAAGTCAAAAATGTTATGAACAGGTATTCCATGAAATTTAACAAATATATATTTTGTTGTAAAGGTTTCAATTTTCATCTGTCAGATATTGCAGGATGACAGACAGTTTTAAAAGTGATTTTGTATTAATAAAAGAAATATGCCTTCATGATACATTTGAAGCCCAGTATACATGATTAAATGACTATATCCATGATCTTAGGATGCCCTCATGCTGTCACTGAATCAATTGCAATGTCTCCAATTTATTTCAGAAAAGAATATTCCAAAATTATTTTTATGTCACTTCAATGGAATTGCTTTGAGTCTTGCATGGTGAATTTTATCAAAATATTTCAAATATATACATACATGTAAAACCATCTATATCTACATAGATCTGTAATAAGCTTTGTTTTCTTAAATTTGAGCAAAATATAAGATTTGCCACATACATATACTGTTACAATACTTGTAAAAAGGCAACTAGATTCACTATTTATTCTGGAACTATATTACATGGATTCAAATTAATTTCTTTATTTTGCTAATATGTTTTTGAAAAATATCATATCTTTTGTACCTGAGTTTCTTTATTTTATCAGCTAGGATGATAATGGTACCTACCTTAAAGGTGAATGTTAAGCATTGATATTTTTTAATTAAATATTTTCTTGTATACTAATAATTTTATTTTCTGAATAATTTTATCTGTTCTTTATCTTTAAAAAATTGATTCAATATTCTCCAATTTGGTACATACTAGTATCTTTTTTCTTTTTATTTAATCATTAAGATTAAGAATTATAATGTGCATGAATTCTTTAGGTTTTGTAAGAAGAGATGTAGTTGCTTAGATTTTTGTTTTTTCTTTTTAAAAAAATCTTCTAGAGAATACAGCACATCACAGCACTGAATTCACTTGTGGGACTTTAAGACATACTTGAAAATTGATGCTAGCTGGGAACTTAGGGAATAAACAAGTGACTTGAAAGAATTAAAGCAACATAAAGACTTATTCAAAATAATAAAAGTTTTTCCCCAAAAAATTCTTAGTGGGTGCAGTGGTTCACACCTGTAACCCCAGCACTATTTAGTCAATTGAAACACATTTGTGGTCAGGCATGGTGGCTCATGCCTGTAATCCCAGCACTTTGGGAGTCCGCAGCAGGAAAATTGCTTGAAGCCAGGAGTTCAAGACTAGCCAGGTCAAGATGGCTAGACTCCATGTCTACACAAAATTTAAAAATTAGTAGCCAGCTTCAGGCTGGGTGACAAAGTGATACCCTGTCTCAAACAACCACCACAAAAACAAAACTCTTTATCACCAAAAATAACATGGCTCAGATGGGAAGGACTAGAATTAGTGGGTTGGTGGGCTGTTAGGAAACAGTCCACACAGCTGGAGGTGTGCAGCAGGCCAGTGAGCATTACTGCCTGAGCTCCACCTCCTGTCAAATCTGCAGGCATTAGATTCTCATAGGAATGCGACCCCTACTGTGAACTGCGAACTCCAGGGATCTAGTTTGTGAGGTCTTTATGAGAATATAATGCCTGATGATCTGAGGTAGAACAGTTTCATCCTGAAACCATTTTCTCCATCAAATTGGGGAAAAATTGTCTTCCACAAAACCAGTCCTTGGTGCCAAAAAGGATGGGGATTGTTCATTTAATACACACAGGCATCTTCCTTATTATCTTTTATTTTTAAATGATTGTAGTACTTTCTGTTGCTACATTTCATCCGGAGATTTTATTCACACAAACACAATTCTATGAGCTTCAGTTTGCCATTTCAGTATTGATTTATATCACATCTTATTATTTTTATCATGTCTTAGCTCATTGTAGTGATTTGAGTCCAATTAAAATGTTTACGGTTTCTTTACTAGAAGTGAAGGTATGAGCCATTCATACACTCTCTAATTACAGACACTTTAGTGCCTAAGAAATGACATTTCATTTTTATGCCAAATATTTATGTATTTATTTTCTTTCTGTGTCATTTTTTCTTATTTATTTATTGACACATAAAATTTTATATATTTTATATTTTCTTTGGTTTTGAGATGAAAGTCACATAACATAAAATTGATGATTTCAAAGCGTATAATTCATTGCCATTTAGTTCATTTACAATACTGTGCAAACATTATCTCTATGAGGTTCTAAAACATTTCCATTACCCTAGAAGAAAACCCCATATCATTAAACAATCATTCTCTACAGCCTCCTTCCTCCAGCACTGACAGCCACCCATCTGTTTTCCATCTCTATGGACTTGCCAATTCTAAATATTTCATATAAAGGAAATAACACAATATAAGATTATTTGTTTCTGTCTTCTTTTGCTTAACATGTTTTCAAGTTTCACCTACTTTTAGCACATAGTAGTAGTTTTTATGTAGTACTTACTAATGTTCCATTGCACATATGTACATTGTACATTGTACATTGTGTATGGTTGACTAATGTTCCATTGTACATACCCCACTTTGCTTCCTCATTCATCAGTTGATGGATGTTTAAGTTTTTTGACTTTTGGCTCTTATGGATAGTGCTGGCATGAAGTATTCACATGAATATGAATAAATATTTGAATATTCAATATGAATAAATATTGAGTACCTGTTTTTCAAGTCTTTTTGGTATATAACTGGATGTGAAATTTCTGGGCCATGTGGCAATTCTATGTTTAATTTTTTGAGGACCTACCAAACTGCTTCCTGTAGCAGCTATATCATTTTACATTACCACCAGAAATGTAGGAGGGTCCTACATTCTCCACACTCTCACCAACACTTATTATTTACCATCATTTTGATGGTAGCCCTTCCAGTGGGTGTTAGGTGGTATCTCATTTTGGTTTTAACCCAATATTTATTTTTCAACAACAGAGTCCTATGAAAAACTGTGATGGTCCTGCAGTAAAAATTACCCTGTGTAACGAATATTGAGAGTAAAAACGATCCCAAAGTGAGAAATAAACAAACATGCTTCCAAAGATGAATCATCAGAAAATGAAAGTAACTTTATCTTATGTTGACTAACTTTATTACTTATTACTAAATATAATTTTTCATATATGTACAATTTCTTTGCTCTAAAAATTGGTTTTATATACTAATTATTTCACTATAGCAGTAAACATTTTAGCCATTTCAACTTACAGTTTTTTAAAGGTGAGTGTGTGTCTGTGTTGGAGAGTGATATTGTTGTACTCAAAAGGAAATGTACATGAAGTCCTGCATGTCTCAATTCCCTTTAAAGCCATGGTGCTGCCATAGTCAAATGTTTAGCATGCTTATCTTTAGCATGAACTAACCAGCTGCAGAAAACATGGCTGCCCCCTTATACTACCTGTAACTACAAATGATGTACTTAGATCATTTGTTACATCTTTTATAGTTACAAGTAGTATAATGTGCCTGTAACTCTATCATCATTCTAATCATTTCCCCAAACCTTTTTAAAAATCTAGTTCAAACAGGTTTTGTGAACATTATTTTAAATGTAACAAAATAGTCTAATGTTTATATTTTCACTGAAGACAGAAATGTCTATATTTGATTCTTTTGCATCTATATTTATAAATTATAGTATAAGCAAAAACTTTCATTTAACAATTCCCAAGACATATGACTTTTATCTTATAATAAAATATTTTCTAATTTTAACTGGCTAATAATAGAGGTAAAATCAGTATTGAAATGAGCTAATATATTTACAATCTTAAATATATTCTTAGAGTGATTTTTAAATGTGATTATATATTTTAACACTACCTACTTTTTTAACTGCAAGAGTTTTTCTATGCAACATCAACAAAAATTCCAGGCCAGAGTAAAGACAATCTGGATTCAAATGCTCATTGCTTCCAGATGTATGACCTGGGCAATTTAGCTAACCTTTCTGGAGTTCAATTACTTCTGTAATATGATTATCTACTTCATAAAACTGGAAGGTTTAAATGCATCGATTCATGTAAAATACTTGGAACTGTGCCTAGCATATAATAAGCTCTCAGTATTATTGATAAACAGTTTTAAAACATGAAGAATTTGAGGAGCAGGACTGGATTTTATTGAGATTTTGGAGAACCAATGCAGGAATTTCTGAAAGAATACTGATGCAGCCATCACCTCTTACCTGAACTCTTGCAATAGCCTTTTACTGGCATCTCTGTGTACGTTATTGCCGTGCAGTTCCAGTGTGTTCCCTACATCATTACCAGAGTTATCTTTATAAGGGCATGAATTATAATTCCCCTCTTATAAAAGCCTCTGATAGCTTCCTATAAACCTAGAATTAAATTGAACACCTTAATTACATGTCTCAGAATGTCAGAATGGTAAATGATCTGGCACCTCCCTCTTTTTTTTTTTCTTTGAGATGGAGTCTTGCTCTGTTGCCCAGTCTGGAGTGCAGTGGTGCAATCTCAGCTCACTGCAAGCTCTGCCTCCTGGGTTCATGCCATTCTCCTGCCTCAGCCTCCCAAGTAGCTGGGACTACAGGTGCCCGCCACCATGCCTGGCTAATTTTTTGTATTTTTAGTAGAGACAGGGTTTCACCGTGTTAGCCAGGATGGTCTTGGTCTCCTGACCTCGTGATCCGCCCGCCTTGGCTTCCCAAAGTGCTGGGATTACAGGCATGAGCCACCGCACCCGGCCACCTCTCTCCTTTTTTATTTGATCCATGCCACTCTAATGCATGTGACATTTAAAGCCAATGGGACATCTTTGTGTGCACCAAACTGGCCAGTTCCTTACTGATTTCAGGTCTTCACATTTGCTGTATCTTTCTGCTTTTCCTTAAGAACATCAAATAGCTCTCTCTCTCTCCGTCTTTTTTGTCTGAATCCCAAAGTCACTTCCTCAAAGAGATCGTCAGTGAAAACTCTTTATTAAACACTATCCCCTCCCCAACAATCTCTGCTTTTAATAAACTAGTAGTTAACAATATGTGAAATTATTCTGTTTGATCACTTGTTTTTCTGTTTGGTCACTTCTTTACTTGTTGACTGCCTGTTTCTTTCACCAAACCATGGCTCATTCCATAGCTCATGAGAGCAAGAACTGTATCTTGCTTATCACATTGTTACTAGTACCTAGACGAGTGACTTGCACATGGAAGATCAATGATATTAGGTTGGTGCAAAAGTAATTGTGGTTTTTGCCATTTTTTAATCACTTTGGCACCAACCTAATAATTGTTTTAAGAATAAGTTAAAACCACTCTTTTGAACTCTGACAATTTCTACATGTAGAAACCATTTTTAACCATCTTTTATCATAAAAAGTAATGCCCTTAGAAGGTAACATTTTATTACTAACAACAAAAAATTGAGGTTTCCAAAGAGTTCAAAAAACTGGATCTAAACAAAATAATATGACTTCTCTTACTTATAATAAACGAATAAAAATTAAAACTATATGAGACACTGTTCCTTGCCTATTTGCATGGCAAATATCCAAGTTCAACAACATACTTTGTTGGTGAACTGTAAAACAGTAAATATACATCAATTCTGGGATGGCTAAATGGTTCAGTCGTCCTGAAATAAAATCTGCCAACATCTAGAAATATTATTTATTCTTAAACACTTTTACTCAGCAAGCTCACTTCTAAAAAATATATCCCAAAGATACAGTGACACAATTGTAAAATGCATATACAGAGGTTTATTGACATTAACTGTATTTGTAAAGACTGCAGAGTGGCAATAACCCAAATGCACACCACTAGAAGATGAGTCAAACAGCCTTTGATGCTTCCCTCACAACAGAGTACAGCCACAAAAACAAGGAGGAGTATTTATATACTATTATATATATACTATTATGATGATATTATGAAATATCATCAGGATATTTCATTAAGTGAAATAAATAAAAGTGTAAATAAAGAATATTTTATTGTTCACTAACATTAATTTACAAAAGGAAGGCTAGAAATAGAAGTTCAATTATGTACAAGAATATAGCAAGATGAACAATGAAACAAAATGGGAGAAGGTAAGGTAGAGGGTACTATAATAGATACTAGACTTCTTTAATTATAGCTTTTTAAAAAAATTGACTTTGGGTCCACATTAAAATTTTATACAAGTATAAAATTTAATTAAATTGAAAATAAAATAACTAAATTTGAATGCAAAATAAGTTACCCTACCTTTATATCTAATTGGTTATATAACACAGACAGAGGAACTATTTCAAGTTACTCTAAAACATTGTAATTTGATCTTATATACCTAATTAAATAAGTCTTATGGAAAAAATAAACGGTAAAAATAATGTTAAACTAAAGTAAATATATTTTTGTTGCTACAATTGTTGTTAATATTCAGATAATGAAAATACATGTATGGCTGAGAAAACAAATAAGTAATTACATCATAATTAAGAATGGAGACTGTCGGCCAGGTGTCGTGTCTCACACCTGTAATCCCAACACTTCGGGAGGCTGAGGCGGGCAGATCACGAGATCAGGAGTTCAAAACCAACCTGACCAACATAGTGAAACCCCGTCTCTACTAAAAATACAAAAATTAGCCAGATGTGGTGACGCCCACCTGTAATCCAGGCTACTCAGGAGGCTGAGGCAGGAGAATTGCTTGAACTGGGGAGGCAGAGGTTGCAGTGAGCTGAGATCGTGCCACTGCACTCCAGTCTGGGCGACAGAGTGAGATTCCATCTAAGAATAATAAAAATAAAAATAAAAGAATGGAGACTGTTGACATGAGAGAAAGTAGATACACATGTAATGTATAAATTAAAGTTTTTAAAGGTATAATTTACAAAAACAAAATAAAGTATCACATAAATGTTAAATGTGCACACAAAGATTTCAAACCAACTTTATTAACTACCTAGTTTCAAAAATTAAATAAACCCACTTAACACAGCATTTATTGGAAAAAATTATGCAAAAATTATGCATTTTATTTGTTATATTTTATGATTTTTGAAATTTTTGTAATAAGCATATTTGTATTTAATAGTAATTATTTCCTAAAAAATTGTTTTGACAAAATGAAGAATTTACAAGTTCCTAGCAACTTGCAATTGTAACTATGAATACTTATAAAAAATTTATATGACTATTGACCAATTTTAATTTGTTTAATCATAAAGTACATTCCTACATTTACTTTGCCATACTTATTGGGCATATTATTCAATTTGAAATTCTAAATAAATCTCTATTGTCATGAATTTTTATTCAGCTTCTACCTTCAAATAAAGTATGTTTATTGTTGTAGCTTATACAGTGTTCCTTACATATTTGCCCATCAATAGTCAAGTACATGCAATCTTCACTTTGAATGTAGTTTCAATTCATACCTCAAACATTGTTACTTTAGTTCATATAATTTGAAATTCAATTTAAGAACTATTAACAAACTGAACTGCAGTGTTTTTGTCAAGTATCATTCTGATTTATGGTTATTTTTTCATGTCATAAACAAAGCAAAGCTTCCAGATTTTGATTATTTTTTCCCTTCTGGTTTATCTATAATATCATCTGTCTCGTAACTTCTTTTTTTTTTCCAGATTTTATTTTTTTTAAAAGCTTCCCTGTAAAATCACTATGGCCTTTGTAGCAGCTACTGTGTTATAGGCAGAAGACCATGACATTCTATGTATGAAGGGAAACAAATAACTAATGTAAGAAAATGATATATATTTTAAAAATATTTTCAAAGTAATAAAACCCGATTCAATGTTGCATCGTGAAACACAAATAGCTAATGTGACAAAACAGGAAATATTGTCTTTACACATTAGCTTGGCACATTAAATAACAAGAGAAGAAAATCTCACTCTATTATATGTTATCTCCTTTATTAACATTCAAAGAAACAGGAAAATGTAACTCTATATTATTTAATGCATGTAATTAAATTCTTATCACGTTAGAGATTTTTCTAATATATGGAATAGAATTAGATTCATAGACAATTACTGGCCGTTTCATTGGTTTATAAAAACATCTAGTTATTTCTCGCTACCCCATTCTAGTCACCATTGCTTACCTTCAAAAGTATTCCTGTTAGTAGAAAACTGTGTGTGTGTGTATATATATATATGTGCATATATAACAAAAACTATCTCATTATGAGTTGTTTTTGCTGATTGTTCAACTTTCCATAATATCCAACTTTGTTTACCAATTAAGAATTTTAAATGTGTCTTCGTGACTTAAAAAGAATCATAAACAATTATTTTCAAAAGTTAAACAACATAAATACGAGGTGCTTTTTAATCCTTAATAAAATTCATATGAAATTGGTGATGATTTGACCGATTTCTTTTAAAAAGCCACTTTCATAGAAAATTTTCTGTTTATCAGACATTAAACATAGTTGACAGATAAATTTGATAGCATGAGGAGCTGAAGGAAGCAGTTATAACATCATGCTTCTGACCAGTTATGAAGATTCAGCTAATTCATAGTGCAGAGATTACTGATCCCAACATTTTAAAATTTTAAATTCAAGACATGTAAAGAAAATGTGGTACGTATACATACTGCAATACTATTCAACAATAAAAAGAAAGAAATTCTGTCATTTGTGACAACATGAATGAACCTGGAAGACATTACATTAAGTTAAATAAGACAGACGCAAAAAATAAATACCATATAATTTCATTTATATGTAAAATCTAAAAGTTATTGATCTCGTAGAGAGTAGAATGATAGTTACCAGGGGCTGGGATGATTGTGGGAGGGGGAGCTTGGGGAGATATTGATCAAAGCCTATAAAATTTTAGTTAGATAGAAGGGATAAGTTGAAGAGATCTGTTGTACAGCATTCTGTTGAAACTTGAGAGTAGAAATAACAAGTTGAAATCCCCCATTTAATCATTCATTAGTAAAGCATTATTACAAAGGTCCTAGAGCTCCTCCCAATATGCCATTTACAATCTAGTAAGGTAGCAAGACATTTACATAAAACTATTATGAAACATGGTCTCTTAGACAGATGAATTTTATATTTATTTCTTTAGGAAAAACCTAATTATATTTCACAAAGGAGGAGGGGTTTTAGTTAAAGATAAAAAGTGCCTCAGATTTCTATAGGTATATATATAGTTGAAGGATTTCTGGAAAAAGTGAGAGAATAACTAAAGGATTAGAGATGGGAATATCCAATTATATTCCTTTTATACTGGTTACAACAGGATGGGGATAGAGGTTATGGATGCTACAATAAGGAAAGGGATTGAGGTCACATTGTTCAAAACCTCTAATATTAGGAGATGAGATGCCATTTCATACAAGTAATGAGGATCTATTTTAGTTTTCAAGCGAAGAAATGGAAAAAATCAACATGTTCTAGAAAATAAAAAAAAATCCGTGATGGATGATAGGTGTTGGAATTCAGAAAGGTATTACAAAATTTAAGTGATAACTAATAATAAAAAAGGTAATGTTGAATTACTAAGTGACAAGTATTGTTTTTGTACATCCATACATTACCCACTTTAATTTTTAGGAGAGTATTGTTAGTAATTACAGTATAGTACTATTCTCATTCTACAGATAAGAGACCATGTAAAGTTAAGTAATTTGCCTAAAATCACACAGTTAGTGAGAGTAGACTTGATCTCCAGGCAGTTTGATTTAAAAATGCCTCAGGTTAACAAAATGAGGACCTAATACAGAGTGGATGACAAAGAAAATTCAAAGGAAGAAACAGTTTTGGAAAACAGTGAATGTAAAAAGAAATTATAAATGCATATAGCAAGCATCCCTTAAAGATCATGACACTCCATGGGTCCCTGAAAATGTTTACCCATCCTGTAAGTACTAACCAAGAAAAGGTGACATTAGATTCATTGTCCTAAAGTTTAGTTTTCATGCCTAGGATTTAACTACTCAAGACATAATTCGAGCTCATGGTTATTAAACAAATAAGCTGAGACACCACCAAAGTTCTCTTTTCTCCCTTAAACTATAAGCACAATGAGAATAAGGACCATATTTGTCTTTTCTCCCACTCTAGTTTTGTTGTTTCACACAGTCTGTTACATAGTAAAGATACTAAAAACATTTTTTGGAAAAATTTAGGCATCAGATACCCATGTGTAGAAGAACGCTAATATTTATGCAAACATGTATGTGCCTGTATATGTGTGTGTGTGTTTATGTAGAGGGATTTTTTTTCAAGTCATAGACCATATATATGACTTCAATCCCCAAAATTATGTCTATGCTCCTATTTATTTCAACTACTATTTTAGCTGGTCAAGTCTTTTTGACAAGATAAGTGACCCTAACATTTACACTCTGATGGCATGTCAGTCTTTGAATCTCTCTTTTTAGTGGGTTTAAGAGTCTCCATTAATCATATCTGGATATGATAGCTTCCAGAAATTGCCCACCCTTCTCCATCCTCATTTATTAAAGCAGTTCTTTATTTATATTTTATTGTAAATATTAATTATCCTCTAACCTCATTTATGACTTTTTACGAATGGAATCAGATAAATATGGCAAGATGACAATCACAGTTATATACCCAAGTTAATGTTTATTACATCTTTGTGTCAGTGGCAGTCATGGAGGTTCTTTTTTTTTTTTTTAAATTATTATTGTACTTTAAGTTTTAGGGTACATGTGCACAATGTGCAGGTTAGTTACATATGCATACATGTGCCATGCTGGTGTGTTGCACCCATTAACTCACCATTTAGCATTAGGTATATCTCCTAATGCTATCCCTCCACCCTCCCCCCAACCCACAACAGTCCCCAGAGTATGATGTTCCCCTTCTTGTGTCCATGTGTTCTCATTGTTCAATTCCCATCTATGGGTGAGAACATGCGGTGTTTGGTTTTTTGTCCTTGTGATAGTTTACTGAGAATGATGATTTCCAATTTCATCCATGTCCCTACAAAGGACATGAACTCATCATTTTTTATGGCTGTATAGTATTCCATGGTGTATATGTGCCACATTTTCTTAATCCAGTCTATCATTGTTGGACATTTGGGTTGGTTCCAAGTCTTTGCTATTGTGAATAGTGCCACAATAAACATACGTGTGCATGTGTCTTTATAGCAGCATGATTTATAATCCTTTGGGTATATACCCAGTAATGGGATGGCTGGGTCAAATGGTATTTCTAGTTCTAGATCCCTGAGGAATCGCCACACTGACTTCCACAATGGTTGAACTAGTTTACAGCCCCACCAACAGTGTAAAAGTGTTCCTATTTCTCCACATCCTCTCCAGCACCTGTTGTTTCCTGACTTTTGAATGATTGCCATTCTAACTGGTGTGAGGTGGTATCTCATTGTGGTTTTGATTTGCATGTCTCTGATGGCCAGTGATGATGAGCATTTTTTCGTGTGTCTTTTGGCTGCATAAATGTCTTCTTTTGAGAAGTGTCTGTTCATATCCTTTGCCCACTTTTTGATGGGGTTGTTTGTTTTTCTCTTGTAAATTTGTTTGGGTTCATTGTAGATTCTGGATATTAGCCCTTTGTCAGAAAAGTAGGTTGCGAAAATTTTCTCCCATTTTGTAGGTTGCCTGTTCACTCTGATGGTAGTTTCTTTTGCTGTGCAGAAGCTCTTTAGTTTAATTAGATCCCATTTGTCAATTTTGGCTTTTGTTGCCATTGCTTTTGGTGTTTTAGACATGAAGTCCTTGCCCATGCCTATGTCCTGAATGGTAATGCCTAGGTTTTCTTCTAGGGTTTTTATGGTTTTAGGTCTAACGTTTAAGTCTTTAATCCATCTTGAATTAATTTTTGTATAAGGTATAAGGAAGGGATCCAGTTTCAGCTTTCTACATATGGCTAGCCAGTTTTCCCAGCACCATTTATTAAATAGGGAATCCTTTCCCCATTGCTTGTTTTTCTCAGGTTTGTCAAAGATCAGATGTAGATATGCGGCATTATTTCTGAGGGCTCTGTTCTGGTCCATTGATTTATATCTCTGTTTTGGTACCAGTACCATGCTGTTTTGGTTATTGTAGCCTTGTAGTATAGTTTGAAGTCAGGTAGCGTGATGCCTCCAGCTTTTTTCTTTTGACTTAGACTCCTGAGTCATGGAGGTTCTATGCTTAGATTCTTCTTGAGAAATAATCCCAGCACTTTGGGAGGCCAACGCGGGCAGATCACAAGGTCAAGAGATCAAGACCATCCTAGCTAACATGGTGAAACCCCATCTCTACTAAAAATACAAAAAATTAGCTGGGCGTGGCGGCAGGTGCCTGTAGTCCCAGCTACTTGGGAGGCTGAGGCAGAAGAATGGCCTAAACCCGGGAGGTGGAGCTTGCAGTGAGCCAGGATTGCACCACTGCACTCCAGCCTGGGCGACAAAGGGAGACTCTGTCTCAAAAAGAAAAAAAAAAAAAAAATAACGTGCCACTCAGCTGCAAATAGTGCATCTATCTGATGGCCCTCAGCAATAGCATCTTGGGGATGTGCATACAATGTTTGAGTTGAGGCCATTTTCTTACCAAGTATCTCCTAGCTGTAAACTGAACACCACAAAGGTACTAGGGCATGACCATTTCTGTCCAACATGGGACTCCTCTAAGTGCCTCATTTATGCTTTGGAGATCCCATATGATTGTCTCAGACTGTGCCAGATCTGCATTGTATGTGAGTTCCTCCCTGCTCATTTATGCCTCTTTTTCTTTCTTTCACATGCATCTCTCCTGCAAAGCCCCTTGCTCTCATGATTCTACCACAGTATCTGCTTACTGAAGAAGGGGAACCGGCACAAGGGCTAAAATCTCTAAAAGAGCAGAACTCAAATTTGTAGGAAGAGGTAAAAATTTGAAATAAATTATATAATTTATTTATATCTTCCTCTTAAACCTTTTTCTTCTTTTGACCATGTATACTGGTTTGAGAGAGCCCATCTAATAGATGAGCAGTCCAACATCAAGAAGATTTTCAGGTGGCAATCCCTATTATTTGGCAGTAGGTGATTCTTATGTTTTATATGGCTAGAGCCTTCTAGGTGAAGAATTCATGATTTGTCTGAGGAAATTTTATGCAGGCACCAATGAGTAAGGCCATAACATATTGTTGAAGTCTGACAGAGGAAGGACAGCAAAAGCAAATCCAAATCCACAATGATTTTTGTCACATGGATAAGGCTAGGTTTCCTCGAAAGTGTGTAATAATTGAGTGTTAACATGTTTTATTGCTGCAGTTTAATTGGGTACTCAGGTTGTATCACACAGATTGGATTTGATCAAAAGAAGTTGGTAATTGTTGAGTTAAAAACACATATTCCTCTCATATATCCAACAGGAGATAAACAGAGAAAGTTATCCAGAGTTAGTCTTCAGGCTGTGATGGTCAGCCAAACATTCAGTTTCTAATTGATCATAAATTGTGTTGATTATGACCTTGAAACACTTTATTTCCTGGAAATGGAAATAAGGCCAGCATCTCAAGCTTGCACGTCTCACTTTAACTGTCTTTCAAGGTGATCCCTGAGTGTTCCTGTCTTATAGCACCAGGTTTTGCCACCTTATCACATGCAGGCTTCCATAAGGAAAGATCTGCTATTCTTTATGCTTGATTAATTCCTTATTAAGAACTTCCCATTGCTTGAAGTGTGGGTTGAAGGTTGAGCAGTGTTTAACATTAGGCACCCAAGAACGTGAGTCTCTTAAATCTGCAACATTTTTCATGCCTTTTGTGTTTGTTCTGGCTTGATTATGGCCCCATATGTATACATTTTATTTGACAATACAGTTTGCCTGGAATAAATTTTATGACTAATTGCATAAATTTGTTATGAATCATAATATACCATAAAGTTTTATAAAGGGTACATTTTCAAATCAGACTTCTTAGGAACAAATTACTTATTCATTGACACATTAGCCAGGGCATGTTGCTTAATTTTTTTCTAATGCAATTTCTTTGGCTTTAAAAGGGATATATGAATACTATTTATCTTACAGAGGCTATATATTTTGCAATACAATATATAAAATTTAACACTGCCAGCAGGAACGGTGCTTAGAACTGAATGCACACCCAGTGGTTGTTAGCTCTTATTAAAAAGACTGACACATAAGAAATAGATAAATATCACATGTATTTTTAAATAACCTGGATTAAATAATCAATGACAACAAAGATAGAACATAACTGGAATAGAAGAACAATAAAATACTAATTAAATACTAATTAAAATTCATGGGATGAGGTTAATAAAACATAACTTATAAATTAAACATTATGAAGAATAGCAACAAAAACTAAAATTGAAAAATGTTTGGTAATTAATTTATTACAAGCCACTACATTTACTAGCCATTAGATACATGCAAATTAAAATCAAAGGGATAACATTTTATACTTACCAGGCTAGGAAATTTTTAACATCCTATCATTAGTTTAAGTGATAATGAGGGTGTAAAACAATGATAACTCTTTGTACTTTTGAAGGAAGTGTAAACTGTCACAGCTAGTGTGAAGAACAGTTTGGTAATATCTATTAATGAAGGTCTGTGTACATCATAGGGCATTGATTTTTCTCCTAAGTCTACAAGGAACTCTCTCACATGCATGTAAGAATACAGGTATAAAAACATTTATATACTTTTGCTAATAAAAGAAGAATTTAAAAATTAAAAATGGAATACGTAACCAAAATCTAACACTTGAAGATATGCATATGTAACAAGTAAAAGAAATGCTCATGTTATTGCCAAAATGAATTGTAGGATATAATTCTCTATGGGGAGTAGGTAGCAAAGGTGGAGGATGTGATTAGAGAGCAATACTCACAGAAAGTGCCAGCTCTGTTGTCATAATTTTATTTTTTCAACTGGGTGTTGAGTACATAGTTATTTGTTGTGTTATTGATAGCTGCACCTAGTCTTACATTCTGTGAAAAAGAATAAGACCTCCTCAAATGAAATATGTAGGGAATACAAAATATAACCTGTGAATGTTTAGGAGCTAATAAATATTTAGGAATTAATAAGAGAAAGAAAAAAAGACAAACATGCTGCATAAGAATTTGCCATGATTTTTACAAATGCCACAGACAGTATGGTATATGCTATGAGCTAAATCTGAAATTAGAAGTTTTTCTTTCAACTCTCCTCTTCCTATTTTTAATCTCTTACAGAAAAGTGGATGATTTATATTATCATTGCAAAGAAACCTATCGTAGCATTAACCAAATATAAATTACAAATAAGTAACTTATTAAACTCGTTTTTACTCACCTTGCATGAAAACTTCCATTCCTATTTATGAAAAAAAATTTTTGCCCCAAGTCAAGAGTTCATTTACACATCCAGAATATTTTATTTTATTTTACTTTATTTATTTATTTTACTTTAAGTTATGAGATACATGTGCTGAACGCACAGGTTTGTTATACAGGTATACATGTGCCATGGTGGTCTGCTGCAACTATCAACCCATCATCTATGCCCCCATATGCATTAGGTATTTTAAGCCCCATATGCATTAGGTATTTGTCCTAATGCTCTCCCTCCTCTTGCCCCCAACCCCCGACAAGCTCCAGTGTGTGATGTTCCCCTCCCTGTGTCCATGTATTCTCATAGTTCAACTCCCATTTATGAGTGAGAACATGTGTCGTTTGGTTTTCTGTTCCCATGTTAGTTTGCTAAGAAGGATGGCTTTAGCTTCATCCTTGTTCCTGCAAAGGATATGAACTCATTCTGCTGCATAGTGTTCCATGGTGTATATGTGCCACATTTTCTTTATCCAGTCTATCATTGATGGGTTTTTGGGTTGGATCCAAGTCTTTGCTATTCTAAACAGTGCTGCAATAAATATACATGTGCATGTATCTTTATAGTAGAATGATTATCATCCTTTGGGTATATACCCAGTAATGGGATTGCTGGGTCAAATGGTGTGTCTGGTTCTGGATCCTCCAGGAATTGCCACACTGTCTTCCACAATGGTTGAACTAATTTCCACCAACAGTGTAAAAGCATTCCTATTTCTCCACATCCTTGCCAGCATCTATTGTTTCCTGACTTTTAAATGATTGCCATTCTAACTGGTGTGAGATGATATCTCATTGTGGATTTGGTTTGCATTTCTCTAATGACCAATGATGATGAGCTTTTATTCATGTTTGTTGGCTGCATAAATGTTTTCTTTTGAGAACTGTCTGTTCATACCCTTCGCCTACTTTTTGATGTGGTTGTTTTTTTCTTGTAAATTTGTTCAAGTTCTTTGTAGATTCTGGATATTAGCCCTTTTAAGATAGATAAATTGCAAAAATTTTCTCCCATTCTGTAGGTTGCCTGTTCACTCTAATGATAATTTCTTTTGCTGAGCAGAAGTTCTTTAGTTTAATTAGATGCCATTTGTCAATTTTGGCTTTTGTTGCAATTGCTTTTGATGTTTTAGTCATGATGTCTTTGCCCATTCCTAGTTCCTGAATGGTATTGCCTAGGTTTTCTTCTAGGGTTTTTATGGCTGTAAGTTTTACATTTAAGTCTTTAATCCATCTTGAGTTGATTTTTGTAAAAGGTGTAAGGAAGGGGTGCAGTTTCTGTTTTTTGCATATGGCTAGCCAGTTTTCCTAGCACCAGTTATTAAATAGGGAACCCTTTCCTTATTACTTGTTTGTGTCAGGTTTGTCAAAGATCAGATGGTTGTAAATGTGTGGTGTTATTTCTGAGGACTCTGTTCTGTTCCATTGGTGCATATATCTCTTTTGGTACTAGTACCACGCTGTTTGTAAATACAAAGCATAATTTAGGTTGAAAAATCTCACAACTTCATTCTAAGAATATATTACAGGGAGATAATGTCACCTTTGAGTTTACATTTAGGTTTAGATGTAGTATTCTGCAATCATCTTTCTGATCATTTACCACTTTAATAAAAAATCTTAATGTTGTAAATTTGGGTAACTTTATTTTTAAGCATCAATCAGTTCATGTGTAAGCTATTTAGAAATAGAATAAGCTGTAGAGTACTGAAACTTCAGTTAGCAAGTTTGGAAAAAGTAGGAGTTCTGTTTTCTACTTCTCAGCATACATAGGGAATCTTAGCTAATAAATGTCAAATGAAAGGCAAAGATAAATTTAATGGGAGGGTCAGCGAAATTAGATTTTTACATTTAACTCGACACATATGCAAATAGATTCATTAATATTTGAAGGGATTATTAGCAATCACATAATGGTTTCTTTATATTCTAATTATTCCCAATTGTGTAATTACTTTCAATTCATTCTTTTATTATTTTACTTTGAATACAATGTTACTGTGAAAATATGTATTACAAATGTTTACTTCTAATGTAATTTTTGTTATTTTAACTAACTAATGATATTGTGAATAATGTGGATAGAATTAACAGGAATTTTGTGAAACAGACCTAGAGCTGAGCATTTGTTATTGAAAATATTTCACAGTACTAAGATCCCCAAATCATATACTGTAAAAGAATCTTTTGAGTTTAAAAATAACATGGAGCCTTTTACAACATATACACTGATGCCATATACTCAGTATTGACCTAAAAGAGAAATCTAATTTGGTCTTTATTCAATCCACAGCCTTTAGAGTTATGTAGTCATGTTTAATTTGAAGAATTCTGTGCTAATTGTGGACAAAAAAAAAAAAGTTCAGCATTTGTAACACACCCTCTGAAGCAGAATTCTTACATTCTTGAGCACAATTTTGGCATTCATGAAAGATAAATGTACTTTTCCTTATTTCACAAGTTAAAAAAGCCAAAAGAGGGTATAAATTATGGTTTCCAAGATAATTTTTGGCATATGTAAAGCATATTATTTACAATCATACAAATATTTTGTGTAGAAACCAATAATAAATGTGCTTACCAACAGATCAGATTCATTTTACAACGTGAGCTATTCTGTGGTAACACATACAGATTTGAAAATTTAATCTAACAATTTTTTAAACCGTCCTTATGAAGCAATTAAATTTAATTATATAAGGCAAATTATTAGTGTTTTAAAAATATTCATACTACTTCTAAACTATAAATGAGATGTATTTAAATGTAAATAATGGACGTTGAAAAACTTAATAAAAAGTATAAGGGAACTGCTATTATAATAGAACTCAAACTCATAAAACTGTTTTTTTCAATGAAGTACTTCTTGCCAACCAAATGTGTTCGGAATTGGTGGGTTCTTGGTCTCCCTCACTTCCAAAATAAAGCCGCAGACACTCGCGGTGTGTTACAGTTCTTAAAGATGGTGTGTCCAGACTTCGTTCCTTCAGATGTGTCCAGAGTTTCTTCCTTCTGGTGGGTTTGTGGTCTCATTGGCTTCAGGAGTGAAGCTGCAGCCCTTTCACGGTTAGTGTTGCACTTCTTAAAGGCAGTGCATCTGGAGTTGTTTGTTCCTCCAGTCCAGAGTTGTTCGTCCCTCCTGGTCGATTCATGGTCTCGCTGGCTTCAGGAGAGAAGCTGCAGACCTTCGCAGTCAGTGTTACAACTCATAAACGCGGCAGGGACCCAAAAAGTGACCAGCAACAAGATTTAGTGCAAACAGCAAAAGAACAAAATTTCCACAGTGTGGAAAGGGACCTGAGCAGATTGCCTTGGGCAGCTTGCTTTTATTCCCTTATCTGGCCCCACCTGTATGCTGCTGATTGGCCAATTTTACAGAGAGTTGATTGGTCCATTTTACAGAGAGCTGATTGGTCCGTTTTGACAGGGTGCTAATTGATGTGTTTACAATCCCTGAGCTAGACACAAAGTGCTGATTGGTGCACTTACAATCCTCTAGCTAGACATAAAAGTTCTCCAAGTCCTCACTAGATTAGCTAAACACAGAGCAATGATTGGTGCATTTACAAACCTTTAGCTAGACACAGAGTGCTGATTGGTGCATATACAATTCTCCAGCTAGACATTAAAGTTCTCCAAGTCCCCACCTGACTCAGGAGCCCAGCTGGCTTCGCTTAGTGGATCCTACATCAGGGCCATGGGCAGAGCTGCCCCTTAGTCCTGCACTCAGGCGCCTGCACTCCTCAGCCCTTGGGTGGTCGATGCCACCCGGCGCTGAGGAGAGGGGGCGGTGCCCCTGGTGGAGCGGAGGAGCGGGGCAGGGGGTGCTCGGGCATGGCGGGCTGCAGGTCCCAGCCCTCCCGGGCGGGGAGGTGGCTGAGGCCCTTCGAGAATTCGAGCGGGGCGGGCTGGCACTGCTGGGGGACCCGGCGCACCCTCCACAGGTGCTGGCCCGGGTGCTAAGCCCCTCACTACCCGGGGCTGGCAGCCGGGGCCGGCTCCTCCGAGTGCGGGGCCCGCTGAGTCCGCGCCCACCCAGAACTCACGCTGGCTGTCCCGTGCTGTGCGCAGCCTGGGTTCCCGCTGGCGCCTTTCCCTACACACCTCCCCGCAAGTAGAGGGAGCTGGCTCTGGCCTTGGGCAGCCCAGAGAGGGGTCCCCACAGCACAGTGGCGGGCTGAAGGGCTCCTGGAGCATGGCCAGAGTGGACGCCCAGGCCCAGGAGGCGCTGAGAGTGAGCGAGGGCTGCTAGCACGTTGTCACTTCTCACTGTTGGGAAAGTAAACATTTTATGCTTTAACTTTTGTTCAACCAAACATGTTAAGATAAAGGTCATCGTTATTCTCAGACCTTATTATTTTAGTTTTAATACATTTAACATCTTGTGCATTTTTTCCGTAACGCGGCACATAATTTTCTAGTTAGGAACCATATTCATTCTAAATATTCTCTAGTGCAAACTTGATCATGTATTAGCAATTAAATGATTCTTATAATGCACAAATGACAAATTAATGTGGCATCTGTCCATTTTTATGACAGTCATTAAGTGGTAGCTTAATTACTGGCTAGTTTCATTAGTCATTAAATATAATTTCTGAAAGATTTTTATAATCAAGTCTATCATGAACAAGATGTGCAGGAGATCATAGATGACCTGGTTCTCCTCTCTGTAATACCTAAATAATGTCAGTGCTCTCAAAAACTAATTATTAATTTCTGTAAATGAAACATTTTATGTTAATAATGTCCATTTAAGTAATAATTTTATAATGGTTCACTGCTGAGCCTGAAGAAAAATAATACTTTTCTATCTATCTACAGATAGAGATATCAATAATTATATCTATAAATTTTACACAATAACATTTTATATCAGAAAATAAGAAAAATTATATCAATAATAGTATCCTGATTTGTCAAAAGACATGAAGAATTTAAAAAATACAATGGTATACTAGAGAAGAAATATCAAATATATTCAAAGCAATAACTAATGTTTCAAAGCTAGATTTTCTATACATAAAAATACATATAATTTATTATAGAATACTTGTTTTTGACTTATAACTAATGTGCTTTATTTTTTTATTTCAAAAAGTCTATAAGAACAAAAGTATATATATTTCTAATAAATAATTGCTACATTGATGAACTGACATAAAAATAGGCATGCTGAAGAATGTACATGAATCATAAGAACAGTTGAATAAAAAGAGAAAACTACAGTATGAATAACTTAAGAAATTCAGAAGTATTATATAGACACAAATAAAGATAAACTATAACATGGACATCAGAATGTTGTTTAGAAACCATCCTTAACTTAGTGTTATCCCACAGTGTGAAACAGTATCAAACCTATAAAAAAGAACGATAGAAAGATGAAGACAAAGAAGAAAAATAAGAACAATAAGACTTAAATGTTAGACCTAAAACCATAAAAACCCTAGAAGAAAACCTAGGCATTACCATTCAGGACATAGGCATGGGCAAGGACTTCATGTCTAAAACACCAAAAGCAATGGCAACGAAAGCCAAAATTGACAAATGGGATCTAATTAAACTAAAGAGCTTCTGTACAGAACAAGAAACTACCATCAGAGTGAACAGGCAACTTACAGAATTGGAGAAAATTTTTGCAATCTACTCATCTGACAAAGGGCTAATATTCAGAATCTACAAAGAACTCAAACAAATTTACAAGGAAAAAACCCCAACAAAAAGTGGGCAAAGGATATGAACAGACACTTCTCAAAAGCAGACATTTATGCAGCCAACAGACACATGAAAAAATGCTCATCATCACTGGCCATCAGAGAAATGCAAATCAAAACCACAATAAGATACCATCTCACACCAGTTAGAATGGCAATCATTCAAAAGTCAGGAAACAACAGGTGCTGGAGAGGATGTGGAGAAATAGGAACACTTTTACACTGTTGGTGGGACTGTAAACTAGTTCAACCATTGTGGAAGACAGTGTGGTGATTCCCCAAGGATCTAGAACTAGAAATACCATTTGACCCAGCCATCCCATTACTGGGTATATACCCAAAGGATTATAAATCATGCTGCTATAAAGACACATGCACACGTATGTTCATTGCGGCGCTATTCACAATAGCAAAAACTTGGAACCAACCCAAATGTCCATCAATGATAGACTGGATTAAGAAAATGTGGCACATATACACCATGGAATACTATGCAGCCATAAAAAATGATGAGTTCATGTCCTTTGTAGGGACACGGATGAAGCTGGAAACCATCATTCTAGCAAACTATTGCAAGGACAAAATCCAAACACTGCATGTTCTCACTTATAGGTGGGAATCGAACAATGAGAACACTTGGACACAGGAAGCGGAATATCACACACTAGAGCCTGTTGTAGGGTGGGGGGAGGGATAGCATTGGGGGGATACCTAATGATAGGAGGGGGGAGGGATAGCATTAGGAGATATACCTAATGTAAATGAGGAGTTAATGGGTGCAGCACACCAACATGGCACATGTATACATATGTAACAAACTGCAGGTTGTGCACATGTACCCTAAAAGTTAAAGTATAATTTTAAAAAAGGAAGAATAATAAACAAAAACCCCTTTGTTCCTGAGTTTCGTGGTAAGGAGTAACTGCATATTACCATGGAAAATATATTAAATATGCGTTTAATGCAAATAACAATTTTACATTTTGTGTGAGCAGAGAGCATTTAATATAGAAACAAAAAAGTCACAATCTCTCAGTGAAGGCAAATATAAATACTAAATTAAATAATTGTGGGTACAAGGCAATAAATGAATAACTCAATTAATTAAATATGGTTTATGATACTAAACTAGCAACATAGCAATTTATATAGAAGATATGAAAAACATGGTTGTTTTAAGAATGCAATATTCTAGGATACAAAGGTTGTGAAATCCAAAACTAATTATATTTTTTAAGAAATAAACAAATACTTGAAGGTAAAACACATGAGAAAAGGTTAAGATTGTAACTGTTGTTTTCATAGACAATATTACTTACTCCAATAGCCTTAAGAAAGGGTTTTACATGTTTAAAAAAATAAACAACAAAGTCAGATATTTGAAACCAACCTAATAATCCCATGGATAATTTCTTGGATAAACATAGAAATTGACCTTTTTGTCCTAAAGCTTGAAATTTATAGTTGTTTAATCTTGAGTTTCCTCCTCAGGAAAGGATCCCTGAAGCATCTCAAAGTTACAAAGAATTGAAACTCACCAGATAATCACATCCAGGCAATGAGATGGCAGACCCCTCATTCATCATGATTGCTTTCTTGCGCCTTGCTAATTCCTGTTGTTTTTTTTTTTAAACATTGTTACATTTCTTTCCTACTACATAAATCACTAGTTTTAGTTAGTCAGGGTGATGGATTTGAGACTGAGTTCCAATCCCCTCATGCAACACCCAATTAAACCCTTCTTCCTTGGCAATACTCGTTGTCTCAGTCATTGGCTTCTGTGCGGCAAGCAGCAGGACCTAGACCAAACTCCTGGTGTTTTGGTAACATATTAAGTTAAGCATGAAGAGAGATTACAGAAATGCAAAACTGGCTGAATCTATAACATATGAAAAACCAGTAGGAACTTAAATAATATGTATCAAAACTTTTTAGAATTAGGTAAACTCTTGAAAACTGTAGTAGTTATGGTAAGTGGGAATATACTTAAAAGAAAGACAAAAGGGTTGAAGTTTTTTGTGTTGAGGTTCAAAATCATCATGCTAAGAATAGCAAAGCTATGCAGTAAACAAGACACTTGATTAACATTGCCTTATCGGTGTGTGCTCTGAAAAATAACTTTGCTCCAGGCCAAAAGCAGTGAAATATGAAGTAAACAAAAATAATTTTCAAATATGGAGGACTGAAATTCTAATGTATATGTCACTATGAATGATAAATGGAACAGATATACAAAAAGCAGATAAATGTATACCATGTGAGAAGAGGAACAAGAGTAGTTCATTAATTGGAGGTTACATGCTACTTTAACCTACCCCTGATCCCAGGATTTGGGTTTCTAGCTTATGGAAAGCTGCAGGCTTCAAGAGAACTCAAACAGATTTGTGGTAAAGCCACAAAAACATTATATTATTTAGTTATCAACAGGGGACCCATATAGCTAGTAGAAGTTCCGCAAATAATTTTAAGCACATCTCATTTGGCTTATAGGTGGTAAGGCTGGAATAATGTACTCGCAGCATTCTGATGACTTTCTTTGTCTTAAGATTCTCTTTCTACCAGTATTTTACCTCCAAATGATTTGTTAGCTTGGAGGGTGATTACCAAAATTGGAAGAAAAGTTTGGTGCCATTATTCTGGCAAGTCTTGTATGAACTGTCTGAAACTGTCCAAAATAACCTTTTATATTTTCACTGTGCAAAAAGTAGCCATTAGCCAGATGTGGCAAATGCAACTGAGCAATAAAATTTGTACTTTAATTTTAATGAATTTAAATATACATACCCACATTGTCTAGCAGCCACCACATTAGACAGTGTAAATATTGAAACTTACATTTGAATATAGTGGTAAGAATGCTTTGTAATTTCAGTCGACTATATGTTAAAATGTACCTCAGATATTTCAATATCAGTAATTAGAACATACACCATATCATACTAACATTTACACTATAAAAACTACAAAGCTGGCTGGGCGCAGTGGCTCACGCCTGTAATCCCAGTGGCACTTTGGGAGGCCCAGGAGGGCGGATCATGAGGTCAGGCGATCGAGACGATCCTGGCTAACATGTCAAAACCACGTCACTAGTAAAAATACAAAAATTAGCAGGGCGTCGTGGTGCGTGCCTATAATCCCAGCTACTTGGGAAGCTGAGGCAGGAGAATTGCTTGAACCCGGGAGGCGGAGGTTACAGTGAGCCGAGATTGAGCCACTCCAGCCTGGCGACAGAGCTAGACTCCGTCTCAAAAAACAGAACAAAATGAAAACTACAAAGTTGAAAATACGTGCAGAAAGTGTTAAGTCATTGAGGAACAACTGGAACAGGCAGGTTGAAAGTCAAAAATACCTGGAAAAAAAAGTAGCAAACAAATGAGAACTTCACACTTACCTTCTGTTTTGTTGTTGTTGTTGTTGTTGTTTAATTTTGGCTCATTTGTTGATTCGTGGGTAAAGAAAACATACAAGACGCTGAAAAAATAGTAAGTTTGAAGTACTCTCTAGTAGCTGGGGATGCAAAATAAGGGGCTCAGGATTTCCATGGAGACTGGGATTTAAAGAGGAGAAAGCATATTCAGAAAGGTACCCTGAAACACTGCATGTTATTTCCTCTCAAAGCTTTTGCCTAATCTCTAGCAGAGTATCAGCAATGTGAGCCTCCCAGAAAGCAACTGATTAATGCTACAAAAGAGTCGTAAGACATATGATGAAAGTCCTTACAAATATCCAGTTTATCGCCAAAAGCAGTACAATAAACAACACTAAATTAAGGGTATGCAAAACAGCCACAGGTTGCTTCAAACTAAGCAATAAGAAGAGGCTAGGTACAATTCCAGTTGTTCTTCCCTTGTAAGGACCATAATGAGTTTTCCCTCCAGAATGGAGAACTATCGATATTCATGGCACAACTAAGAAACAGGGAGCCCAAAATGGAGACTCATCCACAATTTCTAATACCTGGCTTATTTAGAAGGAATCTTCTTACTGTATAATGGCTCTTCAGTGCAGAATCCTGGGGTGTTCTCACTGAGAACAGATGTAAACGATCAATCTCACTGTAGTCTACAGACAATACAGATAAGCTAGTAAATATCACCCCAAATTTTCTAAAAGTTACTACGTACACTGTTAATCAGCATATTTTATGTCTTTACCAAGGGTCAGTGGCATTCAGATACAAATTACGTTTTAATGAAGGAGCTCAGGCTAATTTCAGACTTGTTGGAACTGACCATAGAATGCATTGAAAAAAAAAATCAAAAGATTAACAAAGGTTTCAGCAATCTTGGGTATAAAATATAGTTAATTGTCAGGAACTTAAAATATAACAGGATTTCAACTGTGAAATCCTGTTATACTTCTGCTTCTTGCCCAGGTGGAATAGCCAGACCCAGATTTACTCTGCTTCTATTTCTTGCCAAGGTGGAATAGCTGGATCCAGATTTACTTCGCTTCCTGAAACAACCAAATGTAACAGAGTCCCTGAAGATCAGTGATCCTAAAGACATGGGAAACCAATGAGGTGAGGCCTCTAATCACCCAAACATGCTACCTTGAGAGAATTTCCTGGATGGTATCTGCAAGGAATAACAGGAAAAGCCCATGGGACACCTTTAGTAGAGAAAATGGAGCAGAGAATCTGGATAGGACAAGGCAGCTAAAATTCACAGAACATTGTAATTGGAGAGGAGAGAGGTGCACACAGAGAGATATTCAAATATTCAGAGGCGCTCCTTTTGTTATTTATTAAGTACTGATCAGAACATGTGAAAAAACAACTACTGGAAGCTCTGATTAGAACCACTGTAGTGGATTAGAGATAATATTTTTAGACATTCACAGAGGGCTGGGTATAATGCTTGTTCCCATTGGCCAGACAGCAAAACTTCATGACTCATACATCCAAAAAGCTCAACAAAATCCAAGGTTAGGAAATATGAAGAAAACTACACCACAATACATCAAAATCAAATTGCACAAAACCAGTAATAAAGAGAAAATCTTAAAAGTAGCCTGAGTAAAAAGGCTCATTACATACAGAGCAACACATATAAAAATGATCTTGCATCTAGGACCTTTTGAGCCAATTTAAAATCTGCTATTCCTTCTACCTGAGAATATATGGTAGTAATTGATACGCTATATGCTTGTAATTCCCCATCCCGTAAGTATCAGAAGAAATTATATTGATCAGGAAGGGCTTCATGTACAGAAGTGTATCCCTAATGACTCCTTTGAACTTCAAGTGTATGAGTCTGATAATTTTGTTGATGGAGTCTTCTGACAAAAAGAAGCAGCTTTCACACTGAGGCATCTTTGGGGGTTTGGGTTCCTAGTTTCCCTGACGTGGCTCAATATTAGCAATATTAGCTTGCGAATGAAGTCTTTTAAGATTAGAATAACAAAACCATGATTGCCTTGTGATTTTCTAGTATGATATTTTAATTATTGTGTGGGAGTGGCAACAGCTTTCAAGAATTTGACATTTCTGCATAGAAGTAGGAAATCTTTCTAACCATGAAACTTTTGAAAAGTAACGTAGCTGTCTAATACAAACTGGGTTGGTAATGCCATTCATATTTTTACTTAGAAGCAATCCCCTTGAATACTCAAGACAACAGACCCGTAAAAAGTCAATGTATTAAAACATCTCTGAATAGTTATGGGGTTTATTTTCACTCCCTGTGTTGAATATATCTTTATAGAGTGTTCAGGGATTTATTTTCACTCTCTGGCTTGGAATGTATCTTTATGGAGTGTCCAGGATATCTAAAGGACATCTGAGTAACAACAGATTTATTTTCACTAGAACTATTTGAAATGTCATCAAATTAGAGGACCTATATGTTGCTATGTGGAATGTCATGACAATCAAAGTTGCTGTATGTCATAGAAGGACAGTTAAAATAATCTTGAAGCTAGAGAGTGATAAGCCAGTGCCCCTTTAATTCCTTTTCTTTCGTTGAAAGACAAATGGCTTTTGATTCTCCCTGCTGAGTATTTCAAAGAACACGTTCATAAAATCAATAGCTGCCTATCATGTGCATCGATTTGCTCCAGTGAAGTCACCCCATCCAGCAGAGTAGAATAGTCAGGGAAAATCACTGTGTTTATGGTAACCCCCGTCATCTGCCTTGACTCATCTGGATCTTACGTAGAACAGACAGGTAAAGACACAGGAATACACTGGTGAGAGAATATCCAGTATTATTAAGGAGCTCAGTGGTGGCTATCTTTTGTAAGCAAAGGCTGATGAGAAGAAATGCTGCTTTAGAACTGGCTACCTTAATAGTAATAGGCAAGATAAGATTCAGAGAATTAATAGTGACCAGGTGGTGGTGGTTAATCAAATGAAAACAGGTGAATCCAATTATCATAATGAGTAGAGCTCTAAAACTGGCAGTTAGAAAGGCTTGACCCACGGAGAACTATGGAGATATTAAACGGAACATGGAGTTCCCAGGGGTAAGAGACATGGTCACTCAAAAGAGGTATTGTTTTATGTAGCAGCCACAGTAAATCCAGGATGAATGATTAGGAAGCAGTAGCAGTCTTCCCAATGAACTCCCTCACCTGGTTTTCAGATTTGAACCAGTTCTCAGCCCAGAAGCCCATAGACCAAAGAGAAGCCTGGCTCTGAGAAGAGTTACTGGAACAGGATGCAAATATACACAATAATAATTCTGCTATTCTTTCCACAAAGTGATCTATAAACTTTTACTCAGGTAAACATATACCAGGAAAATTACAGTACTAAAACATACAAAAATGTACAAAAACCTGTTATACACTGTGTCCACCTGGACAATGATAACTGAAGACACAAAGCAATATCATGGCTCCCATGTCAGAGTGTAAATAGAGAGTGCTCTCTTAATCTGTTTTCTGTTGCTTATAACAGAATACCTGAAAGTGGGTAATTTATAAGAAATAAAACCTATTTTTGACATTTCTGGAGTCTGGGAAGTCCAAGGTAAAGGGGGCATATCTGTTGAAAGCCTTCTTGCTGGTGGGGACTCTTCAGAATCCCAAGATCAAGGCATCCCATCGTGAGGGGGCTGAGTGTGCTAGTTCAGTTCTCTCTTCTTCTTTTATAAAACCATCAGTCCCACCCCCGTGATAACCCATTAATCCATTAACCCATTGATCCCTGTGATATAACGTGGATGTTTATCTCCTCCAAATCTCATGTTGAAATGTGATTCCCAATGTTGGAGGTGGGTCCTAGTGGGAGGTAATGGATCCCACTAGGGATTCATAAGGAGGATCCCTTATGAATGTTTTGGCATCATCCCGTTGATGATAAGTGAGTTAGTCCTCAGTCAGTTCACATGAAATCTGGTTGTTTAAAAGTCTGGGATCTCCCCAGCCTTGCTCTGTTGTGCCTGCTCTTGCCATGTGGCACACCTGCTCCCCTTTGCCTTCTGCCATGATTAACACTTCCTGAGGCCCTCAACAGAAGATGCTAGAGCCATGCTTGTATAGCCTGCGGAACTATAAACCAATTAAACCTATTTTCTTTACAAATCAGCACCAACTGAAAAGTCCAAAGCCCAGAGTTTCACCTGTGAGACCGTAAAACCAAAATAAGTTATCTGCTTCCAAGATTCAATGATGGTATAAGCATAAGACAGACTTTCCCATTCCAAAAGGGAACATTAGGCAAAAAGAAAGGAGTAACAAGGTCTAAGTAAGTCAAACCCAGGAGCGAAAACATTAAATCTTAAAATCAGAGAATAATCTCTCTTGACTCCATCCATGTGCCACCTCCAGGAGTTAGGCTCCCAAGGTCACAGGTGGCCTTGCCCCTAAGGTTTCCTGGGTACAATGCATGTGGCTGCTCATAGGGTTAGAGTTTGGTGCCTGAAGCTTTCTGAGACAGGTGATGCATGCTGCCGATGACTTTTTAGTTTTGACGTCCTGGTGGTGGTTCTACTCCCATAGTTCCACTAAGCATGGACCTAATGGGAATTAGCTGTGACATTCCCAACCTCACATTTCTTCTTGGTATTGCTCTAATGGGGGCTTTCTTCTCTGTCTCCACCCACAAAAAATATCTTTGCCTGGTTCCTTAGGTTTTCTATGACATCCTTTACAATCTGGGAGGAGGTTTCCAAGCCTTCACACCTCTTGCTTTGGGTGCCACCAAGATTGACAACTTGTACCTTCACCTAGGGATGTTTGAGCTAGGGTGGCATCTGAGCACTCTGCTTGAGTGAAAGGATCAGAGTCCTGAGGCAGTCTCAGGCGGCTGACCTGTGAAGAGTGCCCTGGGCCTGAAACCATTGTGCCCTCCTAGGCCTCTGGCCTGTATTGGAAGAGGTAGCCTCTAAGATTTCTAAAATACCTTCTGGGTCTTTCTACCATTGTCTTTGGGAATAGTACCTAGTTTCCTTCTGGAACTGCTAATAATTTCTCTAGAAAACAGGTGCTGGGCCACAGCTTTGGTTTTCTCACCTGAGCATGCTTTTTTTACTCTTAATATGGCCAAGTTAAGAGTTGTCCAAGTCTTACCACTGTGCTTCCCTTTGAACACTGAATTATGTCTTTAAATTATTTATTTGCTCCTGAATCACATTTCTTCTGTCCAGTTCCCTAGATCATCACTCTTTAGTTATCTTCCACAATGCCCTCAGGCATGAACACAATTCAGCCATGTTATTTGCCAGTTTATGACAAGAATAGCCTTTACTCCAGTTTCAAATATATGGTTTCTCATTCCCATTTCAAACCTTGACAGAATGGCCTTTCCTGTCTACATTTCTATCAGTATTCTGGTCACAACCAATTAACATATCTCTAAGGAGTTCCTAACTTTCTCTTGTCTTCTTGTCTCCTATGTCCTCCTTAGAATCTAGTTTGCTCCTCCAAATTATTTCAGCCTCTATTACCCAATTTCAAAGCTGCTTCTACATTTTCATATATTTGTTATCAGCAACACCCCACTCTCCATACCAATTTTCTGTCTTACTCTGTTTTCTGTTGCTTAAAACACAGCACTTGAAATGGAGTAATTTACAAGAAACAAAAATATTTTTGGCACATCAGGGATTAAATTTCAACGTGAGTTTTAGTTGGGACAAATATCCAAACCATAGCAGAGGTCCAAGCACTAAATGCAATATAAGTCTGAGTCTGTGCATGATGAATTCACCAGATACATGGGCACACTTGATAATTTTTTCAGTGCCTAAATTTATAATTGGAATGGGCATATTTGGGACTGACAGAATCGCCACCTTGGTTATTTGGTATTTTGGCCGAGTAGAAAAGATCTAGTGAAATTACTGAAATGGACTTCCCTTGCAAGGGTTACAAACATAAAAAATAATTTCATTTTTGGAAGAAGGCAATGATCACAGCCTCCATAAATTACCTTATACAAGGGCGGTGATCCCCTTCGTATCTCCACTTAGGTCATCACTTTGGAACCACATAAACCTAACAGATTCAGAGGGGAACAGTGAGATTCCACACATTCAAAGAGTTCTAGCCCCATTTGCAGTTGTGATGCCAGGCATATTGACACAGTCTCTAGTATGTTGTGCATGGTAAATGCATTTTCTATTCCTATCAAGCAAGAGGAGCAGTGTGTGTTCATATGAGAAAGTCAAGCATACACTAAGGACTAAATTAGCTATATCCTACCGCTAACCCCATCATAAGATAGTTCAAAAACCCTGGAAAATCTTGACTTGCTACATACTATCATGGTATTCCATTATATTAATGATATTATATTATCAAAGTGGATGTCCAAAGAGTGTGAAAACATAGGAGACTTTTATAAGACAAATGATCTACAGAGGATACAGACTGTAGGAGACAAAGGGAAAGAAATGTTATAGACCTGCCTCATCAGTGAAATTTTCTTGTGCCAGTGGTAAAATCAAATATGCCTTCCAAAGTAAAGAATTATATATTCTTTACCTTCCTAACATTAAAAAAGATGCACAACGCACAAGTTTGGGGCTTAGCACACTTCACTTTGACAAGCCTGCCTCCATCAATTTATGAAGGTGGAAAAGGGCTATGTGATTTGAACGTGACCTGTAGGAGAAAAAGACTCTTTAGGGAGTCCAGGCTATGGTGTAAACAGATCTGGTGCTGGTGGCAATCTATTAGCCCAACTCTATGATATTATATGAATCTACGATGGCATAAGATGTCTTGGGGCGTTTATGACAAGTCCTAAGAGGAGAATCATCAAATAGGCTATAAGGGTATTAGATCAAAGCCATGCCACCCTCAACAGAGAATGTTACACCATTTTTTAAAAAGTTCCTGACATGTTATTGGTCTCGGAGCACAATACATCAAGTGACCATAATACTAGAGCACCTCCTCAGGAGCTGAATTTTGTCATACTCACGAAATCGAAAGATCTGATGTCTTCAGCAGCAATCCATCAAAAGATAAAAGTAGTGCATTCAGCATCAAGCATGTGCAAAGTCTAAGGACAAAACCAAGATTCATGTTTAATATATGCAGAGTGTCGTGTCATCCACCAAAAATTCCAACAGCACCTCTGTCTCAGCTCACAACTGTGGCCCTATGGAGAGATCATTTACAACTGACAAAGGAGAAAAGTAACAAGCTTGGCTCATTCTTTGTCAGTCAGAGTGTAGGTGCAAGCTAAAAATGAACTGCTTCACTACAACCTCACATAAAGGTGTCTCTAAAAGTCAGCAGTGGCAGTTAATCCTCCCAGTGAGAAGTGCTTTGGGCAGTGCTCCTGGTCATTTCATTTGTACAGAAAGAATGTTCAGAATCAAAGAATACGTGAATATATTGGGTAGATATATATATATATATATATATATATGAGAAATATGTGAATATATTGGGTGTGCGTATATATATACACACACATATATATAATGTGAATACATATATATAATATGTGAATACATATATATAATGTGAAAAAATATATATAGAGAGAGAGAGGCTACTGAGCATTGGCAAACATATAGTTGGCCTTGTTAGGGGGTTATGGAATACTATGCAGCCATAAAAAATGATGAGTTCATGTCCTTTGTAGGGACATGGATGAAATTGGAAATCATCATTCTCAGTAAACTATCGCAAGAACAAAAAAACCAAACACCGCATATTCTCACTCATAGGTGGGAATTGAACAATGAGAACACATGGACACAGGAAGGGGAACATCACACTTCGGGGACTGTTGTGGGGTGGGGGGAGTGGGGGAGGGATAGCATTGGGAGATATACCTAATGCTCGATGACGAGTTAGTGGGTGCAGCGCACCAGCATGGCACATGTATACATATGTAACTTACCTGCACATTGTGCACATGTACCATAAAACCTAAAGTATAATAATGACAATAATAATAATAATAATAATAATAAAAAGAAAATAAATATTTTTGTGATTGGGAAAAAAAAAGAAAAAAGAAATGCATTTAAACATAAAAAAAAGAAAGAGAAAGATTGGAATATAAGGAACAAAAAAATTTGAGAGAGACACAGGTGTATAGACCTGTGGGGGTAGAAAAAAATTCAAAAACTTTGCTTATATTCAACATGTCCTTTGTGCAGTGTACAATTTAAAAGTTCTAGCTGCTGAAGGTCTTGCCTACACAGGACAATCTTATCGTTATGTTGCCTGACTTATCCAGCCATGAATGTATTTCAGTGCCATCTAAATCTAATAAGGGAAGTAATTAGGAAAAGTATACTTGATTAAAATCTATAATGTGCTAACATGCTAGATGGAGAAAAAGTATGGACCTTCCAATATAAATATAGCAAGTAAAATTGTTAGTAAAATGTTTGATTCCAAATTGTACTTTGAAACTTGTAAAGTATCTGCTTTATTAGTTTATTTTTAAATATTACCAATAGTGAGGACACTGTTGCTTTATTTACATTATATGTTCAATAAGTTGTAGAATAAAATATGTTATAACAGAGGTGAAACATAAATGGCTTTAATGTCAAAATGAATTTTCTTCTGACAGCTGATAAAGAAACAACAAGTCTAGGTTAGGAACATTTTGCCACATGGTCTCAAATTAGAATGCATATGCTAAACATTGAAATGAGGTCATCCTAAAGGTTAATAAAATGTCTTTTAAAAGCAGTTTATAGAATTTTCCCATTTCTATAACCTAGGTTATTAAAGTTGTAAGTAAACAGAGGTTTCATTGAGGCACTGTCTGCTGCTATATATCATCCTGGAAATTAGGATCAGTTAAGGCTTCATTTTGACAGTTCCTGAATATGATCGCTGTGATATCAGAGGCGGTTTGGGAATGCTAGTTCTCCCTGCTGCCACAGAGCTCCAGCTGATTCTGGTAGATGTAGATACAGTGTATCTCTTTTACACTGTCTTTGCCTGTCATTGCTACTCTCTTATCTAGTTTAATTTCCTATTTTTATATTTGTGTGGCACAGTGACATTATCTCTAAGAAAAAAAGTTTACAATATAATAAAGTTATGTTCACTGTCTAGGTGAGGTTACAGTGGTCACTCAGATGCAAGTTTGAACAATTTCAATATTTTCCAGTGTATTTCCAGTCTGATTACAAATTGATATCATTCACAATAATTAGAAGTATGTTTTACCAATGGGGTAAAAGGAGGTAAGTGTAGAGTTATCTTAATGTATATGATATTTATGTGGCAATGCTTAGAATATATATAATTTGCTAGACATTTTAAAATGGTTTACATTCTGACTTTTTGAAAGGCATATATGGTTTTATTTTACTTATTCAAAGGCATATAGTTTTGACAAAGCAGGATTCAAATATAGAAAATAGTGATTATCAAAAATATAATATTTTAATGCACATAATTATTTCTCTTTCTCTTTTAATAAATCCTTGAATGAAATAATGTAATTCTCAAAAATTAAACATGCATTTGGTCCAATTAATTAAGCACAAGTAACATAATTATAATTTTATGGTGAATTATTATCCTTAAATAGAATATATTAAGTGTCTATTTGTATTATTAGAAATTCTAAATATTTATTAAATAATATTTACAAATTATGATGGAACAATTATGTTGCTTAATATTTGAAGAGTTTCCATAAATATTTTGATACCAATGACTCAATAGAAAATGTGAAAAGTATGTGAAGAAGTACTTCACATTAAATAAAATTATAAGTGATATAAACCATTTAAGTATGTCTCACTTTCTTGTAATTAAAAAAAATGAATAAAACCACAATACAGGGTGTTACCATCTCAACCAATCTGCATGGTAACAATAATAATGACTAAAATTAAAAAGGTGTTTTGTAGTCCTAAAGACATCAATGCTTCAAAAAGAATAGAGAAATTATATCCTCCTTACAAGTCAATTCTCTTATTTTATCAAAATTGAAAATGCATTTACATTGAACTAAAAATTTCATTCTGTATTTTTAATGCTAATGACATTTTTCACTTGTGTCAAAATGTTTTCATATATCGATCACAACATTCCAATATTGTTTTTAACTTTGAAGTACAGAGAATTACCTACATGTCTTAATTAGAGACTGATTTAACATAATTTTATTTAATGTATAATACTATTGTTAATTACATTAGTATTTTATATACTTACAAATGAAATCAAAACATAAAACTACCAATTATATCAGAAAGAGACTATCAATTATAAGATACAATTTAGTTTCAGAGATGTTTTTAAAAGTGTGCTTGAAATTAGTGCAATGTGACACACAATGAAACACCACAGAATAATATAAAATATTAAAAGAATAGTGCAAACATAATGAAGTAACAGGATCTTAAAACATTTTAATGAAAGAAAAATGAGTGTAGAATACTGTGTACAGTTATTCTCATATATAGATATATGTAATTTCTATAGTAAATGGGAAAAATCAAATCAGAGGTTTCTTTTGGAAAAATCATTTTACAATCAGGTAGGTGGATGAGTGGATAAACATTTATTTTGTTAAGAGTTATATGACCTACTGCATACGTTGTTTTATTTCCTTTGAAGTAAAGTTGTTCTAAAAGACTCTAAAGTAAAATAATAGTTTCATTTACTTTGCCAACTGCCGATGCTTACTCTTCCATAGACAATCATTTTCAATTACTCCAGTAATTTCATTTTTATATACCTCCATGTTTTTTAGAACACATAAATACTAGTTTTCTTTTATTGATGAATTTTAGCCATTATATATTGGAATTCCACAAAGAAAGACAAGGTTTCAGTCTCTATTTCATCTTTCCCTTCACTCCTAAACATCCAACTTGCCCATAAACCATTACCTACACACTTCTCCACTTCTTATATTTACCAACAATAATACATAGTATTTTATCGTAAAGGTATGATATGTTTATATTATTAAATCTGTGTAACAGTACTCAAGTATAAGACATGTAGTACCAGGAATTTCTTTTTGATATTCAAGTATTTTGTGTTATTCTAGCAATATTCTGCTGTCCTTACTTCCCCTTCTGTATTTCTCTCTCTTCCATTTGCTTTGATATCAAAGCAGGTGTTAAAAATATATTGCCAAAGTCTCCCCAGTATAAATCTTGCAGTACAGTCAAAATACTTTAGCAAAATATTTTAGTTAATATATCATTTTTATTTGAATTATATGACCTTGCTTCCTTGGTATTTGTATTCTTCTAGTCCAGTCTCTGCTTACTGAATTCTAAGGCAAGCGCAGAGCAATGTCTTTGCTTATCTTTTACACATTCTTTTGGAATTCTCTTCAATTTTTTATTAATTCTTGTATGTCCTTTATTTCACATCTTTCTTTTTCTTTTTTTATTCTCACATTTTTGTTGAATGTCTCTGTTAATTGGCTACAGAGAAAGGACATCTAGATGTATTATTTTGAAGCCGTTATGTGTGATCGTATTTTTACTCTACTTTCTCATGTCATAAATATCTTTGGTGTGAATAGACTTACAAATGTGAAATCATCTCCTTGAAACTTTATCCAATATTGTCCAGATTCTAGTATTGCTTTTGAAAAGACTAAAATACTGTTGATTTTTGCAACTTTATACATAAAGTTTTCTACTCTTATTTGGAAGTTTTAAGATTTTCTCTATTGTGAAATATCTAAATGAGTGATTGTGCTGGGATATTCACAGCTTTAGTATCTGTAGGTTATGATCTTTGATGTCAGGAAGGAACAATCCCCAAAGAATTGAAAAAACTGTTATCTATTAGGGAGTGGGTAGATGGTTATTAATATTTGAGATGTTTAGTTTTGTTTTATTGTTTTCTTCCAGAGTTGTATACTTACTATCTGTGATAATTCCTGAAAGTAAATCTAAGTCTTCTACTGAATTAGAACTCAGAATGGTACCTACTTATTAGGTAAAATGGGAAGCAAAATCTGGGTGTATTAGTGCATTCTCATGCTGTTATGAATAAATATCCAAGACTGGGTAATTTATAAAGAAAAGAGATTTAATTGACTCACAGCTCCACATGCCTGGGAGACCTCAGGAAACTTTTAATGGGAATTGCATTGAATTTATAGATTGCTTTGGGCAGTATGGTCATTTTCACAATATTGATTCTACCCATTCATGAGCATGGAATGTGTTGCCATTTGTTTGCATCATCTATGATTTCTTTCAGCAGTGTTTTGCAGTTTTCCTTGTAGTGGTCTTTCACTTCCTTCATTAGGTATACTTCCTTCATTACATATATCCCTAACTATGTATGTGTGTGTGCGTGTGTGTGTGTATGTATACGTGTGTGTGTATTTACATACAATTTACAGTTATTATAAAAAAAGTTAACTTTTCATTTAATTCGTAGTGGGGTCACTGTTGGTATATACCAGTGATACTGATTGTGTACATTTACTTTTTATACAGAAACTTTACTCAGTTCATTTATCAGTTCTAGGAGCTTTTTGGATTAGTCTTTAGGGTTTTCTAGGTATACACTCATACCGTCATTGAATAGCGACAGTTTGACTTCTTTTTTACTGATTTAAATGCCGTTTATTTCTTTCTCTTGTCCAATTGCTCTGGCTATTACTTCCAGTACTATGGAGAACAGAAGTAGTGAAAGTGGGTATCCTTGTCCTGTTCTAGGTCTCAGGAGGAATGCTTTCAACTTTTCCCCATTCTGTATAATGTTGGCTATGGGTTTGCCACAAATGGTTTTTATTACCTTAAGGTATGTTCTTTCCATGCCGATTTTGCTGAGGGTTTTAATCATAAAGTGATGCTGGATGTTCCAAAATGCTTTCTCTGCATCTACTGAGATGATCATATGATTTTTGTTAATTCTGTTTATGTTGTGTGTCACATTTATCGACTTGCATAGGTTAAACCATCACTGCATCCCTGGTGTGAAACCAACTTGATCATGGTGGATTTTTTTTTTTTTTTTGATATGCTGTTAGAATCAGTTAGCTCGTATTTTGTTGAGATTTTTTTGCATCTATGTTCATCAGGGATATTGGACTGTAGTTTTCTTTTTTTAATGTCCTTTCCTGATTTTGATATTAGGGTGATACTGGCTTCATAAAATGATTTAGGAAGGATTCCCTCTTTCTTTATCTTTTGGAATAGCATCAACAAGATTGGTACCAATTCTTCTTTGAATGTCTGATAGAATCTAGGTGTGAATCCTTCTGGTCCTGAACTTTTTTTTGTTGTTGGCAATTCTTTAATTATCATTTCAGTCTTGATGCTTGTTATTGGTCTGTTCAGAGTTTCTTTTTCTTTCTGGTTTAATCTAGGAGGGTTGTATATTCCAGGAATTAATCCCACTCCTCTAGATTTTCTAGTTTGTGTGCATAAAGGTATTCATAGTAGCCTTGAATAATCTTTTGTGTTTCTGTGGTATCAGTTCTAATGCCTCCTGTTTTGTTTCTAATTGGCTTATTTGGATCTTCTCTCTTATTTTATTGGTTAATTTTGCTACCAATTTTGTTTCTCCTTTCAAAGAACCCAGTTTTTGTTTCATTTATCTTTTGTATTATTTAATTTGTTTCTTTCAATTTTATTTAGTTGTGCTCTGATCTTTGTAATTTATTTTCTTCTGCTGGATTTGAGTTTGGTTTGCTCCTGTTTCTCTAGTTCCTCGGGTTGTGACCTTAGATTGTCTATTTGTGCTCTCTCAGACTTTTTGATGCAGGCATTTAGGGCTATGAACTTTCCTTTTAGCACCACCTTTGCTTTATCCCAGAGATTTCGATAGGTTGTGTCACTATTATCATTCAGTTCAAAGAATTTTCTAATTTTCATCTTGACTTCATTGTTAACCCAAATGATCATTCAGGAGCAGGTTATTTAATTCTTATGTATTTCAACAGCTTTGAGGGTTCCTTTAGGAGTTTATTTCCAATTTTTTTTTCCACTGTTATCTGAGAGTACTTGATATAATTTCAATTTCTTAATATTTATTGAGACTTGTTTTGTGGCCTATCATATTGTCTATATTGGAGGATGTTCTATGTGCTGATGAATAGAATGTATATTCTACAGTTGGGTAGAATGTTCTTCAAATATCTAAAGGCATTTGTCTAGGCTATAGTTTGAGTCCATTGTTTCTTTGTTGACTTTCTGTCTTAATGACCTGTCTAGTGCTTTCAGCAGAGTATTGAAGGCCTCCACTACTATTGTGTGGCCATTTATCTAATTTTTTAGGTCTAGTACTAATTGTTTTATAAATTTGGGATGTCCAGTGTTAGGTGAATATATATTTAGAATTGTGATATTTTCCTATTGGAATAGTCCTTTTATGGTTACATAATGTCCTTCTTTGTGTTTTTTAACTGTTTTTGCTTTGAAGTATTTTTTCTAATATACGAATAGCTACTCTTGCTTGCTTTTGGTGTCCATTTCTATGAAATATATTTTTCCACCCCTTTACCTTAAGTTTATGTGAGTCCTTATGTGTTATGTAGGTTTCCTGAAGATAGTAGATACTTGATTGGTGAATTCTTATCCATTCTGCCATTCTGTATCTGTTCAGTGGAGCATTTAGGCCATTTACATTCTGCATTAGTATTGACATGTAAAGTACTGTTCTATTCATCACGCTAGTTGTTGCCTGAATATCTTGTTTTGTTTTGTCATTTTCATTGTCTTATTGTTTTATAGGTCTTGTGAGATTTATGCTTTAAGAAGGTTCCATTTTGGTGCAGTTCGAGGTTTTGTTACAGGATTTAAAACTATTTTTAGCAGTTCTTGTAGAGCTGGCTTGGTAGTAGTAAATTCTCTCAGAATTTGTCTGAAAAAGACTTCTTCTTTTCTCTTTTATGAAGTTGAGTTTCACTGGATAAAAAGTATTGTCTGAGCCTGGGTGAAATGGCTCATGCCTGTAATTCCAGCACTTTGAGAGGCCGAGGCAGGTGGATCACCTCAGGATGGAAGCTCGAGACCAGCCTGACCAACATGGAGAAACCCCATCTCTACTGAAAATACAATAATTAGCAGGGCCTGGTGCTGCATGCCTATAATCACAGCTACTCGGGAAGCTGAGGCAGGAGAATTACTTAAACCTGGGAGGCAGAGGTTGCGGTGAGCCGAGATCACACCATTGCACTCCAGACTGGGCAATAAGAGCGAAACTCTATCTAAAAAAAAAAAAAAAAAAAATTATTGGCTGATAATTGTTTTGTTTAAGGAGGCTGAAGATTAAACCCCAACTCTTTCTAGCTTGCAGTGTTTCTGCTGAGAAATCTGTTGTTACTCTGATGGATTTTCTTTTATAGGTTTTGTGCTGCTTTTGCCTCACAGCTCTTAAGATTCTTTCCTTCTTCTTGACTTCAGATAATCTGATGACTATGTGCCTTGGCAATGATCATTTTGACATGAATTTCTTGGGTGTTTTTTGACCTTCTTGTATGTGGATGCCTAGATCTCTCACAAGGCCAGGGAAGATTTCTTCAATTACTCCCTCAATGTATTTTCCAAACTTTTAGACTTCTCTTCTTCCTCGGAAACACCAATTATTCTTAGGTTTCATGGTTTAACATAATCCCTAATTCCTTTGAAGTTTTGCTCATTTTTTTAATTCTTTGTGTATGTGTGTGTGTGTGTCTTTGTTGGATTTGGTTAATTGAAAAGCCTTGTCTTCAAACTCTGAGATTCTTTCTTCTACTTGTTTGATTTTATTGATGAGACTTTTCAGTGTGTTTTGCATTTCTCTAAGTGTGTCCTTCATTTCCAGAAGTTGTGATTTTTTTTACATATATGCTATTTTTATATATGCTGAAGATTTTTCCATCCATATCGTGTAATATTTTTAAAAAAATCTTTCAGTTGGTATTCACCTGTCTCTGGTGCCTCTTTGAGTAGCTTAATAATCAACCTTCTGAATTCTTTTTCTGGCATTTCAAATATTTCTTCTTGGTTTGGATTCATTGTTGGTAAGCTAGTGTGATATTGTGGGGGTGTTAAAGAACTTTGTTTTGTCATACTACCATAAGTGTTTTTCTGGTTCCTTTTCATTTAGGTAGACTATGTCAGAGGAAAGATTTGGGGCTAAAGGGCTGCTGTTCAGATTATTTTGTCCCTCAGGGTGCTACCTTGACGTGATGCTCTCCCCCTTCCCTTCAAGCTGGGGCTTTTTGAGAGCCAGACTGCAGTGATTGTTATTTCTCTTCCAGGTCCAGCCACCCCATGGAGCTACTGGGCTTAGGACTGGTACTGGGGAGTGTCTACAAAGAGTCCTGTGATGTGATCCGTCTTCAGGTCTCTCAGCCATAGACACCAGCACACCTGCTCTGGTGAAGGTAGCAGAGGAGTGAGGCGAACTCTGTGTGGGACCTTGTTTCTAGTTTTGTTTAGTGTGCTGTTTTTCTCAAATGCTGGTTGTGCTGGCAGTAAAGTTGTCATGTGGACAGACTGAGGACCTCTTGTTAGCCAGAATGTTACAAGTGGTGGAGTTAGCTGTTGTTTACTCCTTTCTTGGGGCAGGTTGTTCTATTATGAGTCACTTTAATCGTTTGTGTTGGCTGGCCACTAGCCAAAAGGTGGAACCTTCAAGAGAGCATCAGCTGCAGTAGTATAAGGAGAATCAGGTGTTGGGCAGGGCCCTAAAGCTCCCAAGAGACTCTGTCTTTTGTCTTTGGTTATCAGCGCAGGTAGAGAAAGACCATCAGGTGGGAGCAGGTTTAGGTGTGTCTGGGCTCAGACTCTCATTGGGCGGGGTTTGTTGCAGCCACTGTGGGGGATGGAGGTGTCTTTTTCAGGACAATGGAGTTATTTCCCAGGGGATTATGGATGCCTCTTCTATGTCCTACAGGTCACCAACGAAGTGGAGAAAAGCTGGCAGAGACAGGCCTCACCCAAAAAGCTGGAAAGGCCAGTCTCACATCCGCTGTGCTCCCCCAGCAGCAGAGTTTATATTCAGGCAGCTGGTGAGCAGGGCTGGGAACTTGTCCCAGGCTAGAAGCCTCCCCACCGAGAAAGGAAGGAGGACTTTCAAGGCTTCACCTGCTTTCTGCTGTGACTCCTTTGCTTTTATCTACACTTACTGTTTGCCCTCCCACTCCCAGATTCTGCCCTGGAAAATTCACGCTTGGTCAAAATTATTACAAAGTTCAGTTGGAAGTTTCCTTTTCCCTGTGGTCTTTCTCCAATTCTACTGGCAGTTCTCCCCAAAAACCCCTGTAAGATAAAGTCAGAAATGGCTTCCCTGGGGACCGGAAGTGCCTACAGGGCTCTTTCCACTGCTTTTTCTACTTGTATATTTTGCTCGACTCCCTAAACTCATTTCAGTTCTAGGTAAGGTTAAATCCCTCTCATGTGATCTGGATTTTTCAGGCTCCCTGGTGAGGATGTGTGTTCAGAGGCAGACTTTCCACCTCTCACACTTTGTGTGTTTTTTGGTTGTCTATCAGAGCTTGCAGCAGTAAGCTGCTTTTTTCAAAGGTTCTGTGAATTCTTTCAGTTTTTCTCAAACGTTCCTGTGGTAGTTCTTGGAGTAAAAGTTCACGAGATGAGCCTTCACACACTGTTCTGTCTGAGTGGGAGCTGCAAGTTAGTCTTGCTTCTTATTTGCCATTTTTTCCCTCTAAATTTAAATATATTGATACAAAGTAAGGTAAATGAAGTGACAAATTAGTGAATTGTGAAGCATACATTAATGAAAACTAGTAATTTGTATATTTCATATGTAAATTAAATGTGGAAAATTATACTCAATAAATAAAAATATTTAAGATTAATTTATAAGTAGCATGTTTTGCAATCCTTAATATTATTAATGTTCTTTCCTATGAATATATTTGCATATTTATTATTTTTAGATTAATAAAATATAATCTTATTAATGAAAAAAATTTAGAAAATAATAGTTATAGTTTACTTTAAAAATATTCATTTTTTCAAATATGCATCCAATTATCCCCTGGGGTATCAAATAAAAAAATTCATAAAGATTTTCTTTTCTCTTGAGGTCATTTAGTGGGACAGTCGAGGAAATAAAACAGTTTCAAAATATCATTTTAAGCAATAAGAGAAATATATACATAGAAGATGAACAATAGATACCATTAATATTCATGTAGCTTTTTCTTTCTTTATTTCTTTATTTTTTTTGAGGCAGAGTCTCTCTCTGTCGCCCAGGTTCAGTGGCACAATCTCAGCTCACTGCAAGCTCTGCCTCCTGGGTTCATGCCATTCTCCTGCCTCAGCCTCCTGAGTAGCTGGGACTACAGGCGCCCACCGCCATGCCCGGCTACTTTTTTGTATTTTTAGTAGAGACGGGGTTTCACTATGTTAACCAGGATGGGCTCTGTCTCCTGACCTTGTGATCCGCCCGTCTCTGCCTCCCAAAGTGCTGGGATTTACAGGCGTGAGCCACTGCGCCCGGCCTCATGTAGCTTTTTCTAAATAATTAATGCTGTTATACAACTTAGCAAAACATCTTATTTTCTACCATAAAAGAAAAATTTGAATTTATGCACCTTAATTATTTTTTGTTTGTATGCTCCTAGGATGAATATACTTGGTGCACCTTAAGCCCCAATATCCGTTCTTCCCATCATACTCTGTGTTTCTGAAGGAAAACCTCTAATGACTGCTTGAACTTTAGGAACTTTAGATTCCTCTGTACATTAGTTTAAAGTTGTATTTTTCCAAAAGAGTTGCCAGTAGAAGAAAAGGCAACTTATCCTAGGGGCTCTTCCATACGGATCCATGATGAGGCATTGGCTCTTATTATAGGAGGCCACAGCTGCTGCCAGACACTCTTTCCTTTAGCTCCAACTCTTACTGAATTCCAGTAGCTATTCAGCTGCAATAACTCTTTATTCCTTAAAGAGAGTAGTAATGGCTTCTTGCTTTCATTACTCCTAAAATGATTTACTATTCCATATTGGTGTCCTGGCCTTGTTTATATCTTTGAGAAAATAACTTATTTATTAAACACATGCAATGGTCAAGTTTGAGTATGCTACCTTTTTTTTTTTTTTTTGGAGGGAGGTTTGGCAATTTGAATTAAAGGGTAATTTGTAGTACATGTAGTTTTGTCAAATATACACTCAAAATTAAATTACAAATTGTGCATATATCCCTTCAGTGTATAGAAGTTACAAGTCATTATTTGAAAGTTTCTCCAGGTCCTATCCAGAAAGATATGTTGCCATATGTGATGGTTAATACTGAGTGTCAACTTAATTGGAATGAGGGATACAAAGTGTTAATCTTGGGTGTGTCTGTGTAGGTGTTGCCAAAAGAGATTACCTTTTGAGTCAGTGGGCTGGGGAAGGCAGATCCACCGTTAATCTGGTGGGCACAAACTAATTAGCTTCCAGGGAATATCAAGCAGGCAGAAAAAAAACATGAAAAATGAGAGATGGGCCTAGCCTCCCAGTCTACATATTTCTCCCCTGCTGGATGTTTCCTGCCTTTGAACACCGGACTCCAAGTTCTTCAGTTTTGGGACTTGGACTGGCTCTCCTTCCTCTTCAGCTTGCAGAAAGCCTATTGTGTGACGTTGTGATCATGTAAGCTAATAGTTAATACTTAATGAAATCCCCCCAGATAGATAGATAGATAGATAGATAGATAGATAGATAGATAGATATAGATATATATCTCCTATTAGTTCTGTCCTTCTAAGAGAACCCTAACTAATACACCATATTCTCTAAAAAAGGTGAATGTAAACTGGATAGTTGGTATATGAATATCTATGAATATCTTCCAGAAGAAAACTAATACTGGCTCTAAAGTGAGATTGATCTCCAAAGACACAACAGAATTATAGACCCCTATTCAGAGGTGGAATTTTGTAAATGGAGCCCAGGCCACTAGCTGCCTCATTGTTGTTCCAACAGTCTTATCCTAAGTATATAATCTACATAATGTTTCTAGTCTTAGAGTGTTGTGTTAGAATACGTTATCTAATTTAAAAAATAGTTAAATATCACATACTGATTTACTGATCTCTAGAGCTAGTATAAAATTGATTACCTGGACATGCAGTAGAATGGTAAGAGGCAAGAGGAAAAAGAATTTCAAAGGGGTCCAGGTAAAGTCTCTTTTGGGTAATGGATATATTTATCATGTTGATATGGTATTGTTTTTCACACACACATATATGGCAGAGCTAATCAAATTCTGCACTTCAAATATGTGCAGATTATTGTATGATAATTAAAATTTTACAGGGCTATTTAAACAAACTAGTTTTTTCAGAAACCTCAATTACTTTTGCACCAAATTAAATATGAAAAATAGAGAAAACTTAAACCATTATGCAGTACTTAAGGCATTTTCTTTAATATGTAAAAAAGTATTCATTATCATTAATTTATATTTTCATTTCAATATTGTGCTGAAACTTGTAGCAAGTATTTAATGTCACATAGTTATGTAAGGGAAGAAGAATTTAAAATAATTATTTTAAAAGATAAAAAATTATGCTTTGATTATTATTTGTTTATGTAGAAACCCCAGAGTAGAATGTTAGAATGAGTAACAGAGTTTTAGCAAGTTTTTGAAATAGACTTCCAATATAAATATATATTAATCAATTTTTTATATTTTAATAACAATATTTTAAGTGTTATATAAAATATTCTAATGGAACAGAAATATGAAGTAACTATAAATAAACCAATAAAATATCTCTTGCCTTGTAGGAAAAAAATTTTAGACTTTAAGGAAAAAATTAAGGAAGACCTAAACAAATGTTGATAGAAAGACTCCAGATTGTAGAAATGCTAACTTTCCAAAGTTAACCTATAGTTTCAGGGCAATTCATTTAACATCTGAACAATATTGTTTTGCTTTTTGCTTATTTTTCTTTTTGAAGCAATATAACTTAATAAGATGATTTTAAAATTGATTATAGAAGGATAAGATATCAAGACTAACCAGCTCACTGCTAAAAAAAAAACATGTTGGTGTTGTCTTAAATATTGTGATTATATTACACAATAATCACAGAGATTGCCACTTGTACAGGAAAGGAAAAATGCAATGTGCTGTAATGGTTAATTCTACCAGACCTGAAATTATTTTAAGCTATTTTACTTAAATAAGGAAAGAACTGACTCTGGTCAAGGCATGAAACATTCTGATCAATAATGATGCTTTGTAACCATGGGTCTAGAGAGTATTGTGGCAGTTTGTACCACATTTTCAGGATTGTTTGTTGATAACAACAAAACTGATGATTTGCATATAGAATGAAAAAATGGAAGGGCTTTGCTGTTAGGACTCACAGCAGAAATATCTCTATGTGACAAGCAGTATATTAACAACACTGGAAGAGACTCCACTTTCTCTTGTTTCTCGGGCATTCTATTGAGACACCCGTGGTTCCTGATTCACAAGAAAAAGCATCTGCAGTATGGTGTTTCCAGGGGAAGAATGATTGAAGCTTGTGACTGGTTTCCTCAGATTCTCTGTGAGGCAGTCTTTAATGGATATCCTTCCTTTAATGATGTTGCTATTTTGAATTCTTTTTCTGACAAGAACTACACATTTCTAAGCATTTTCATTTTGGGCCCTGTGAGTTTTCTTTTGAAATTCAACCCTATCTAAATGCCACTGTTAGTATATATACACCCATGGAACAGAATGCCTGAATTCTGAATGCAGTTTTTTAAAGATCAAAACAAGAAAAGCTGAAGAACATTATTTTGGGAAATAGCTACATGACATAAAATTCTAAAAGAAAGAAAGAGAACCATTACCGTAAAATTCAGGGCATTAACTGTATCTTAGAAGAGGAATAATGAACTGGTAATACATGTTAGTCATATGTATTAATTTTTTTTTTTTTTTTTTTTTTTTTTTTTTTTTTTTTTTTTTTTTTGAGACGGAGTCTCACTCTGTTGACCAGGCGGGAGTGCAGTGGTGTGATCTTGGCTTACTACAATCTCTGCCTCCTAGGTTGAAGTGATTCTTCTGCCTCAGCCTCCTGAGTAGCTGGGACTACAGTTCACCACCATGCCTGGCTAATTTTTTTGTATTTTTAGTAGAGACGGGGTTTCGAAATGTTGGCCAGGCTGGTCTCAAACTCCTGGCCTCAAGTGATCCCCTCGCCTTGGCCTCCCAAAGTGCTGGGATTACAGGCGTGAGCCATCACACCTGGCCTTATATGTATTAATTTTTATTCTGGACATTGTATATATCTTTTGACATATATTTCAATATTAAGTAATAAAATATAATCAAGTAAAAAGGTACTTATTTAGATTTTATATATTTTAGGTCTAAAGGACATGAAGTAAAATTACATGCAAAAAAATTTGGAAGTAACATTTTCATTAATCAAGAAATACAGTAGGTTAACTATTTTTTTAATCCAGTCATCATATTTCAGCTAAATGATAATTGCTTTAGAGTATTGAGTCAAACTCCACACTATTGCTGGAGACAACAGAGTGAGTAACAATAACTAAACTAACTTTGACAATAAAAACTTGTTTTTTTATGAACATTAGGAAAATGCTAAATATCTTATTGTATTTTAACACCATATTAAATTCACCATTTAATTATCCTGTATTTATGCCAAAAACTTCTATGGCCCTAGAAAGGCAATTAAAGTGTCATCAGTAATATTCTTAGGGTTCAAATGAAGTATATACAATAATTTATATTAGCAGCCTTTATTGATATCATATTTAAGAAGTATCCTAAATGTTTTATAGTCTATAAAAACAAATATTTTACTTTTCTTTTCTCTTATACAGTTGTCTATTAAATAGAATAAATTATCCTAAAATGAAAATTCCATGTAAAAACATATGAAGTGTTATATTATATAATACAAATATGTTATGGATGCATAATATGCTTTGGGAACACATTTAAAGGACCATTTAACTCCTAGGGTCATTTTTTTTTAATAATTAAAGGAATATCATTTAGACTATCAAATAATGTGTTTTCTATGTGTGGTATAAAACACATGTTTTTGGAATTATTGTCTTTTCTACTGGCAAAGCAATTGTTACAGTGAGTAGGGCACGACGGGAAAAAATAGATGACAAATCATATTCTGATTTATTCGTTATAATTAGTCATGTCTAAATATTAAATAACACTAAAACATATATTATTAGAAATATTAGCAGTATCCAGCATTTATTTATAGCAACAAAGTAATTTACATGTCTAGTGTATGACATTTACCATAGATCATCTGACTTTAGTGCTTTCTTGACCTTCATACCCAAAGTAATGTGTCTAACATTAGCTCATAGAGAGAGGAGTTGGTTTGCCTCAACCACTTTTTTTTTTTTTTTTTTTTGAGACAGAGTTTCGCTCTTGTTGCCCAGGCTGGAGTGCAGTGGGGCAATCTCAGCTCACTGCAACCTCCTCCTCCTGGGTTCAAGCGATTCTCCTGCCTCAGCCTCCTGAGTAGCTGGGATTACAAACGCATGACACCACACCTGGCTTTTTTTTTTTTATTTTTAGTAGAGACAGGGTTTCACCATGTTGGCCAGGCTTGTCTTGAACTCCTGACCTCAGGTGATCCACCTGCCTTGGCCTCCCAAAGTGCTAGGATTACAAGCATGAGTCATCACGCCTAGCCTACATTTTTACTTTGCTTGTTTCTTTCTCAGGTTATCAAAGAAGATGATAAAGTTCGAGTACCCATTAACTCATCATTTACATTAGGTATATCTCCTAATGCTATCCCTCCCCTCTCCCTCTACCCCATGACAGGCCCCGGTGTGTGATGTTCCCCTTCCTGTGTCCAATTGTTCTCATTAATGGGTGCAGCTCACCAACATGGCGCATGTATACATATGTAACAAACCTGCACGTTGTGCACATGTACCCTAGAACTTAAAGTATAATAATAAAAAAACAGTTCAAGAGTAGACATATTATTATACTGATTTAAAATATATACAATTAAAATTAATATATAAATAAACTGACCTAAGTGCAAACATCAGCATTCAGCCTGTATTCATGAAATGCAAAAACTGGATTGAATTGCATCATTATTGGTCACTGTCCTTGTTTCCAGGCAGAAAGGGTCCTTACAATAGATCAATGTTTTATTTTATTTTATTTTAATTGACAAAACAATAGTTGTGTACATTTATGTGGTATAATATATGTGTACATTGTGGAATAATCAAATCAGGCTAATTAACATATCTAGCACCTTAAATACTTATCATTTGTTTGAGTTTAAAACATTTTAAACCCTTTTTAAGCTACTTTTAAATATACAATACATCGTTTTTATAGTTACCATGTTGTGCAATAAATCACCAAAATGTATACCTCCTGTCGACTTGAAACTTTGTGCCATTTAATGAATGTCTCCCCTTTCCCCATCTGCCCCTGCCCTCGGTGTCTGGTAATCACTATTCTGCTCTCTATTTCTATAGGTTTGGCTTTAGATTCCCTATATAAATGAGATCATATAGTATTTGTCTGTCTATATTTGGCTTATTTCTCTCTGCATAATGTCCTTTAGGTTCATCTATGTCAAAATAAATAACAGAATGTTCTGCTTTTTAAAGGCTGAATTCTGTTTATATACCACATTTTAAAAATCCGTTCAGTGACTGATGGGCACTTTGCTTGTTTCCATATCTTGGCTATTGTGAATAATGCTGCAGTGAACGTGGGAGTGCTGGCATCTCTTTGGCTTATTGATTTCAATTACGTTGTATATATATCCAAAAAAGAGATTCCTGGATCATATGGTAATTCTATTTTGTTTTTCTAAGGAACCTCCATAATGTTTTCCAAAATGTGTGTATTAATTTAAGACACCATCTGTAACGTACAAGGGTTCCCTGTTGTCCACATTCTCGCCAACACTTGTTGTCTTCCATTTGGTTGATAGTAGCCTGTCTAACAAGTCTGTTGTGACATTGCCTGTTTTTTTAATAAGGTTGTCTCTTTTTTTGTTTTCTAGTAGTTTTCTTGTGGATTTTCTATATTAGCCTTTTATCTGATGTATAATATGCAAATATTTTTTTCCAATATCTAAGTGATCTCTTCCCTCTGTTGATTGTTTCCTTGGCTTTGAAAAACCTGTTTATTTGATGAAATCCCATTTGTGCATTTTTGCTTTTGTTTTTGAGGTCATATCCAAGAAATCACAGCCCAAACCAACATTATGGAGTTTCCCCCCTATGTATTCTTCTTGTAGTTTTACAGTTTCGGGTCTTAATTTAAGTTTTTAAGTCCTTTTGGGTTATTTATTTATTTATTTTTTGAGACGGAGTCTTGCTCTTTTGCCCAGACTGGAGTGAAGTGGCACAATTTCGGCTCACTGCAAACTCTGACCCCGGGTTCAAGCAATTCTCCTGCCTCAGCCTCCCAAGTGGCTGGGATTACAGGTACATGTCTCCACGCCCAGCTAATTTTTGTATTTTTAGTAGAGACGGGGTTTCACCATGTTGGCCAGGCTGGTCTTGAACTCCTGACCTCAAGTGATCCACCCCCCTCGGCCTCCCAAAGTACTAGGATTACAGGCGTGAGCCACCGTGCCTGGCCTTGACTCTTATATAAGGGTCTTCTCTACATTTTCTCTCTTATGTAAGGGTCTTCTGTATATTTTCATTCTTCTACATGTGGATATCCAGTTTTCAAAACACCATTTATTGAACAGACTCACCTTTTCTCATTGGCTGTTCTTAGCACCCTTGTTAAAAAAATCAATTGACCATAAATGGAAGGGTTTATTTCTAGGCTTCTTAACATACTCCATAATGTATCTGTCTGTATGCCAGGACCATGCTGTTTTGAATACTAATACTTTGTAAGGTATTTTGAAATTTGGTAGCATGATGCTTCCATTTTGTTCTTTTTGCTCAAGATGGCTTTGGCTTTTTGAGGTCTTTTTTGGATCCATACAAATTTTAGATTTTTTTTCTATTTTCTGTGAAGAATGACATTAGAATTCGAATATGGTATATTAGTCCATTCTTGCACTGCTATAAAGAAATACGTGATACTGGATAATTTATAAAGAAAAGACATGTAATTGGCTCATGGATCTGCAGGCTGTACAGGAAGCATAATGCTGGTGTCTGCTCAGCTTCTGGGGAGGCCTCAAGAAACTTACAATCATGGTGGAAGGCAAAGTGGGAGTGAGGCATCTCACGTGGTGGGAGAGCGTGGGGAGTGCCACACACTTTTAAACAACCAGATCTCACAATAACTCACTCACTCACATCACAAGAACAGCAAGAAGGGGAAGGTGCTAAGCTATTCATGAGAACTCTGTCCCCGTGATACAATAGCCTCCCACCAGGCCCCATCTTCAACACTAGGGATTATAATTCAACATGAGATTTAGTGGGGACACAGATCCAAACTATATATCATATTGACTGTATTGAATCTGTAGATTACTTTGGGTATTATGGACATTTTAACAACATTAATTTAATTTTTCTAATCAATGAGCATGAGATATCTTTCCATTTATTTGTATCTTCTATCATGTCTTTCATCAGTGTTTTATAGTTGTTAATATACAAATTTTTCACTTCCATGGTTAAATTTACTCTTATTTTTAATGCTCTTTTAAATGAATTGTTTCCCTAATTTCCTTTTCAAATAGTTTGTTGTTCATTTTTTAAGGTACTTCTTCTCTTCTGACTTGACTTTCTTACATCCAGTCATATCTCTACAAACAAGGTGAGAAGTTCCAGAGACATCTGGGTGTGTTCTCCTAGATTCCACACTTCTTTCTTTTAGACCTCACAGAAAAGTCAGAATGTCATATATTCGTGCACAAATGATCCCAAGCCTATTTTTCATGTTCCTGAGAATGCACTGTACCACCAATGTGAGCATCTCTTGACCCAAGAATAGAGTCAGCTAGTGTGTACATGGACCAGTGTGTAACGTAAGCAGACCCAGAAGGTTCATAAATTTGTAGGTAAAAAATAATCATTGTTGAAAGAGAAGAGTTTAAGCAGCAGGTTGAATGCTAGTTTCCAATACTTAGCCTCATTGATTACATGATCAGGTAAAATTTGAAACCCCAAAAGCTTAATACATCTAAGACTTTCTGAGTTTTTATAAAGGTTTATTTGCAAAGTAGAAAAAATACAATGCATTTCTTAAATTTTAAAGCCTTAAATTATTTTCATTTTTAATTTATTTTACAATTGTAAAATAATCGAACACATGTTTTGTGGAATTCAACTTGTAATCTTGACCTAGACCCTAGAAATGATAGAGAAAGACCTGTTTTTAGATGCCATAGTCCACAATAAGCATCTTTCACTGATTTTGTTAAGTTGGCTGATTTTGTAGATATTTATGTCTGTGATATCTGTTATGAATACGTATGTTCAGAAGTATAAAATGTTAAATGTATTAGACAAATATAGTTTATTGATATCTCTGTCTCTTTTTTAATAGATTCTTTAAAATGAAAACAAAATTAAAACCATAATATTATAAGAGCTCTGGTAAAAAGTTGCTGGCAGCTGAAAATTTACCGAAAGTCAGAGTATGGTAAGATGAAAAACAAAGCAAAACAATATTACTATAAATCAGTTGTAAAATGTAAAGAAAAGCAAAGTTATAGAAATTATAATAGGAATGAAACAAATATAAAGAGTAGTGGCATTGAATAATTTCGCTCTATTTAATTAAATGAAATATCTTTATGAAAAATAGCAATCATAAATTTTGAATATGAAAATTTTTGAATATTGGATAAAACTTCAGAAAAAAATGAGTGAGATTAAACGTATGTTGAATAATTATCCAAGAACCTCCTACACAGATAAATAGTATTAAAAATGAAATCAAAGACTAACGGAGCATATATTGTAAGTTTATTGCATACATCTAATGAGAGTTCGAGTGAAAGGAAAACGTGAGCATACTAGGGAAGCAATATTAGATGAGTTAGCAATAAAAAATTTACAGCACCAAAGAATAAACTAAAGCCTCACCTTAAAAGTAAGCACACCTTTTTTTCAAGTGTAGAGCAGGATAAACAAAACATAATTTTCACTTATATTTTGTCCAATATTTACAGACCAAAAAAATTATATGCTGACACTGTACTCCAGTTGGTAATATTTTTTCTTCACAGTAGTGCAGGTTAACTATTCTGAGCCTGCTTTACATATATGTGTGTGTAAAAGCAAATAAACAACTTAAAAGTCAGACAATAGGATTCAGGTTTCTTATTGTCAGATAAGGCTGTTATAATAAAGGAAGGCTAGAATGAATCACCTAGTACTGAATTAGATTTAGAGACAATAAAATAACACTTCTAACATAATATATATGTATTAGTCAGGTTTCTCAAGAGGAACAAAACCAATAGGATATTCACATAAGAAGAGACTGATCATGAGAATTGGCTCACGCAATTATGGAGGCTGAGAATTCTCATGATCTGCAATCTGCAAGCTGGAGATTCAGAAAAGCCACTGGTGTAATTCAGTCCTAGTCCAAAGACCTCAACGAGGAAAATCAATGATGTAAATCACAGTCTGAATGCACAAGAAAATGAGATGAGTTTTCCCTGCAGTAAGGCAGGAAAAAGAAAAAAAAAAAAAGTACAAATTTCACCTTGTTTTGCCATTTGTTCTGGTCAGGCCCTCAATGGATTGGATGATGCTCAACCATTGGAGAGGGCAATCTACTTTACTGAGTCTACTGATTTAAATGCTAATTTCATCTGGAAATACCCTGACAAAAAGAGTGTTTAATCTTGCACTCTGTGGCCCACTCAAGTTGACACATAAAATTAACCATTACAATATATAAACATGACAATATAAAAACAGAAACTACTATAAATATGGGTACATGTGGGTTAGTATGCAACACATATTTCCTAGTTTTCTCCACTGAGAGTGCCCAAAATAATAAAACCCTAGGAGCAATAAACATACCTATCATGCAGATCTTGGTTTCTAAACACTATTGTTTAATAAAAGACTATTCCTTAATATGAGTTTTTTGGCCTAATGCCTGATTCAATGACTAGGTTAAGGAAACATACAAGTGGGTCTGGAATATCTTGAAGCACCAGGAAGTAATACAGAGGAAGGAAGGAAGGAAGGAAGAAAGGAAGGAAAGAAAGAAGGCAGGCAGGCAGGCAAGCAGGCAGACAGGCATACCAAAAGGACATAGAAACCAAGCCAAAACTAGAACAGTTTGATCAACAAAATAGTACTGAATTGTAATGAAAGGTACAAAATACATACATATGAGTCAATAACACTATAAATAATTAATTGAATAAGTCAATTAAGTAAAGAACATGAAACAAACCTTTTTTCCAGAAGAATTTCAAATGACATGGGGAGATGGAGCTTAAATCTTGTCCCCCATGCCCTTGACAGTGAGTTAGTTTTAGTGATTTTCTTTCCAAAAATAGAATAGGGAAAGAAAACAAAGTATATTTACAGAAGACAAAAGTGGAAAACACTACTGTCACTGAATGATAACAGTTAATATCACCAATAACATCATGTGTCTCCTGATATGATGTGACAAGAAGAGCACTTCACTTATTTTTGTATAAGTGCAATCTAGTCCACGAGATGAGCAATCATTCCACAGAATACCCGACCAGTACTTTCCAAGACTACCAGCCTACCAAGGTTATGATAAAAAAAAGAAAAGAATGAGAAACTGTTACAGACCAGTTAGGACTAGAGAAAAAAAAATATGGTAACAAAATATAGTATGGTTGCCTGGATAGAATGCTGGAATAGAAAGAAGACCTCGATGGAAAAACTAATGAAATCCACATAATGTCTGAATTTTATTTAACAGTAATGTAGGATATCAGTTTAATTATTTTAACAAAGGCACATAATAATGTAAATTTTTAACAATGAGCAATAAGTAAAACTAAAGGGTATATACAAACTCTGTGCTACTTTTGCAACTTTTCTGTAAATTTAAATTACATTGAAATTAAGAGAATATATATTTTCAACATTCAAATTAGACACCTAAAAAAAGTAACTATAAATATGGATCACTGGCAACACTAGACACTAGAATGCTATTTTCAATTACAAAATGTGGACAAACACCTGTTTTGGCCTTTGCACTGAACAGGAGTTTTATTTGTTTCTGTCTTTTGGTTTTTGGGTTTTCCTTTTTTCTTGTAAATTTCTAACCATTAATCTACTCTCACATAGCTTGGTGCTCAAAATAGGTGTGCTTGTATTTTTGTCTGTGTGTTTTATTTTTCACTCTGGCATCCGAAGGGAAGTAAATAACAAGTGTAAATCACTGCTGAAGAAATGATCTTCAAATTCTAATCCCAAAGAATAGAATGATAGTTTTAGATGGACTGCTAAGAAATTGGACCCAACGATCTGTAAATATTCAGCATTTACGTACATACATACATACATATATATACACACATATATATAACTTTTCTAAATAAAATTATATGAAGTTTTAAAAGATAAGAATTCTTATTCATGGATTCAATCTAGAGTCTTTTGAATAGAAAAAAATTTCCGCAGGAGAGCAGATCAAAGGTTTGGAAATAAATCCATAAGTAGATTTGAACTAATTTACCCATTGCCTGCTGCATTGCCCTTCATGGTCTCAATTATTGCCAAAATACTACTTATTTACATCTAAACTCAAAAATAATAAAAATATTTACGTTTGATGAAGTCGAATATTAAATAAACCATTTAAATATATGTTTACTATATTTGCAAGTGATTTAATATATATTAAATGAGGTAAAATAATTTTACATTTAATAATCTCTATTAAATATTAAGTCTTTTCTCTCATTCTTGGCTTTTGTATAATTTTTGTAGAGACAGGGTTTCACCATGTTGCCCAGGCTGGTCTCTAAGTCCTGAGCTAAAGCAACCTATCTGTCTAGTGGTGCTTGGATTACAAGCACGAGCCACCATGACTGGCCACGTGGTCACTTTTTTATTTTTATATATTTTTTGAGACGGAGTCTCGCTCTGTTGCCCAGGCTGGAGTGCAGTGGCGCAGTCTGGCTCACTGCAAGCTCCACCTCTCGGGTTCACGCCATTCTCCTGCCTCAGCCTCCCGAGTAGCTGGGACTACAGGCGCCCGCCACCATGCCCGGATGATTTTTTGTATTTTTAGTACAGACGGGGTTTCACCGTGTTAGCCCGGATGGTCTCGATTTCCTGACCTCGTGATCTGCCCTCCTCGGCCTCCCAAAGTGCTAGGATTACAGACGTGAGCACCGCGCCCGGCCCACATGGTCACTTTTTAACAGACATTGAAATGCAAAGACTAAGCGGCACATCCTTAGGTAACAAGAGTTGGTTTATTGCCAGGACATGAGATCTCAATTTTGTTCACTTAACACGAGCTCAGAAGTATGTATGCCGAGAAATATAAGCTTTTTTCTTCAAATGAGAATTTAACTAACATGTCTTGCAAAGGCTTTTCCGTTTGTGTTCTACCAGATATAATTTCGTGTCTCTGCAACATGTAGATGATCACTATAATCTGGAAATGTGATGTGGTAGAGGGCATCGTCTTGGAAGTCACTTCCTGGAAAATTATTCATACAGATCACTTAAATATTAGTTAGATAATTAACCTATTAATTCCAAATGCTCACCACAATGTATAGGTATTTTCCCAAATACTTTATGTCTCTATGCAGTCTGTCTTTTCTTCCCCTTCCCCAATCCTAGTAACACAATTTCTACCCCATTAAACAAAGTTTCAGTGAATATTGAGGTAGCGCCATGATTAAAATGCATACATTATCCTGATGTGAGCTTTTGTTTTTAAAAAATAAAAGGAATGCTACCATTTTTTATTTAAAAATATAGAAAGAAATGTAGGCCAGCATTTCAGCTTTATCACAGTAAGTAAGTAGGCACGCATGACCAAATGGTGCATTGTTTAAAATAGTCCCATGGTATTTTATTTTGTCCTCATCTTTATCAAAAAGCATTCTTCTCATAGATCCCCATACTATTACTTCAGCAGTTATTACTTTTTGCTCAACTTTTCCCAAACCAGTATATTTGATTTGTACACACAAGGGAATCTCCTGGCATCCCTTGTTTCCAATTTGAAAGCTTGGTATTTAATTTGCATTTTTAGTGTGGATATCCTATAGTTTCATTTTCCTGAAAAAAACCCTTTGGGTTACTTTTTGTTGCTAGAAGAGCTGCTGTGCCTTACACTGATTGGCAGTAATTTTCCATAGGCAAACACCTGCATGAGAAACATCTGCAGTTACCTGAATTTGGGAAGTAAAACAGTTTTAAGCAGAAACTCTAGGGATAAGCAACAGCATTTCCAAACTGCTGTATAAGTAATTGAAGAAAAACGGGATTTAAAAAATATAATATCAATTATATTTTTGTTTATCAAGATATGAACTATGCATTTTTAGCTAAATACTAGTAATAAAGCTGCAAATAATCAAATATATGAACATAGACAGTCAAGTTGATAACTTCGAAAACATGTAAGAAATAACATAAATGAAAGCTTTGAAAAAATACATATTAAGAATAATTTTTTATCTTTCAATCATATCCAGATCACTGTATTTTTATACACTTACAATTTTTAATTATAAATTGGAAACTGGAAAAATAAATACAAATTATAAATTGACTGTTTAATAGAAATATTAACGTGGCTTGAAGCAAAGTCTTTCAACACCTGCACATACATTATAATCAATAAGCCATTTCTTGAGTTTGGAAAACGTAGTTATTTTAGCATAGAAAAAGGAACTTTGTAAGTTTCAAAACACAAATGAAAAATTACTTTTATTAAATTCTGATTAAGTATGTTACTAATTTTCAGATAATGAAAGAATATCACTAAAATGATACCTTGAGTTCATTTGTCATAAGGTAGAAAATATTACTGATTTTAATAGAGTTGGCAACACTTAATCTAATCTACACACAGTAAGTTCATCTCTTTCCTCTAAATAGAATAGACTAGAAGAAACATAATGTAAACACTAACAAAAAAATTGCATGTCAGAAAATCAATACAGGCAAAACAATCTTTCATCAAATTTTACATTAGAGAAACCTTCCTTCTATAGTTTGATTATCCTAATATCCAGCCTGTAACTTTGAAATATAGTTTATATGTCAGTCTATTAGTTGAATCTGCTTTATAATTCTGAGCATACTTCAAAAAAAAATCCCCATAAAAAACCTGATGTATTTCTTTCTGAAAATAGAAAAGCAAAAAATGGCCTCCTGCTCTGAGTATATGATTAAAAATTGAATAACCAATAATGTGAATTAATCTTTAAAAACTTTTAGAATAAAATATGACATGGGTCATCATCATTCTGTTATAAATTCTGGAATGTTCCTGAACAAATTCACAGTCATATTAGGATAAGAAACATATTTTTGTATTAATACATTTCTATGCAGTTTACCAAAATATTTAAATGCCTTTTTATCTCATGTAGGTTACAGTGAATCCTCAGAATTCCAGAGCTGACATAAGTAAACATGTAATATATATAATCCAGTATTAGCATATGTAAATAAAAACACTAAACTAGAAATCAATTTGATATCTCCTTTTTTTTTTTGCTTAATTGGTATTAACTATATAACCTTGATACTCAAACTGTGGCCCATGGTCCACCAGTATGAACATACCTTGGGAGCATTTAGAAATCCAGAATTTAAGCCCCATATCAGACCTACTACAGCCAAATATGCATTTTAACAAGCTCCCCTAGTGATTCAGAAGCATAATACAACTTGGAAAGCATAAGTATAGACTTTGTAACAAAATCTGAAACCTACAAAATATATAGTACTCCTCAAAAGCAAAAATACAGTGCTTTTTCACTGTAGTAGGCTGGATGGGTGTAAATTACATCAAAAGGTGGGCATATAAATTTTAAGTATGTGTGCAATCCATGCAATAGATTTATCAAAATGAAATCCAGATTCCGTTTTTTCTTTGTTGGTTTTGACAGACTGGTAAAAATGAGCAAGTTTTAATCGTACTCATTTTATTTATTATTATTGTCGGAGTGTGGGAGATGTAAGACATAAAATAGTTGATTGAAAAGAAACATTTTTGAGAGCAATGAACTCTCAATTCAGAACAAACATTTTGTGTTTCTCCTTCATTTAGGGAGCATAGGATGAGCCAATTAATGCAATTAGAGAAGACAAGCTTTGAGTTACACTCCAAACAAAAGACCTGTTACAATTACTTTTGGCATTTTGTATAATTTATCATTTATAATTATCTGTTAATTATATATTCATACACATTTAATATTATATATTATACTATATATAATATATATGTTTGATATTTTGTATGTTAATCTACTGTTAATCATCTTTTTAATTGCTTATTGAACAATTATTTACTATTAAACAACCAAATGTCACACACTATTTTAATTACATTACACAGACATCTCTAGATTTGTAGATCATATATTCTTTAGGGAAGACAAAAATTAATTGAAAGAAAATAAATAAATATAACAAATTGATAAAATATGTGACATATTCGATCATAAAAAAGCTATAAAAAAGTTAAATATTGAACAAGATAGGAAGAGCAAGAATAGGAGTGGTAAATTGCAATTTTAAAAGGATAATCAGGTCAGCATCGATCAGTAGGGAATTTAGGAGCAAAAACATGGAATAACATGACAAGAGTTAGCCCTGGAATATCTGGGGAGAAGAATGCCAGGCAGAGTGTGTAACCAAGCAAGGGCATTAAAATGTGAGCATACCTAAGCTCGCTGAGCATGGTAAGAAAGTTAATGCTAATGTGAAACAAGAACAGTGAAGTATACAGTGGGGTAGCATCAGAAGAGAGCTAGATTGCGTCAGGTCTGTAAGCCTTTTTAAGGATACAGCTTTTGCTAAAAGCCATTTCAACTGTTGGGTGCAGAAACAATGTAATCTGATACATATTGTAAAATAATTGATTTTGCTGTTGTGTTCAGGATAGACTGCAGTGGAATTGAGCAAAGGAGATTAATTATGATGCTATTGCAATAATCCAGGTGAGAAATCATGGTGGCTCACACTAGAAAAATGGCAGTAAAAAAAAGTGAGAAATTAATTCTGGAATCTGGACATATTTTTAAGGTAGAACCAACAGAATTTACTGAGATATTGAGTACAGGCTGTGGTAAGTGAAATCATGTCCCTCCATCCAAAGTTGTCCACTTCCTAATCCTCAGAACCTGTGACTGTTACAAGATAAAAGAGACTGGTAGATGTGACCAAATTATTTTGAGACAGGGCCTTAATTCTGGATGATTTGGGTAAAAACAATGTATCACAGCAAGTCTTATAATAAGGAGGTAGAAAGGTCAACATGAGAGAGGGAGATATGATGAAGGCAAAGAATAAGAAAGAGATTTGAAGATATTACAATGATGGGTTGAAAGATGGTGATGGTGGAAGGGGCCACAAGCTAAGGAATGTGGGCAGCCTCTAGAAGCTGGGAAAGGCAAAGAAAACAGCCTTTCCTAACTGCCTCCAGATGGAATGCAGTCGGCTGATATGTTAATTTTGCCCAATAAGGCTCACTTTTGAACTTCTGACATCCAGAAGTGTTAAGTCACAGACTTGTGCTGTTTTAAGCTGTAAGTTGGTATGGTAGCAAAAGGAAGCTAACACATGGGCTGTGAGAGGAAGAGTAAAAATTATAGGAATATGATTTTTTTCAACTGCGATTGTACATAGAAAATGGTCAAAAGCGCAGAAACTTTATTTGCTTTATTTGACATTTTAGGTTTGAAATGTCTAGTTTATATCAAAACAGAGATGTGGAATATGAAGCTAAATTTAAAAGATGGAGTAAATAAAAGATAATTGGACTAGACATTTAAATATGACATTTTTGTGCCTATAAGTGATATTTAATTCCATAAAACCCACATGATCTACCAAGGAAAAGAGTGAAGGTATAGAAGGAAACCAAAGACTGAACCCTGCACCAGTCTATCATAAGAAACTAAGAAAAGAAAGAAACAGCATAGGAAAAATGAGAAGAAAATTTTCAATTGTATAAACACATATATCACTAGAATTTTTTCTTTTAATTAGAATTTAAAAAATCAATTGGCTACTTCCACTTTATGTAAGTTTTGAAAATCAATTTTAGTTAATATATGATACTATAATTATTGCAACAATTTTATAAATTAATTTGAAGTCACTTTGTAGGGATTTATTAATTAAATATTATATTTAATCTGTTAGATTAATAATAATTGTCAAAATCAACATACAAATAAATTAGTATTATATTTTATTACACATTACTATTGTTAATATTATTACTTAGTTCATTAATTATACACTCATTATCCATAAATCTCTAAAAATGCATAAGTTATAGCCACATATTTATTATTAATGTTATATATGTATATGTGTTAAGAGGTTTTGTTTATAATTTTATTGTGGTTGACACTCCAGGTATCATTATTCAAAAAATTGGATTTTCTGACTTTTTTCTTTACTATTGTTCTCAAGTTTTTCAAAATATAAAAAGAAAATACATTACCAAAACAAGTATTACTTGAAATACTATCAATCCTCTTAGGTATTCTGTTATATAATGATATAAATTTGGGTTTGAGTATTATACATGGATTTCAAAGTTTATTATACCCACATTAAGTCAATAAAAGCAACATTATCAATTTATTTTATGTTTCTAATTATTTGTTAGCTTTACTATGGTTGTAATAAAAATAATTTATAGCAGATGAATGTAAGTTTGACATATTTTACAAATTCTACTAGCATTGTTACTTCTGTACTTTTTTTATAATTAAAAACTACATCATACAAATACATCAAACAGATTATAGACAATTTTATTTGCTAACATTCTATAGTATAGGTATACATACATACATACATATATATGCACGAGTCTGTATGTGCAGAGTCCAAAAGATGAAGTCAGTGCTGCATATCAGGCTGGTTTTAGGGTCGTTTATATAGGCAAGGTCTGGGAAAGTTTAACAGGAGTTCAACATTTCCCACACAAGATTAGAGCAATTTGATTGGTTAGGCAGTGTTTCACTTAGTAAGGATATTTAATATTTCACATTAAGGATGTAATAATCAAGGGTTCTTATATCTCAATCAAGGGTTCTTATATCTCAATCAAGGGGTCTTTTATCTCAGGTGCCATCTGGTCTGAGCCAGGAACAATAAATTTAAATAGCAGTTAATCTATAACAAAATATCAGTAATTAAAAGCTCACACTCCACGACTCAGTTTCCAAAATCAACCATTCTAAGGGCCTAATGACTTTTAGATAGCCCCTAATAGGCAGCCTATCCCTTTTCTTTCACACACATATGTGAGTATTAAATATTTCAGGTTACATTCATTGTTTTGTCAGACTTGCTTATGAGAATACACTGGTTCCCCTAATATTCTCAGGTAGATATATCCCCAATTGTTAGTGCCTGTTAGAACAAGATTGAGAAAGACATCTTTTTTTCTATACACTATAGGTTTCTAACACATCCCATTGTGCTTTAGAGATTTCCTCCATCAATTCATTAAGGACCAATGTCAATAATTTTATAAGTCATATATTAGTTTTAATAAATATCTATAGAGTATATAAATCACACATATGTAATGTCATATTATTCAATTCGCCTGATGTACTTAAAAAGAGAAACCTGTTGTTTTTTTTTTGTTTTTTTTTTTTTTTGAGATGGAGTCTCGCTCTGTTGCCAGGCTTGAGTGCAGTGGCGCAGTCAGTCTTGGCTCACTGGAAGCTCCGCCTCCCAGGTTCAAGCGATTCCCCTACCTTGGCCTCCCGAGTAGCTGGGACTACAAGTGTGTGCCACCAGACCTGGCTAACTTTTTGTATTTTAGTAGAGACGGGGTTTCAGCATGTTGTCCAGGATGGTCTCTATCTATCTCCTGACCTCGTGATCTCCCCGCCTCGGCCTCTCAAAGTCCTGGGGTTACAGGCGTGAGCTACAGCGCCCGGCTTAGCTCCTTGTTTAATTGTCTCCTTGTTTAATTATTATTCCAGATGGAAGTTTTCTTTTTCCTTCCTTTTTGTTTACATGTCTTTTCCTTTCTACCTTCGCTATTCTCCCGTTTGAGACTAATATGAGCTCTATTTCTCAGATAATTTGAAATTTTCCCTGACTTTGTTTTTATCTATTATCAATAAGACAAAGAAAAGCAAACAAACAAACAAACAAACAAAAACGGCAAAGGTATGTGAGCAGAAGTGAAGTGGGACATTTCCATGTTGTGGCTTTCAAAGGAATATATTTCACTCTTTCATTTTTATTCCTGAGTGGACACAGATATTATGGTAAAAGCAGGAGTAGGAAACATGGATCCAGATTGGAATCCAAGTGAGGAGGGCAGAGCCACCAATTCATCACTGCACTGCCTCTGGGAAGTACACTCTAAGAAAATATTAAGTTTTAAACGTATTTTATTACTGAAAATACCTGTTTAAGGGAAAATGATGAAGTAACGGTATGGCTGGGTAGCCATCAGAACACAATATAAATCCTACCATGAGTAAAGGAGAGAGGGAGGAAAAGTTGCATGAAAGCGTCTAGAATAAAACTTCAGATGCTTCAGCAAGATTTTCAGGGAAACTTTAGGCAAATTAAGCCTTCACAGGAGCCCAGTGTGTTTCTGATACAGGGCTGAATTAATAAACCTCATGTATAGTTATTAACTGGGAGCAATCCATAGGAAGAAAAGCCTGGGCACAAATGTAGGGAGGGATTTCAGAGTAGGGCGCCTCAGTTATTACAATCCCATAGGAGGTAACCTGCCGATGAAGTCACATAGATGACACATGGAATGTTATTAAAAAAAGATAAATACATTTCTACTGTACTTTTTTTGTTGCTGTTGAGACAGAGTCTCGCTCTGTCACCCAGGCTGGAGAGCACTGGCGCAGTCTTGGCTCACTGCAACCTCTATCTTCAGGGTTCAAGCGATTCTCCTGCCTCAGCTTCTGGAGTAGCTGGGATTAGAGGTGTGCACCGCCAGGCCCGGCTAATTTTTTGTATTTTTAGTAGAGACGGGGTTTCAGCATGTTGGCCAGGCTGGTCTCGAAATCCTGACCTCAGGTGATCCACCTGCCTCGGCCTCCCAAAGTGCTGGGATTATAAGCGTGAGCCACCGCACCTGGCCAGGTGCACATGTTTTTATCCTACAAATAAAAACACATTACTTGTTGAAAAATTGCTTCAATTATGAGAAAGCGGCCCATAGTAAACATAAAATAGTAAAAAGCATGATGCTTTCAAATTCATTTTCCTGAGAAAATATAACACTTTATGTTCAATATATACGAACCCAAGTTTGTATTTCAATGTTTGAATGCCGTATGAAAATCAATTATACATTTAAAATGTTTAACAATGAAGAGGTCTGAGAGATACCACCTTAAACAAATGATTACACTTAGCGATACCCATCGTGGGACAAGTACATAGCTTTAAAAAAAGATGAACAGGTACTAAAACAAAATGCGAAAGCGGTTATTTAAAGGCGCTGGCATTATGGGTAATTTTTATTTTGTTCGCTCTGATGTTTTGAAATTGCCAGGTTTATTGCTGCGTGATTAAGCACCAACTAGAGACATGCTTTACAAGATCACTCTCCAATACCTCTGCATTATGAAGGCCACATTATGAAGGCCATGAATTTTGATCCTGACGCCTTGTCTTCCCTTTTTTTGTTGTTGAAAAGGAGTCTCGCTCTGTCGCCCAGGCTGGAGCGCAGTGGCGCGATCTCGGCTCACTACAAGCTCCGCCTCCCAGGCTCAAGCCATTCTCGTGCCTCAGCCTCCAGAGTAGCTGGGACTACAGGCACCCACCACCACGCCCGGCTAATTTTTTGTATTTTTAGTAGAGACGGGGTTTCACCGTGTTCGCCAGGGTGGAGTGACCTCGTGATCCGCCCGCCTCGGCCTCCCAAAGTGCTGGGATTACAGGCGTGAGCCACTGGGCCTGGCCTGTCTTCCCATTTTAATCAGATTCTGGGTCAACAATATGAATGATACTCTCAAAAACTGAGATTTATCCTTTAGCGTACTCCATTTGTGTGTTGTTTTCAGTTGTAGTTTTCTTCTATCTATGAGAAATGCCTTTCTATCCTTACACATTTCCATTAACTCCACTGTATTTTTGGCTTTATTCTCACAAAAATTTGTCTGTACTTAAATGACAAAGCAATTTTTTTCTTCATGTCAATAAGTGTTTAACAACATAATATTAAAGGCTACTGAAGTTACAGATGTTCCAGTACTTAATTTTTAATTATTTTTATATATTTTGGTTGTTTGTGAATGTTTGCTACTGTCTATTTTATAATACAGAGGTAAAGATCTAGAGTAAATGCTGAGTGAGGAAAATCTCTAGAACATGAGTTTTAACATTTTAATGAATTTGCTATTTTCTGTTATATAATTATAAAATTAATGCAATTTCAATAAAAAACACCACAGAAATACCTAGACTGTGGGTTCTATTTCAGTAAGAAAAATCACAAAAAATATAGACTTATTTTGTCCCTTACTAAATTCCCACTTATGCAGAATGAGCTTTATGGGCACAAATCATTAATATTAGAATATCGAGAGGGGAAACACAGTAATAAAATTGTAGAAGTTAAAAGGCACTAGATCCTCATAGCTCACCTTATTCAAAACTCAACTCAAGATGGATCAAGGACTTAAATCTAAGACTTGAAACTATAAAAATTAAAGAGGTTAACATCGGAAAAACCCTTCTAGACATTGGCTTAGGCAAAGACTTCATGACCTAGAACCCAAAAGCAAATGCAACAAAAACAAAGATAAATAGGTGGGACTTAGTTAAACTAAAAAGCTTCTGCACAGCAGAACTAAAGAACTTCTGCACAGCAAAAGGAACCACCAGCAGAGTAAACAAACAACCCACAGAGTGGGAGAAAATCTTTCCAACCCACCAGACAAAGGACTAATATCCAGAATCTACAAGAAACTCAAACAAATTAGCAAGAAAAAAAATTCCCTCAAAAAGTGGGCTAATTACATGAATAGAAAACTCTCCAAAAAAGATATATAAATTGCCAACAAACATATGAAAAAAATGCTCAACATCACTAATGATCAGGGAAATGCAAATCAAAACCACAATGCAATACCAACTTACTCCTGCAAGAATGGCCATAATGAAAACATTTTTAAAAAGTAGATAATTGGCATGGATGCGGTAAAAAGGGAACACTTCTATACCGCTGGTGGGAATGTAAACTAGCATAGCCATTATGGAAAACAGTATGAAGATTCCTTAAGGAACTAAAAGTAGAACTACCATTTGATCCAGCAATCCCACTACTGGGTACCTACCCAGAGGAAAAGCAGCAGCACAATTCACAATTGCAAATATATGGAATCAGCCCAAATGCCCATCAGTCAACATGTGGATAAAGAAATTGTGGCATATATATATATATATATATATATATATATATATATATGCTATCAAACAGCATTACATGCTGCATAGAAAGCTTCCATGAAAGGAAGACTCAGGTGATGCGGTAAATGTCACTGTTGTTTTAAGAAATTGCCACAGCCACCCCAGTCTTCAACAACCACCACCCTGGTCAGTCAGCAGCCATCAAATCTAGGCAGGACCCCTCACCAGTGAAATCATTGACTCATGAAGGCTCAGATGATTGTTAGCATTTTGCAGCAATAAGCATTTTTAATTATGTATATTAGTTTAGACATAATGCTATTGCACATTTGGCAGACTACAATAATCGTGTGAAAATTATTTTATATGCACTGGGAAATCCAGACATTTTTGTGACATGCTTTATTGCTTTGTTTGTTTTACTGCAGTGTTTTGGAACTGTACCTGCAGTATCACCAAGATATGCCTGTATCTTTTTCTGTCTCTCTCGATATATATAGATAAACGTTTTTATTCTTGATAGTGATTACTTCTGTCCTCTTCCTTTTAGTTATGATGAAACTTTTAGAACTTACCAATTTTATTAAGTTTTGGAAAAACAATCAATCAATATTGGACTTTGTTGATTTGTTCTAATTTATAATTTTAAAATATGTATTTGTTATCAATTTACTTTCTTGAACTTTTTAAAATAAAATGTGGTGTTGTTCTAATTTTTTGAGTGGAATATTAGATATACTATTTTTAGTATTTCTTATCTTCTAAGGGAATTTATGGCCATAAACTTTTACTAATTACTGATTTAATCACTTTGCATAAGATTTGATATGTAGTATGTTTATTCTTATTCACTTAAAATATTTCAACATTTCATTATCACTAGTAATCTTGACTAGTAATCTTGACTAGTAATCATTTGCAGCTGTCCTGGTTATTTTCTAAATATGTGGGAGATTTTTAAAAAAATTTTTTTTTAAATTATAGATTTTTAAAAAAATCTTGACTAGTAATCTTGACTAGTAATCTTGACTAGTAATCATTTGCAGCTGTCCTGGTTATTTTCTAAATATGTGGGAGATTTTTAAAAAAATTATAGAGCATTACACATAACTACAAAATTCCCATAGCTTCAAATCACTTCTTAATGCTAACCAAGATATACCATATGCCAAAAAATAAAATACAGATTTAATAATACTTATCTAAAATGCTTATAATCACAAGTGTTTCAGGTTTTGAATATTTTTCAAATTGGGGCATATTTGCATTTATACTAACTAGTCGAATGTCCCTAATCTGATTATCCAAAATGCTCCAATAAGCACTTCCTTTGAGTGTTATGTTGGTATTCAAAAAGGTTTCGGTTTTTGTCACAGAATGGAAGGGGCTTAAGTTTTGGAATTTTGAAGCATTTCAGATTTCACATTTTCGGATTTGATAAGCTCAGCATGTATGATTCAGTAAATTTTATGAGTAGTATATAAAATATGCCCTATACCCATGAAATAATTAATTGAAAAAATCAGTAACATAAAGCTATCTAGGAAAACATCATATTTGGAAAGCAGCCTTTTAAAAAAAATAACAAAAAAACAGAAATAAATTTAGCAAAAGACACTCAAGACCTCTACACTGAAAACTACAAATATGTTTAAATAAATTAAAATGCCGTAAATAAAGAAATATAATGTGATCATTAATTAGATTTGACACTGCTGAGTTGTCAAGATACATACAATTCACTTCTAGATATTTACCTGAACAAAGAAAATACTATGTTCACACAAACACTTTTATATTAAGGCACTTAGTAGTTTTAGTCTCAAAATTCCAAAATTGGAAACAAATCAAATGTCCATTAAGAAGTGAATGGACAAAGAAAATGGAGTCTAGCCATACACTAGAATAATGTTCAGTAATAAGAAAAAAAAAAGATGTCTTGATACATTCAACAAAATGAAGGACATACAGCATTTTTGTGCTGAATAAAATAAGTCAGACACAACTATATGCTGTGTGAATCCATTTACATAAAGAGCAAACTAATATAGAGATTCAAAGAAGCAGATTAGTAGTCACTTGGGGTTAGTCATGAACAGAGGGATAGACCTCAAAGAGCCATAGAAATATTTTGCAGCTGATGAAATGAAAGCACTGCACCTTGGTTGAAGTGGTTTTTTTTTTTTTTTTCCCCCATTGGTATATGCAGATGTCAAAAACCCAAATTTAAAAAAATCTAGGTTGGTTGGTTTCAAAATAAACTTTGAAGATATGTCTTCATTATCATCCAGATTTCATTTTATTCTATTGTAAAGTGAGCTGCCAGTCTAAATAGGGAAAGTAATTGGAAGCAATATCTTTCTCTCTCATTTTTTTTTCCTTTTGGATACCAATTAGATTTATTTTTGTTTTTACTTTTTAGCAGATTTTCTACATTGCACTTAGTCACACTTTACTTTGAAAAAAAAAAATCTCTCTTGAGCTTTGTAAATAGTTCTTGAAAATGTAACTTATTGTGATTTCTCATTTTGGAATATTATTGGTCATATTTGACCATTATTGGTCATATTTGAACAAAAATTAATTCTTATTGTCTTGTATGTTCTCTTATAAAATACTGCATTCCAGATAATGTGAATGAAAAATTCAAAGAAACATATAGATCTAGATTATGTTAATTTTCCTGAGTTGATTTACTTTCACTGCTGAAAATGAAAGTAGAGATGAAGTAAAGACAGATTTTTATAATGAACTGATAAGTATTAAGATAATTTGATACTGGGTTTTGATTTTTGTGGGGGTTTATATTTCCACGTCTCTATTACTCACAAAGAATGGCTATTAAGATCAAGTCCAAAAGCCTAGAGCTGGACTTTACTGATTTCTTTCAATTTATAATTTTTAAATGTTATTTATTTGTTATTATTTCTATATCATTTCTTTGGTTTTTTTGAATAAATCTGTTGTTTTACTCCAAATAAGTAAGAGACGTGAAAATTCTAATCACCTTCTCATCCTCAGTGGTTACATTTTCTTCTTGGCTTTTTAGCCTTAGGAGAAATAGCCTTACAGACCAAATTAAGCTCTTTGACTTTGACTTTCTTCTTCTTCCAGATACTGGCCCCACAATTTCTCATTGCCTTTCATATCTCTGAAAGCTTAAAACAAATAATATGTTTGTATTTTGTCCAGCTTTCCTAATTGTTCTCTGTGAAAATCTTGGCCTGAAAAAAATTACCCATTCATCACCAAATGCAAAACTTCTTTGGATTTAATATTATCTGTAACCTATCATCATCCAGATTAGCAACTATTGACTATCAGCTTAATGACTTGAATTTTAAATGATCTTTATTTTTCATCTTATTTTAAACTATGAGGAAGTTTTTAATAATACAATATTAATTAGAGCACATTTAAGTATAAAGTGATTTGTTTCACAATTTCTCATTAGTTAAAACTCTTAAAATAAAACCCATATATATGTATATATTCTTTTTAGAGACAGAGTCTCCCTCTGCCACCCAGGTTGGAGTGCAGTGGCACAATCAGGTCACTGTAATCTTGAACTTCTGGGCTCAAGCGATCCTTCCACCCCACCTTCTCAAGTAGTAGGTACCATAGGCATGCACCTTGTAGTTTTTTAAGACTTTGTTATATAGACAGGGTCTTACTGTGTGGCTCAGGCTGTTCTCGAACTCCTGGCCTCAAGCAATCCTCCCATCTCTGCTTCCCAAAGTGTTGGGATTATAAGCATGAGTCACCGAGCCTAGCCTCATATTTCTAATTTGGTAGTTTTACTTTTTAAGAAAAGACCTCTAGTTACAGTATTCCATTTCCTATTTATCTCACAGGATTATTTTCATGATTAATTGTGATATATTGTTCCCATAAAATTTAAAACACAGTATAAACTCAAGAAATGGCAATAACACACAAAATTTTATAGTATTGTTATCACTTCACAGTGTCTTTAAATATAATGAGAATCATTTACCAGGGATAGAATTTGTTTGCAGACTCCATTGATTGCTTTGTTGAAATCCATAGTTATAAGAGAATGGAAGTAAATGCAACATGATTGCAGTTTTGGATCATAATTATCTGAGACACTCTTGGAAGATTGCTACCTTTCATTAAAATAGGAGAAAATGCAATAAACATTAGTAGGAAACACTATTAACTATTATATATTTCTTTTTACATCTTGTGACTGAATAACTCTGAAAGAGCTTTGGCACAAACAGAAAATTTGCAGGATGTAACATGCCTCAGATAGCATTATACAAGCCAGCAGATTTGTTTCCAAATAAAAATGTAAAATAATGAAATGTCTGTATCCTATTTGGTGTGATAATACAAGATTCCAGTCTTCTAGGAAAGAATGATTTTTTCATTGCCAAGGTAAAACATAACCAATGGAACTGATTTTACACTTATTTCATAAATCAATGACAATTCACTTCAGTAACCAGGCTTCTGGAAGTCAGCCAATGAGCAACAGCAACACTCCATTAAACATACTTCCACAGTTAAAGGTCAACCATTCCAAAACGCTTTCATTTCTGAAAGTCTGCCAATCCCTGAACTTCATGTTTCTTCAAATCCTAAATAAGATCAGCACTTTCTGCGTTGCTCATAGAGACTGTCTTACAAGCCCAGCTCTCCTTTCACAAGAAGCAACAAATTTTGCTTTTCCCTTTAGATAGTAGAGCATTAAAAATAGAGGATTTCACTATTTTTTAACAGCCATCACTTTGATTTTATCCATGGGAGTCTCAGGGAGAAAAAGTGTCCATAAACTCCATAGTTTCCCAGTCATCCTTCAGATCTGCTTTCAGATGAATTTCTCTAACACAATTTCAGCACTGACTTCTTTCATTAATATTATCTTTCTTAACTTATTTTGTTATCTTAGAATTCATAAGCAAATCTTTTGTATAAATTGTTTAGATCTTAGGCTCAGAAGAGCACTATTTGTAAATATTTTTACTTGTCTGCTTATATTTTTATTAATACTTTTATTCTTCCTTTTTGTAACATAAACTTTTTACTTTAGAATAGTTTTTGATTCATAGAGAAAATGCACCAAAAAACACGGTACAAAGACTTTTCATATACACCCTACTCAATTTTCCCTATTATTAACATATTAGCAACTCTAATATGGTAAATTTGTTATAATTAGAGAACCTATAATGATATATTGTTCATTTATACTTTACTCACATTTTCTTAGTTTTTACATAATCTTCATTTTCTGTTACAGAATCTCATCTAAGGAATCAATTTAGTCATCACATATTCCTAGGTTATTTGTGGCTGGGACAACCAATGCTTATTTATTGTTTGTCTAGTTGTATAAAAATCTTAAATGTTTGGATCAACATTTAATTTTTTTCTGTTGAATTTGTGAGGGTGTATTACATGAAGAGTGTGTAAAGACATTAGATCTGATGAGTCTCTAATTTATGTTGGCCCAAAAGAATAATATTTTAAATCTATTAATCTGATGACTAATTAATACAAAGGGAATTGGTGGAACGTGGCCTTGGGTTCCCACCAAACCTTTAGAACACTCTCTAACCGCAAAAAAAGTCACTTTTGTTAGTTTGTATTGTTAGATTAATGTTAGTTGAGGTTTTAATTCTAATATCACCATTTGCCTCTGCTTAGTTAGAAAATGGAGACTCCTTTTACAAGTATACAAGTTTGGACATTAGTGGCTTTCTCCTTGTGTGTTACCGCTTCATCTACAAGGATGTTATCATCATCTCCCAGGGGAAAAAAAAAATCCCATCCTTTATAAAAGCTCTTTAAAAAAGTCGAAATTCTTCATTTACCTTGATATAAATATAAAAATTTTATTCATATAAAAATACATAGAATAACAAGTTTGACAGATTTGCATGTCATAAAAACATTTCTTAAAACCTCTAAAAAAGAAGGGAAATAAATACAAATGAGCAGTGGTCAGCTTTCTTTGATTAACATCCTTAGTATATAAAGTGAAGATTTCCTCTGTTCAATACACTCTAGTGTTAGGTTATTTTAAAGACTTTCTAACAAAAGTAAAAAAAAAAAATCACACATACTCAAACCATATGAAAACCATATTTCTTAAACTGTGCCTTTCTCCGTCTGTCATTTCATTTCTACCTCTCACTTTAATCTCTCCTGTGTTTTTTTCTACCCCTTCTTCTGATCTCTGTAAATGAGCTATCCTTCCATTAGTCCTTCCCCAGCCCCAAAGAAAAGAACAGTCTTAATGCACATATTCCCCTAAGATTGCTGAACCAAATGTTAGATCTATACATGTTGAATTTAAACCCTGGTCTACAGCCAAGTCAAGGTCAATAATTAAAGATTATTTTAAACTCCAGGAAGACAGACAGAAATTTGTTTTTGAATTAAGGATTTTGTTAAATGCTTATTTAATCAAATACTTCACTTAATTGTTAGCACCTTAGAGAGGAGAGGAATGTGTTTAAAAGCAGTAGAGTGCAAAAAAAAAAAAACCCAGAAAATTTTAATTATGCATAGTTATTCATAATTCAAATAAATATATTGAACAGTATGGTATGTGCTATATAAAACTATTTCAGAATTCTTTCCATTAAGAATAAACAGAGGAAAGATTCCGACTTGTAAATGTAATAAAGAAGAATTAATAAATGACTTTAAAAATAGATTTTAGAAAAATTTTAAAAACAATTCTGAGTGAAACACAGTGCTTGAAAGAAAATAAAGCTTCTGCTCATTTTGGAAAGGGAGCTCTGACCTGAAATAGGCCCTTGGTAAGGAAAACATGTAGAATGGGGAATTGACATTTTAAACACATGGCTGAATATTTTCAAAAGAGCATTAGAAATTAAACAACCTGGGAGTCATAATGAAAGTATGACTCATCAAATAAAATAACTGGCTTCCAAATTTTAAAAAAGAGGTCCTCTATTACCTCTGGATTGTGAACTTATGAACAGACATTCCTTATAATATGCAAGCAGAAGAGCCACTAGAATTACTAGCCTATATTTACTAAGAAACAAGAGGATCACTATTAAAAATACATCAAATCCATGCTGCTGTAAAAATAACTAATACACAAAGATTTCTTGTCTCACCCTAAACCCATAAAAGTTGTAGCGTATAGGTTTAGGTAAACATTAAAATATCTTCCTATATCTGTATCAAACCTTTTAGCATTGAACAGCTAATTCCCTGAAATAACGAAGGACCTAGTAGTAGAAATTTCCAGCAATTCTTAAATACATTCCCATCTCTCAAAGTCTAACTGTTGCCATAGAACCATTATCATTAGACTGCTCATCTACTCTTACAGTACGCTTTCTAAAAATCAAATATTTAGAAATCATCTTCCAATGTGAAAATGCCACATTAAAAATACTCTAACATATTCCAGAACATTTTTCCATATATATATATATGATCAAATTACAGAGTACTTATACATTAATATACCTACATGAAAAATAACGTAATAAAATACAAAAATTAGCTGTGGTCCTATAATCTTGTCTATGGGCAAAAGATTCCTTATACATAGTTTAAAAAGTAGAGTCCAGATTGTAGCACCTATTTATCAAATTTCCTCAATATCTTTTTAACGCTGATTCTAGGCCAACTTAATAGGAAAAAAAAAAAAAAAAAAAAAAAAAAAAGACTAATTGTTCTTTGTGCCAGACCCTGTAATACATTTTTTTTACTTTCTCTAAAAATAACAATCAAGGTCATAGATTTGCCTAAATTCTATAAGTTTTTAACAAGTGTTTCGCAGTAGTGCCTAAGAACAAAACTGGTTTGGTCCAACCTGAACACACATTTTTTTTTCTTTTATTTTTTATTTTATTATTATTATACTTTAAGTTTTAGGGTACATGTGCACAATGTGCAGGTTAGTTACATATGTATTCATGTGCCATGCTGGTGTGCTGCACCCATTAACTCATAATTTAGCATTAGGTATATCTCCTAATGCTATCCCTCCCCCCTCCCCCCACCCCACAACAGTCCCCAGAGTGTGATGTTCCCCTTCTTGTGTCCACGTGTTCTCATTCTGAACACACATTTTTAGTGATAGCTTTGTAGAGCTTTCTTTGGTGTCCCGGTTGATAAACATAGTCAAAATTATTTACTTTCAAATGAACAGTTATGCACTAGAAACTCATTATTGCTGCATTATTCTTTCAAATCTAAAATCAAAACATTATAGAATTCATGAATATTTGTCCAGTGAAATGAGTTCCCCTATCACTGCATAGATACGTTGGAAAACCCCTCCTGTCATTCCTTTGTTGAAAAGTGACAGCTCGGCCGGGCGCGGTGGCTCACGCCTGTAATCCCAGCACTTTGGGAGGCCGAGGCGGGTGGATCACGAGGTCAGGAGATGGAGACCATCCTGGCTAACACGGTGAAACCCCGTCTCTACTAAAAAATACAAAAAAAGTAGCCGGTCGTGGTGGCGGGCCCCTGTAGTCCCAGCTACTCGGGAGGCTGAGGCAGGAAAATGGCGTGAACCCGGGAGGCGGAGCTTGCAGTGAGCCGAGATTGCGCCACTGCACTCCAGCCTGCGGGGCAGAGGGAGATTTCGTCTCAAAAAAAAAGAAAAGTGACAGCACATACAGTGACCAAGAGATAAAGAGATAAAACTTATGATACTTAAGGTATTCCAAGTTATCTATCCTGTGATAGAAGAACTTATTTTGGAGCTTCAGTGGCACAGTTGGTTAGCATGTGGCCCTTATGTGGAAATAACTCATTTTACTATGCAATTTATTCAATAGTTTCATAAGTTTTTCCACCTATTTTATCATTTTCAATCATCTTCTCTGCAAATAATTGGAAAAGTTGCAGATAACCTCGTGAGTCTGAGGCTCTAATAAATAGAATTTGGATAGTGGCAAATTTTACTACTTCTCTACGTGGACATAAATCTGCCTGTATGATCAATCATGCTTTCTTCCTTTTCCATTGGAAAGAACATGTGTTCTGTTCTAGTTCAATGATGCATTCTATAAATAACAATTAGGTCAAATTTTTGAAAGTGTAGTTCAAGTCTTCTACATTCTTACCGGTTTTCTTTTCTCTTTTACTAATGATTATTGAAAAAGGTGTTGATGTCTCCATCAATAATTGTTGATTTGTCTTTTTGTCACTTAAGTTCTGTTTTTGCTTCATGTGCTTTGAAGAAGCGTTATTGGGTACATAAATATTTAGGTTTGTGTGTCCTTCTCATTAATAAATTCCTTCACTATTAGAAAATGATCATTTTTATACTTTGTAATAATCTGTGCTCAAAAATCTCCTTTGATATAAATATGGACTATTCAATGTTTTTATTACTATTAACATAATAAAATATTTCCATCATTTAAAATTTTAAGTATTTGCATCTTTTATTTAAAGGACATCACTTGCAAGAAGCATATACTTGGTATTCCTTTCTATATCCAGATCTGACAATCCCTGCCTTTAAATTCAGTTATTTAATTATATTTTAGTTTTGTTTAATTATATTTTGTGACTATGGATATGGTTGTCTTTAAATCCACCATGAAGCTATTTGTTTGTTATTCATGCTGACTCTATATGTTCTCCCTTTCCCTTATTTTTCTGCCTAGTTGCGGATTAATTTTGTATTTTTATAATTCTATTTTATCTCCTTTGTTGACATTAGGTATTATGACTTTTTATTGTGATATAGCATTAATTGATTTAGGCCTGTAATTCTCTCACTTGTTCAACTTCTCCCCAGACCCCATGGGTCTTTTAGCAATGCCTGAGATCCACTGAGGCGTGTGACTGTGGGTGAACTCAATGAATCCTGCTACAGATCCTACCATGCCAAGGACAATCCCTCCTCAACATAGAAATTTCCATCCCAAAATGTCAATAGCGTCAAGGTTGAGAAACCCACCTTGGTTTTTATAATATACATCCTTAATCTCATCACAGTCTACCTTCAAGTGGTTTTATATGACTTCACACATAGCATAAAAACGTTAACACAGTACAGAGTTCTCATTATATTGTGCATATGGCAGTATAATCCTTTATTCCAGATAAGGGTTTACTTAAGTTTTGTCATGTATTTTATGACAAAGTCTTTATAACCACATAAGACATTGTTATTACTTTTGCTTTTAAAAATTAATCATCTTCTGAAGATATTTACATTATAAAATTATATTTATCTATGTAGTTACTACCTCCAGAGCTCTTCATTCACTTGTGAAGCTCCACATTTCCAATTAACATCATTTTCCTCCTACCTAAGGAATTATTTTTGCATAATTACCAGTGGAAAATATTTCACTTTTTGTAGCTATGTATTCATTTGGCCTTTGGTTTTGAAACCTATTTTTGCTGGTTATAAAATTCTATGTTGAGATGATTTTTGTGTGCATGTGTACGTGTCAGTTAGTCAGTGATCTTGGTCCACTGTCTTCTTGCTTGCATCGTTCCCAAGGAGAATCTTGGCTGATATTTTCTCTTTATTACTGTACACTTAATGTGTCTTTTTTTCTCTTCCTACATTTTAGATTTTCTGTTTACCTTTCATTTTAAACAGTGCAATGATTCTTCACCTTCATATTTTGTGTGCATTAGGTTCATAGAACTTCTTACTGTCTCTTTGTTTTTATGAATTTTATCAAATTTGAAATAGTTTTACCATTATTGCTTTGTGAAAGGAAAATAAATCTTGGGGCCCCAAAAATCACTCAAGTTGGGAACTGGTTATGGCAAACCTGCCTGCCATTCTATTTAGTCACCCCTCTGCTCACTGAAATAAATGGATATCTGATTGCCTCCTTTGGAGAGGATAAGCAGAAGCTCAAGAGAACGCAACCATTTTTCTCTTATCTACCTATGACCTGGAAGCCCCCTCCCTGCTTCGAGTTGTCCCACCTTTGCCTCGAGTTGACCCACGTTTCCGGATTGAACCAATGTACATCTTACACATATTGATTGATGTCTCATGTCTCCCTAAAATATATAAAACCGAGCTGTGCCCCTACCACCTTGGGCACATGTCGTCAGGACCTCCTGAGGCTGTGTCACAGGCACTTATCTTCAATCTTGGCAACATAAACTTTCTAAATTAACTAAGGCCTGTCTCAGGTTTTGGGGGCTCACACCTTCAAGTTGTTTTCTGCACCAAATCAACCTCCATCTTTCCATTGCTACTGCTTTCTATTGCTGTATCTTCAGACAAACTAATAATTTCTTCTGCAATGTCTCATCTGTTATTAATCCCAGCCACTGTATTTTCTTATAACAGAAATTTTAGTTTTCACATTAGAAGTTGAATCTGAATCCTCTAAAAATATTTTGTCTATATTTAATATGCCCAATCTTTTCTCTAGCTTCTACAGCATATGGAACATAGTTATAAAACCATTTTTATGTATTTTCTACTTATATTATCTAGGCTATATTTGGGATAGTTGAGTTTATTATTTTTTTCTTCTTCTTATAAGTCATGTTTTCCTTCTTATTTGCATACCTGGTTATTTCTCAGATGCCAGATATTGCAAATTTTACTATGTTGGATGCTGTATATTTTCATATTCCTTCAAATATACATATATATTTTTTGATAAGGAGTGTCGGTCTGTTTCCCAGGCTTAATGTCGTTAAGTTCATTAAGATTCCCCACAGTTACTTACAAACACACACTCACATTTGCACAAACACACACATGCATATTCAATTTTAGTTTTTAAAGCAGGTATTTTGTATATTTTAAAATCTGGTTTTGGACTTCTCATTTTATTTGAAGAATGACTTACATATTGTAAAAATAATTTTTCATCTTCATGGGGCAGTGGAAAATTGTTTTGTGTAATACATTTATAAAGTACTGTGAAGAACTGACATTTAATTTTCCTAATGGAACCACAGGCATCACCCAGACTTGTCTCTGTGTGGGAGTAAAATGTAAACCCCAAATCCAGTGCTGGGGACAGTGGTCACTTTAAAATTGTCTCACATAAAATAATACATTGCCACCATTTTAGATTTTGGACAAGGTAAATTGTAAGGGAGTAATCTCAGGCATACAGATAGTCCAAATCTCCTTGTAGGTGTTAAGTTGATTAAAGAAAACATAATAAAACAATGATATTTACATTCTGCATTCTTATAATTCCTATCATTGGATAAGAAGTATTTTATTATTATTATTATTTTATTATTTCTGTTTTGAAGCTGAAATGAGGTGTACTATTTTTATTCTTTTTTAAGTAATATGAATAAACATAAGAAGAAATGAAGATTGTACTTCTAGTATGCCACAGAAATAAACTTTTATCTAGGTCATATTATCAGCTTAATAGTAATTGTAACTAGAAAAGTCCCATGTAAGAAAAAGTCAATTATCAAGTAATTTCAAGTATGATTGCTCTATTATCTCATCCTTAAAACTCCAATTCACACTTTTGGGTTTATTTTTTTCTCTCTTCTTGTCTTATTTTTTTAAATCTAAATTTAGCTCTGGCAAGAATTTTATACATGATTGTACAGGGTATTCCTGACAGGTTTATAGGTGTATGCTACAACATAGAACAAAATTCCCTTTCTGTCTTGAGGTTGGGATTGCGACCTCTGCTCTGCTGCAGTGTTACCTGCCTGAGTGTCCACCCCTGAAGAAATCAACATGAGCCAACATGAGCTACAGAAAGTCTCAAACCTGTCTCAAATGATTTTGTCACTGAAATCCTAAAACTAGGTCTCATAATGAGTCAGTCTGCCTGATTAAACCTGAGCAAACCATCATCCAGGTTTCAAATGACTTAATTATGCATATCAAGAAACTCAGAAATTACCATCAATTTCAAACCCTTTTATAGAACAAACAAAGATTATCTCATATTCCAAAACGACACTCTGGACAAATAACTGTGTCTCACAATAAATAGAAATAGAATGTATCTTTTTGAGACTGTGGCAGGAGTATGTGGAAGTTCTTTCCCTCAAAGGCAGAGATGAAGGACATTCATTAAATGTCATGGTCACATCGGAGCCGATGTAGTAGTAAAGACAATGCATGCTGATTTGTGGATGAATTTATATTATTTTCTTTTAACATGGTTGGAGAATTACACCCCTAGCTAATAGGATTCCATATAGCTGTCACTGAGCTATGGTTTCATAATTAAACAAGCTATTGAACATGTTACAAGAATTTAGATCTACACATTATTTTTGTGTGTATGTGGCTCAATTATTTGTGCAACTCTTTTCAGATATGAGTCAAAAGTAATTCTGACTATTTGACAGAGACGCACTTCCTAAACGTTAGGAAATGGAGGTCCAAACTCATTCTATAAATGTATTGCATAACTGGTCTTATTTATAATTAGTTGCAATACAAAACAGTTTCAAAAAAAAATCGAACATCTGGATTTAACTTATAACTATTTACAATGTATTGAGGAATTATTAATGTTACTAATACTTTAAGTGCTACTAATTTGACTGAGTATTGGAATATGTCTTTAAAAATCAGTTTAGATTACCTAAATAATCTAAAGAAATAATAGAATTATTTCAAAGAAAATCACAATTAAAGTAGATTTGACTTCAGTGAGTGTGTGCCCAAAGAACAATAGAATCTGTACTTGTTATTTTAAGAACATTTTAGTTGCTTTTTAGTTTGCTCTCTTGATCGTTTAAGTTGAGGGAATAATGGCCAAATGGAAGATTAATATGCTAATCTCACACATCAAAAATGACCTATTTAACTGATCAAATCAATTTTGTACAGAAAATGCTAAGGTTCCTTGAATGTAGACCCCACAAATTTGTACTCCAGGATGCCAGCTGATTACCAATCATATTTAAATGTCTTAGAATTATACATCCACCTTTTTATTTCAAATATACCCATATTTTTATAAGAAGATTAATAAAAATTACAAAACATTCTATTTTCCCCAGTTTGTGTGAAAAAGTGCTTGTTATAATCCGTTATGAAAAGAAAAAAAATAAGCTAGTAAGATCAACACACAGGACTGGATTATCTGATAAGACTTTTACAAAATAGAGATCTTGCTTCACTAATAATTTCAAGGATACAGGCAATGGAGAGACAAAAAAAAAAAAAAAAAAAAAAGAAACGCTGGTTGGAACCTCAAGGACAGCTTTCTACATCTTTTCTTCTCAGACATTTATGCAGGCATTTGCTGCCCCATGTGGTATAGAAGTATTTCATCTATAAAACATTTTATTTGTGGTTATTTTATTTCATTTTTTGACATGGAGTTTCACTCTTGTTGCCCAGGCTGGAGTGCTATGGTGCAATCTTGGCTCACTGCAACCTCCATCTCCCAGGTTCAAGCAATTTTCCTGCCTCAACCTCCCAAGTAGCTGCGATTACAGGTGTGCGCCACCATGCCCAGCTTATTTTTGTATTTTTGTATTTTTTTCAGTTGAGCCAGGGTTTCACCATGTTGGCCAGGCTGATCTGAAACTCCTGTCCTCAGGTGATCCACTCACCTCGGCCTCCCAAAGTGCTGGGTTTATAGATGTAAGCCACCACGCCTAGCCTATTTGTTGTTATTAACCATAGTTTATGTGACACTTTCCAGGAAACCTTACCATATAACTACAGATTCTGAATTCTTTTATTAAAGCAATCTTAAGTATTCCTAAGTAGAAACATCCTATTAAGAATATTTTATAAATATAAACTTTTCTGATCAAAAATATATTTAGTCTACACAGAGTTTCAGTAACTATGTTGACAAGGAAATTAGATGAATGAGGGAATGAGTCACCTGTCTTCACTTCTTCTTCTTTTTTTTTTTTTCAGAGTCTAACTCTGTCAACCAGACTGCTGGAGTGCAATGGTGCAATCATGGCTCACTACAGCCTCCACTTCCTAGGCTCCAATGATCCTCCCACTTCAGCCTTCCAAATAGCTGGCACCACAGCACATATCATTTTGCTGGCTAATTTTGTTTTTTCGGTTTTTATTTTTCTTTGGTAGAGACAATGTTTCACCATGTTGCCTAGGCTGGTTGGTAACTCCTGAGCTCTGGCAATCTGCCTTTCTTGGCCTCCCAAAGTGCTAGGATTACAGGCGTGAGCCACCATGCCCAGTAGGTACTACCCATTTTTAAACTAAATATGGGTGTTCCTGGAACTGTCATGGCATTGTTATATATGTGGCTTAATATTTTACTGAGTTTATAATGAGGTACTAGGTGAAACCTAGGTCAAATGCAGTGCCATGTTGGGTCCATTGGTGTTAGCCAGCGTGGCTCACATCGTGTTTTTCAGGGTCTTACTGGCCCCTAGCTTATGCAGCTATTTCAACAGTTTCCTTTTTGCTAGTCATGTGACACTACTGCCTGGAATTGTTTATCCTCCTGCAACTACCTTTTGTTATCCCTATTTCAAACCTACAGAGTCTTCTAGGGTATCGTCCCACCTACCTCTGAATTATTTCTACCTCTCTACATTTATTTAAGCATCTTTATTTTTAACACTGTGATCTCCTTTAAGTTAATCATACTCACTCAACTTTTGTTCATCTCAGGCCTTTGCACATTGTCTTCTTTTTAACACGACTCTCTTGTCCATGTTCCCCTCACTGACTCCTGATCCTTCATTCATCAAGACAAATATGTCTTCTATTTGAGATTCTCTCTCCACTTGGGCAGACATTCTCTGCCCTTGCATCCTCCTCTTTTTCTTTATATACCCAACACATTTTAATGATTACATACATTTGTTTTATAAATATGCATATTAATATTTAACTTATTATGATGTGTATAATCTACTAGAAAATAAATTCATTTAATCAAGGACCTTGTGGGTTTTTTTCTCACCTATGTAGAATAGTACCTAGCACATTTTATTTTGGAATAGATAAATGGTTTAGATTAAGAATAGACACCTTTTATGGTTGGGTATAAAATAATATGATTTTAAATATATATTTTAAATAAGTACATCAATTTCAAATTAATTAGGATTTAATTCCATCTAATCACAAATAGATGTTTTATTTAAACAGTCTGTAAATATGTTCCACAAGTTAAGCTAAATTAGATAAAATGTATAACGAAATTAATTTTCTAATATTATAATTTCAGGCATCTGAACAGTTCTGAAGAAGACACATTTATTCAAAATATATATCAAATCACATCTAATGTGAACCCTATAAAGCTGAAGACCAGTAGCATTGCTTTTTTCATAGCTTTCTATGGTACAAAGAGAACAAAGTATTTCTAACCTATTTTCTGCTCTGATTGGCATTATATTGTATCCTTACTACTCTGTGGAAGCCAGCTAATGTTCATGAGACATGACTGTCATCACAAGTAAATGGAATTTCTTCCTTGTTAGAAAAGAAGAATTAGATACATTACTCAATTTAAATTTTCTAGTGCTTGCTATTAACCATTGTATAGACTGAAGCATCTGGCTAGGTTATGCAGCTACCACAGACTTTAAAAGTTAGCATTTAAAAACAGATGACCAGATTTGTATCACATTATACCCTCTGTCCCCCTTAGTTTCTTCTTCATTGGAAATTTAAAATTTATTTCACCATTTCTGCAAAATAGTGTCGCCTGTAGCATATAAATTAAGAAACAGAGTCAGAAAGAAGTTAATTGCCTTCCTCAGGGACACAGGGTAAATCAATGGTAGAATCAGTAATAAATGGATTCCTTAGTCACAAATAACCCACTGTTCTACAAGAACATAAAGCTAATGTAAATTAAACTTTACTCAGCCTAAATAACAAACAAGTTCTAAAATCCAATGTATTTTGAAACAGCTAAACCAAGTAGAAGAGGCTATTGCAACAAAACCATATTTCCTCTTTATATTTTATTTCAGAAATGTCTATGCACTATTTCTGATAAATGTATTACATTTTCATTCTAAAAAACGCAAAAGATGCATTCATTTTACACGCTTATCAGGTTTAAAAATAAAGCTACTTTCAGTAACCCTTATATAATTTAAAATATATATTTAATTTTAAAAAATATTTGCCTTTTTTCCAATTCATTTTAATTTTATTTTACAATTTGATCTATATAATAAATATATTATCATTTTATATAATTATTCACCCCCAAGTCAAATTTTTATTTGTTGTGTTTTTGATAGAAATAGATGAAGAGACTAGTAAGCCTCAAAATTTGTCAACTTACTACTTATTAATGCTACATTTTTCAACATCTATATGAAGAAAGTATGTAAAAATTATTTTTTCATTCCAATATTTAGTTTAAACATCTATGTAAACAGCCTTTGGGGGTGACATGGTTTAGGCCTTTACAGAATTACATTTACTCTATTTATTTTACTGAAGTAGGAACTTGATGGGGGATTTGTCTATCATTTATATTATAAAGAATATACTAAGAGTGTTTCTTCTCCTTGAGCACAGTGGAGAAGCTCTAAAGCTCTACTAATTTGTAGATGAATTGTTATCTACAAGGCTTTGCACTGTACAAGAGGACATAGTCATTTTCAAGAAGAGAAGATCATATGAAATGCTTCACAGAAAATATTTCTCCCTTAGTTACTGCCTCTTTTTCTGAAAGAAAATGTTTATGATCATCTGCACGGTGCTACAAGGTAGATCACAGAAGCACAGATTCCCTACCAGCTTCTGAAGCAACTGTAAATGGGCAGGTGTCATCTCAATAGCGTTCCTATAAATGCTGAGTAACTGGAAGAGAAGACAAGACTAGGCTTTTCCACAGAAACTGGAAATTTCCATGATTCATAAAGGACTAGGATAATGCAACTATTCATTTATCTCATCTTTTAATTAGCTTTGTTTTGGAATAATATAATTTCTTCTTTCTTTTCTCTTAATATAGCTGCCATATATTAACAAATATAACCATTTAAAGACAACTGAAATTTCAGCTTTTGACATTGGCACGAGGTTTCTAATCCGTCATGGTGATGTCTCTGAATACAAGAGAAGTATACCTATTTCTTTAATAAATATGAGACATAGTACTCTGGATAAGTATTTGCATCTCTGCATTCTGCTACCTTTTACCATATTTATATTATGTTTCCCACAAAACATTTACGTATCTTATCTATTAACCTCATTTATTTATATTAATAATCATGGTTATATTATATTACATTACATTATATTATATTATAGTGGGTATCCTAAGAGTATTTAAATTTTTAGCCTGATGTTTTAGTTACCTGAAGCATAATTGTCATATCTTTACCAGTTTCTCCCTCTCAAATGTACTATAAATATCAAGAATAATTTTCCTGAAGTGGTAGTTTGATTCTGTCAAGGCATCTGCTTCTCTCAACTCTCCTATGGTCCTTAATTGCCTCTTTCATAAGATTACAACTTTAATCAAAGCTAAAAATGGTTCTGTTCACTTCTTTAAAGTAGTCACATTCCTATTTGTCAAAGGCCATATCGCTAATTCTATCTCAAGTAATATGTCATTACTTAAGCACATTTTATCTTTCCTATCATATACTTGTGGTGTTTGACTCTCAACCACATATTTTCAAAATATTATTTAAATTTTTCTTTTTCAAGAAACTTAAATTCTAAGACAAACTTGCGTAAAGTATGCATGCCTCTGTATTAGTAATATCCTGTTTGTCTTTTTTCAGTATAACCAATTTATTTGGAATTGTATTTATTCTCAATTTAGTCACATAACATTTAGTTCATATTTTATTAGCCTATATGCAATCTTTCATTTTACTCCTAAGTTCTAAAGGTGTTTAAAGAAACAACATACTCAGGAAACTCAAAGGTTGCTTATCAGTGATATTCTAGAATGAGTAAACACAATGTCATCTCTTTTAGATGTTTATTCCTGGGAAGCCTATTTGTCTAATATTTTTAGCTCTTCATTTCCGTGCTATTTTTTCATTATAACTGTACTGAAATTGAAAACGTGCCACTTTCTCTATGTATTGCTGGTCACATCTCATTGCCAAAGTGGCAATTCAATTAGATTTGTGTCATTTACTTTTTTCTTATTTTTAATTTCATCCATCTTTTAGTACTTTAAAATAGTCTGTGCCTAACCTTTGATTTAATAATGAGAGTTTATTAAATGGTGCAAAGTACAACTTTTCATTAACTTTGAATATTTGAGATGACTATCGTTAGTGGCTTGCTTGGAGTTGATGATTAAAGTGAAATAGAAAACTATAGAGTTCTTTTACTACCAAAATCCTCAAGACGCCATGGAGAATAAATAATGTGGAGAGGGGCAATATTAAGTCAGAACTGCAGCATCTCCATGAAACGCCTAATGATGTATTCACAGATATTGATCTATTATGTAATTATAAATGAATCATTATGGTTTGTAAAGACTTGACGGTTTATGTGGCAGTTTTGTTCCTCCCAATTAACTGAACTTACTGATACATAGTGTTTCCATTTAGAATTTTTTTCTTTTTTTTTTTTTTTGAGACGGAGTCTCGCTCTGTCGCCCAGGCTGGAGTGCAGTGGCGCGATCTCGGCTCACTGCAAGCTCCACCTCCTGGGCTCACGCCATTCTCCTGCCTCAGCCTCCTGAGTAGCTGGGACTACAGGTGCCCGCCACCACCCCGCTAATTTTTTTGCATTTTTTTAGTAGAGACGGGGTTTCACCGTGTTAACCAGGATGGTCTCGATCTCCTGACCTCATGATCTGCCCGCCTCATCCTCCCAAAGTGCTGGGATTACAGGCATGAGCCACCGTGCCCGGCCTAGAATATATTATTAAATAAAAATTTCATATCTTATTTGCCTACATATGCAACATATATTTCAATTGCATACTTTAAGTATTTCTGACAATAAGGACATCATCAAGGAAATACAAGATTATTTTAACATACATCACAAATTGGTATAAATGTATTTTTCTGTTTGACGAAGTTGTTGTGGTCTTCTATTAACATTTTACTAAGAGGTGCTATATAATAGGCTTCCAGCTCTCCAGCTACAGAAGTACTATTTTTTATGTAGATAATCAAGAAAAGTAACAACTTAACTACCCATTTCTTTAGTCTCATGAGAAGCCTGAAACACCCAGGTAGCAGAAAAAAAAAATGATGGAAAAGTATTATGCTGTCTATGAGAAAGCCTTCTACTTATAAATACTAAGAGCTCCAAACAGAGACAAATCATAAAAGCAGATTTTTGCAAATGTGGCATTAGGTGTCACAGTAAGAGGTTTTACTAGCCTTTCCACATCTTGCTTCAACAGACAAGATTACTGTCTATTCCAAGAATATTATGTATTGATTAGTAATACAGAGTATATTACACATTGTTTAGGACAGGATCCCAATCTCACATATTGTTGGTCCCCAACAGGTATACAAGTGAGTTACAAAGAAAACATCACTCCACATCCCTTGTAAGTTGGATTCCTAGGTATTTTATTATCTTTGAAGCAATTGTGAATGGGAGTTCACTCATGATTTGGCTCTCTGTTTGTCTGTTATTGACTATAAATCATGCTGCTATAAAGACACATGCACACGTATGTTTATTGCAGCATTATTCACAATAGCAAAGACTTGGAACCAACCCAAATGTCCAACAATGATAGACTGGATTAAGAAAATGTGGCACATATACACCATGGAATACTATGCAGCCATAAAAAATGATGAGTTCATGTCCTTTGTAGGGACATGGATGAAATTGGAAATCATCATTCTCAGTAAACTATCACAAGAACAAAAAACCAAACACCGCATATTCTCACTCATAGGTGGGAATTGAACAATGAGAACACATGGACACAGGAAGGGGAACATCACACTTCGGGGACTGTTGTGGGGTGGGGGGAGGGGGGAGGGATAGCATTGGGAGATATACCTAATGCTAGATGACGAGTTGGTGGGTGCAGCGCACCAGCATGGCACATGTATACATATATAACTTACCTGCACGTTGAGCACATGTACCATAGAGCCTAAAGTATAATAATATTAATAATAATAATAATAATAATAAAAAGAAAAAAAAAAAAAAAGAAAACATCACTCCAAACTCAAAGACCAGCTGCATCTCAGTGAGGAGGGATATAAGTTTAGTTTATGATTCCCATGAATATCAGTTCACTGCCCTTATTTTTCTGGAAATCCATTCTTTGAATGGAAGTCAGTTTCTGTGGCATACTAAGAGACTAAATGTTATAATCAATCGGGACTTATGAACCCACTTTCATTATCAACAGTCACACACTCAAATACTTTCATGAATAAGTTATTACATAAATACAGGAAGCTCCTAGCCAGGGATCTATTTCATGGAGCATTTTAGAAACTGCAGAACATATATTTATATTTAACATATTATTTCTTAATATTGTGCCCCCAAATTAAGTTAATCTGTGTGTGGTAATTAGTAATTATTTTAGGCATTGAGTCTTATAGTACATGTTTACAAATATATCAGATAAGAAGAAAAATATTTTCATAAAGTTCCAACATTTCAAAGATTACCCTGCACATAAATTATTTAACATTTCATCTTAATGTGAAACTGATGTTGATTTGATTAATTCTCCTTCACCTTTTAAAATTGTGGCTTACTGAGCCTACCAAAAGTGAGATTGAAGACAAGTTAGTAAACATTTTTTTTGGCACACAACTACCTGGGAGGTGTTTTCAAAAGAACACACTCAAGTAATAAGTGAGATTCTATCATGCAATCATTCCCTTTAGTCAAGCCAAGGTTTCCTTCTCCCCTTACATGATAATAGTAACTACTTAAATCAAAATGAATTTCTACAATAAATACATATGTTGCAATATTTGCAACGTTGATGAAATGCATTGTGTTTGATCATATAGACATATGATGCAGAAACTTTATTTATACCTACAATTCCTAGATAAAACTTTTGCCCTCGTGAAAGAAAGGCCTATATAGGGATATTCTGTAGAAGGCTGCTAATAAAGACAAGAATTTCAGAAAAAAAAATTCCTCAAAATTGAAATAGACTAACCTGTGAAATATTGTTGAACTAGAAAATAATACATTTTTAAATACTAAAGGAACTAGACCTATGAATAATGGCACTAGTAAGTTTTAGAATCATTATATAGATAATGTTTAACAAATTGCAAAAGGACAGGGATTGGAACACACCAAGAAATATTCATATTGTTACGTGCATATATAGTAAACACATGCAGCCTGGATGGGAGATATGCACATCAGCTTCAGAAAAAGGATTATACCTAGAGTAGGTATTTTCAAAATTGTATAGAATGGAAATAAGCTGACAGTTTTAATATTTTTAATATTATTTCAAACAAGGTTTACTTCAAAGATTTGATATCTCCTACATGATGATATTTATAGAGTATAAAATCATTTTTCTCTATGCTTTTCTCAGGGTTGAGATGTTTAAATTATATATTTATTGTGATAGACAAAATAGTTGTCCCCAGAAGATATCTGTATTTTTTTAGAACTCTCCAGTAAAAGAGAGACTTATTGTAAGAGATTGTCTCTTGTGATTATGGAGACTGAAAAGTTCTATGTTTGCTCTTTGCAAGTTGGAAAGCCAGAAAAGCTGGTGACATATAGTTCAAAGCCTGAGACCTGGAAAGACAATAGTAGAGATTCCAGTCTGCGTCGAAGGCCTGAGAAATAGGAGTGGCAGGAGAAGATTGATAACCCTGCCCCATCAGTCAGGCAGAATTAATCCAGCCTTTTTCTACCTTTTTGTTCTATTTAGGCTCTCAATGGATTGAATGGTCTCCACCCACACTGGGGAGGACAATCTGCTTTATTTGGTCCACCAATTTGACCACTAATCTCTTCTGAAAACACCATCACAGACACACTCAGAAATAATGTTTAACCAGCTGTCCAGGCATCCCATGGCTCCGTTGAGCTGACACACAAAATTAACCTCATAATGACCAAGCTTTAATCCCTGAAACTTGTGAATGTATTCGTTTACATGGCAAAAGATACTTTTCAGATGTGACTAATCTAAGAATTTTTAAATTGGCATATTATCTTATATTATCTGGGTGAGCCCAATATAATAAACAAAGGCCTTAAAAGTCAGAATACATCAAAGAGAAAGATCTGAATATGCTATGCTGCTGCTGAAGATGAAGAAAGGTGCCACTAGTCATTGAATGCCAAGTAGCCTGTAGAAGCTCGAAAATGCAAGGAAAGAGATTCTTTTCTAGAGTCTCCAGGAGGAAAGCAACTCTGCTGACACCTTACTTTAAGCCCAATGAAAGTCTGGACCTGCAGCTCTGTAAAACAATACATTTATGTTGCTTTAAGCAGAGTAAGTTTGTAGTAATTTGTTTCGACAGCAATCGGAAACTAATATATACATACATAATATACATAATTATACATACACATATGATACTTTAAATTCAGTGGTTTGTTTTAAGCTTAGATTTTAATAGAAGATTTAAAAAGAAAAAGAATTTGTCAAAAACGCACAGATAAACTCAAACTGTTCATAATGCTAACAGCAAATAGCCAAAGACCTTATAGGTAATAACCACAAATGATATTTAAATTTCAGAAAGCTAGCTAGCAGTTCTTGTTAGTAGAAACAAAAGACAGAAAGTAAAAACAAACATTGAAATTTATCTTATTCCTAATTGAGTGTTAACATTTACAAACATAATAGAAATAAAACAGATTTGGAAAGCAGAAAATATGGAAACACAAGTAAACAATTTAAACCTATTATTTGACTTGGTTTGAAAAAAGTCACTGAAAATAATTTATCCTACTCTTTAAAACTAAAACCAACCACCAAACACACATAGCTCATGAGATTTTTAAAAAATGAAAATAATAAAACCTTTTACTTCAAGGAAATCTGCATAAAGATCCAAGTACTCTCCTATGATGAAACTAAAAAGCTGTAATAATTAAATGTAATTGAAATCAAACTGAATGTTATAAAATTAATTTTAAAAGTCATGATATATATTTCTGTATGATAAAAACTGTTTCTTTTTTTATTGACCAATTTACTATGACATTTGCAAAACATTTTTAATAAAATTATGTGGAAAGATTTAATAGAACCGTGCTCTAAAATAAGCATGGAGCAAGTTCTGTATTATTATTGATGTTTTCCAACATGCAAATTCTTACACATGGAATAACTGGTAAATTTGGTGATCTCTCATACATTGTCATGGTTAGCTGATGAGGCTCTGCTTATTAAAACATGCTTCTCATATCAATTATTTTTTCTGCCTTTACAAAATAGCCAAGTACCTTGATTTGTATGTAAATAGTAACCACTCATATCCTATCCATTTATGTGATTTTATGTGATTTTAATTGAATATCCCAGATACTATTCAATTTACAGTATATATATACACCTGTATTATATACATATATAATATGTATATAATATATGTATATATGTATATATTTGTATACATATATATGTATATAATATGTGTATATATGTGTTTATATAAGTGTTTATATAATATATGTGTATATATAATATGTATATACGTACATATGTGTGTGCATATATATATATATATATATATATGCACACACATTTGTGTTTAAGATAAGCAATGGAAAACACCTGAGATTTCAATTCTCAAACCTACAAAGAGTGCAACAAGTAGATCCAAAAACTACTTTTCCAAATCCAGTGAATAGGATTCTTCACAATGTTTGATCATGAAGCAAAGTTTCTCAAATATGCTATTAAGAAAAATGATGAAAGCTGGTTAGAAGGCAGCTTAAACTGTTTTCCATAATTAGTTCAGAGACATTTTAATTCAATTTAATTTTAATTTTTATATTTTTGAAGGAAATATTTTTAAAGAAAATACATAAAGGAAAAACACACAAATAACAAGTACAGATTATACCTAAATTTTCTGGAATTGAACACACTCATGAAATCAGGAACTGGGGGGAAAAACAGGCACAGTATTACCTACTCCATAAGAGTCCACTCATGTCCCTTCAAGTTGCAGCATGCCCTCAACACAAGGGTAATACACAAGACCTTGACTGTAGCTGATAGATTAATGTCACTGCTTTTAGGCTTACCATAAGTGGAATTACAAACTATGTTATCGACTGTGCCCAGTTTCTTTTGCTCAGTATTTTACTTACTTATAAAAATTGTCTCCATTGTTTTTCATATACTTAATTACTTTACTTGGTTGTCATATAGCAGTGTTCTTAACTGAAGGGGATTTTGATTCCTGTAAAATGTTTGACAATGTTTGGACATATTTCAGGTTGTAACAACTGGGAAGGTAATGCTACTGTCATCTAGTAGGTAGAAAAATATTATAATACACTGGACAGCCTCCTGCAACAAAAATTATTCAGCCAAAAATATCAACTGTTGAGAAATGCTTCTTTACGGAAATACATTCATGATTATATCACAGTTGATTGATCCATTTTATTGTTAAATATTTAGATTGATTATACTTTGGGACTATTCTAAATAATGCAACTATAAACATTTTTGTAGCTGTGTTTTGGGTATTTTACAATAGAATTTACCTAGAAGTCAATTAAAAATAGCTCACTACAAAACACTGTAATACACTTCCAAATAGCCAATAGGTAAAATAATAAATTAAAAGAGAAAAGGGACAATTATATTTAAAATGTATTAGTGAATTCAATATTTTTGTTTTGCTAAGTGTGCAAATAAATATTCAATAAACTTAAATTTGTTTTGAGGAAACAATACCTTTAAAAAACAGGTATTTCAACACTAAAAGTTAGTAATTTAGATGCTCCAATAATATCAAAAATTCTAGATTAAATACTGTCTTTAAAGTTATCTGTGGATAATAATATATTTGAATTTCATTACAAAGCATACAGAAGATAGATTTTATATTATTTTCATCATATTATTTCAGACTATTTTTAATGAATTTATTTCTAATTTATCTTAATTTTAAGAATCAAAGATATTTAATTTAAAGAGTTTCCATTTTAAGTATTGTACGTGTTTATGGTATACTCCCCCACTATCCCATACATTACTAAAATTAATAACTAAAATATAATGGAGAATAAAAGTCAATACTTTTCTAATCTTGGTCATATTACCCCAGAATTTTTCTTCAATGTATAAATCAAATGGGTTCTTTCCGATACTTTTTAAAAATTATCCCAAGCAATATATTTATTTTTTGAATTGTTATATCATATTTTGAAATCTACAATGATTTATTTGACTTTTAGTTATACTGACTTCGTAAGTATTTCTATACCAAGTATACAATTTGTGACCTACTGTCATCTTAGATAATCTCAGCCTTTAGAAAATGTTTGGCAAATACTGAATGAATGAACTATTTTAAAGAATTATCTTTTCATGTCATTTTAAAGTAAATATTGGTGTACTGTTAAAAATTTGGGTTCAAGAGTTTAAATGAATGTCTATTTGGAATATTTTCAAAATGTGGAGTCAATATGTAATTTCTATTTCTTTTTGGGAGTTCTAGTTTTAGTTGCTTTCTTTGTTTTTCTTGTATCTAACATCAAAAATAGGAATATGCTAAACACATGAGAAATGCTGTATGCCATGGTAACTAAGATTTTAACCTTCCTATGACAAGTTTCAAGTGCTGTCACACTAAAGCTCAGTTAGTTTTACAAAACTAATGGTGCCAAAAGCTAGAAAAATAGCCATTCTATAAAAAATAAATTTCAGCATCTGTGATATAAAATATAAACCAATAGATTAGTCATTTTTAGCAAATTTGGCAGATGTAAATGAGAGAAGACACTGTAGCTAAATTTCTGACAATTACACACACAATATTTACACTTTGAGAATGTCAACATTTATAAAATTCTTCATGTTATATAACATTTATTCTATTTTGAATTGGTAATTTTTTTTTTATAACTAGTTTGCTCTACTATAGCTTTTTAAATGTGCACAATACATATTCTAAGGAATGTTAAAAATACTGATATAACAAAGTTTGAAGTGACAACTCAAGCTTAAGACAACATACTTTTAATTTCAGTTTAATTCTTTTAGAAACCTTTTTGTGCTTAGTGATTATTATTTAATTAAGGGACAAACAGATTCTGTCTTTAAACTTGAAAACAGTGAATAATTTAGGCATTTGGGAACATTCAATTTCTGTCACAAATATTCAATTCTAACACCATAATGCGGAAGCAGCAATAGGCAATATGTAAACAAATAAGTTGGCTGTATTACAAGAACATTTTCTTTATAAAAACAACTGATGTGCAAGATTCGGTTTATGGGTCATAGTTTGCAAACCGCTGATTTAGATCATGTCATGTATTTTACTGTTATACAACCAGTAGGTAAGTTTCAGAAATGATTTATGATCCTTCTTTTAGAAACATTCCATACTAAGGATGTTTCCATTTAACATTTCTACAAAAATAATTCAGGAATGCACTACAAATGGTTAAATAAATGTATTGATTAGTGTAGCTGGACATTTTTTCCAAGGGAGTAAAACTATACTAAAAATAATTTGAGAAAAATAATAAACAGAGAAGTTATTAATTTAAAAAGAAAGTATTTTTTCTGCCATAAACTTGATTAATTCACAAATGATAATTGCAGAGAATATTGAAACGGAAAGAAAACCTTCTTTTTCAACAAATAAACACAGCCAGGGCCTTTCAGTTTCTAGTCTAACACATAAGAGCATTGGAAACCATTATTCCCACTTTCACAACAAGGAAAATAAAAGCAAAGCAAAATAAAAATCGATTATCTTTAGATCCATCAGACAAAGTCGCAGGGCAAACTGCTGTCCTAAAACCTGTTTAGTCAGACAGACAGATACAGAAATTAATAGGTTATTCACAGCAGGAGCCCAGGAGCAGAAGCCCACAGCTGGAACCAGTATTGGTAAGAGCACTTGAAACTGTAATGTATTAATTGCAAAAGGCTCAGTGTAAACTACTTTGACAGTTAAAAGCTCTGAAGGGGCAAGAAGACACACCGTTGTGAGTTTTACTTCCAGAAACCTACCCAGTTCTCAGGGTAACTGTTGAAGAAAATATTTTCCTGTTTCTGGCTGGGGGAGGGAAAAGTAACCACTTGGAAGTACTCTCAGAGCTCCCTGTTGTCCTTAACAAGGCTCATTTTTAGGTAAAACTGTAAATCAAAGCGGATTGGGGGATCACCAAAGTCTAACCTAACTGAGGGAAGGGATGTTCCCAACTGTAGCCCCCTTTAACCACTGATGTTGGGCAAGAGGAATAGCCAACTAAAGATTACTACAAGACTAATACCTAATTACCAAAAGACCTAATACCTAGGTCTACAGTACACCTCCCCTTGTCACACAGTTTACGACCACATCATTGGGTTCCTGTACAGTAACAGGAGATTACAGCTAAAAGAACTGCAAGCCTCAATCCATTTAAGATATCTCTTGAAAAATCCAAACATAAGCAGGGAGACAAAACAAGATCACTAGAAAAAATTTTAGCCACTGACATCATAGCTACAGAAAGCAGTAAACACAGCCTAAGTCCTTGCCAAAACAACATAAAACGTAACACTAAAAACCTATCTACCTCAGTTCCTATTATGTAATAATTTTGTCTGGCTTTCTACCAAAAAATGTGCTAAAGGTAACACACCAACCCTGTCTGAAGAGAGGAAGCAAGCATCAGAAACAGGGTAAGACAAAGATTTTGAAGTTATCACAAAGGAAATTTAAAATAACTATGATAAATATTTTAAGTGCTATAATGAAAAAGGTAGACAACATGTACAAACATGCATAGTATAAGCAGAGATGTGGAAACAAAGAAAAATCAAAAGGAAATGCTAAAAATAAAAAAAAAACATAGTAACAAAAATGAAGGATCTCCTATATGGGCTTATCAGAGAATGCACACAACCAGAGAAAAAATCAATAAGCTTGAAAATAAACCGTAGATTTGTAACTAAGATACAAGGAGAAAACTCTCAAGACTGTAAAACAGGATTTTCAAAAACCATAAGATAATTATAAAATATGTAACATATGCATAATTGTAATAAAAGAAAAGAGAAGAAAGATCAAAAAGAACAGAAGAATAATTTGAAGTAATAATGGTTGAGATTTTTAAAAATATTAAGGAAAGACACTAAACTACAGATTATGGAAGCTCAGAGAACAGCAACCAAGATAAATACTAAAACATCTACACCTGGATATATTATATTTAAAGTATATGAAACCAGAGACAAACACAAAATCTTTAAAAAAGGCTGAAATGAAGAACACTTTACCTCCAGAGGAACAATGATAAGAATTACATTGCACTTCTCCAGAAACATTTTTAGCAAAAGTGTAGAGTGACATTTTAAAGTGTTGAAAGAAAAACAAAATGAAACGCCAGTTTATATTTCTTTATTCAGTAAAATTATTCTTCAAAATTGAAAAAAAATTAAAGACTTTCTTGACAAACAAAAATTGAATGAATTTGTCACCAGGACACCTGCCTTGAAAGAAAAGTTTAAATAACTTCTTCAGAAACACGGAGAATGAAATGAGTCAGAAACATCGACCTACATTTAAAAAAGAAAAAGTTAGATGGTAAAAGTGAGTATACAGTCAAATTTGAAAACTCTTAACACTATAATGATAATGTGTAAATCACTTGTAAATTTAGAATAAAGTTTAAAAGACAACACTATTACAATAATAATACCTACAATAATTTTACAAGGTACACACAGTATAAAAAGATGTAACTGTGACATTAATTTCAAATGTGGGCAGAGGTTGTTGTAAAAATGTACTGTATTTTATCCAAAAGACATGAATTTATTAGCTTAAAAATGTATGTCATAATTATGAGATATTTTGTTAGCCTCAGTAAGACACACAATAGAGAAAAAGTAAAGGATAAAAGTATATTACTAAAGAAAGTAATCTAATCACTAAGGCAAAAAGCAAAAGAGAAGAGAAGAACAAAGGACTTATAAAACAACAGAAAACAATTTAAAAATAGCAGAAGTAAGTAAACAATAACTTTAAATCTAAATGACTTATATCCTTTAATCAAAAGACATAGAGTGGCTGAATGGATAAAGAAACCAGACGCAACTACATACTTCTTGCAAGAGACTCACTTCACTTCTATGGATACATATAGAGTGAAAGTGAAAGAATAGAAAAAGATTTCCCAGGTACCAAGGGAAACAAAAAATGAGCAGTACTTTCATCAGAAAAAAAAAAAGACTTTAATTCAAAAAACTATAAAATAGGACAAAGAAGGTCATTATATAATGATAAATCAATTAACCAGGAAGAAATGGTAAATACACATGCATCCAATATTGAAACACTGAAATATGTAAAATACTAGTAGATTGGAAGGGAGAGATAGACTATAATACAATAATATTAAGGGACTTCAATAACCCACTTTTAGCAATGAACAGAGTATTGAGACAGAAAATCAATACAAAAACATTGGATAGAAACCACACTTGTTACAAAATAGACCTAACAGACATACAGGACATTCCATCCAACAGTAGCAGAATATACATTCTTCTCAAGCACAGAGAGAGCATTCTCCACAAGAGATCATATATTAGTCCACAAAACAAGTCTTAACATATTTAAGAATATGGAAATCAAATCAAGTATCTTTTTTGGACCATAATGGTATGAATCTAGAAATCAGTATCAGGAAGAATTTTGGAAAATCTAAAAATACATGTAAATTAAACACCATGCTTCTAAACAAACAATGGGGCAAAGAGGAAATTTAAAAATAAATTTTAAAAACATTATAATATAATAAACATGAACATACAATATACCAAAATTTTAAAAACAACAAAAGCAGATCCAGAAGAGAAATTTATAACATATGCCTATATGAATAAGGAAGGCATATATTTATAATATATGCCTATATGAATAAGGAAGAAAAATTTCAAATAAACAAACTGTTACACCTCAAGGAATTAGAAAAAGAACAAACTAAGACTGCAGAAAATAAAAAGAATAAAACAATAAATATCAGATCAGAAATGAAACAGAGACTAGAAAACAGTTTTAAAAAGGGAATTGGTTTTCTGAAAAGATAAAACACACAAATTGTAGGTAGACTGAGAAAAAAGAGAAAATTGAGGTTATTAAAATCAGAAAAAATGAAGGTACATTACAATCAACACTACAGAAATACAAAGGGTCATGAGACTAGGATGAATAATTAAACCTCAACAAAATGTATAACCTTGAAGAAATGGCTAAATTTCTAAATACATACAACCTTCTAAGACTGAATTATGAAGAAATAGGAAACGTGAACAGACCATCAACAACGAAGGAAATTGAATCCGTAATAAAAAGTCTGCTATCAAAAAAAAATGCCCAGGACCTAATGGCTTCACTGCTGATTTCTACCAAACATTTAATGAATTAATACCAATCCTTATCACAGCATTCAAATATATAAAGAAGTAGGGATGCTTCCATCTTGTTTTACCAGGCCAGTTTCACCCAGATACTAAAGATAGACAAGGGCACTACCAGAACAGAAAATTATAGGCCAATTTTCCTGATGAACACCCATGCAGAAATCTTCAAAACAACACTAGCTAATTAAAATCAATCAGAAGGAATATTCACTATGATAAAGTGAGATTTGTTCCAGGGATACAAAAATGGTTCAACACACTCAAATATATAAATGTGACAGACAACATTAACGGCATTAAGAACAAAAACTATATAAGCATGTCAATATTTGCAAAAAAGGCATTTGACAAAAGTCGACATTCTTTTATAATAAAAACTTTCAATAATTTATGTATAAAGGAAGGTATATCAACACAATAAAGGCCATATGTGACAAAAATCACAGCTAACATTATAGTAAATAAAGTCAAAAACTTTTTCTGTGTGTTTAGGAACAAGACAAAGTGCTGACTCTTACCACTTCTGTTTAACATTCTACTAGAAGTTTTTGCCAGAACAATTTAGCAAGAGAAAGAAAAAAATATATATATCCAAATTTAAAAGGAGAAAGTAAGTGTCCTTGTTTGGAGACAATATGATCTTATGTACAGAAAGCCCTAAAGATTCCTGCAAGACTGCTATAACTAATAAACTAATTCAGTATAGTGTCAGGATACAAAATAAACAATTAAAAATTATTAGTGTTTCCACATGCTAACACTGAACTATGTCAAAAAGAAATAAATAAAACAATTGTATTTACAATAACTACAAAAAATACATAGGAAAATATTTAACCAATGAGGCAAAAGTTCTGTACCATGAAAACTTTAAAACATTGGTGAAAAAAATTTAAGAAGACACAAACAATGTGAAAGTTATCACATGTTCATGGATTGGAGGAATTACCTACATTATTGTTATATTGTCCGTACTATCCAAAATGATTCAGATATTCAACATAATCCTTACTAAAATTCCAATGACATTTTTCACAGAAATAAGAACAATCCTAAAATTTGTGTGGATCCATAAAAGACCCCCAAATCCAAAGCAATCTTATGCAAAAAGAAAAAAGATGGAGACATCAGACAACCTAATTTTGAAACATAACACAAAGTTTTAGTAATTAAAAAAGTATAGTACTGGTACACAGACACATAGACCAATGGAACAAAATAGACAGCCCACAAGAAAATCTGTGTTTTTGTGGTCAATTAATTTTTGACATAAATCAAGAACACACAATAAAGAAATTACAGTCTCTTTAATAAATGGTAATGGGAAACTCAATATTGACACACGGAAGAATAAAATTAGACCTTCGACACACACCATATACAAAAATCAACTCAAAATGAATTAAAGACTTACATATAAGTTCCAAAACTTTAAAACTACTAAAAGAAAAATTAAGAGAAAGGCCCCATGTTGTTTTGGACAATAATTTTTTGGATATGACCCTAAAAGTCTAGGCAACAAAGGCAAAAAACAGACAACTAGGAATACATCAAGTGAAAAAGCTTTTGTACAGCTGATAGTTACAGGAGGTAGCCAAATGCCTGGGCAGATAGGGACAGATCCCTGATGAAACCTCACCTCTGAGCCAAAGACAGCTTAAAACCTTAAAGCCAAGCTAAAAGTTAAATCCTCGGACCAGAGTGAGAACTTGTCTTCCTGTTTGGCATGCTTTCCCTTGATTGATCCCCACACTTCACCTAGTTTAAATATACCTACCCTTTCCTAATTGGTTTTCTACACTTTTGTGGCCACCTTTGAATGGTGTCTTCCCTTTAACCTTTTTTGCATACTCACAAACCAATCAGCATACACTCCCCATTCTGAGTCCATAAAAGGCCTCAGACCCAGCCACATGCCGGGAATTGCCCACCTTTGAGTACAGGGACCACCCCCATGTTCTCTCTTCACTGAAAGCTTGTTCATTACTCAATATAATTCTTCTCTGCACTCCGCACCACTCAATGTCCAGCATATCCTCATTCTTCTTGGGCATGGTATAAGAGCTCAGAAACCACCGAACATGGGTACAAGCTATAACACAGGTGAGCTTGGGCACACCAATGTGGCTGAGCGGGGCCTGAGCAAGGGGTTGCTGGCCAGAAGTCCCCAGCTTACAAACTGACAGAGAAGAAAAATCCTACATCACAGCCAAAAAAAAAAAAAAAACAACAGAGTGAAGAGACAGCTATGAAATGGGATAATATATTTGCAAACCATGCATATGATAAGTGGTTAATAACTAAACCATATAAAAAATTAAACAACTCAGTAGTATGAAAACAACCTAATTTAAAAGTGAGCAAAGTACCTAATTAAACATTTCTAAAAATAAGAATCACAAATAGCCAACAGGTATATGAGAAAAAATACTCAACATCACTAATCCTCAGGGAAATATAAAGCCAGAATGAGATATCACCTCAAACCTGTTAGAAAGCGTTATTATCAAAATCATAAAAGATAAGTGTTGGTGAGCACGTAAAGAAAAGGGAAGCCTTGTATACATTGTTGGCGGGAATATGAATTAATACTGCCATTATGGAAAACAGCAAAAATGTTTCTCAAAAAAATAAAAATAATGTCACCCTATGATCCAGTAATCTCACCCCTGGATATATAGCCAAAGGAAATGAAATCAGCATGTCAGAGAATGAACTGCACACCGATGTTCATTGAAGTATTATTCACAATAGTTAAGCTATAGAATCAAACTGTGTTCATCAATGGATAAACGAATAAAGAAAATGAACTTGGAATTTATATTCTCTGCCCTTCTCACCACTTAATGTCCAGTGTATCCTCATTCTTCTTGGGCATGGTATAAGAACTCAGAAACTGCCGAACATGGGTACAAGCTATAACACAGTTGAGTTTGGGCGTGCCACTGTAGCTGAGCGAGGCCTGGGCAGGGAGTTGCTGGCCAGAAGTCCCAGCTTGCAAAGAGGCTGAGAAGAAAAATCCTACATCACACTGGATTTATACGTATCACTCGCACACACACACACACACACACACATAATGAAATATTCAACCTCTAAAAAGAAAAAAATCCTGTCATTTATGACAACATAGATGAATCCATAGGACATTACGGATATAATGTTAAGTGAAATAAGCCAGACACAGAAAGACAAATACTGCATGACCTCACTTTTATGTGGAACCTAAAAATATTAACTCATAGTACCACAGAATTGAATGGTGGCCACCAGAGGCCGGGGTTGTGGGAGGGAGTATGGTTGAGGAGATGTTGGCCAAAGGATACAAAATTTCAGTCGGATTGGAGAAATAAGTTCAAGAGGTCTATTGTGCAATGTGATGACTGTAATTAAAAACAATGTATTGTATTCTTAAAAATCACTGAGAGTAGATTTTAAGTGTTCTCACTACAAAAAATGAAAGAATGTGAGGTAATTCATATATTAATAAATTCTATGTAGCCATTCCACAGAGTACATATATTTCAAAACATGTTTTATATGATAAATATATTCAACCTTATTTATCAATTAAAATAAATTAATTAATTAAAAGTAAGCAACTGTAGCAAGATTGCAGATACAAGTTTAATATAGATAAGTCAAGTGATTTCTTCTATACCAGCAAGGAGCAACTTAAATGTGAAATTAAAAATAAGCACTATTTACCTTAGCATCACCTTCCCCACTCCTTCCCCATAAAAATAAAAAGAAGAAACAAAAGGATGATTTGGGTATAAATCTAACAAAAATATGGGCAATATCTAAATGATAAAAACTACAAAACTCTCAGGAAAGAAATCAAATTTGTTTTAAATCATTGGAGAGATTTTTCAAACTCATGCTTAGAAAGACTTAAGGCTGTTCATTTTCCTCAATTGACAAATAGATTCAAAACAATTCCAATCAAAATCCCAAGTACTTACATTGTGGATATAAAAAATTAAACACAGACAAACAGAAAAGATTCTAAAATGTATATGAAAAGCCAAATGACCCAAAATAACTAACACACTATTTAAGAAATCCAAATTGGAGTGCTGACAGTACCTGATATCCAGACTTACTGTATAGCCACAGTAATCTACAAAATGTGATACGGGCAGAAATAGTAAACAATCAGAACAATGAAAACAGAAAACAGAGCCCAGAGATAGATATAAACAAATAGAATAAACTGATATTTGACAAGAAAAACAAAGAGCAATCCAATGGAGAAAAATATAATCTTTTCATTAAAAACTGCTTTAATAACTGGACACATTTTTAAAAAAGAATCTAGGCACAGATTTTATACTTTTTTTTTTTTTTAATTTGGGGCAAGTCTTGCTCTGTCGCCCAGGCTGGAGTGCAGTGGTGCAATCTTGGCTCACTGTAACCTCCACCTCCTGGGTTCACACCATTCTCCTGCTTCAGCCTCCCGAGTAGCTGGGATTACAGGCATGCGCCACCACTCCCAGCCAATTTTTTTTTTTTTTTTTTTTTGTATTTTTAGTAGAGACAGGGTTTCACCATATTGGCCAGGCTGGTCTCGAACTCCTGACCTCGTGATCCACCCACCTAGGTCTCCCAAAGTGCTGGGATTACAGGCATGAGCCACCACGCCCAGCAAGATTTTATATGTTTAAGTAATTTACCACAGAGTTTCTAAACCATAATACTATAGAACGTCTTAGAAGACTGCATAAGAAAAAATATAGATTATCTTGGATATGATGATGACTTTTTAGATAAATCAAAAACACCAAAAGCATAACTCATGAAAGAACGAAAACTTAAGTTAGATTTCATTAAAATTTTAAAATTCTGTTTTGCAAAATACATTATTTATAGAAGAAAACAAGAAGCCACTGACTTGGAGAAAATATTTGCAACACACATATCTGATAAAGAAAGTGTGCTCAAAATAAGAAAAGAGCCTTTTAAATTCAATAACAGTGAAAAAACAAAACACCTAATTTTAAAAGGGGGACAAAAATTCTGAACTTTCATTTCACCAAAGATATATAAATAGACATAAGTTATGAAAAGATGCTCAACATCACAGCATTATGAAATTAAGTTAAAAAAATTAAAACAAATTTTACTCTATCTACACTTAAACCCCAAAACACTAGCAATTTCAAATGCTTATGAAGACATTGATCAATAGGAACTCTTTAATTACTGGTAGGAATGCAAAATGGAACAACAACTTTGGAAGACAGTTTGAAAGTTTCTTACAAAGCTTAACATAGTCATATCATATGATCAAGGAATTGTGCTCCTCATATTTACCTAAATGAGTTGAAAATTTATAGCCACACAAAAAGCTCCACACAAATGTTTATTGATGCTTCATTGATAATTACCAAGTCAAAATTAATGACAGACCAAACAATCCACACTTCTTAATAAACTGTTGGTCCAAGAGGAAGTTTTGAATATATTTAAAAAGAACAGTGAATGAAAATAAATATTTAAGTTGCCAGATTTGTGGTTTATAACTATGGTATTGCTGAGAAAAACATTTACCCCATTATGTTTATATTAGAAAAATCTACAGTAAATAATTAAGTTTCCAACTTAAGAAACTAGAAAAAAGGGCAAACTAAACCCAGATCAAGTAAAATGAAGAAAATCATAAAAATTAAAATAGAAAAAAAAAATCAGAAAATAAAAATTAAACAGAAAGCCAGTTCTTTGAAAAACTCAGTAAAACTAACAAGCATTTAAGAAGACTAACAAAGATAAAAGAGACAAGACACAAATTACTAATACTAAGAATAAAAGAGAATATAATTATGAATTGTAAATATTTAAAAAGGAATACTACAAAAAAACTTTACACATATAAATAAGACAACTTAGTAAAAAGGCATTATTTCCTAGAGAAGTATATACCATATTAACTTATTCAGTATGAAACATAAAACTGTAAAGCACTCTTACTAAGGAAATTGAATCTGTAACTAAAATTCTCTCCAAAAATGTTATCTCCAGGACCAGATAATGTGACCAAATATTTTAAAAGGTAGTAACGCTGATTGCAAGAGGTGCAAGATAAGTAAATTTGTAAAATAAAGTTTGATAGTATAAACCTGGGCATGTATCTTAGAATAGAAAAATGGATGCTTTAAAAAATAAAAGCCCTACAAAAATATTCCTGAATGTGCATTTACAATCTTAGGGGAGTTTAGTATATTCTGAACTAAAAAAATCCCTGTAATTTAAAAGGCAGACTTTATTTATTTAGAAAAACTAATACTGAGAAGATTAACAGAAAAGCAATTGAATTTAAATTAAAAATACTTGTAATATAAAGACAACGTGTGTTACATACAAAGGACTAACCCCCCAAAATAATAGAAAAAAAGGCAGGAATATGAAAATGCAAGTCATATAATAGCAAATTCAAATGACCAGCATACATATGAAAATATGCTGAAATTTACTGCTAGTCAGGGAAATACAAGTTAAGGTAAGCATGAGATATCACATTACACATATCAGTCTGACAAAATTAAAATGAGTAATAACATCTATTGTCAACAGGAATGCAGGCTTAAAGTACTCTCCTACAATGCTAGAAGAGATGTGAATTGTTTAAAAAAACCTTACAAAGCCATCTGGCAACATCTACAAAAATTAAAACTGCACTTACACTTTGTTCCAACAATTCCATTTCTGGGAACTCATCCCTAAGAGTAAAAAAACACATTTGTTTATGATAAGAGAAGTTCAAAGATGTTTATTTTCACATACTTTGCAATCACAAAAAGAAGACTAAAAATAATAAAATATCAATTGGTCAATGCTTTTATAAAACAATTTCAAAGCATATATTGGACCATTACCAATGTATTAAAGCAATTAAACCTAGCATTGAGTGATAAATTCAGAAATGTGTACATAATAACTGTCACATTTTTGATGAGATGAGTAATGACACATATTTCCATATATATAATCAGATGACAAGACAAAGTGCGAAAGAATAAAAAACCAAAAATCTACCTGGGGGCGTACTGTATTTTATTCTGCTTCATGTTGTTGCATTTCACAGATAATGTATTTTTTTCAAATTGAAGTTTTGAGGAAGCGCTCCACCCAGCAAATCTATCAGCACCGTTTTTCTAACAGCGTGTGCACAATTTATTTCTCTGTGTCACATTTTGGTCATGCTCACAATATTTCAAAGCTTTTCATTATTATTGTAACTTTTACAGTGACCTGTGATCGGTGGTTTTTGATGTTCCTGTTGTAATTGTTTTGGGTCAGCACAAACTGCATTCATACAAGATGGCAAATTTAATAGATAAATATTGCGTGTTCTGATGACTCCACCAACCAATCATTCTTACATTGATCTCCTTCTTCTCTGGTCTTCCTATTCCCTGAGACACAAATATTAAAATTAGGCCAATTAATAACCCTACAATGGCATCTAAGTGTTCAAATGAAAAGAAGATTCATACGTCTCTCGCTTCCTATCAAGAGCTAGAAATGATTAAGCTTAGTGAAGGCACACTGACAGCCAAGACAAGTTGGAAGCTAGGTCTCTTGCACCAGTTAGCCAAGTTGTGATTGTGAAAGAAAAGTTTTTCCAGAAAATTAGAAAAGTTTATCTAGAAAAGTAAGAAAGCAAAACAGCTTTATTGATGATATAGAGAAAGTTTTAGTAGTCTGGATAGAAGATCAAAACAGCTGCAACATTCCTTTAAGTCAAAACCTAATGGAGAGCAAAGCCCTAATTCTCTTTAATTCTGGAAGCCTGAAAGAGGTGAGGAAGCTACAGAAGAAAAGTTCAAAGCTAGCCGACTTGGCTCATCAGTTTTATGGAAATAGGCCATCTTCATAAGATAAACATGAAAAGCGAAGCAGCAAGTGTTGATGTGGAAGCTGCAGCAAGTTATCCAGAGGATCTAGCTGAGATAATTGATGAAGGTGGCTACACTATATAATAGATTTCAATGTAGAGAAAACAGCCTTCTATTGGAAGAAGATGTCAATTTAGGGCTTTCATAGCTAGAGAGGAGAAATCAATGTCTGGCTTCTATTCTTTAAATGACTGGATGACTCCCTTGTTAAGGGCTAATGTAGCTGATGACTTAATTATTTAATTTTTTTGTACGAATGTATGGGATACTTGAAAAATTCTGTCACATGTATAGTCACATGTGTAGTTATCAAGTCAGAGTATTTAGGATGTCTGTCACTTGAATACATTGCATTTTTGTTACATATAGTCACCCTACTCTGCTATCAAACACTGAATATATTCATTTTATCTTACTGTATGTTTGTACTGTTTAACCCAGTTCTCTTCATTCTCTCCCCGCACACTCACTCATTCTTCTCAGTCTTTGTTGTCTATGTTTCCCCTCTCTACCTTCATGTGATTCCATTCTTGAGCTCCCATGTAAAAGAGAGAACATGAGGTAGTTGCCTTTTTGTGGCTGGCTTAGGTCACTTAAGATAATAACCTCCAATTCCTTCCACGTTGCTGCAAATGACATGATTTTATTCTTTTTTTGTAACTGGATATTATTCCATTGATTATATCTTCCATATGTTCTTTATTCATTAATCTGTTGATGAATGCTTAAGTTGATTCCATATCTTTGCTGTTGTGAATAGTGCTAAAGTAAACTTGTGAGTGTTGGTATCCCTTTGATATAGTGTTATTGTTTTTTTTCCTGTGGGTAAATACCCAGTTGGTGAGTTTAAGTTAAAGCCAATACTCATTTACCATTCTGAAAATTCTAGAGCCCTAAAGAATTATGCTAAATCTACTTGGTGTATGTTCTATAAATGGAACAATACAGCCTGGATGACAGCATATCTGTTTATAGCATGGTTCACTGAATATTTTAAGCCTGCTATTGAGACCTACTGCTCAGAAAGAAGTATTCTCAAAATATATTGATCATTGACAATGCACATGACCACCCAAGAGCTCTAATAGAGATATACAAGAAGCTTGTTTTCATATCTGCTACCATAATATCCATTCTACAGCCCATGAAATGAGAAGTAATTTCAACTTTCAAGTCTCATTTTTTAAGAAGTATATTTTTAAGCCTATAGCTACCAGAAATACTTCTTCCTCTGATGGATCTGGCCAAAGTAAATTGAAAGTTTTCTGGAAAGTATTCACCATTCTAGATGCCATTAAGAACAGTTGTTATTCAAAGAAGACGGTCAAAATATCAACATGAACAGGAGCTTGAATGAAGTTAATTTCAACACTTAAGGATGAATTTGAATGGTTCACAACTTCAGCGGAGGAAGTAACTGCAGATGTAATGAAAATAACCAGAGAACTGGAATTAAAAATGGATCCTGAAGTTGTGACTGCCTTGCTCCAATCTCTTGATAATATTTGAAGAATCAATGAATATTTGCTTCTTATGGATGATAAAGTGATTCTTGAAATTTACTCCTTATGAAGATGCAGTTAACATTGTGATAATGACAATCAAGTATTGAGACTGATATATAAACTTACTTGATAAAGCTGCAACAGGAATTGAGAGGACTGACTATAATTTTAAAAGTTCTACTGTGGAGAAAGTGGCATCAAAGAGCATTACATGCTACAGAGAAATCTTTCATGAAATGAGAATCAATTGATATAGCACACTTCACTTTTGTCTTCAAGAAATTGCCACAGACATCCCAGCCCTCAGAAACCACTACCCTCATCAGTCAGCAGTCATCGACATCAAGGCAAGACCCTCCACCAGCAAAAAGATCCTGACTTGCTAAAGACTCTGATAATTGTTAGCATTCTTTTAGTAATAAAGTATTTTAAAAATTAAGATATATACCTTGTTCATTTTAGATATAATATTGTGGCACGCTTAATAGACACAGTATAGTGTAAACAACTTTTATATATACTGGGAAACCAAAAAAAAATGTATGCGACTCACTTTTTTGAGGTGGTTTAAAACTGAGCCACAGTATTTTTGAGGTAGGCTTGTAGTTTATGTGTTAATATGGGCTTGGGTGATTGATGCAGGTGGAGTACTGAAGGAAAGAAGGGGACGCAAGTAATAAATAAAGAGAAAACAGTGAACCAAGTGGTATGCTTCTTTAAAATATTGAAAACAATATAGCTAATGTTTACGGAAAGAGCTACGTTAGAGTTGATGTGGTTTATTGAAAGGAAGTTACTCATTTTGGTAGACAAAATGTTTCCGAACAACAGTCTGGCAGTAAACACAACATAGAACAGCTTTCTTTTAATACCAGGTTTGGTTTCCCTTGGTGACTATAGTCTTTAAATAGAAAATAACTCTTGAACAGAAGCTTAAGTCTTTGAAAAAAGATATAGTGGGTTTTCACACGCTTCTATAGATAAATCTCTAAGGTATACCTGCATCATTTTCTCAAGGTTTCTATGGTCTCCTTTGTAATTACTATATTCTAAGAAATATCCAGTGGAATTTTACTTTAAGTGGAAGTATATAGTTTGTTATAAATAAATAAATATACAGATAGATTTAGCAGACCATGAGATTTCTTATTTGTGTATTTAAATATTATTTTATTCAATACTATTTTAGTGCTTATTTGTAATAATGTAAGACATAATGCTTATTTTTTAAATGTCTTAATTTTGTTCAGCTAGTTGGTTTTAATTTTCAGGTTTAAGAACTAAAAGTCATTGCAATTGTAAAAACAATTCTTCAGAGGAAATAGTCTATCTTCAGTGGGCACATTAAAAGCTTTTTGTGTGTTTAGAAGACTCAAGTGACCAAAGTAATAATCTTTTCAGGAATTCTTAGCTGTCCTTGACAGGAGCACATTTAATGTAATTTGCAAATATATCAAAATCTCATTTTCTAAAGCACACTTTTGCAGCTCCCATAGTAAAACCTAGAAACAGAATAAGCAATATGAGTCTTAAGAAAGAAGCATGTTATAAATTATATTTCTACTAAAAGTCAATAACAAAAGTATGACAAAATTATATCTGTTAGAATAAGAAGACATATATAATCAAATTATAATAAAAAACTCACTCATACGAGTATTGAGTTCACATTTTTAGGCAAACCAAATCACAATTCACCATCTGCCAACATCTAAACATTTAGGAGATAAAGACAATGGCAATCTATTCAAAACTTTTGAAATAAGTGATTTTACTTGGTAATCTGTTTGTCACAAGGACTTATTGATAATAATAAATACAAATTCAAGTGAAAAAATCTTGTTACAGAAGATTAGTTGTAATACAAGAAAATACAATATTTCCGTTCTCCCGCCACTATGAATAGCCAACTAAAGCTGTATTGAGGTTTTACCTTTAAAGGGAGGTTTTGATTACTTTCAAAATTCAGAATTGTCCCAATCCCTTTCACCACTCTGATCCACTACTCTCATTTACATCCTTCTATGCATCCATTCTTGAATTATATTTTCAATAAGTATAATTTTGATATTTGGTAATAGATGATGTAGAATGTCATATTTTGAATGTGAAATCACCAAGCAGGAAAGTTTCCCATCTTCCAACATTGTGTAAATCATACAGTCTGAAGTTTGGAATATTTCATGCATCATTACAATAAAAACATATCGGATAAGTCTGTAAACACTAATGAGCCCCTTACATCAAGATCTGAGAGCAGTAATATATAAAGATAAGTTACATGCTAAAAGATGTTATCAGGTACGAAGCAGATCTGGGAATATCTATTTTGTACAAAAGGGGTGAGTGGTCTTAGTAAAAAGGAAAGAAAGCAGTACTTTTGGTGTAGTTGAAAAATACTGCAAAAGAATATTACAAAAGAAGTGTTTACACTTAACAAAAGTAAACACAACACTTTTGTGAAGTGTTTACACTTAAAAGTAAAAAAAAGAAAAAAGGAAGCGTTTACACTTAACAAAAGTAAATACAATCTCAACAAAAGTAAATACAATCTCATGATACATCTGCTTTTTTTGTTTTCTCCTCCAATCTTTATTTTTGGTCCAGGGGGTTCCCATGCAGGTTTGTCACATGGGTAAATTGCATGTCACAGGGGTTTGGTATATAGATATTTCATCACCCAGGTAATGGTCACAGTACCTGATAGGCAGCTTTTCAATCATCACGCTCCTCTCATCCTCCACCCTTAAGAAGTACCTGGTGTGTATTGTTTCCTTCTCTGTGTTCATGAGTACTCAATGTTTAGCACCCACTTATAAACGAGAACATGTGATATTTGGTTTTCTGTTCCTGCATTAATTCTCTAAGAATGATGTCCTCCAGCATCCATATTGCTGCAAAGGGCATGATATTGTTCTTCTTTATGCCTGCATAGTATTCCATGGTGTATATGTACCACATTTTCTTTATCCAGTCCACCATTGATGGACATCTAGGCTGATTCCATGTCTTTGCTATTGTGAACAGTGCTGCAATGAACGTACCTATGCATATGTATGTCTTTATGGTAGAATAACTTAGATTATTGGGATATACATGTGATAATAATAAGATTGCTATGTTGATAATAGTTCTGTTTTAAGTTCTTTGGTAATCTCCAAGCTGCTTCCACATCAGCTTTTGTTTCTCAGTAAAATTATTAAAAATATATAATTCATGATATAAAAGCTATGATATAAGAAAATTAATGAGATGATGACAAAATACTTATAATTCAGGAAAAGGTAAAGAATTCATGAAAACTAAAATAGAAAATTAAAACAGTATTTGAAGTAGTAAACAGCAAAAGTTGCCAAGTGAAGAAGTTTGAAAAAAAATAGAAATGTAAAATAAAGAGAATTATGTTATTGAAATAAAAATATTTTATTTTATAAATATACACTTCAAACATTTCTGATTTCTAGCACCCAGAAAACACCAATGTTGCCATTGAAAGCAACCACTAAATTATCGTATTTACAAATTCTCGATATTTTATGTAAGTAGCATCATAAAATATATCTCTTTCATTTCTCACTTTTTAAACTTAATGTCATTTGTTCAAGGTTCATATATACAAATATGATTAATGTTAACATTTTTAATTTTCAGTGATGAGTTATTTTCATCTTAAAATAATAAATTGGAAGAAATACCTATGACTTTAAAAATCTCAAGTATAAAAACTTAAACACTGCATATAAAAACTGTCATATGTTAGATATTTAATGTAAATAGAAATTCTAGTTTTAAATAGCAAATAACAAATGTAAAATTTATTAATAGCTGGTATGTAAAATCCCAGAGAATGATAAAATAGAGGAATAAATATGAACTTTAAGTATACCTTTAGCTTTCAAAGGGAAAGTTATTTGATACTGTCAGTGAAATAACCTATTAACTATTTTGAAAATGTTAAAAGTTGTTTTCTTTTCAGAGGAAACATTAGATAATCTATTTATATATAACAGCATTAATTATTGACATATATCTCTATAGAAAAAATAAATGGTAAAACAGAGAAAAGGAATAATTTTTTTTAAAAATAGAATACTGGCCGGGCGTGGTGGCTCACGCCTGGAATCTCAGCACTTTGGGAGGCCGAGGCGGGTGGATCACGAGGTCAGGAGATCAAGACCATCCTGGCTAACATAGTGAAACCCCGTCTCTACTAAAAAAATACAAAAAATTAGCCAGGCATGGTGGCACGCGCCTGTAGTCCCAGCTACTCGGGAGGCTGAGGCAGGAGAATGGCGTGAACCCGGGAGGCGGAGCTTGCAGTGAGCAGAGAGAGCGCCACTGCACTCCAGTCTGGGCGACAGAGCGAGACTCCGTCTCAAAAAAAAAAAAAAACAATACCAGGAAACATTAAAAATTTAATTGGACCATCCTGGTTAACACGGTGAAACCCTGTCTCTACTAAAAATACAAAAAGTTAGCCAGGCATGGAGGCAAGCACCTAATTTAGTCCCAGCTACCCAGGAGGCTGAGTCAGGAGAATCACTTGAACTCCGGAGGTAGAGGTTGCAGTGAGCTGAGATTGTGCCACTGCACTACAGCCTGGGCAACAGAGTGAGACTCCATCTCAAAAATATTAATAATAGTAATAATTGGAAAATATAAAATATTTCAACAATATCAATAAACTGTTTCCATTTTTAAAAAGTGGGTAAAAACAAAACAGACAAAAGCAAAAGCACATCACAACGAAATAAAAGTTTCAACCAAAAATTATTTACCATAATTTTTTGGATGTTCAAATGGAATATCAATCTCAGTGGATCAAAAACTTAACTCATAATTGCCTTCCAAAATATGCTCGTTTCTCTGTCTAAGTTAGAATGGCAACAGCTTTTGACTAGTAACTGACAATTTTGTTAGACTCATCCTTGATGCTATCTTACTATATACTCCCAAGTCAATAAATAGCAGTTTTCTTGAAGATGTCTCAAAAATGTTAAGATCTCTTTTTTTCTATAACCACATTTCTAAAATTTAGGCTATCATCATCACTCACCTTGAATACCACAGAATGCCATGATCAGTCTCTTCACTTTTTGGCTTGTTCCATTTTAATCATTTTACCAAAGCAATTCTGGTGGAATTTAATCAAGTCCAATAACTTCACTTATTATGGTAAACCATAATACTAGTTTCTAACTGATTTTATATTGATCCATACAGTTAACCATAAGTTGAAACAATTTGTAAAAACTTGTGTTTTCTTGCATGTTCTGCCATGCATCACAACAGTGTCCCAAAATACTTTTGTTTCCTCCCTCCCTTTCTCTTTATTCTTATATCATGCTGAACTTCTGGGCCATCACATATGCCAGTCACCTCTGGGTTGTCATATATGATGTTCCTTCTTTTTTATTTTTGTATTTTTATTAATAACTATTATGGGTATATATAATAGTTGTACATATATATGGCACACGTGATGTTTTGATATAGGCATAGAAGGTGTAATGACAAAATCAGGGTAATTGAGTTATCCATCACCTTAAACATTTATCATTTTTTTGTGCTAAGAACATTCTAATTTCACTCTTCTAGTTATTTTAAAAACATACAGTAAATAATTACAATCACAACATCGTGCTACCAAATATGAGATCTTATTTATTCTATCTAACTGTATTTTTGTACTTATTAACCATCCCCTTTTCACTCTCCTACTATCTTTTTCTAATATTCTAGATTCACCTAGTTATATTCTCCTTATCTTCTACCACTAAAGTTGCAGACTTTCGGATGCAAACACAAAGCCACTTTCTTTTCTACCAAATGTCATTTAAATCCATAGATCACAGCATATGTATTTCCTTATGTATATTCTTGGACACAACTTATGTAGTTATGAAGTTCAGAGATACTTCTCTCTATGCTGTGTATCATTGTATCATCTCAGGAGTTTGAGCAATGTTTGGCATACTGGTCATATGGTAAATATTAATCAAAATTATACCTCAACTTCTGTAATTCTTACAGTCAATTTTCTCTATAAATAATTAGCACTTCAAATGCTTTCCATTATCTTCAAAACCAAGATTTCTCTCATCACCCCAAAAACTCTTAATAAATAGCGTTACATCTTACTTCATGTGAAATTAAAAATGTATCTCAACCTCTAACATACTGATTCTTCTCTTTCTCGGTCCTGTAACAACACAGGTGTTACTGCTTAATTTTTTCTCCTACACTTGGCATTACTTGTCATTCCAGCTTGTTAGACCTGACCTTAATTTATTTTAATTTTTCTCACTAATATCCTTCACAACCATAATTTCAATGAAATAGCATATTTCTTTCTGCCAATTACACATCTTATTTTGATATTAGTCTCCCTCTAGCACCTGTTATCTTTCCTTTTCCTCAAAAATTTTCAGAAATCACTACTTGCACACATGCTCTCTAATTCTAGGGGTTTATTTTTTATTCAACCTTCCACATTTAATTGCTAAATTTGCAATTAGCGTCTGGAAATACAATCTAGTGGGTAATTTTTTTAGTCTCTGCACCTAATTTGTAGGTACTTGTTATATTGATCATTGATCTTTCTTCACTGAAATACTTTCTACCAAATTTCTGTGTAAGTACATTTATTCTTTTCCTCTGAAAGTTTGAATTATCGTTACTATGCACTTAATTTCTCTTCTCCTCATCTTAAAAAGTCTTAATGCACTTTCCTTGTTTATCTTTTCTTCTCATTCTAAACACTTCCCTTGGTGAATATGCTTAAAACCCACAGCTTTCATTTTACTGTCTTTTTGCTGACAGGTTGCCAAATTGATATCTCTACAACAGATTCCAAAGGAGACTCTATTTTTTTCTTATTTTTTAATTATTTTGGGATATTCTACTTTTAAATATCTCTTTATCTAACCATTTCTCTCATCTCCATGATTCATACTGGATTAGGAGCCACTAACTTTCAACTGCATTACTGAGTCATACTAATCCCCGTAACAGTGTGCTACCTCAATATTCTTCCAAACTGGTTTTAATTTCATAGGTTAAATTAATTTATTTTGCTTACTACTTTAGAACTGTGAAGGGACATGATATCTATTAATGTTATATTGAAATATACAAACTTATATTAAGCAAAGTGAAAACATAAGTATCAGGGTGATGTATTTTTCCTGTTTCTACTTCTCTCATATTAGGAATTTGACCATCGTGAAATTGCTGCTTGCTAAGCGTAACATTTTTTAAAAGATTAAATGGGACCATGTATTTAATGTATTTTTGAAAAGTGTAAAATCTTTCACAAGATATAGTCTGTTTTAACTTAAAGCAAGAAAAAATATAAAAGTTTTATGCTAGTTATAATCTTCCAAACATGAATTTGTGTTCTATTTTCCTAGCAATCTAATCTGCATCAACCATTTGTTTCTAATTACATGCAATCTATTCGTTTGTAAGCAGGACTCCTGAGCATTATTAAGGATTTTCATCATTTTGGTAAGTATCTCATTTCTGCGTATGGTCAGAGCAATTTCAATTAGGGTGTTCTAGATGCGTAACAGGGCAAGTCGTCATGGGTACCCATTGTAACAAATGTCCCTCCATTTATAGTAGGAATATACACTGTAAACACTGTAGTCAGTTGTTGTATTACTATGATAGCTATTACTGTGATAGTTCCAAAATGTGTGTCTTCTATGTGGAATCCTGATAATAAAAGACCTTTAAATTTTAGGCATTATGAATTTAAAAACACTCATCAAATTTCAAATATAAAATTAAATATTATCATGTTAAACAATGATATTAACAAGGATAAAAAAAGCATAGTGTCAAAAATCATGATAAAAAAACATATGATGTTTGAACATTTGAATAAGGAAGCAGAAGATCAGAGGAATGGTAAAGATGGGGTAAGTCATTAGTATTAAAACTAAGTTTATAAACATGATACAATATAGAGGTAACCTGTAACGTAAGGTATATTTTCATTTTCAAGTTGTAAAATTTAGGAAATTACATCCCTCCATAAAATATATTTGCATAAATTGATAAAGGAAATTCACAAATATGAGCACATCTATTTTTGTAAGAATGTCCATTATTGTAAAAATCACTATAGACATTAGCCTTGCTTTGACAAAGTTAAAAAAATCCATATCCTGAGAGCTGTTCCAGCAATGCAGAAGCCTTTCAGCATAGAGTGGTTATCTCAGCTCACACGGCTGATAGCTCTGCTAGTGTTGAAAAGCTAGTGCTGGGAAGAAAAAAAAAAAGGTAGCGGTCTTGAAGCTTCAACCCCACTGGCAAATAGAAGCCAATTTTGTGAAAATGCACTAGGGGAAAAGATTCCAGGTAGTAAGTAGGGAATGTCTTACCTTCACACAAGTACATTTTATAGAGACAACATAGAAAGCTGTGTACATTGTCCTTCTTTTGTTCCATCTCTGGATCCTAGACATCTACACTGAGTTATACCTTTAATAAATTGACAATATTACCATTTGATTATTCTAACAATAAATATGGTTTTGCTACTTCTTTTGTGATCCACCCACAAACTGTGCAGGATTCCTTGTTGCTGACTAATGGCACACATTCTTATTAAGAGTTCTGAAGGAAGAAATATAAAAGAATGTCAAATGATTCATCATCACATTATCAGCCAGCTGTCTGTCACTTATGTTCAGGGACAGTATTTTTATCTCCTAACATTTGAAACTTTTAAAAGACAGCTGAAATTTTGTTCCCAAGTGTGTAAAAACATCTTAAAAAATGAGTTGTCATGTATTATTTTCTATTCCTTCTCCATGGCCATTTTAATAAACCCATCAATATTTATTGAGCACACATTATCAGCCTAGTTCTAACCTAGAAATCTTTAGAGATGCGTAAGAAACATAATACCATGTCCTTGATTTTCAAAACATAACTTTCATCTCAAGGACAACATGGGTCACCAAGCAATAGAACATGAGGACTCAAGGACAACATGGGTCACCAAGCAATAGAACATGAGTACTAAGCATTAGAATGATTAAAATAAATATATCTAAGAACGCAGCAGAGAAAAAGCAATAAAGCCTGGAATAGTTAAGTTGAAAAGGTCAGTGATAGAAGGAAATGTGAGCATGAACTTGAAAAGTGGTTATAATTTAAAGATGAGTGTGTCCCATGGGTTGATATTTTAGGTTGGGGTAACATTAAAGGCAAGGTGATTAGCATAAATTCAAATAAAAATTAACTATTTACTGCATAAATAGTACGTACAAGCTCCAAGACACAACACAAGGGAGAGGTACAGGCCCTGTGTACTGAGAACATACAGGAAAAATATTTTAGTGTGGTCATCAAAGCATTATAGTTCAGTAAGTAAAATGGACTATAAAACACAACATACAGGAACTAACGCAGAGTAAGGAAGAAAGAAAAATCTTCCAGTAATGTAAGAAAAAAATAGATGATTTACTGGATGACTATATGTTCTCTCAAAATTATTGGTGTCAATTTCATGCAGTAAACACAATTACAAAGGCAGAATGCTCTGCCAGTGCGTGAGAGATGAAGGTCATCAGCAAGAGCAAAACTGGATCTCAGAGCATTAAGGGTGTTGTGGGAATGGAGTACGCAGTAAAGGGTAAGAGCTAGTGACCAGGTGATAAAACCATTTAATGTCATGGTAAAGTATTTCAATTTTATTTTTAAGACACTTGAGAGTCCTTGAAGGATTTTTATGAGAGGAATGATATTTTCATTTTGAAGATGAATAATTTTTTTTGCTTCTGTATTCCAAATATTCTTTTCCTATACTCTTTTTATACATGATCTCAAGGAATTATGGATATCGAATTAGCATTGTTATTCTTCCATTATTACTGTGGACACCGTCAGTGTACAAAATGAGTAGGAAAGAGGAATCTTAACGTCTTCTTTGGAAAGCTAACAACCAATTAGAGGATATAAATGATATGCATACAGCATTGAAGAATGTTTAAGATAGGATAAAGAGACTTCTTTGTAGATTGTGAAATAAAAGTGTAAAGATGATATAAAAAGAAGGTGAAGACAAACACTTATAATAGCAATTTCTTTATGAATTTTATAGAGCCTGCCCAATTCAGAAGTTCACACTTAAGTTCATTAGCAACTTTATTCATATAATTATTTTTTACTGTGAGTGAAAACTTTCTTACAAAAACAGCAAGCATATCTAAAATAATATTGTGTTTCCTTTAACAAAAACATTATTCTAGCAAATAATTTGCACTTAACGTGGTGCAGGTGCCAGAGTTTTTGTGCTGTTGACGACGATTCACAGAGCTTAAACACTTTTTATACAGTAAGTTTAGGTTTATTGTCAGTATAGCTTTGATATTTCCACAAAAATATTTTATATGTTTTTCAACAATTCTGACATTGATATTTCAGCCCATAATTTTTCTGAAGTTCTAAGCTATTTTTTTAGAAAAGTAAAAAATATTTATTTATCATTGTCAAATGAGTATAAAATAGTATTAATTAATAGATGTGTTTGTTTTTTATTTAGGATACTGCCATTTACTTCTTTCAGCTCCCATATTTTCTTGTTAACCACTTTATTCTTTTCTTTAGCCTGAATTAAAGGTTTCCCTATGTTTGGATAGATAGTAATCTGGTAAACAGGCAGGCTAGCTACACTACACTTGGAAATATATTTTCATGTGAGCCATAGAAAATAAACCTTAGCTTTGAAAAATGGCCAGTGTGAAGTTTTTTTTATTATTATACTTTAAGTTTTAGGGTACATGTGCACAACGTGCAGGTTTGTTACATATGTATACATGTGCCATGTTGGGGTGCTGCACCCATTAACTCATCATTTAGCATTAGGTATATCTATCTCCTAATGCTATCATTAGGATAGCATCCCCCCTTCCCCCATCACTGGCCATCAGAGAAATGCAAATCAAAACCACAATGAGATACCATCTCACACCAGTTAGAATGGCGATCATTAAAAAGTCAGGAAACGACAGGTGCTGGAGAGGATGTGGAGAAATAGGAACACTTTTACACTGTTGGTGGGACTATAAACTAGTTCAACCATTGTGGAAGTCAGTGTGGCGATTCCTCAGGGATCTAGAACTAGAAATACCATTTGACCCAGCCATCCCATTACTGGGTATACACCCAAAGGATTATAAATCATGCTGCTATAAAGACACATGCACACGTATGTTTATTGTGGCACTATTCACAATAGCAAAGACTTGGAACCAACCCAAATGTCCAACAATGATAGACTGGATTAAGAAAATGTGGCACATATACACCATGGAATACTATGCAGCCATAAAAAGTGATGAGTTCATGTCCTTTGTAGGGACATGGATGAAGCTGGAAACCATCATTCTCAGCAAACTATCGCAAGGACAAAAAACCAAACACTGCATGTTCTCAATGATAGTTGGGAATTGAACAATGAGAACACAGGGACACAGGAAGGGGAACATCACACACCGGGGACAGTTCTAAGCTATTTAAATAAGAAGCTGAGGGAAAAGGTAATACAAACAATATAAAAATCACTTCAACTAGGCACCCACTTACTACTCATAGTAATGTTGAGAATCTCAAAAAGACCTGGTGAAAAACATAGGGTACATGTTCACATTGCTTCAGGAAAATACACAGATTTGGCAAAAGACTAAGCAAATGCCAATGACATGTAAATTAACATTGGCTTTTCACATGTTTCTACTTAATATCAGAGACAAGAAATTAAATAGGAGGAGTGCAGAAGTAGACATTTTTTATCAAGATAGCTTTAGAAGGAGAAGCCAAACATAGGGTTTTATGTATATTTGTCCTCCCTGCAAGATCTAGACTGCCAACACTGAGTCTCATAGGCTAGTCAGCTGGGTAAATAAAAAATGTGCCGTGCTGTGATACTATCTTCACAATTAAGAATACCACTATATTGCATTGTATTTATGTCATCCCTTCTTTCTCATAAAAAATAAACAAAATGTTTTGCCTTTACTTATTAAATAATTTTTTCTTTAAAATATAAAAGAGCTTATTGAAAAGCTAGCTATCTCTATATCAATACATACATGCATATTTAGAAATAATACATGTTAATTTACAAGTATTTCCAGATTATGATATATTGCCTCTATATTCTTCTTAAAGAATTTTAACAAGTTATTCACAATTGCTGAAAAATGTATCATGATAAATATATTTTCTCAAATGTTAAATATTAATTTCTATTTAAAGTGACTGTGAAAACAAAAATCTTTATATTTTTGAATAAGAAATTTTCAGGAAACATTTTAATTAAGAAAATCAATTGACATAAAACTTGCCTACAAATAGGAAAAGTACCTATGATACATCATAAAGATGAAATTTTAACCACAATATAGTGTTAGAATCTATGATTTCCATACATTTTAGGATGATATATAAATCTTATTCTTTGTTTTATAGAAACCAGTTTATTCACACTGAGCAACACATTTTTCATTTGAGAGTAAACATCTCCCTCTTCTGGAATTTGTATTAAATTCAGGAATCAAAAGATTTTATTTAAAAAGCTTAACAATTTCAGTTCACCATGTACATATATTTGAAAGCTTATCAATAGGTTTTATATATAGTAATCGCTCATCAGAGCTTTCAAATTCTATGCAATATAGATTTTATTCATTTAACATTTTTTGCTCATTAATTATAATTTTACTCTTTATTGTAATCTTAAAAGTTTAAGTGAGCAATTAAAATAAGATTTACTAATAATTAGGAATACATGCTAATAAACAGTACATATTTATTTTTATATCTAATGTCATATGTGTGCACTTTGAATTTCGTTCACCTTCATGGTTTTCAGTGTGTTTTTTTGTTATGTTTATTCAGAAAAAGCTCACCCATTAAGTCACAATGAAAATAAATATAGAAGTAATTTTTAAAGTAAACTTAAATACAAAATAATCAAAATACTAAGAACTTTTTTTTCATTTCCCTACCCAAAATTTCAAGACCTCTCAAATATAGCATATATAAAAACATGGCTTTGAGATCTACCTTTTTCATGTTTTAAAATTTTTACTTCTTTAACCCAAAACTGCATGTATTAAAAATAATGAATAGAGCATCTAAAATAAAAATCTGCAAAATCATCCACAGAAGCCTTAAGAAAACATATTTTTGATATATAATCATAGACTTTCCTAATAATTTCAAAAGATTTATGGGGTAATAAAATCCAAAATCTGTTAAAATATTTTAAAAATTCGTATCAGAAACAACTTTTGTTGCTCTCTTAATTACCATGTGATGACCTGAATCAAAATCATATATCTTATAAAATTATACACACGTATTCTTATTGTATAAAAACATTGGCATATAAACCTGCAAATAAAGATATCCAAAGTGATACCGTTGTTCTAATGTTAAAGAAACTTTAAAGTATATTTTCTATTGACCAAATAGAAGTGAAAGAAGACATGACTAATTATATTATCAGGAAATTTGTTTTGGAAACGTGTTAAAAAATTATTTGTAATACAATATCATACTGAATGGGCAAAAACTGCAAGCATTCCCTTTGAAAACTGGCACAAGACAGGGATGCCCTCTCTCACCACTTCTATTCAACATAGTGTTGGAAGTTCTGGCCAGGGCAATTAGGAAGGAGAAGGAAATCAAGGGTATTCAATTAGGAAAAGAGGAAGTCAAATTGTCCCTGTTTGCAGATGACATGATAGTATATCTAGAAAACCCCATTGTCTCAGCCCAAAATCTCCTTAAGCTGATAAGCAACTTCAGCAAAGTCTCAGGATACAAAATCAATGTGCAAAAATCACAAGCATTCTTATACATCAATAACAGACAGACAGAGAGCCAAATCATGAGTGAACTCCCATTCACAATTGCTTCAAAGAGAATAAAATACCTAGGAATCCAACTTACAAGGGATGTGAAAGACCTCTTCAAGGAGAACTACAAACCACTGCTCAAGGAAATAAAAGAGGATACAAACAAATGGAAGAACATTCCATGCTCATGGGTAGGAAGAATCAATATCATGAAAATGGCCATCCTTCCCAAGGTAATTTACAGATTCAATGCCATCCCCATCAAGCTACCAATGACTTTCTTCACAGAATTGGAAAAAACTACTTTAAAGTTCATACGGAACCAAAAAAGAGCCCGCATCGCCAAGTCAATTCTAAGCCAAAAGAACAAAGCTGGAGGCATCACACTACCTGACTTCAAACTATACTACAAGGCTACAGTAACGAAAACAGCATGGTACTGGTACCAAAACAGAGATATAGATCAATGGAACAGAACAGAGCCGTCAGAAATAACGCCACATATCTACAAGTATCTGATCTTTGACAAACCTGACAAAAACAAGAAATGGGGAAAGGATTCCCTATTTAATAAATGGTGCTGGGAAAACTGGCTAGCCATATGTAGAAAGCTGAAACTGGATCCCTTCCTTACACCTTATACAAAAATTAATTCAAGATGGATTAAAGACTTAAATGTTAGACCTGAAACCATAAAAACCCTAGAAGAAAACCTAGGCATTACCGTTCAGGACATAGGCATGGGCAAGGACTTCATGTCTAAAACACCAAAAGCAATGGCAACAAAAGCCAAAATTGACAAATGGGATCTAATTAAACTAAAGAGCTTCTGCACAGCAAAAGAAACTACCATCAGAGTGAACAGGCAACCTACAAAATGGGAGAAAATTTTCGCAACCTACTCATCTGACAAAGGGCTAATATCCAGAATCTACAATGAACTCAAACAAATTTACAAGAAAAAAACAAACAACCCCATCAAAAAGTGGGCGAAGGACATGAACAGACACTTCTCAAAAGAAGACATTTATGCAGCCAAAAAACACATGAAAAAATGCTCACCATCACTGGCCATCAGAGAAATGCAAATCAAAACCACAATGAGATACCATCTCACACCAGTTAGAATGGCAATCATTAAAAAGTCAGGAAACAACAGGTGCTGGAGAGGATGTGGAGAAATAGGAACACTTTTACACTGTTGGTGGGATTGTAAACTAGTTCAACCCTTGTGGAAGTCAGTGTGGCGATTCCTCAGGGATCTAGAACTAGAAATTCCATTTGACCCAGCCATCCCATTACTGGGTATATACCCAAAGGACTATAAATCATGCTGCTATAAAGACACATGCACACGTATGTTTATTGCTGCATTATTCACAATAGCAAAGACTTGGAACCAACCCAAATGTCCAACAATGATAGACTGGATTAAGAAAATGTGGCACATATACACCATGGAATACTATGCAGCCATAAAAAAGGATGAGTTCATGTCCTTTGTAGGGACATGGATGAAATTGGAAATCATCATTCTCAGTAAACTATCGCAAGAACAAAAAACCAAACACCGCATATTCTCACTCATAGGTGGGAATTGAACAATGAGAACACATGGACACAGGAAGGGGAACATCACACTTCGGGGACTGTTGTGGGGTGGGGGGAGGGGGGAGGGATAGCATTGAGAGATATACCTAATGCTAGATGACGAGTTGGTGGGTGCAGCGCACTAGCATGGCACATGTATACATATGTAACTTACCTGCACATTGCGCACATGTACCATAAAACCTAAAGTATAATAATAATAATAATAATAAAAAGATTAAAAAAAAAATTATTTGTAATAATTCTTACTACTCCTTTTGCTGTCACCTGAAACAGCCAAACATTTTTTTTTCAGCAAAAGGAAAATAAAAAAACTAATAAACTACAGATTAGCCATCACATACTATAATAAAGTGTAATTCCACAATCACAGAAGCAATAACACATAATAAGTCAGATTGGTTTGCTCTAACGTTCGTACTCCGAAGCTATTAAGCTTACGTACCATTGGGACAATTTTATCAGTAGATATAGATATTGGGTGTCTTTTTATCCTGTTTTCTCAGTTTGTGTCGCTAGTTTAGCAGACGGCAACGAGATAGCTCCAGCCATAGACGAAGCAGGAGGAAAACTCTTTCCCAGTAGAAATGCTTATCTTTGTTCCAAGCTTGTCAATTAATTCCTGAAGAGGTGTCAACTCATCCTTATCAGCAGATTGAGCTCTTAAACAAAGAAAATTAAGTACTTAAGAAAGTGTTGAAGTGGGCTTCCTCTGCTTTTGCATCACAGAATCAATGTGCTGCTGATAAATACAGGTATAAACTCTAAACAAACACTTGAGAATAAATAGACTTTGTTACAAAGATTTTGGGAAATGGGACAGTAATGTTAGAAGGAAAATGAGTATCATCAAGCTGATTTAGAATCAAAGTCATCAAAATAATGCATGCATTTTAGAAGAGTATATTTGATTGGCTTTTTAATATTAATATTACCTGCCAAATAATATTTATATTTTGGATATGCAGACACGACTGGATGGCTTGCTCCAGGAGATAATTCTTTAATATTCTGGTAGAAAAATCCACATTGTTGCATGTGATCCATTCACTGAAGCCGTCTGCCTCTGGCAATATAACAACTTGTCTCAAATTCCACTTCCTGGTGTTGTCTTTGCATTTTTTAAGAATTTATAGTGAGGAAACGCTTCAGGGATATTCTTCTCTTCTTAAAAGAGTTGAAGAGGAAGCTGCTGTTGAAGAGGAAGCTCATCTTCTCTCTTCAGGAGAGAGAGGAGGGGCAGACTGTTCTCAGAGCACCGCAGAAGCCCACATGGCTGTGGCAGGCCAGGTCTCACCAAAGGCCTCCATAACAACTGTTTCAGTACTGACTGAGTGGTTAAGTTAAATATTAAAAGCCAGTGCCCTTATACAAAGGCTGGAATTAAACAAACGCCCACCAAGAGTTTTGACTAGGCCTTTCCTGAGCCTTAAAGCATGAGAAAATAATGAAGGAATTCTTAACAGGACCCATTTATGAATAAAGAAGTTTTATTGGGGATCTGAAGAAACTCCCCAGGCCTCCACAAACAAGTTTACTGGAGGCCTGAAGGAAATCCCCAAATTCCCATGATTTAGCAGGAGACAAGATAAGCGTAATCACCCAAGCACCTGGACCCATTTAGATTAAGTAAATGTATTGAGGCTGCAGAGGAAAGTCTTCAAGATTCAGACCTTAGTTAGAGATTAAAAGAAGTTAATCATTTATGTTTTTAGATGAATGCACACTTACATGTAGACATATAGCTTAGGAGGTATATAAACTCTGGAAAACCGTAATTTTGAGCTGGTCTGGAGATAATTTCCAGGCCTTCTCCCTGTAACTGGTTACAGAAATAAAAACTCTCTTCCTCCCCCATTTCATCTGCATCTCGTTATTGGGCCGCAAGAAATAGCAGCCCAACCCTCAGTTTGGTCCAGGAACATGGTCACTTATCTAAGCTGGGGTCCCACTGGTTTAGGGTGCAGTGGCTGCCCCCTCACCTCACCAACTACAAACATACACCCAGCTATAATTTATGATCTTACTTGTATGCTCATAAAGAAAATAATACAACCTATGAGTTCGATTTTTCAGAAATTACTTTCTTTCATTTTTTCTTTTTTTTAAGATACAGGTCTCTGTATCACCCAGGCTGGATTTCAGTGGTGTGATCATAGCTCACTCTAGCTCTAAACTCCTGGACTCAAGGGGTCCTCTGGAGTCACTGGGGTTACAGGTTGAGCCACCACACACAATTTATTTTCTTTATATTTCTTGTAGTTTTACAATTCTACTTTTATGCACATATAAGAATATGAAATAACATATTGAATAATAATAATAACTTTTGGAAACTCATCTTTATAAATACGTAATATGTTATGCTGTAGTTCATGTGTAGTCATCTTTGCATAGTTCATTTAAAATTAATATATAGTGCCAAACTGTATGCCGTTCTCAATAACATATTTCCTGTTTTATTTTTATTTAATTAATGCATTTATTTATTTATTTTAGTACAAATAATGTTGCCTTGCAAATTATCTTACAGATATCCTGCTATTGATAGCAATAGGAAACAGACAAATTCCTAGGCAGACAGGGACAGGTCCCAGTGAAACCCAACCTTCAACTCCCAGACAGCCTGAAGCCCGGAAGGTGAGCTGCCACTTAAGGGTGCAGTCCACAACTGGAGTGAAAATTTCCTCAATGCCTTTTAGTCAATGGAATGATGCTTTTTCCAGACCTGTGCATGGTCGACTCAGCACACACACCCCCATTCTGAGCCCATAAAACCCCCAGACTCAGCTTCAAAGACAGCTACCTGCTTTTGGGCCCCTTCTTACACAGAGTGCTACCTACTTCAGGTCACCTCTCATTGTCCAGAGCGTTTCTGTCACTAAGTAAAATTCTTTTCTTCCTTGCTCACTCTCCATTGTTTGTGTAAGTCATTCTTCTTGGTTGCAGGACAAGAGCCCAGAACTCTCAAATGGTTGACGTGAAAAGAGCTGTAACACATTCTCTTGCTCGCCCAGCTACAAGAGTGAAAAAAATTGCTGAGCACCATATACCCCATCCACCAAGCTGTGGATGGAGGGACCGAATGAGCTGTAACATGACCCCATTCACCAAAGCTGCAGGTGGAGGAGATGAATGAGAGCTATAACACTTCCTGGGGGCTCAGGCAGAAGCTGTAGCACCCCTTGGGTCTAGGTGGCTGCTCGCATCTTCAAGTTTTCAGGCACTGCCACTGCATCCCCCTCATCCAGACACCGGTGCCCAGTGCAGAAGCTGATTGAGGCATGCCCAGGCCAGCCACAGGCTGAGCACAGAGCTGTGATGGTCGCAGAGTCTGGGGTAATAGTGTGAGCCAAGTGAAGCCTGCATGGGGCTGAGTGGGCGGAGCAAGCCCTGTGGCCCAAGTGAAGACTGAGAAGAAGCACCTCCAACCATGGAGATTTCCAGCTGGCAAAGTGGCACCAAGAGAATCCTGTGTCACCATATGAACTAAATTTAATCCAAGATGAATTGTATTTGTAAAAAATTGTATCAGTTTCTATCACAACTTACAATGCATAAGATATCTGCATGTTCAACATCAATGTTGCCACTTTAAATTATAAAGTGTTTTCATTTTTATACTCCTGATTAGATTTGAGGTAATTTTTCTTGATCAATTCTGTATTTCATCACTTCTTTTTATGACATTTTATCTTCCACAAGCTTTTTTGTTAAATCATAGCATGCATAAAAGAAAATGCACAAATTATACGAGAACAGCTTGATGAGATTTAGCAAATATAAGTGTAACCAACACAACATTTAAAAACCACAACACTATCAGCTTTTCAAAAGTCCCCTGCGTTTCCTTTTTCCATTCCTACCCTTTCCTACTTCCTAAAACAAGCCCATATGGCTTAGTTTACATTTTCCCTCATTTGAAAGCTATAAAAATAGAACACAGTATTTTTGTGTTGTTTCTTTTATTCCACAGGTTAAGAAAAAAATGCATATATCCTGGGATATGTGGTATTCAATTCTGTTGGGTTTGTACAATTACAGGGTCATAATTACAGGGTCATATAATGTGGGTATATTTAATTTTAGGAGATATGATCATCTTTCCAAAATGGTTGTACTAAATTTTATACCCATAGCAGCATATATTACCTATTACTAGATTAAGACAGTGATCCCCCTATAAGTAGTTTGTTACAGCATTTTAAAGTTGTTATCAATTATTATAAATATTGACTGTATTTCATTAAATATATTATCTGCATTCATTGAAATAAAATTTTCTCTTTTTTTCTATTGATGTGGCAAATCACATTGCCCTTTCCCCAAATTATTCATTAAGAAAATAATCAATTCAGAAAACTAGTACAATGAACAACTATGTAACTTTTACTCATTTTCACCAAAGATGAAGATTTTGCCACATTTGCTCTGTCTCTGTCTCTGTTTCTCTCTGTGTGTCAGCTAACACATTTTCTTTGCTGAAACTTACATTGAGCATTGCATATATTTCCACCCGTCCACATTTTCATGACATTGACTTTGTTTGTTTTTTGTTTTTTGAGACAGAGTCTCACTCTGTCTCCAGGCTGGAGTGCAGTGGCACGATCTCAGCTCACTGCAACCTCCACCTCCTGGGTTCAAACAGTTATTCTGCCTCAGCCTCCCGAGTAGCTAGGACTACAGGCGCGCGCCACCATGCCGGGCTAATTTTTTGCATTTTAGTAGAGACAGGGTTTCACCATGTTGCCCAGGCTGGTGGTGAACTCCTGAGCTCAGGCAATCCGCCTGCCTCGGCCTCCCATAGTTCTGGGATTACAGGTGCAAGCCACTGAGTAGAATCCAGTTTCCTTGAATGGAAATTTTTTAAGTAAAAAGCACTATTCCATACTTAAAATAAACACACCTTAGTTGTGATGAATTATCCTGTATAGGCCAAGTACTCCTCCCTTATCCACAGGGAATACAGATCCAAGTCCCCAGTGGACGCCTGAAACTGTGGATAGTACCAAACCCTATAGATGACATTGCATTTTGATCCGATAACAGAGACAGCTCCTAAGTGACTAAGAGGCAGGCAGTGTATACGGCATGAAAACACTGGACAAAAGGATCATTTCCATCCAAGCAGAAGGAGGGGGACAGCAGAAGTTTTTATCACACTACTCAGAATGGTGCATGGTTTAAAATTTAAGACTGTTAATTTCCGGAAGTTTTGTTTAATATTTTCGGACCATAATTGACCACAGGTAACTGAAACCATGAAAAGCAAAACTGTTGAATAATAAGGGACTACTTTATTCCAGAAATCAGCTACCAATAATCATTTAAAATTATTTTGTCTATGTTCAAAAAAGTGATGACCTGTAATTTTTCTTTCATGTAACATTTTTATCAAGTTTTGATGTCAGAATTATGCAGACACCACCAAAGGAGCTGTGAAATGTCTCTTTTTTCTCTGGAAGAAAGTTAAATATATGCAATTTATTCTCAAAATATTTGAAGTAAACCAATGATAAAGTTATCTGGACCTGGGAGTTTCTCGATGAATTCTTAAAATTATACATTCAATTTCTAATAAATATATGTAGGGCTATTCATAATTTATATGCTTTCTTTATCATTTTCTTTTTTCCCCTAGGAATTTGTCCATTTCAACTGAGTTTATAAAATTACTTATAATAAAGTTATTTGTATTCTGTTATCACATCTTTAATGTCTTTAGATCTTTGGGAATTTCTTCTTTTTACTTACCTAAGTCATTTATGCCTTTTTAAGAATTTAATAATCCAAAGGGAATATCAATTTTATTGATCTTTTCAAAGAACAAATTACATTTTGTTTTTCTTCACATTGAATTATTTTATAATTTACTAATTTTAATTTCTATTCTATTAACTTATTATTTAAGTGTAATACGTGTTTTTTAATTCTACCTAGATTCTTGAGATGGATGGTTAGCTCATTAGTTTTCATCACATTACATTGTAATAAATATAATTAGAGCTATAGATGTGTCCAACAATATGACTGGAAACAGTGGAATAGTGAGTTTAGGAAACTATTCCATTTCAAAAGAGGTGCATTAATTATTTATATTAGCTCTTCCTCAAGTGCAAACATTCCAAATTATAACATGTTGTAGAGAGCTGTATGATAAAATTAATAAACATTATTAATTTTTGTGGAAATCATATACAATGACATGATCAATTATAATACACTTTATTATAAATTATAAATGAGTTAATGACATTCTTCATTTTTGGCTATAATCAAAAGTAGGATAAATTAAACATTACAATTCTCTATAATGTTTGTAATATCTAAATTATTCATTGCAAGAGTAACCCCAACACTCTGTTTTCTTATGCCCCTGGAGGAGTAGTATCGCCATTCTGTTGGGAGAAGGCCCCCCAAAATCTGGCCATAAACTGGCCCCAAAACTGGCCATAAACAAAATCTCTGCAGCACTGTAACGTGTTCATAATGGCCCTAATGCCCAAGCTGGAAGGTTGTGGCTTTACAGGAATGAGGGCAAGGAACACCTGGCCTGCCCAGGGCGGAAAACTGCTGAAAGGCATTCTTAAGCCACAAACGATAGCAAGAGCGATCTATGCCTTAAGGGCATGTTCCTGCTGCAGTTAACTAGCCCAACCTATTCCTTTAAGTCGGCCCATCCCTTTGTTTCCCATAAGGGATATTTTAGTTAATTTAATATCTATAGAAACAATGCTAATGACTGGTTGGCTATTAATAAGTATGTGGGTAAATCTCTGTTCGGGGCTCTCAGCTCTGGAGGCTGTGAGACTCTTGATTTCCCACTTCACACCTCTATATTTCTGTGTGTGTGTCTTTAATTCCTCTAGCGCCACTGAATTAGGGTCTCCCTGACCGAGCTGGTCTCAGCACCGTTCTATGAAAAGCTTGTTACATTAAAAAAAAAAAAAAACTATTACCTTTATATATAGTTATCAACATTAATGTTCAGAAATTGCATCTCTCTGGAAATTATTTTTAAAAGAAAGATAAATGCATATTACAAATTTGGACAAATATTTCCATTTCTTTTAGGTCCAGCCTGAAGAAAAGTCCCAAGCTGTGAAACAATTGAAATATTCAAATTTAGGGCAAGATTCTTTGTTATTCTAAGTTTATCACAAACTTTAAACCAATAGAAGTTTTCTATTGTGAACCAAAATAGGTATTATAGTAAATCATCATCATTGTCCCACAAATTGTCTCCCTACTAATGATGACTAAACTGTCAACATTTGCATTAAAGCCTATCTGAAATTTTATTCATCATATTAAAAAATAAGTTTTTTTCTTTGTGAAATTAACATTTAACATAAACAAAGAGTGAAATGCTGAATTACAAATAATAAGATTTCTTAACTCTAGGTATTTATTTTTTCTTGGGAAAATACCTTACATGAAATAACAAGTAATACATTGTTTGTTCTCTTACTAAGTATCTAGTAGAGATGTTTTAGAAAATTATCATGTCCTGAAGGACAGCAGAAAACACAGAAAAAAGAGCTGAGGAAATTATAATTAGCTGCATCATTATAAATTGCCTTGTTTATTATAATAGTCGGTTAGATCTCATTTTTCAAAAGCTCAGTACAAGGGCAGACCTTCAGAAAGCACATCTTATGTATATTACATCTGATCTTACTTGGACAAGGTGTATGGCATTCACTTTCTAAAGAGTATATTTGAAACTCTCAAGAGTTCTTAATTTATATATTTTTAAATGTAGAAATGGAAATAAAAACAAGATGTAGTTAAGAAAATGATTTGCAGTAATTGGTTTCATGCTATCAAATCTTTTTATTTTGGTATAAATTTACTTTCTAAAGCATAAATTGCAGAATACTTTTCATAATGCCTTGAAAATATTTTAAAATATTATCTTATATGCAGTCTAACAAGTGTATAACAATGGTGTATTAGTCAGGATTCTCCAGATAAACAAAAGTGGAAGGGCAAAAAGGACAAACTCCCTCTATCAAGCTCTTTTATAAGGGCACCTGATCCCATTCATGAAAGAAATGTCCTTTCACATAATCATATCTTAAGTTTCTCACAAATTAATACTTTCACATTGACAACACCTGAAATTTGGAGGGGACACAATTCAAACCATAGCACCTACCTTTTAATCAAGTTCCTATACCTTTTTTACTTCTTTCCAATTTTTAATATCTATTTAGGGTATATATTAAAAATTCTAAAGTGAAGTAAACTAATTAATCTTATAATTCCATGATGTCACATCAACACATTCAATCTTGGAATATGTTTTAAAATATATGCTTTTCTATGGACCTTTATGTATGAAACTTAGTAGGAAATATCATCAGTTTGTTATCTTAAGTTTGTTTTAATCATTAGAATGCAATGTTCTCACAGAGCACCTGACATTTTGGCACTCATTGCACATGTGCCAAAAAATGACTGAGCCAGAGAATGAAGAAATATTACTAGATAATGTATAGATAAATAATACAGTAGAAACTTTAAAATATTTAAGGTAGCAGGTTTCTCCTGTATTCCTAGGGTCTCAGGCATTACAAAAATCACTACAGAAGCACCTTGACTTTCAATGGGGTTAAGTCCTGTAAACCATCATAAGTTGAAAATATTTTAAGTTGAAATGACTTAATGCATGTAACCCACTATCATAGACTTGCCGGGTCTACCTTAAACATGCTCAGAACATTTACATTAGCCTATAGTTGGAAAAAATCACCTCACACAAAGGCTATTTTATGATAATGTTAAATATCTCATACAATTAATTGAATACTCTACTGAAAGTGAAAAACAAATGTTTGTATGAGTGGTCAAAGTATGAGTTCTGCTGAATGCATATTGCTTTAGCGCACACATAATAAAACCAAAAAATTATTAGTCGAACTATTGTTAAGTCTAGGACCTTGTATATTTCTTTGAAAGAATCATTAGGCTAGGGAGTTTCTTTGAATATGCTTTATAAATTTCTAGAGGTTGCTGTGACACATGTCAACAGTAAACCTGGGAATAAAATATTACTAAAAATATAGTTGTGTTATACAAATCTCTTAAATTTTTAAAGTTTAAGTGTCAAATTTGAAAGTTAGAATTATTATTATCCAAAAAAGACACTAAAATTATTGAATAGTGGATAAAGAGATATATGAAAGAACAGAGATCCTGTGTAATATAGTCTTTGAAACATAAGCCTCATAATTGTAGATTTAAATTATCCTTACTATATGGGTAATCATTTGTCATGAGCCTACACATCACTTACAAACAATCCTACTGTTTTATTAACAACAGTGAGGGCTATGCAGATATATTATAGTCTATTATAGAAAAGTCATATTATGGGTCAATGACAGTGCTTGGCAATGGCAGAAGGCAAAGATATTCCTAATTTTCAGATTTATACATGTCCTTATAATAGTAATCATAAAATATGAAAAACATAAGCAGGTAGAAATAGATCTAGTGATGCTTTAAACTTATACATTATTAAAAACTTCCAACATTAGAGGACAGTTTAAAGTACAGTTTAAAATTCTGAATATAAGTTAAATATAGATAACTGAATTGAATTTATAAAATGCTTTAACAATTTGAGTATCTGTTAAGCATTACTTTAAAAATCTTTACAATAAAATATAACAAAAAGATATTACAAAATTGATTTACTATGACATCACTGCTAAATAATAGCTTATGGCTGAAATTTTTCAAATTGAAATGATTTTAAGAAATTAAATAATTAATGTTCTTATGTTTTTTATCACAATCTCTATAATTTAGTGAGCTAGTAGGTTAGAACTTATATATATTACGAGATTCTCAAAAAGATTCTATCTGTGACTCAAGTAAGATAAGTGAATTTATGCCATTACAAATTCCATAACGACATATTTCTGTAAACTCTGTGCCTCAAGTATTTTATTGTCTGCGTACCCAATCAGACCATGATTTACTGAAGTTTTACTTTCCTTATCTTTAAGTAGGTTTAATATATGTATAATAGAGCAAGGACATTTGCCATATATATTTATGATTGTCAGTTATTGTAGTCTATATCCTTTGTAACAAAGTAAAATGGCTTTATCTGTCAGAAAGAAGAAAAATGATTTTTATATTTCAAGGGTGAAAATATGCATTTTATGAGGCAAGGAACAAGTCTGTTGAAACCAATTGAAAGAGACTTTAATCTGTAAGGGAAATACACATTTTATTTTATTTTTATGGTTTGTCACTTTTATACTTAGATGATGAATCCTGATAAAACCAAGAACAGTTTCATACCTCTTGTTGATTTTTATTTCCTCTAAGTCAGAAAAGCCAAATCCCTTTTTATTTATTTATTTAATTTTTTTTTGCTTTTGAAATAACAATTTTTAAGCAAATGGTTAAGAAGCAGAAACCGTCCCTAATGAGAAAAAATGGTGGACAAAATTAAAGCTACAAGAAAAAAATGTCCCTGGTTAAGAAGTGAAATTGCTGTAGCACCCATTCTGCTTGTAGAATGACATAGCTAGATGATATTTGCACAAGAAGTCCAACAGGAGTTTGGATGTAGTTTGATGCAGAATGTTTCCATAATGTTTCACGATATCACTTGCAGAAATCCAATATTAAAATGGCTCATGTATGTTGGCATGTGCCACATTAAGAATGGAATTTTTTAAAGGTAGCTGATCGAACTGATTATTGACTTGTCTTCTTATTCCTTAAAAAATAAATGTCACTTTTTTATTGATAAATGGAGCCTAATTAAACTAAAGAGCTTCTGCACAGCAAAAGAAACTATCAACAGAACGAACAGGCAACCTACAGAGTGGAGGGAGATCCTTGCAATCTATCCACTTGAAAAAAGTCTAATATCCAGAATCTACAAGAAACTTAAACAAATTTACAAAAAAAAAAATCCATTTAAAAGTGAAAGGACATGAGCAGACACTTCTCAAGAGGAGATATTCATGAGCCAACAAATATGATAAAAAGCTCAACATCACCGATTATTAGAGAAATGAAAATCAAAATCACAAGGAGATACTACCTCACACCAGTGAGAATGGCAATTACTAAAAAGTCAAGAAACAATAGATATACAACATCAATGTGGTGGAGACATGCTTTCTTGGAGCTGAAGAACTTACGAAATAATGTTTTGCCCAAGACAAAACTGCTTTGCACACTTTGTTAGTGAACTCCTGCTGTGAATTAGAAGATGTAGGTATACCTCTTGGCAAAGAATTGCAAATGGAGACAGTATTCATGATTACAATAAATGGTACTGCTTATATTTTGGTGGAATTACTTTGTCCTGTTCTCTCACAGAAATTATTGCCACTGGTCACACTTGATCTTTCAGCTTGTAATTATTTAGGAGAAGTCTGTCTCTGTCATTAAAACATGATTTCTTTAAAGTCAGAGACATTGTTTTATTCTTCTTGACATTTCTATCACCTAATGAAATGCACATTAATTATTGGATATCAAAAAAATAAATCAATTTAATCTTTATCACCCTTTAAAAAAAAGAATGATTTTTAAAATAATATATTAGACAAAAGCAAATATATAAAAACCTTATGCAAATTTACTTTTCAATCTAGGACACTATGAGCTTTCTGGGTCTCAGATATCTTACCTTAATAAATGAAAGGGATAATAGAAAATTTCTAAACTCTAATCAATGTCTATATTTAAATATCTCACAGTTATGGAAAACAAGGAGAAGCAAGTCACATCTTACATGGATGGCAGCAGGCAAAAAAAGAACTTCTGACGGGAAGCTCCCCCTCATAAAACCATCAGATCTCATGAGACTTATTCACTATCATGAAAACAGCATGGGAAAGAACTGCCCCCATGATTAAATTACCTCCCACTGGGTCCCTCCCACAACACATGAGAATTCAAGAAGAGATATGAGTGGGGATACAGCCAAGCCATATCAACTACTAAACAAAAAGAATGATTAATTATGCTAGATCTAGATAAGAAAATAATATTTTAAAATTGATACATACCTAAATGTATTTTTATACCCTTTACCAGAGTCTGAAACAATATTTGGAACTTCATGGGTAGAATTATCAATCACTCCTCAGTTTTGATGACAGCTGGTTTCAAATTGGTTAAAATATGAGAAAGGCCAGGACAGAAAGAGAAGATAGTTCAATAGTACACTTAAAAATTACTAGTTAGTGACACTATGTAAGGACAATAAACCTTGGTTTGCCATTTCATTCTTATAATGCTTCAGTGTTGTGCAAGGAGGTGAGTCTTTTCAGCTTTCCCTTCCAATGTATGAAAGTTCATGGTCCTAAGAGTGATCTCTAACACTGAACCATTCTAATTGTATGTACCAAGAGCAAAGAAACAAGCAAGGATGTAAAAACCTCATTTAAGATTTGTTCTCCACTAAACTACTACTTTATGTTGCAGCTTGTAGCCCACCACATATTGTTTAAATATATCAAATTATTTTTATTGAAGTTTAGGGATACAAAATCACCATATAAAAACATTCAAGCTGAGAGTCAAATCAAGAACATAATTCAATTTACAATAGCCACCAAAAAATTAAATTAAATACCTAGGAATGCATTTAACCAAGGAGATGAAAGATATCTATGAGAAGTACTAAAAAACACTGCTGAAAGAAATCAGAGATGACACAAACAAATGGAAAAATATTTTATGCTCACGGATTGGGAAAATTAATATAGTTAAAATGGCCATGTTGCCCAAAGCAATCTACAGAATCAACACTATTTTTTTATCAAACTACCACTGTTATTTTTCACAGAATTAGAAAACACTATTCTAGAATTCATATAAAAGAAAAAAGACCTGGAATAGCCAAAGGAATCCGAAGCAAAAAGAAAAAACTTGGATGCATCATATTACTGAACTTCAAAATATACTATGAGGTGACAGTATTTGCTGCAGGAAATAGAAATGTTATTTTGTTTGTTCCAACGCCTGAAGAAATAAATCAGGTTGATTCTTGAATTAAATACAATTAGAAACCCACCAATATTTATTTTTAGAAAAATGTAAAATGTATAGTGGTGGCACACATGAATTAATTGATTTCATATGAGATTTAAAATGTAAGTATTTATCCATTAATTTAACCATATATTTATGTGTAGAACTATTAGTATTATATAATCACAACATCATAGAAGAATGATTGAAAAGGCTTTTTTTTTTAGAAGTTCAAAGAATAGAGAGATCTTATCCAGTTAAAATAATTTCCAAGACCTATATATTGTTCAAAGTAAAGAATTATGGACAGATGAAATTTAAAAGAAAATCGCTAAGAAATACCCAAGTAGATAAAAGATACTTTTGGATTTACAATTTATTTAATTGCAAATAAAAAGTTGGGGTCCTATGATTTTTGGTAATTGTTATCATTTGATTTGCATCTTGATACATTGAGAGTTTGTCATTTTTTTTCTATGAGTGTGAGAAATTATTGTGTTTCTCCTACTAGGACATTTGAACCCAAGATGTATTGTTTATTACTTACATTGTAAAAATATGCTATATTTCTATTAACAATCAATTACGTATAGATGTGTTAAAAAATTCTACTCTCATGTTAGATCTGCTCTTTATGTTTATTATTTTTAATATAGGCTTTACAAATTTGGAATATTATTTTTTGCTGCATTACACATACAATAAGTAGGTCTTTCTACCAATTTATAACTTTGATCACTACGAAGAGTATTAATCAGGGTCCCAGAAGAAATATATGACACATTCAAACTAAACAATATGAAAAATGTTTAATAAAAAAGACTACAGTGGATTCCTGAACAATATGAGTTGGAACTATGTGAATCCACTTAGTGATTTTTTTTTCAATAAAACTTACACTGAGGGTGCTTGCCTCTTTGTTTCCTCTTCCACATCCTTTACCTCTTCTTCCTCTACCAACCCTGAGACAGAAAGACCTACCCCTCCTTTTCCTACCTCTCAGCCTTCCCAATGCGTAGACAAGAATAAAGATCTTTATGGTCCACTTTTAGTTTATGAATAGTAAACATACTTTCTTTTCCTTATGATTTTTGTAATAGCACTTTCTGTTATCTGACTTACTTTATTGCATGAATAGAGCATATAACACATAGAACGTACAAAGTGTTGTTTATGTTATGAGTAAGGCTTCTGGTCAACAGTAGGCTATCAGTAGTTAAGTTTTGGAGAGTCAAAAGTTATGTTGCTTTTTGAGTGTGTGGCGGTCAGTGCTCTACCACACATGTTGTTCAAGGGCCAACTATAGTTTAAAAAGGGGGAACATTCTACAGTGAATTATTATTGTTCATGCCTGATATTACGGTTTGGTGAACCAGATTCACGACAGCCATCTCTAGAACTATTTTCACCTGGTGTCCCTATGGTCGTGATTTTAACCTACAAAGGCTTAGTAACAAAGCAGATGAAACTTTTAAACTGTAAAATATTTGGTGAAAGAAGAGAACATAGTCTTTTTGTAAGCCTCTAGAAGTCTTTTCTGTGATATTCCTATAAAGCTTGAGGCAGTCTCCGTATACATCTTTATCTGCCTCTGGGCATTTCTAGTAAGTAGTATTAGATCTGCTGAGACATAAGGTCAAAATGTCAAGGTAGTTTATATCGCAACCTATACCTATCAGAAAGCCTTTCTGTTTTTCTAATTACAATTCAAAACTGACAGTCATTAATTACCTGATTGATGTGTTGAAGGAACAGGTCTAAATAAGACTTAACCAAATCAGAAAGAACAAAGAAGCATTTTGAGCCTTTATTTGTAATACAGAGATCTTCACCTTGAGTTCCAAAATGTATCACCTTCCCTCTTGTTTAATAGCAAGGAAATTTCCAAGAAATATGCCAACATGTGCATGACAAGTAGATCCAAAAAAACTTGACTGAGGTTGAAGCACCTGAATTTCCAAGGACATTTATATATTACAATGTCATATGCAATTATTGTTACTCATTTCTCATCAGGCCCAATAAATACCAAGGTGCCATCCAGATAGATCAATATCACATTCTGTGGAATAATCAGTGTTCCTCCAAATTATATTATGACACAGATTAAGAGAGTTGAGACTGGAAATCTTACCCATGGGATGCAGTCATTAGGCACCATTTCTACTTTCTATATAAAGAATTGCTAAGCTTTCTGACACATAACAAGCCTTTCTTTCCTCCAGTTTCTCATAACATCTTTCTCTTTCAGTAAGCCCTCACTGAAAGGCTATTCAATGCACAGAATTCTACCAAGAGTCAGTTCAAGGCAATTTTGACTTTCACTACTATCACCACAAATTTTGTTCTAGCTACTGCCCACTGATGATTTACAGAGTCACTCCTATATTTTGGGATATGTGATGATCATATCTTAATTCTGGTACCAAAGAAATTGGTTTTCATTATCTACTGCTACATAAGGAATTATGCAGATATTTGGTTGTTTAAAACAACAACTATTTATTATCTTAGACATGGCAATGACTAGGGCCTCCAGCTGACAGGTATGTGAGTAAACTTCTGTGGAAACAGATCGTTCAGTCCTAGTTAAGCCTTCAGATGTCTTCACCCCAACTCACAAGCGACTGTAAACACAAAAGATGCTTAGCTAGAGCCACGTAGTTAACCCATAATTTGTTTTTGGACCTTCAGAACCTGTGTGAGATAAAAAAGAAAATGTTCGTTGCTTTGAAATTTGGGGTAATCTGTTACACAACAATAGGTAACTGCTAAGCAGGTAAAGACTGGTTCTTTCAATTTTCTGGAAAGTGGGGACAAGTTTGAGTCAAAGATTTTGAGGATTAAAATACTTCAGCCTCATCTGTGTCTGTCTCATGATTCCATCTCTTACTTTAGGAGTATAATCTAAATACAGAAAAAATGCAACACATGCTTGTCCTCTGCAGCAATTCAAAAGAAAGTTGGAACTCTCAGAGCAGATATATACGAATGAATATGAGTGATATATATTGTCTCTAACACTTGGGTCCTTGAAGTATAGGCCACTGGAGGAATTAAATGTTCTTTTACCTCTATTTGGTAAGCATATTAAAAAAAAAAAATTCTGAAGCAGTCACAAACCATTATGTGTGTTGAATATCATACAATGCACACAGGTGTTTATAAATGTTTGATTATCTTCTTAACTGATTTATAAATTTATTTCCATAGCTTAATTACCTGAGTTCTACCCCCAACACACACTTATTTCCAAAAATGTATTATGCCAAAATGCAAATAGTCAGTGTCTAAGCATCTAAATATGCAATTACAAAATTTCACACATGAGACATCATACACGCTTGAAAGTGTGTAAGGAAGAATAGAAAGTATGCCAGACTAAAGTTTTTTTCTTCCTATCCTAACAGATTTGAAAGAAAGGTGAAAGAAGACAAATGAGAGGGAACATTTTTAGATGAAATTATTTATTTATTTATTTGATCTTATTGACTGACTTAGATTATTTCCCTTTAAATGCTAAATCCTCTTTGATATTGAGTAATAAGCTTTCAGAAATTGACATGCCATTTCCAGATGCTAACCAGAAATAGCTCCTGTCAGACTTCATTTCTGAAGTGATTATACTTTACCCAGTGGTGAGGAACAGGTCTCTATGTTCTGTCTATTTTTTGCATGTTGCATTCAAATATTTGAAAATTAAGAAAACAAAACGAATAATCTGAGTTAATTAACAACACAATAACTTTGTTGTTTTGATGACTTTTGTCATTAAAGTGACACTTTCAGCATGATACACAATAAAGCAGATGAAACAACTCAATTAACATTAATGTCACCCTCATAAAAGTCATTTCCCATAAAATGAAACCAGATTGTATATGGAAAAAGGCACACAAAAGAAAAAAATGACTTAGATGTAAATACATTTAAAATTATAATAATCAAATGTTTCAATAAAATAAAAACAATTCATTCACATTATTATAGAATTAGGTAATCAAATAATTAAATTGCACTGTTAATTAATGAAAATTTTTTAGCAATTCACAATAGTAGCAACCATCATTGCAAGCATGTATTATATGAGGGTATTTGAGAATTTGGCATTGTCACCACTGTCAGGTAGAAAATGCTAGGCATCATTTTAATCCAAAAAGTACAGGAATAGAAAGGAAATGTTATTACTGCCAGTACTGATGAAGATTCTTTTCAAAGTATTTTGTTTTTTCAACTACTCTGTCAGTAAGCTTACATACTTATATAATTTAACATTTTTGTCTGAGATTTAGGAGGAAAAATAATGATGTTTTATAGTAGAGGGGACATATGATAGTGTCTAATTTGGAAAAAATAAATATTTGGAACAAATTTTATATGATAGTAAACCAATAAAATATAACTGGCTCTTCAGAATCAATTTTTTAAAGTTTCTCCATCACTCTACTAAAAACAAACTGATAAAATGCAGTTTTCTGTTTTTACTCAGTCAATTATCACAGTATATTTTATCTCAAATACAGAAAACTCTAAAAATTGAAGTACAGTATTTAACTTTTATCTATGAGTTAGTTCCACTATACAATATCTGACCTTGAGTCCTTACTGCTACATTAATACACTTAGAATTATTCAATAAATGAAAAAAAACAGAAAACAAACAAATAAATAAGAAGGTAGCCTGCAAAAATATTTTAAACGTAGCAAAAACATTGGGGCAAAAAGTGGAATAATTTTATTGAACAATGAGAACACTTGGACACAGGAAGGGGAACATCACACACCGGGGCCTGTCGTGGGGTGGGTGGAGTGGGGAGGGATAGCATTAGGAGATACACCTAATGTAAATGATGAGTTAATGGGTGCAGCACACCAGTATGGCACATGTATACATATGTGACAAACCTGCACGTTGTGCACATGTACCCTAAAACTTAAAGTATAATTAAAAAAAAGCAGTGACCACAAAAAAACCCCACCAAGTATTAACAGTTACAATACCTAGGAAAATCACATTATTAAAAAATTACCTGCTAGAGACTGAATGCTTATGTCCCCCCCCAAATTTTTTTTTTTTTTTTGAAACGTAGTCTCACTCTGTCGCCCAGGCTGGAGTGCAGTGGCGCTATCTCGGCACACTGCAGGCTCCGCCTCCCTGGTTCACGCCATTCTCCTGCTTCAGCCTCCCGAGTAGCCGGGACTACCGGAGCCCACCACCACGCCCGGCTAATTTTTTGTATTTTTAGTAGAGACAGGGTTTCACCATGTTAGCCATGATGGTCTCGATCTCCTGACCTCGTGATGCGCCTACCTTGGCCTCCCAAAGTGCTGGGATTACAGGCATGAGCCACCGCGCCCGGCCATGTCCCCCTAAAATTTGTATGTTAGATCTTAACACCCAATGTGATGGTATCTGGAGGCGAGCCTTTGGGAGGTGATTAGGTAATGAAGGTGCAGCCTTCATGAATAGGATTAGTATCCTTATACAAGAGGCCACAGAGAATTCCCTTGCCCGTTCCCTCATGGTGAGGTTACAGTGAAAGAAGACAATCTGTGCGCCAGGCAACAGGCCCTCATCAGACATCAAATCTGCCAGTGCCTTAATCTTGGACATGTCGATCTCCACAATTGTGAGAAATAAATCTCTATTGTTTATAAAAAAAAAAAAAAGAAAAAGCACAAACACCTAACTTTTCAGAAATCTTTTATATGTGTCCTATATTTATAGTACCTCTGTGATATGGATTATCCAAGAATCACAAAGGAAATTCATATATTAAAATAAATTACAATATTATATCACAAGCTGCTTGGAGCACTTAAAGGAAATCCATATACTATGTTATTTATTAAGTAATTATATTTGAGATGACTAAGGGAAAATAAAAATGCTTCACTCTTGTAACATGCAGTTACCTCATTTCCCTACCTTTGTCATGAGTATTCTTTGTTTATCGATGTTAAAAAAATGGAAAAACTAATGTTTAAAAATATAAAAATGAGTGGGATATTCCTTTTTATCTTTTTCATCCTGACCCAAATACTTTTTTTTCATTTTTCGTCTTGCTTTGCCACTATAACTCTCTTGGTGTATATTCTTCGGTAAGCTTAAACACAGGGTCTCTAGATTGTAAAGCCATTGGCATAACTGAGCAGAGTAGGAAGGGAGAGGGATCTGTGCGTGGTGAGAGAGCAGAACACTAGCGGAATTTCGAGTGGGCGTGACACCCAGAAGCCACGTGGTTTAGACATTGACTGTCAATACATTTAATAAACATATTTTAACTGCCTGCTATATGCTAAGCTTTCTACTAGGAACCAGGGCTCATAAGAGAGGAAACAGAGAAGAATCATTGCCTTTCTGTATCTTACTTGCCAACAGCTTTGATAGAAGAGAATCACTCCCGTTTGTGTGAAGAACAGACTGAAGGAGGGCAAGAATGAAGCTGGGAGACTTGCCAGGCAGTTGTTAGCAAACCCCTACTAGGTAACTTGTTCTTCAAACATTTATTTTACATACTGAGAAACAAAAACTTTCATTATTTCTACTTATTTATAAGATGGGGGAATTTAAACCATGATTATATGCTAATGGAAATTATCAAAGGCAAGAAAGATGCAGAAGGAGCTGAGCATAAATAAAGAAACAAGGGCTTTTGAGATGAATGGAAATCACATAATCCAGAAAGTTAGGTCACATCTCCCGTTGTAAAAGAAGGAAAGATAGCAACTGTCAGGCTGGGTGCAAATGAGTTTAGAGTGTTTCTGGTGGAAGATGAGATCTCTTTCATTTCATTAAGTTATATTTACCTAGTGAAGTGTAATTTTCAAAATCACCAATTGCGGTTGAGTAAAATAAGGAGGCTACAGAGGCAAGATGAGCCAGAGATTGTCCTCCTAGAGAGTTAGAAATGAAAATATGGTGACATTTCTGAGTATTTTTAAAACATGTGAAATTTGTGGTTGATACCTTAATATTTAAATAGTTTGGCAAGTTCTGTAACTTTTCTCTACCACTGGTCAATAGCCAAGATGAGAGTTCAGAAAACAAACAAATGGGAAAAAAAATTGGGCAGAATGACAGCTAAAGTTTTATAAGATGAACAGAAAAGAACTAAGAGAGTATAACTGTGCTTTGAGGAAAGTGACTATAATCATTGACTCTGCAGTTCCAGGTGGGTAATATCTATTGTGGCGAGTGTTCCTACATAATACTAACTAAATCATAAGGGTGGGCAGTCACAAAATTGAAGTTGGAAACGAAGATTTCAGAGGAAATGCCGTCACATGTGATAACAAGATGGGGTGGGGCTGCGCTATGTCAAGTATCCTTAGTAGTACCTTACCAGGCTTGGCGTGTTTTAACTTTTTGTTGCTATATATTTAAAAAGTAATAAGCAAACTAATGCAAATAAAATAAAAATTGCTTTAGTATTTTTGGGAAAAAAAAACTACTTGCTTCTTGTGGAGGCTTTCTGCCTTTAGCAGTCCTTTCTCCATTGGCCAGGAACTGCCTTTTGTGCCACACATTTCTTTCTTTCTTTTGCCAGGGGTCTCAGACTTCAGCCGCAGAACCCTGGTGAAATTTATTTTACATTCAGCTTCTTTCTCACTCTTTCTGTATATACACATATCTATATCTATATATAGATATAGATATACATATAGATAGATATAGATATCCTGAATCACAGTGATACTATTGGTAGAAAATTTCTTTATTCACAAAGCCTAAATATGGTTTTTGTAAGGGTCTTTAACTTCCATCCAACCTCAGTCCATGTTGTTCACACTGTGGAGATATCATCATTTACTATTTCTTCTCACTGTTTGTTCAAGAGACAAAACAGTTATATGAGACTGTTCCTGTAGTTTGGATGCAGGATTAGCTTATCTATTTAAGAGGTCTTAATTATTTTTATATATAAATCATTTTATTTCCTTGCTTTAGGTTCTGATGCATTTTTGTTGTTGATGTTGCTTTGCTTTAACTAATTTTAATAAGATATAATTTACACTTAATGAAATTATATATATAGATATATATGTATTTGAGACTGACTCTCGCTCTGTCGCCAGGCTGGAGTGCAGTGGTGTGATCTCAGCTCACTGCAACTTCCGCCTCCCTGGTTCAAGCGATTCTCCTGCCTCAGATTCCCGAGTAGCTGAGACTATAGGCGCCCACCACCACACCCAGCTAATTTTTGTATTTTTAGTAAAGACGGGGTTTCACCATGTTGGCCAAGATGGTCTTGAACTCTTGACCTCGTGATCCACCCACCTCAGACTCCCAAAGTGCTGGGATTACAGGCGTGAGCCACCATGCATGGCCTGAAATAATTTTAAGAGCATGGTTTATTGGGTTGCAACATATATGGACAATCATGAAATGACAGTCAAAATCACAGCATAGAATATTTCCGTAACCCCAAAAGTTTCTGTGTGCCTCTTACCAATCATTCTCCACCTGACATAGTGATAACAAGTGACAAATCATACACTTTATCTCTATAGGTTAGATTTGGCTTTTCCAAGACATATACAAATGGTATCATATGCCATAGAGTTTGTGGAATCTTTGATAACTGTCTTCCTTTACTCAGAATAATGTTTTAACGATCCTTATTGATTTTATCAGAGCCCATTCATTTTAATACTGAAAAGAAATCCACCGCATAGATATACCAAAATGTCTAATTGTGTGTATTCATTTGATTCTTGATTAAATGTATACAATTAGGGATTATTATCAATAAAAGTGTTTTTTAATATTTCTGTACGACTCTTTTTGTAGATGTATGTTTCCACTTCCTTTGGTGAAATATTTAAGAAAGAAATTGCCAGCCCATATTGTAAGTGAATAGTTAGCTTTATAAGAAACAGCCAAACTATGTCCAAATGTTTTAACTGTTTCACAAATCCACTAGAAAATTTTGAGTGTTCTGTATTCTTACCGACAGTTGCTATCACTAGTCCTTTTTTTTTTGCTTTACAAAATGGCTGACTCATTATGGCTTAATTTGTATCTCTATTGTGACTAAGGTGTTAAGCATTTTTCAGTGTGGTCATTTACCATTTCTGTAACATCTGGGAATTGTACATTCAAATATTTGCTCCAAAATTTTAATTGTCTACTTATCTTCTCTCTGAAATTTAAGAGAATTTTAAAGTTTCTGATTACAACAATTTTATTAAGTATATTTATCAAAATGTTTCCTCCTAGTCTTTGTCTTCTTGCCTGCTATCTTCTGTAATGCTGTATTCTGAAGAGAATTTAAAAATTAGCATGAAGCACAAATTAACAAACTATTTTTATTTTACTATTCATACTTTTTGTGTCCTATCTAATAAGTCCTTGCCAAACTTCTATCAAATATTTTTATTATTTCCTTTTAGGCCTTTTATAATTTCAACTATTATTTCTAGGCCCAAAATACATTTTCAGTTAATATTTATGTATGATGTTAATTTATAATCAAAATTTTTTTTATTATTATTATACTTTAAGTTTTAGGGTACATGTGCACAATGTGCAGGTTAGTTACATATGTATACATGTGCCATGCTGGTGTGCTGCACCCATTAACTCGCCATTTAGCATTAGGTGTATCTCCTAATGCTATCCCTCCTGCCTCCCCCCACCCCACAACAGTCCCCAGAGTGTGATGTTTCCCTTCCTATGTCCATGTGTTCTCATTGTTCAATTCCCATCTATGAGTGAGAACATGCGGTGTTTGGTTTTTTGTCCTTGCGATAGTTTACTGAGAATGATGATTTCCAATTTCATCCATGTCCCTACAAAGGACATGAACTCATCATTTTTGATGGCTGCATAGTATTCCATGGTGTATATGTGCCACATTTTCTTAATCCAGTCTATCATTGTTGGACATTTGGGTTGGTTCCAAGTCTTTGCTATTGTGAATAGTGCTGCAATAAACATACGCGTACATGTGTCTTTATAGCGGCATGATTTATAGTCCTTTGGGTATATACCCAGTAATGGGATGGCTGGGTCAAATGGTATTTCTAGTTCTAGATCCCTGAGGAATTGCCACACTGACTTCCACAATGGTTGAACTAGTTTACAGTCCCACCAACAGTGTAAAAGTGTTCCTATTTCTCCACATCCTCTCCAGCATCTGTTGTTTCCTGACTTTTTAATGATTGCCATTCTAACTGGTGTGAGATGCTATCTCATTGTGGTTTTGATTTGCATTTCTCTGATGGCCAGTGATGGTGAGTATTTTTTCATGTGTCTTTTGGCTACATAAATGTCTTCTTTTGAGAAGTGTCTGTTCATATCCTTTGCCCACTTTTTGAAGGGGTTGTTTGTTTTTTTCTTGTAAATTTGTTGGAGTTCATTGTAGATTCTGGATATTAGCCCTTTGTGAGATGAGTAGGTTGCAAAAATTTTCTCCCATTTTGTAGGTTGCCTGTTCACTCTGATGGTAGTTTCTTTTGCTGTGCAGAAGCTCTTTAGTTTAATTAGATCCCATTTGTCAATTTTGGCTTTTGTTGCCATTGCTTTTGGTGTTTTAGACATGAAGTCCTTGCCCATGCCTATGTCCTGAATGGTAATGCCTAGGTTTTCTTCTAGGGTTTTTATGGTTTTAGGTCTAACATTTAAGTCTTTAATCCATCTTGAATTAATTTTTGTATAAGGTGTAAGGAAGGGATCCAGTTTCAGCTTTCTACATATGGCTAGCCAGTTTTCCCAGCACCATTTATTAATTAGGGAATCCTTTCCCCATTGCTTGTTTTTGTCAGGCTTGTCAAAGATCAGATAGTTGTAGATATGTGGCATTATTTCTGACGGCTCTGTTCTGTTGCATTGATCTATATCTCTGTTTTGGTACCAGTACCATGCTGTTTTGGTTACTGTAGCCTTGTAGTATAGTTTGAAGTCAGGTAGTGTGATGCCTCCAGCTTTGTTCCTTTGGCTTAGGATTGACTTGGTGATGCGGGCTCTTTTTTGGTTCCATATGAACTTTAAAGTAGTTTTTTCCAATTCTGTGAAGAAAGTCATTGGTAGCTTGATGGGGATGGCATTGAATCTATAAATTACCTTGGGCAGTATGGCCATTTTCATGATATTGATTCTTCCTACCCATGAGCATGGAATGTTCTTCCATTTGTTTGTATCCTCTTTTATTTCATTGAGCAGTGGTTTATAGTTCTCCTTGAAGAGGTCCTTCATGTCCCTTGTAAGTTGGATTCCTAGGTATTTTATTCTCTTTGAAGCAATTGTGAATGGGAGTTCACTCATGATTTGGCTCTCTGTTTGTCTGTTATTGGTGTATAAGAATGCTTGTGATTTTTGTACATTGATTTTGTATCCTGAGACTTTGCTGAAGTTGCTTATCAGTTTAAGGAGATTTTGGGTTGAGACAATGGGGTTTTCTAGATATACAATCAGGTTGTCTGCAAACAGGGACAATTTGATTTCCTCTTTTCCTAATTGAATACCCTTTATTTCCTTCTCCTGCCTAATTGCCCTGGCCAGAACTTCCAACACTATGTTGAATAGAAGTGGTGAGAGAGGGCATCCCTGTCTTGTGCCAGTTTTCAAAGGGAATGCTTCCAGTTTCTGCGCATTCTGTATGATATTGGCTGTGGGTTTGTCATAGATAGCTCTTATTATTTTGAGATATGTCCCATCAATACCTAATTTATTGAGAGTTTTTAGCATGAAGGGTTGTTGAATTTTGTCAAAGGCCTTTTCTGCATCTATTGAGATAATCATGTGGTTTTCATCTTTGGTTCTGTTTATATGCTGGATTACATTTATTGATTTGCATATGTTGAACCAGCCTTGCATCCCAGGGATGAAGCCCACTTGATCATGGTGGATAAGCTTTTTGATGTGCTGCTGGATTTGCTTTGCCAGTATTTTATTGAGGATTTTTGCATCAATGTACATCAAGGATATTGGTCTAAAATTCTCTTTTTTGGTTGTGTCTCTGCCCGGCTTTGGTATCAGGATGATGCTGGCCTCATAAAATGAGTTAGGGAGGATTCCCTCTTTTTCTCTTGATTGGAATAGTTTCAGAAGGAATGGTACCAGTTCCTCCTTGTACCGCTGGTAGAATTTGGCTGTGAATCCATCTGGTCCTGGACTCTTTTTTGTTGGTAAGCTATTGATTATTGCCACAATTTCAGCTCCTGTTATTGGTCTATTCAGAGATTCAACTTTTTCCTGGTTTAGTCTTGGGAGAGCGTATGTGTCGAGGAATTTATCCATTTCTTCTAGATTTTCTAGTTTATTTGCATAGAGGCGTTTGTAGTATTCTCTGATGGTAGTTTGTATTTCTGTGGGATCAGTGGTGATATCCCCTTTATCATTTTTTATTGCATCTATTTGATTCTTCTCTCTTTTTTTCTTTATTAGTCTTGCTAGCGGTCTATCAATTTTGTTGATTCTTTCAAAAAACCAGCTCCTGGATTCATTAATTTTTTGAGGGGTTTTTTGTGTCTCTATTTCCTTCAGTTCTGCTCTGATTTTGGTTATTTCTTGCCTTCTGCTAGCTTTTGAATGTGTTTGCTCTTGCTTTTCTAGTTCTTTTAATTGTGATGTTAGGGTGTCAATTTTGGATCTTTCCTGTGTGCTGTATTCAGGAAACCCATCTCACGTGCAGAGACACACATAGGCTCAAAATAAAAGGATGGAGGAAGATCTACCAAGCAAATGGAAAACAAAAGGCAGGGGTTGCAATCCTAGTCTCTGATAAAACAGACTTTAAACCAACAAAGATCAAAAGAGACAAAGAAGGCCATTACATAACAGTAAAGGGATCAATTCAACAAGAAGAGCTAACTATCCTAAATATATATGCACCCAATACAGGAGCACCCAGATTCATAAAGCAAGTCCTGAGTGACCTACAAAGAGACTTAGACTCCCACACAATAATAATGGGAGACTTTAACACCCCACTGTCAACATTAGATCAACGAGACAGAAAGTTAACAAGGATACCCAGGATTTGAAATCAGCTCTGCACCAAGCGGACCTAATAGACATCTACAGAACTCTCCACCCCAAATCAACAGAATATGCATTTTTTTCAGCACCACACCACACCTATTCCAAAATTGACCACATAGTTGGAAGTAAAGCTCTCCTCAGCAAATGTAAAAGAACAGAAATTAAAACAAACTGTCTCTCAGACCATAGTGCAATCAAACTAGAACTCAGGATCAAGAAACTCACTCAAAACCACTCAACTACATGGAAACTGAACAACCTGCTCCTGAATGACTACTGGGTACATAATGAAATGAAGGCAGAAATAAAGATGTTCTTTGAAACCAACGAGAACAAAGACACAACGTATCAGAATCTCTGGGACACATTCAAAGCAGTGTGTAGAGGGAAATTTATAGCACTAAATTCCCACAAGGGAAAGCAGGAAAGATCCAAAATATAATCAAAATATTTTTTTAAAAATCTAGTTATGCAGTGGCTAAAGCATGAGTTTTGAATGGCCAAATGAAAGCCACTAGAATTACTTCTCCCTAAGAGAAGAGTAAACTGAAAGCAATACTGCCCTCCTGGAGGACTGCAGAGATTAGTGCTACCATCAAGAACTAAAAAGACACAGAGATGGTGACTGCCCCCACATCTCCTTCAACTCAGCTATTTGGTCTGTGAAGAAAAAAGGTGAGTTTCAGGGAATGACAGTAGGTTATTATAAACTCAACCAACTGCAGCTGCTTTTCAGGAGTGGCTCCATTGTTTGAACAAATTAGCACATCATCTGGCACCTCTTATGCAACTATTGAACTAGGAGATTTTTTTTTCATAATACCTGTCAGAAAAAGACCACCACAAGCTGTTTGCATTTTGCTGGCAATGCCAGCAATACACCTTTACTGTCCAAGCTTGAGATTATATCTATTCTTCCCCTGATTACTACAGTTTCATCTGCAGAGACCTCGATCAACCTCCCTTCTATAAGGCAATCCTTTAGTCTGTAATATTGATGTTATGCCTATCGGACTGAGTAAGCAAGAAGTAGCAATTTCTATAGATGTACTGGGAAGAAATCTATGTCAGAGGATGTAATATCAATCTGACAAAAATTCATGAGACTTCCTTAGAGAAATTTTTAGAGGTAAAGTGATGCAGGGTATGTTGAGATAGATCTTCTAAGGTGAAATATTAGTTATTGCATCTGGTACCTCCTACAACCAAAAAAAAAAAATGGTACAGCATCCAGCGATCTAATTTTAATTTCAGAGTAACATGTTTTTCATCAGGATGTGCTATCCTGGCTCATATAACAAGGGATGTAAAAAGCGGTTAATTTTGAGTAATCCGCAGAAGAGAAGGGTATGCAAAATTCTAGGCTGCCATGCAAGCTGCTGTAACACTTGGGCCACAGGATACAGCAGATCTGATGGTGCTTCATGTGTCAGTGACAGAAAGTTATGCTGTTTAGAACCTTTCGCATGTTCTGATATTTGAATCACAGCACATATCCTTAGGATTTTGACAAAGTCATGACACCTTCTGTGGATAACTATTTGCCTTTGAGAAAGAGTTTTGGCTTGCTACTGGGCCTTATTAGACACAGAATACTTAACCATGGGCCACCAAGTTTTATGCAACTGAGCTTTCCAGTGTAATCCAGAAATTGTTTTATCTCCCAAGTCATAAAGTGGGGTATGTACTACAGCACTCTTTTATCAAATGGAAGTGGTATATACAAGATCAGGTTTGAGCAGACCTTGATGGAACAATACATGAAAATATAACCTCAATACCAATGGCCCCTATGCCTGCTACATTACCTTTGCTTCCCTAGACTATATTTATAGCCTCATGGGCTATTTCTTACAATTATTAGACTGAGAAAGAGAAAACTCAGATCTGGTTTATAAAGAGTTCTGAACAATAAACAAGCATCACCCAGAAGTGAAAAACTTGAGCACTACAGCCCCTTCCTAAGATATCCCTAAAGGGGAATGCTGAAGGGAAATCTTTCCAGTGGGTAGAGTTTTGAGCAATGTAGTTGGTTGCTTATTTTGGTTGGAAAGAAATATGCAAGGCTGGTTAAATATACACAAATCAATAAATGTAATCCAACATATAAACAGAACCAAAGACAAAAACCACATGATTATCTCAATTGATGCAGAAAAGGCCTTTGACAAAATTCAACAACCCTTCCTGCTAAAAACTCTCAATAAATTAGGTATCGATGGGACATATCTCAAAATAATAAGAGCTATCTATGACAAACCCACAGCCAATATCATACTGAATGGGCAAAAACTGGAAGCATTCCCTTTGAAAACTGGCACAGGAGAGAGATGCCCTCTCTCACCACTTCTATTCAACATAGTGTTGGAAGTTCTGGCCAGGGCAATTAGGCAGGAGAAGGAAATAAAGGGTATTCAATTAGGAAAAGAGGAAATCAAATTGTCCCTGTTTGCAGACGACATGATTGTATATCTAGAAAACCCCATTGTCTCAACCCAAAATCTCCTTAAACTGATAAGCAACTTCAGCAAAGTCTCAGGATACAAAATCAATGTACAAAAATCACAAGCATTCTTATACACCAATAACAGACAAACAGAGAGCCAAATCATGAGTGAACTCCCATTCACAATTGCTTCAAAGAGAATGAAATACCTAGGAATCCAACTTACAAAGGACGTGAAGGACCTCTTCAAGGAGAACTATAAACCACCGCTCAATGAAATAAAAGAGGATACAAACAAATGGAAGAACATTCCATGCTCATGGGTAGGAAGAATCAATATTGTGAAAATGGCCATACTGCCCAAGGTAATTTATAGATTCAATGCCATCCCCATCAAGCTACCAATGACTTTCTTCACAGAATTGGAAAAAGCTACTTTAAAGTTCATATGGAACCAAAAAAGAGCCTGCATCGCCAAGTTAATCCTAAGCCAAAAGAACAAAGCTGGAGGCATCATGCTACCTGACTTCAAACTATACTACAAGGCTACAGTAACCAAAACAGCATGGTACTGATACCAAAACAGAGATATAGATCAATGGAACAGAACAGAGCCCTCAGAAATAATGCTGCATATCTACATCTGATCTTTGACAAACCTGAGAAAAACAAGCAATGATGAAAGGATTCCCCATTTAATAAATGGTGCTGGGAAAACTGGCTAGCCATATGTAGAAAGCTGAAACTGGATCCCTTCCTTACACCTTATATAAAAATTAATTCAAGATGGATTAAAGACTTAAACGTTAGACCTAAAACCATAAAAACCCTAGAAGAAAACCTAGGCATTACCATTCAGGACATAGGCATGGGCAAGGACTTCATGTCTAAAACACCAAAAGCAATGGCAACAAAAGCCAAAATTGACAAATGGGATCTAATTAAGCTAAAGAGCTTCTGCACAGCAAAAGAAACTACCATCAGAGTGAACAGGCAACCTACAAAATGGGAGAAAATTTTCGCAACCTACTTATCTAACAAAGCGCTAATATCCAGAATCTACAATGAACTCCAACAAATTTACAAGAAAAAAACAAACAACCCCATCAAAAAGTGGGCAAAGGATATGAACAGACACTTCTCAAAAGAAGACATTTATGCAGCCAAAAGACACATGAAAAAATGCTCATCATCACTGGCCATCAAAGAAATGCACATCAAAACCACAATGAGATACCATCTCATACCAGTCAGAATGGCAATCATTAAAAAGTCAGGAAACAACAGGTGCTGGAGAGGATGTGGAGAAATAGGAACACTTTTACATTGTTGGTGGGACTGTAAACTAGTTCAACCATTGTGGAAGTCAGTGTGGCAATTCCTCAGGGATCTAGAACTAGAAATACCATTTGACCCAGCCATCCCATTACTGGGTATTTACCCAAAGGACTATAAATCATGCCGCTATAAAGACACATGCACACCTATGTTTATTGCGGCACTATTCACAATAGCAAAGACTTGGAACCAACCCAAATGGTCATCAATGATAGACTGGATTAAGACAATGTGGCACATATACACCATGGAATACTATGCAGCCATAAAAAATGATGAGTTCATGTCCTTTGTAGGGACATGGATGAAATTGGAAATCATCATTCTTGGTAAACTATCGCAAGGACAAAAAACCAAACACCGCATGTTCTCACTCATAGATGGGAATTGAACAATGAGAACACATGGACACAGGAAGGGAAACATCACACTCTGGGGACTGTTGTGTGGTGGCGGGAGGCAGGAGGGATAGCATTAGAAGATACACCTAATGCTAAATGGTGAGTTAATGGGTGCAGCACACCAGCATGGCACATGTATACATATGTGACTAACCTGCACGTTGTGCACATGTACCCTAAAACTTAAAGTATAATAATAATAAAAAAAAGAAAGATGGGCAGAGATATGAGTGTATATTGATTTATGAGCTATGACCAATGGTCTAGCTGTATGATAAGGAAATTTGAAGGAACATGATTAAAAAATTGGTGACAAGGTGTTCTGGGGAAGAGATATCTGGATAGACTTCTGAATGGGCAAAGAACATGAAGATATTTGTGTTCTATGTGAATATTCAACAGGGGTGACCCCAACAGTAGAAGATATGACAGTCAAGTGGATAAAATGACCCGTTCTTTAGATACCAGTCTCTTTCCTACTCATACCTGCCATTGGCCAATGGGCTCATAGACAAAGTGGCCAGTGATGGTGGCAGAGATGCAGGTTATGCACAGGCTCAGCAATATGAGCTTCCACTCTTGGTGGCTGATCTGGCTATAGCCACTGCTGAGTGCCAAATCTGCCAGTAGCAGAGACCAACACTGAATGATATTCTCTACCGTGATTATTAACTACCTTTTGGCAGTTTGACTACATTGCACTCTTTCCATCATGGAAGAGGCAGAGTTTTATTCTTACTGGAAGAGAAACACTTTGGATATAGATAGGCCTTCACTTGATGCAATGCTTGTGACAAAAGTACCATTTGTGGATTCATAAAAATGCCTTATTCACTAACATGGTATTCCAGGCAACATTGCTCCTGATCAAGTAGCCCACTTCACAGCAAATGAAGAATGGCAAAAGGCCCATCTTTATGAAATTTACTAGTTTTACCATGTTTCCAACCATCCTGATGTAGTTGGTTTGACAGAATTGTGGAAGGGCCTAATTAATTTATTTTCAATTCTTCCACTCTGTCATCCCCCTTGTGGTATAAAAATTAAGAATTTAATATGGACTTCAATAACTACATTCCAAATAGAGTTCTCCCTTTGAATCTTACTATTTAGTTCTATCTTTTGAATGGTTATCTAAAAGTCCATGCCTAGATTATTATGGAATTTATACATTTACAGGAACTAAAATAACGCTTGATGAGATTCTGGACAGATCAAGTGACTTCATTATATATGAATTTTTAACAATGACTGCTAATCTATTCAGAGGCAATTACAATAGGTTATAAATTCTATAGATCGACACAGAATGTCAAATAAACTTGCAATGGGGGTAAAAGAATTCAACAGTTTTAAGCTACAGGTATACTAGATGATTCAGCAAATGAATAGTAGGTGTTCCTGATGCAGAGAAGAGAACAAATATAGCAAAAACGCAGATTCAAAGTGATATGAAAACTAAAAGCTACAGGTATACTAGATGATTCAGCAAATGAATAGTAGGTGTTCCTGATGCAGAGAAGAGAACAAATATAGCAAAAACGCAGATTCAAAGTGATATGAAAACTAAATGCAAATTGTAATAACTTGCATTTTTTAGGAAATAAAAACAACATAGTCTGACTCTTGGAAATAGCCTAATAATATTTTGAACAGTCATCTGAGGCTTAAGAAATATCAACAAAACAAAATGGCAACCAAAAAGGAAAACAAGCATTGAAGAATAGTGGTCATACAAAAATAATATTCTCGCTTGCATAGTTGCTGAGGAAGTAGAATGTAATTCTTATCTTTGCTCTTCTGCATGTAAAATGTTTTTCCCTCTGTCTTCTTTCAGTTTTTTTCTTTTCTTTTTTTTTCTTTTATTATTATTATTATTATTATTATACTTTAGGTTTTATGGTACATGTGCGCAATGTGCAGGTAAGTTACATATGTATACATGTGCCATGCTGGTGCGCTGCACCCACCAACTCGTCATCTAGCATTAGGTATATCTCCCAATGCTATCCCTCCCCCCTCCCCCCACCCCACAACAGTCCCCGAAGTGTGATGTTCCCCTTCCTGTGTCCATGTGTTCTCATTGTTCAATTCCCACCTATGAGTGAGAATATGCGGTGTTTGGTTTTTTGTTCTTGCGATAGTTTACCGAGAATGATGATTTCCAATTTCATCCATGTCCCTACAAAGGACATGAACTCATCATTTTTTATGGCTGCATAGTATTCCATGGTGTATATATGCCACATTTTCTTAATCCAGTCTATCATTGTTGGACATTTGGGTTGGTTCCAAGTCTTTGCTATTGCGAATAATGCGGCAATAAACATACGTGTGCATGTGTCTTTATAGCAGCATGATTTATAGTCCTTTGGGTATATACCCAGTAATGGGATGGCTGGGTCGAATGGAATTTCTAGTTCTAGATCCCTGAGGAATCGCCACACTGACTTCCACAATGGTTGAACTAGTTTACAGTCCCACCAACAATGTAAAAGTGTTCCTATTTCTCCACATCCTCTCCAGCACCTGTTGTTTCCTGACTTTTTAATGATTGCCATTCTAACTGGTATGAGATGGTATCTCATTGTGGTTTTGATTTGCATTTCTCTGATGGCCAGTGATGGTGAGCATTTTTTCATGTGTTTTTTGGCTGCATAAATGTCTTCTTTTGAGAAGTGTCTGTTCATGTCCTTCGCCCACTTTTTGATGGGGTTGTTTGTTTTTTTCTTGTAAATTTGTTGGAGTTCATTGTAGATTCTGGATATTAGCCCTTTGTCAGATGAGTAGGTTGCGAAAATTTTCTTCCATTTTGTAGGTTGCCTGTTCACTCTGATGGTAGTTTCCTTTGCTGTGCAGAAGCTCTTTAGCTTAATTAGATCCCATTTGTCAATTTTGGCTTTTGTTGCCATTGCTTTTGGTGTTTTAGACATGAAGTCCTTGCCCATGCCTATGTCCTGAATGGTAATGCCTAGGTTTTCTTCTAGGGTTTTTATGGTTTTAGGTCTAACGTTTAAGTCTTTAATCCATCTTGAATTGATTTTTGTATAAGGTGTGAGGAAGGGATCCAGTTTCAGCTTTCTACATATGGCTAGCCAGTTTTCCCAGCACCATTTATTAAATAGGGAATCCTTTCCCCATTTCTTGTTTTTGTCAGGTTTGTCAAAGATCAGATACTTGTAGATATGTGGCGTTATTTCTGACGGCTCTGTTCTGTTCCATTGATCGATATCTCTGTTTTGGTACCAGTACCATGAAAGAAAGTGAAGTGACATATTAAGTGTTGAAAGAAAAAATCCCACCAACCCAGAATTGTGTAACCTTGACATTAACTTTCAAAAGTAAAGGAGAAATAAAGACTTTCTCAGACAGACAAAAATTGAGGGAATTTGTTGCTAGTAGATCTGCCTTACAAGAAATGTTAAAAGAAGTTTTACAGAGATAAGGAAAATAATACAGGTCAGAATTCAGAGCCACATAAAGAAAAGAAGAGCATCAAAGAAAGAATACGTGGAGGTAAAATAAAAACTTTTATTTTTCTTATTCTTAAATTATCTATCAGACAACAGTTTGTTCAAAATAATAGCAACAATGTATTTGGTTATGTATGCTTATGTTTATATCTTATGTAATATGAGTGTTTATGTATATTTATATGTAAGTAAAATGAATGACAATGAAAAAAAAAATAATAATAATAATAATATTCTCATTATGTAATACTAGTAAACAGTATATTGTAGTAGTTACTGTTACTTTTAATGGACAATATCAGTATCTTCTTTTGCAAACGTAAAATTCATGAGATCATAGTGTTGATAAAAAAAAACACTAACATTTTTATGTATGCGTGACTAAAAGTAAATTCTAAGATAAACAAAGGCTCAGAATATATCCCACTCATGTATTGTTTTGAAATACATGTATTGAAGTGTGCATCTGAGTAGTAGATTATGCAAAACCAGTATGTAAACATTTAAAAGTATTACTATAAAAATAGAGTTGGGAATTGAAACAGTTAAACAGAGATACCCTATATATATAGAAGTACATATAATCGTCAATGCAGCACAGTGATTAATGACATAGGCCTTGCAATCAAATAGATCTCCATTCAAATAATTCAAATCACCTCTGCTAGCTGTGTCACCTTGGACTAAGTTTTTAAACCATTTTAGCTTTGGCATTCTAATTTGTAAGATGGGGATAACATCGTCTGTCCCTCATGCAATGTTAAAATTTAAATGACAGAATATAGGTGAATGCTTATCACAGACAGAGCTTCGTTGATTAAGTGCTCAGGAAAGGCAGTTAGCAGATGTAGAAAGCAGTAACAGCAGTACAATAAAATTGTCATAAATCTGTTTTTAAACAGATTTTTTGGCCACATGAATACTGCAGTGTGAGGCTAAGCGATACTTGATAAAGTCTAACATAGACAGAAGGTTTTGCAAAGATTGTATGAGTTTAGAAATCACAGCAATTCCCCAAGTACATCCTCTAAAACTCTGTCTATAAAAATCCATGTCTATTATGGAGGGTTGAAAACCTTATCAGAAGAAACTTTGTTTATTCCACCCTCACCATTTATTCTGGTCTTTTTTATTGCTGTTCATACTATAAATATTAGCACTCTACACTTAAGAACAAAAATATTAAATTTTACATTATATATAAAATATGGTAGAAAAAATTGTTCATTATTATGACCTTTATTCCTGTTATGGGAATGTAACTGAATGTGAATTCTGGTTTTGTGTATTTAAACAAAGCCTCCTAACTTAATTAGCTAAAAGTAAAAATGCCTAAAGAATATCTATTATGTTGTCAGACAACCATTTCAAGTCACCTTGATTGAGGTAACTTAGGCAGAATTTTACCTATTCACTCTTTAAACAAGTATTTGATAATATACTCTTCGTATAATTGTACAATGACCAGAGATGTAGTAATAAACAAATGGCATTAAATCATTTCATTCATGGATTGGTGTCAGAATAATCTCAACAACTCACAGCCCACATAAAGATCATTAAATTGAGATCAGTGGATTCAACTCATGCTGGACAAATTTAGAATTCACCAGCACCAGTTGTAATACAAGATATTAACTCTGTAATGCCCACGAGCTCACTTAGAATTTAGCTGACCCCAACAGGTGTTCACTAGTCACAGCCTATTATAACAAGGGCTTCAGTAACATTGGAGGAAGAAACTACCATGCCTGTGATTACCTGTTAGCAACCCATTCAGGAGCATTCACAGGTTCAGATTTTCTGCACCAAACTGACAATGTAATCTACCAAAGACAGAGAATTATTGCAGTCAATTCTCATTCTTGCACAGCCTCATGAAGAATGTAGTTCTTGACTTAAAGGCTTCAGTGAATCTATATTCATGTAGGGGATAATGGTCCACTTGGTTTTGGAAATTTTGTAGTAATGGTCATTGAATATCTGAATTCACTGAAGCCTTTTTTAGAGACTTCCATGTAAGGTACTTTTTTTTTACACTATTTGATGCTTTTTATACTGAACTTTTATCTTTGTTTCTTACAAATGTCACTGCTTTTCAAAGTGGAATCAACTTATTAAATTATCAACTATTTGTTGTTCTTTGGCAGCTATGTAATTACCTTCTAAATTAGAAAATGCTCCAATCCCTCATATTATTTCTTGTTTTATATGTATATTTTAAATTCTTTTATGTAGACTATTCTATCTCCTTTGAATTTTAACGAGATTATTTGTAGCAATCCTTTTGCCTTAAAACTATAGGTATTTTCATTTGTCAACCATTATTTTCAGTATAATGCTGAATAAAATTAGCAATTACTGATATTACTGTATTCTACCCAAGTTTACAGGGAAACTTCTATCATTTCACAATGAAGAATGGAGCCTAGTACAATTTATTGTACATAACTTCATTTACATTTTAATTTTAGTTTCCTCTAATTTATTTTTATAATAAAAAGATTTTGAAATTTAGAAAATGGCTCTGTTTTGCATCAATTAAAATAACATTTTTTTCTTTAATTAAGGCTTTAATAGAGTTTATTTATATAATTTACCTAAAATTAGGTACTCCGTCTTTACCGGAATAAACTCAGCTTCGTTGAGATTTCTTTTTAATACTACTGGAGTGAGGTTACAATTGTTTTATTTAAGATATTTGAATTACTGCTTATGATTTCTATTAACCTGATGATGTTTTTCTTTCCTGAACTGCTCAAATTCCATGTTTGTATCAAAGTCATATCGGCCTCCTAGAATGAGTGGAGAAATGTGACCTCTGATTCTGCTCTTGTAAAAATTTGTGTACAATTGGAATATCCATTTCCTTGCAAGTTTGGTTAGAATTGTCGGTAATTCATCACATGGACCGAGGAGTTACTTGTGGGAACAGATTTAGCCAATGATTCAATATTTGTTATAGCTATAGTATTCCATATCCATGCTATTGCTTTTTGACAAGGACTTGGAGCATTGTACTTTTAAAATTATTTATCCATTCGTTGTAGTTTTAAATTTTATTGGCATAGATTTAGCAATATCCTCTTATTCTTTTTAGATTGTTCTTTTAGACAATTGTAGCCACTGTTTCTCAGTTTTATGTTCTCTCTGTTTCTGTCTCCCTCTCTCTCTCTCTCTCTCGCACACACACACAGACACACAGACACACACACACACACACACAATGTTACTGTGGAACTGTAATTTTATAAAAATCTTCCTTTGGCTAAATTGGTAATTTTCATGTGTCTCATTTTTCTACTTTATTGATTTATGATCCCTGATTTAATATCACAATACTTATGCACACATTGAGTCTACTTAGTGGTTCTTATACTTTATATAATAAATAATTCTCAGAATTTCTTAATTTTTCTAATATAATAATTTTAATTGCACATTATAACATATTTGAATGTTGTTGTATTCCATATGTGTGTCAATAGGTATTATTGTCATTGTTATTGTTATAAAAGGTTTTACATTTTTACTATGATTTCTATTTTGATCTATGAATAATTTAGAGGAATGAATGTTATTTATAAATGGAGTTTTATTAAACTTTTAAAACTTATTACTAAAAATGTGTTATAATTAAATATATATTTTTTAATTTTAATTTTGACTCCCCTTATGGGAATATATAGTCAATATTTTAAATATTTCCTGTGTTATGGAAAAGATGAATACTCTCTAATATTTGATACTAGATTTCTGAGTTTGTCCATTACATCTATTTAATAATTAAAATTTTCTCTATTTTCAATGATATTTGGGTATATACTCAACCTACAATAAATGATATTAATTTAAAAATCCTTAAGGATTCACACATTCAACCAAGAAGGATTAATGACAGGGACTAGAACCAACCCTTCTGCCAGAAACAACGTAAACATAGTAAAAATATACAAACAATAGTAAAAATATACAAACAATAAATAACAAGACACCCAGACATGAGATAAAAATAGATAGTGACTCCTGGCATTTAGGAATCAAATACTCTGAACAACCAGCTAACTGTTTTGAGAGTTTCCAAGCAGGGAGAGAAATCAAGGCAGAGCCAGGCAGTCTGCCTAAATTGAGGAGATGGGGGCTGAGAATCTAAGGAGAAAAAAATGGTTCTAGAATATGCAGGACAGAGTACTGAAAAAGGACAGGCTGCTAGAGAGAGAGAGAGAGAGAGAGATGGGTAATTGAAGATGGTCCATTTGAAGCATTCTGCTGAGCACAGATAAGTGCATATGTGTGAAGAAGCTACCTACTAATGGAACTAGGGGAAGTACTACGGAAAAGGAAAAGGCAAGACTTCCAGCTCTTAAAACAAGCCAGGAATAATGCCTTTTCACACAAGCTGCAGTGGCTTCATAATTTCAGGGGGTAGGGTACACAGAGGGGGTTGTTTTAGTAATGGTAAGTGTGGTAATGGTAGATATTACTCAGTATTCGTTTCTGTTTAGTGATACACTGAGCACTATTCCAGTCTCATCTAACATATCTTAAAAACATGATTCCAAATAATCAAAATTTTCTCAAGTTATCTGAATATACCCTAGAACAGTGCATAAAGTATTTATAAGAATTTTAAAACATCAAATGCCTAGCAAGGTAAAATTCAAAATGCTGAGCATTTAATAAAACTTTACCAGACATGCAAAGATACAAGAAAATAATGAGAAAAAATTCAACCAAATTTTTCCTCTCTAAGGTTGAAATTCATAAGCTTTACTTATAATACTTAAGTGGATTTATTTTAAATTTTATCATCCACATTTAAAAATTTTTTAATCTTTATCTCAACAAACCAGGGACCATAAAACACATTTAAACTTATCAGTACTATTCCTAATTTAAATTCTATTGTTTTCTGCATGACTGTATTTTCTTTTATATCCCCAGAAATTATACATTATTTGTATCATCTTATACATACCATCAAATTCTTTGCTTAGATTCATACACAATTTTAGTTATTGTTTACTTTGTATTAATATTAGCATCTTAAAATATCTTTCTGTAAAATTATCTGCAGTAAAATGTTATTGATGATTAATTCTTAGTTTTTGTTTACCTGGAAATGCCATTATTTTATTCTCATTTATGAAAAATAATTTTGTTGTGTGCACAGTTTCACATTGACAGTTATTGTCGCTCATTTCTTAGCAGATGTTTCTATTTCTGCCTGGCTGCAGCTGTACCTATTAAGAGGTTTGCTGCCATTAAAATCTATGTTGTCTTCATTTTTGACATCATACGTTCTGGCCTTATTTAACTTCAGTTACAGAGTTTCTCTAGTGTGTGACAGCTGTAGATTTACTTTTATTTGTTCTTCTGGGGTCATTCATATCTTCATCAGTTTTGAAATATTTATTGGTGGTATTCCACAACTCTTTGCATACCTTCTTTCTGGCAATTCCAATAAGACATATGTCAATTTTTAAACTCTAATCTTGATGCTTGTTTATATTTTTGTTTTCTTTCTCACTTTTTTGTACTTCTGTCTAGATGCTCTTTAACCTTTTTAACTTTTAGGATAATGCTTCTGTTTTCCTCTCATTTCCTTTGAATAATACCACTTAATGTCTTCAATAAGTTTTAAAATTAAACTTACATATTTTTTATTTATGAAATTCAATTTAAGCATTTGTTCAGCTGCTTTGCGAAATAATCATAATTGTATCTTACTCAAATTTTGAATCTCATCTTCTATTTTGTTAAACATTTCTTTAGAAGTAATTTTATTTTGTCTCTGAAATTTTGAATCTCATCTTCTATTTCATTAAACATTTCTTTAGGAGTAATTTTGTTTCTGACAACTTTTTGGCTGTATATACATTTTTAAAATTCTGGGCTGGGCATGATGGCTCACATCTGTAATCCCAACACTTTGGAAGGACGAGGTGGGAGGATCACTTGAATCCAGGAGTTTGAGACCAGCTTGGGCAACATAGTGAGACCCTGTCTCTCAAAAAAACTTATTAATCAATTAATTAAAATTTGCTGAGTGTGGTGGCCTGTAACAGTAGTCCTATCTACTTGAGAGTCTGAGGTAGAAGGATCACTTGAGTCCTGTAGGTGAAGGCTGTAGTGAGCCCTGATTGTACCACTGCACTTCAGCCTCGGCAGCATAGCGCAAACCTGTCTCAAAAAAAAAAAAAAAAAATTCTGCTGCCTCTCAATAATGGTGGCTTTTTGTTCCTATAATCTCCCTTTTTGGAAATTCCAGCACCTAAATAGTAGATGCTTCTTCTGAGAGCTTGAATTTACTCTTTTCAAGTCCCTGTGTTTGCTAGTAACAGTGAATTTCACAAAAATGTGAGATTCACAATCAATTTTCTTCATCTTGCTGCTGCTTTGGAACATAAGTTCTCATTAGCAGTTCTGCTATTGTGTCTTGCTCATAAGATAATTTTAATTTTGGCAAGTTTACAGATACTATCCAAAAGTTCACAAAATTATAGAATTTTTTAATTATCAAAATTGGTCTAATGGGCAAACATAAAAGCCTACTCCCATAATTGGAGAAAACACATAGCTAACACACAAGGCGGATATTTGCAAAATTGACAACGTATTTCCCATGAAGTAAGCTACAATTTCAAATATTTATACTTGTATCTATCACAGATTTTCTGATACAACATTAAATTAGAAATTAATAATAAAATGTCCTATAAAATCATAACATTTTTATTTGATATTCCACTGTATGCATATGTCAAAAGTCAAAGACTCAAAAGACTCCCAATAATCTAAGGCAAATACCAACTTCGGGCATTTGAATACATAAAAGTTAATTTTGAGAGTGAATGGAGAAACCTGAGTATTAACCTTCATTTTTAACATGATAGTTCATGATTAGAAAGGGAATAAACAATTGTGTTCTTTTGGTTTGATAACGGATGGTCATCTAGAATATAATGTCGAGTTCCATAGAAAATAAATAGTTCCAAAGAATCATTTCAGATAAAACCTAGTATTGTGAATAAATTGTTGGCTTTTCATAGTAATTGAAATAAAATCTAATCTCAGCAGCAAAAGAATTGATATCATTAGCCCTTGATAGTTTCAACATTGCATCATGCGTTTTTTTCCATCTCTTTTTCCTATACCATTTCTCTTTCCACTTATCTAGAGATGACCTCCTTTTTTGTCTAACTATGTTACAAAGAAGAAAGAGCAAGATATTCCAGCTGATGTTAAATGCTTTCCATAGCATGCGTGGTGGCATAATAGGATACTTGATGTTCAGAAATTGTCTGTTCTGAATGGTGTTAGTGCTGCTTACTTGGTAGTATAACTGGGTAGCTGCTGTTATTATAGAAGCTTTGCTCTGGATTATCAAAATACAAGAAAAAATTTGGCTTCTTAACATACTGTCTTCCCATCTATGTAATTTGTCCTTGTTTTTCCTCAATACTATATGCTTTTCTCAATACTCCATCCAGTAATCAAGAGTTAGATACATGGCCTAAAAAACAGAGATGGACTTTAGTTTAAAGGGGAATTTCTATTATGAGAACTATTACTATTTAACGTCACTAAGTTTTGCCAATTTCAAAGTGTTTTGGGCAATTGTTAGAAAAAAATCTTTTAGGAATCCTGCATAGCTTTGCTAAATATTGGGAAAATTATCTAATGTTAAAACACAGCTCTAGACTTACTGGTCGGATATGAACATAAGAGAAAATCAGATTTTTTTCCTGAAAGATATTTAATATTAGTTGTTTTAAATAAATTATTTCACATAGGATATTCTCCTCTTCATATTTTAGTTTTAATTTTCAAACTTCCACTGATAAGTAAAAATACAGATAGCATCCAAAATTAATTGCAAAGCCATATGACTTTATATACTAATGAAGTTAAGCAGTTGTCATAAATATCCTATTAATTGACATTTTTCATTATACTCTTGACAAAACATCAGAAATACAGTTTCAAACAATTATTTTTACTAAAATTATAACTCTAAAGCACTATAAACTCTGTATAGTCAAATGACTTCAGATTAGTTATGGACTAAAAAGTCAAATCTAGAACTATCTTTCATGTAAATAAATCCTACACTTTCAAATCTTACACTTTCTGTTTATTTTCATGAAAAAATTTCTGGATTTATTTCCATGAAAAATAGATCTAGGTTTGGCCTTTTAGTCCATCAGTAATCTGAAATCATTTGATTGTCCATTTATCATTGTTTTTTGTTTCTAATCAGAAGAATAAGTCTATATTTACTTTGTGTGTATGTGTTCTCTTAAAAAATTACAAAAGTTGTTAGTAGCAGATTGTTGTAGTATATATTTTATTATATTATGGGACAAATTTAGCATCCTCATATAAATTTGGTAAAACTGCTAAAAATTAACTACAAACAGATAGAAAAAATATATAACCAGGTAAAGATAAAAAACAGATTAACTTTAAACAAGCAATAAAGAGATGAACAGAAATTTTTTAAACAGAAATAATAGAAGCCACAAAATAAGCAAATAGCAAATATTACCAAAGTGCTATTATTATACATATATTATACAATATATATGTATGTGTATGTATTTGCCAACATAGAATTCCTTACCTAGAAGAAGAGATATTATCAGTCAAAATCAAAATAATTTATCACCAGCCTACCTACATTCGAGTATTACTAAAAACATTTATATTTATATTACTATGTATTTGCCAATATAGAATTCCTTACCTAGAAGAGATATCATCAGTCAAAAACAAAAGAATTTATCACCAGCCTACCTACATTCGAGTATTATTAAAAACATTTATACTTATATTACTATTTCAAATGTATAAATTTATTTGTAGAGGGAGAAACATAATTGCTTAAGATAGTTTAGAGATGCAAGAAGAAAAGGTAAACAAAGTTAACTCTTATTAGGTTTTAAAAATTTTTCTGGGTAAAAGGATCAAAGTATGTTTATTTTGAATCTCTCAGGTACCCAGTAAAGCCAGGCAAAACAGGGTATAAATTTAAAACTAATACAGAAAGAGAATCACACACATAGATAGAAAAGAGAAAAAAAATTATATTATTGTTAGGATAATAGTTACCTTCAGAGGGAAGAAATCACTTAGGTATTTGAGGAACATACAAATGAGTTCTGGAGTGAAAGCTGTGTTCTATTTTTGACCTGAATCTAATTTTGACCTGGATGACGTTTTCAGGAGTTTTTGCTTTATAATACTTTTTTTGAGCTGTAGATTTCTTTCTTGTGGAACTTTCTCCATGTAAGTTACAGTTTACAATCAAAATGTATTAAAAATTAGCACGGTATAATTATTTATACATTATAATGTCTTTAATGTTTAATATCTAACAAATGTACTACCATTAGAATCAATATCGCTTAGTCTATACTTAATAATTATAATGTAATTTTGCAGATCAATTACAACTGTTTAGAACAGAGGTGTCCATTTTTTGGCTTCCCTGGGTCACAGTGGAAGAAGAATTGTCTTGGGCTACATATAAAATAAACCAACACTAACAATAGCTGATTAAAAAAAATCATAATGCTTTAAGAAAGTTTACAAATTTGTGTTGGGTGGCATTCAAATCTGTCCCGGGCCACATGCGGCCCGTGGCCAGTAAGTTGGACAAGCTTGGTTTAGAGTATCAATGGTTATATTTCAATTATATTACTAGCAATAAAACCAAGGCTCCTTAACTTCCAATATAGTAAACATATTTATTATGAATAAGAAAATTCATTATATAATAATACAAGTATAACAAAAGTAAGGTAAAAGAGTAATATGTATTAAATTGGAAAAAAATAGAATCTTGACTGCAGAAAAGTATACAATTTTTAATTTATTATAATGTTTATTTTTTAATTGATAAAAATAGACGTAATTATCATGTACAGCATGATGTTTTGAAATATGTACACATTCTGGAATTGCCAAATCAAGCAAATTAACATATGTATTGCCTCACATACCATGTACTGTGGTGAAAACACAATCTTATTATCTTAGCAATGCTCAAGAATACAATATGTTTTATTAATTGTAGTCACCATGTTGGGCAATAGATCTCTTGAACTTACTTCTCCTGTCTAACTGAAATATTAAGCACTTTGGCCAACATTTCCTTAATCCTCCACACCAACCAGCCCCTGTTAACCACTATTCTACTCTGCTTCTATGAGTTCAATATTTAAAAAATCCGTCACCCTTTTAAAAGGTCCATCAACAGTACTGGTGTCTTTGCCAACCATCAAACATCTTAGCAACCCTAGGAACTATGTTTTGGGTTTATACAGTATTTTTTCTGTAAAAATGTTAGCTCTTCTTAGAGCCTAGATGATTTTTTCTATTGTATGTATTGCAAACCAAAATAGGTTGGAACAACTTTAGTCACTACAAGGTAGTGATTCTGTGAAAAATAAGAAGCATTACTCTCTGTGCAAAACAATCAGTTCAAAGGGACTTTTACTAGTAGATTTGTGGCCACTGAGTATCAAAAAAGAAAGGCTATGTACCTACAGTTAGACCTAGAATCATGTTTAATAATTAAAGTATTTTAATACAACAAAGATAATGACAATTTGGGATTAATATTTAATTAACATTTTGAAGAAGTAAGGGGTGATATATGTTGTTGTTTTGATTCTGGTTTAAATAAGTTCATATGGCTTTTAAAGCATAAAATACAAGTGCTCACATTCTGGGTAAACTGGAAGGGGTCAACGAAAGAAGAGTGAAACATTCAGAGCGGCAGTAAAGTCAAGTCAGGCTACTTGGCAATAGTTAATTCACAATCACAAAAAAGAAACAGTACAACAGTTGAAACAGTTGAGCTTATATAAATCAATGAATAGAAAGAAAATCAATGTGTTGAAAATATTCTAACAAGTCTTACAAAGAAAACAAACTTTTAAGATTCAGTCACATATTTCCCGTTAGATTAGGTAATTAGTCATTTTCATACCTGTGATAATGATTTGTATGTTTTATGTATTTCTTACCTATAATAAAAATTTGTATATATGTTTTATACATATATATTAGAAAATGATAAAATATTTACAGGTAAAGCGTAATAATTTATTTGACTTCTTTTGAAGTAGTAAAAGTAAGGAAGAAAAAATATGGTCAAATATTATTAAGTGCTCAGTATAATTGGTATTACATAAGTGTTCATATTAATAAGCCCTCTTGAAATCTGTAAATGTGAAATTTTTCATAGTAATACTTTGAAAGTAAAATAAATTGTTGAAGAACATTTTCTTCTAGTTTTTTAATACTTTATGCACTCACATCAATCTTTATAAAATTCGCATTTTATCTTTATAAAATTTTCATATAACAACATAAACCATACAACAACATATTACAGAAAGTTATAGGGATCTTTGGGAGATAAGGACCTTTTGAAAAATCTGCCGATTATACCTTTTGTTTTGTGCACAGTTTGCCTTTTCTTTCAAAACTCAGTTTGCTTTTCATGCATCCTTGTCTCACAGTCATCTTTTTTTCTTGTCCATTCTTAAGTGTGAATGTCAATATAGTCAGGATATCACAGGTCCTGTATTACTTTTGATAATAAAAGATGGTATGATACTTATTCTAATTGAAAAAGTTAAATATCTTAAATGTTATTTTAAATATAAATTAGAAACATACACATATAAGGCTTTCGTAAACTAGAACTTTTCTTTTTAATTTCTCAAATTAAAGAAATGCCAATATTTGCTCAAAATGGTTCTCTATACAAGAGAGGTCAGCTGTGACTACATATTTTAGTGAGAACTTGAATTCATTTGCTTTCTTTTAAGCATTTCCAAACAATTTTCAGAGATTTTATTTTCATGATTATTTTTGACTTAAAAAAAATCTTTATTTTCCACTTCATAACTCACTCTTGCCTTAAGTTTTAGCCAGATAATAAGATAAAAAAGATGTACAAAAGCAAATAAAAAAAGATGGCTAAAAAAACCTTCTTAAGAAATTTTTCTCAGTTTATAAAGAAGAGTGATACTTTTTACATAATACTAAAAGTGATTGTAAGACTCTATGCTAGGAGCACTACATTTATCAGTCTTTTGGGTTTAATATTTTTACACACAGTAAAATATTTATGAAGAGTTAAGTAACTTGTACAGTTAACTAAATACTCAGTATTCTAGATGCACATCTCCCAACTCAACTAACCCAATGCTATGCTGTCTTCCAGTGACCCATCTCACATTCAATGACACCCATCGACTCAAAATAAAAAGATGGAGTAATATCTAGCAAGCAAATGAAACTCAGAAAAAGGCAGGAGTTGCAGTCATAATATCAGACAAAACAGACTTTAAAACAATAAAGATAAAAAAGACAAAGGACAAAGAATGGCATTACATAATTTTAAAGGGGTGAATTCAACAAGAAGACCTACCTATCCTAAATATATATGCATCCAACATAGGAGCACCCAGATCATGAAGCAAGTTCTTAGAGACTTTTGCCATGGGAAAAATAATATGGTTTGGCTATGTCCCTACCCAAACCTAAGACTAAAATTTTGAATTTTAGTTTTTATAACCCCCACATGTTGTTGGAGGAATCAGGTGGAGATAATTGATTCATGAGTGCAGTTTTCCCAATCCTGTTCTCATGATAGTCAGTTAGTTCTTACAAGATCCGATGGTTTTTATTAGGGACTTCCCCCTTTGCTGTACACTTATTCTTCTCCCTGCTGTCATGTGAAGAAGAATGTGTTGGTTTTTCTTTCTGCCATGATTGTAAGCTTCCTGGGGCCTCCCCAGCCATACAGAACTGTGAGTCAATTAAATCTTTTTTCTTTATAAATTACCCATTCTCAGCTATGTCCTTATTAGCAGTATGAGAATAGAGTAATACAGGCCAGAATCAAGATTTTTAAACCAGTAAGAAAAAAAACAACAATATACCAGAATCTCTGGGACACAGTAAGACAGTATTAAGAGAAAAATTTATAGCACTAACTGCTCACATCAAAAAGTTAGACAGATTGCATTTTAACGATCTAATGTTATGAGATCTTTAGGGTGATGGTTTTCTTCCCCCAAAACCTCTGTTGCTGGTGGTGTCTTTGCCTGAGTTCTTGTCCTGCATCCGGGAAGAATGAAGTATGCAGAAAAATGAAGGGTAAAGAAGATGAAGAGGAGCTTGGTTTAATGTTAGAACATCTCAGAAGGAGACCCACAGTGGGTAGTTCCCCTCTGTGGGCAGGCAGGTGGTCCATTGAGTGTTCAGCTCTCAGCAGACAGGAGGCCCTGGAGAGGGTAACTCATCTCTACTTGCTGGTTGTCCCAAAGTTGACTACTCTCAGCAGAGAGGGCCCAAGAAAGGATAGCTCCTCTCTGAAGGCAGGTCATTTGGTGGTCTCAGCAGGTCTCTGAAGCTCTTAGTAGAGAGGGTATCTCCTCTCTGATGCTGGTCTTCTCATCATCTGCTCAAGTCCTGAGGCCCAGGGCTTTTCATGGTCCTCAGAGGGGAGGAAGTGCATGCTGATTGTTCCATAGGTAGGCCTGGAAAAGGCACCACTTCCCACTTTGGTCATTGGAACTGGCAGCCCAGCCCCCAGCCTTCAGGCCCTCCCTGGTCTGGAGGAGAGACCTTACCACGAACCCACCCCCTTCTGCCTGGGACTCTTCCTCCCACTGTTCATAGCTCCTGGGCTTGGCTTGACTTTGCTCCAAGATTGGAGTGGGTGCTGACAGCAGGGAGAAGCCAGGAAGTGAGGTCAGGGGGGCCTCTCCAGGCCCCCAAGACTGCAGAAATACCTGAGCCTGCAGGTGTGATTAGGGTGGTTGCAGCCCTGCCCAGGAGTGCAGGGCTCCTTCTTGCTCCATGGAGCAGGCAGCTCCAGCTACACCTTTCTGCTGCAGCCAGGATGATAGCAGGCTGACTGGAGCTGCTGCCACCAACAATCCCCCCTCTGAAGACATACACCTAACTGCTGTTAGGACAGGGACGATGACCACTCTTAACTGCTTCATGCTGACGGGGGGCATTGTTTTGGGGGAAATGGCAGTCAGATTTCTTTCTCTCTCTCTCTCTCAGAGGACTATTTAAGAATTCCTAGTAAAAATGGAGCCAATTGTCAGAGGCTTCTAGTGCATGATCCCTTGAAGTTTGATGGCTTCTAGGCAAATAAAAACACATCTTACAGGGAGGTTAAGTATGCAATTGACTGGAACTATTACAACCTGGAAGAAATTCAATCTTGTATGGGGGCAGTTAAAAAGAGAAAAAACTGTTTAGGGGAGTAGATAATTGCTTGGGAAGGGGTCCTTGAGGAAGATGCCTTATGGTGAGGAATAGAACAAAGGTGAGAATAGTAAGCATAAGATATCTCTGGAGGTTTAATTATTAGCACTCATCTTTTGTAATTTTTAACTTGAGGTCCTTAATTTTTTTACTCCAGTACTATGGGTGCTCTCCTGAGTCAGCAGAGGCAATTTCTTCAGTTCCCAAGGTCTTAACTCGAGTAGAATGAATCCAAGAATCTATTCCAGTGACCTTCACTGACATAAGAGCAGAAAGAAGTGCAATGTAAGGTCCCTCCCATTCCAGGCTTAGAGAAGGAAAAAGAGAAGAATGTGCCTTTACCAGTACTATGTCCCCTGGGTTGAATAGAGGTGGCCTTAGTTCATGATTTTTGGCCTCTGATTAATGGCCTCTGATTTTGGCCTCATGATTAATGAGGTTGAGGTTCGGGACCAGTCTCCATTCCCCATAGGGTTTTTGTACCCCTGGTATCGGAGTATTACAAGGGCTGTTGCAGGGTTTGAAGAGGCCCTGTATCCTTAAGTTATCAATGATGGCTCCTAGTATTTTCCTAACTTCTGGTTTGGGGAGATACTGTCTCTGGTTAGGAAAGGAGGTAGGATCCTTAACTGGTATGGCAGTTTTGGCTTGGCCAATTTTCCCCTGAGTTGCCCAAACTTCTGGGTTAATATCGGTCTCCATGAAGGGGAGACAAAGAGTCTGTCCTATAGCCACAAAGATGATGGTTCCCATATGAGCCAAGATATCCCTGCCTAGCCGAAGAGTAGGGCTTTCAGTCATGATTAAAAAGTCAGGATTAAACAAGAGGTCTCCCCAGATACAACTAAGGGTTTGGGAAAACTAAGGACTTGGGAAAAATATCAGTGTAAATGTTTTCCTGAGATGCCCCTCAGAGTCATGCTAAGAGAGGAAGGGGTTCTGTATTGGAAAGGAGAACTGAAAAGCCTGCTCTTGCATCCAGGAGGAAGTCCACCTTCCTCCCTTCAACTTCCAGAATCACTCAGGGCTCCTGAATGGTAATGGCAGTCTGGACCACTGGAGCTGCGGGGAGGAGCTCTGGCACCCATCAGTCCTGCTGGACAATTTGGAGACTAGTTCTGGACCCAGTGACTGGTGTCTCTGTGGACAATTTGCCCTCCATGGGTCCCCACTGCAAATTGGACAGGGTTGAAGTGATTTTCTCCTGCTATCTGGACAGTCCTTCCTAATGTGCCCTGGCTTGCCACATTTGTAGCAGTTAGCAGGTGCATCTTGAGAATTGTGTGGTTTTGTAAGCCTGAAAGGCAGCTATTAGGGCCTCTGCCTTTTTTCTTTATGCTGTTTCTGTTTTTTGGACTTCTTCCTGGTCCCTATTGTAAAAGACCAAGGTGGCCACTTTCAGGAGGTTCTGTAAAGTACTACCTGGTCCTATATCCTATTTCTGTAGCTTCCTCTTGATGTCAGGGGCTGCCTGTGTGATAAACGTATCCTTTAGGATTAGTTGTCCCTTGACTGAATCAGGAAATAGAAAGTTATGTTTTATCAAGGTTCCTCTTAGCCTTTCCAGGAAAGCAATGGGGTTCTCATAATCCTACTCTATCGTGGATAGCTTGGAGTAATAGAGTAATAGCTAGTTTTTCATAAGCCCTCCTGCATGCACACCTGAAAGTGTTTCCTCCTCCATTCTCCCATTTCATCATTGGGGTCCCATTTAGGATTCTCCCATGGTACTGCTATTCTTCCAACTGGGAAGGTGTCATCCCCTTCCCTGGTCCTATATGAGATACAAAGCTCATCCCCAAAAATTATCTGCCACTTTCAGGATGCCTTGCTTTTCAGCAGTAGTCAGGGTTGATTTCAAAGTAATATGACATCTTTCCAGGAGAGTTAAAATATTTGGGTTAAGTTCTGGAAAGCTCTATATACCTGTCAGGGTTATCTGAAAACTTGCCAAGGTCCCCCTCAATTTGCTTTAAGTCCTGTAGAGAAAAGGGGACATGGACTTTAATGTGGCCATATTCACCCTTAATGGGGTAGGAGTGAGACTGGGACCTGACTAAAATGAGGATTTCTAGGATGGGACAAGCTTGGAGGAGAGGCTGGATAGGGAGGAGCAGAGGGAGTTGATTCCCCCACTGGAGGTACCTCTGAGGTTTGCTTCCCAAGTTCCCTGGGACTGCCCCTTGTAGCCTCTCCTAAGGTGGCTGCTAAGAGAGCTGAATCAATCCTACAATATCAGCAAAGGTGTGGGTTACCCCACTAGGCAAGGAAAGCTTGCACATTTGCCCTCATGTTTACAGAAAAGATCCAGCTGCAGGATGGCATTGAAATTAATTCTTCCTTCCTGAGGCCAAGCTTCTCCTCCCTGAAGAACATAATTCAGCCACACCTTTGTGCAAAGGAATGTGAGGTACTTTTTCTCCAGATTCTGAGAGTCAAAGTAGTCCCAGTGATTTAGGATGCACTTGAGAGGAGTGTAGGCTTAAGATCATTGGTGATCCATCTGGAAGAGAGGACAGAGGAGGGAAACGAGGTTTTTTCCCTCTCTCTCTAGTGTCTGAGGGTCAAAGGGGTCCCAGTGATTTAGGATGCACTTAAGAGAAGTGCAGGCTGAAAATGGTTGGATACCCATCCGAAAAGAGGGGAAAGAGGTGTCCCTTTATTCCTCTCTCTTCCCAGCAAATACCCAGAGTATGTGACGGAGAGAAGAAAAGGTGTCCCTTTCTTCCTCTCACTTTCCAGTGGATACCCAGGATATGTGATGGAAGAAGAAAAGGTATCTCTCTTCTTCTGACCTTATATCCCTGAGTCCTGGTGACCTGTGCAAGTGCCAACCATGGATGCAGATGCAACCATCATATATGAAGCAGGAGGAATAGCAGGAATATTCACACTCACCTGAGAAGATCCCAGGCCTTCCACTGTCAGTAATCTTTGAGTTCCCTAGACCTTATCTATGCCATGGATGTGAGCATGACCTCCATCCATGAAATGGGAGGGCCAAATCAGCAGGAATTAGTCATGCTCACCTGCGCTGTGCCCCTAGACCTCCACTGTCTTGCCTCTGGACCCCTCAGATGTAGTTTTTTAGTTTTTTTTTTTTTCCCTGAGGCCTCAAACCAAAGCTTCAGAAAAAAAGGTGCCTCAGGAGAGTGTATAGACCCATTCTATTAGTCCCAGGTGGCTGTTGGCAGATTGCATCCAGCAACTGACAGGACAGCCTCTCCGTTGCCTTCCTATCATAAGCAAGTGAAGCTGTGAGACCAAGTTCTTCTCAACCAAGTGAGAGAAAGAGAGTCCTGGAAATTGGGAACCTGGCTTAACATGATGCCTCCCAAAACAACAACTTAAGTGCAAGGGAGGGGAAAGTGCCTGAGGAAAATACCTCTTGCCCTTTGCATGTGGGTTCTTTCAACAGGGGGAAAGAAAACTCTCAACTGTTATATCCTCCTTGCTTGTAAGAATAGACACTATACTGTTCTCATTTACACTCCTACTCCTGATAATTAAGTCAAATGCTCATTCTACCTAGTAATATCTGTGGTTTGCAACAACATCTTTAACATTTAACATTGTATATAAAGAAATCAGAACCATGAGAGTTGCAAAAGAAGAGAAGAAAGAAAGAAATAATGAAAGAAAGGAAGGGAGAAAGAAAGGAAAGAAAATAAAAGGAAAGGAAAGGAAACAAAATAAAAAAAAGGGAGAGGAAGGAAGGAAGGAAAGAGAGAAAGACTGGAGGTTCTAGTGATAACACTGTAATGGGTGGTCAGGGACTGGAGTTAATCCAGGGCATTGGCCTTTCAATAACACCAATGTGTAGGCTGGGCCAGATACCCTCAGTTGCCCCAGGACCTTCTTTCGGTCTCATGCAATTGCTAGACCTCTGTGAAGGGAAACTGGGTTGGAACAAAGCCAACATTCCCAATGCTTGAATGTGATGGATGACATTGCCCTCTCCAGCAAGCCTATCCTCTGTGTCTTAAGTCTGGCAGCCACACTAGTCACTTTTAACTGGTTGACAAAGGCCCAGTATTTTTCCTTCATCTTGACTATTATGGAGTTTAGAGACTCTAAAAAAAAAGGACACAGAGCAGATTCACTTTCATTCACCCTTCCACAGATCCTGAACGAGCCCCCAAAATGTCATGGGATCTTTGGGGTATCAGTTTTCTTTCCCTGAAACCTCTGTTTCAGGTGGTGCTGAGTTCTTGTCCTGCATCCAGGAAGAATGAGGTATGCATATCAGTGAAGGGTAAAGAACATGAAGAGGAGCTTTATTTTAGTGTCAGAACAGCTCAGAAGGAGACCCACAGTGGGTAGCTCTCCTCTGTGGGCAGGCAGGTCATCCATTGAGTGTTCAGCTCTCGGAAGAGAGGAGTCCCTAGAGACAGTAATGCCTTTATGCTAGCTGGTCATCTCAAGGTCTACTGCTCTCAGCAGAGAGGAGGCCCTGGAGTGGTTAGCTCCTCTCTGCAGAGGACATTCGGCCATCTCTGCAGGACTCTAAAGGTCTTGGTGGTCTCTGCAGATCTCTGCCAGGCTCCGAAGCTCTTAGCAGAGAGGCTAGCTCCTCTCTGATGTTGGTTGTCTCATTATCTGCTCAACTCTGGCTGAGCATAAAAAGCTCCAGGCTTTTTATGGGCCTCAGAGGAGAGAAAGTACATGCTGATTGGCCCATGGGTGGCCTGGAAAAGGCAGCAGTTCCAACTCTGGTTGGTGGAACTGTCAGCCTAGCCCCACCCTTCAGGCCCTCCCTGGCTTGAAGGGGGGACCTTACCCACCCCCTTCCACTTGGGTCCCTGCCTCCCACTGTTTATAGCTCCTGGGCTAGGCTCAACTTTAGTATGAGATCAGGGCCAGTGCTGACAGCTGGGAGAAGCCAGGCAGTGGGGGTAGGCAATTCTGAGCCTTATCAAAAGATCAACAAATACAGAAGTGGGTTTTTGAAATAATTAATAAAATAGATAAACCACCAACTAGACTAATAAAGAATAAAGGAGAAAATATTTAACCAAACACTATTAGAAATTACAAAGGGGATGTTACCACTGACCTGACAGAAATACAAATGACCATCAGATAATATTATAAACACACATATACACTTCAACTAGAAAACCTAGAAGAAATGTGTAAATTCCTGTACACATACATCCTCCCAAGACTGAACCAGAAACAAGCTCCGAAATTGAATTAGTAATAAATGACCTACCAACCAAAAAAAAAAAAAAAAAAAGCCCAGGAACAGATGGATTCACAGCTGAATTCTACCAGATGTACTAAGAAGAGCTGGTACCATTTCTACTGAAGCTACTCGAAAACATTCAGGAGGAGGGACTCCTCCCTAACTCATTCTATGAGGCCAGCATCATCCTGATACAAAAACCTGGCAGAGACTCAGCCAAAAGAAAACTTCAGGCCAATATACTTGATGGAAATCAATGCAAAAATTCCCAATAAAATACTGGTAAACCAAATTCAGCAGAACATCAATAAGCTCATCCACCACAATCAAATAGCCTTTTTCCCCAGGATCCAAATTTGGTTCAATGTACACAAATCAATAAATGAATTTCATTACATAAACAGAATTGAAGGAAAAAAACATGATTATTTCAATAGATGCAGAAAAAGCTTTTGGTAAAATTCAATATTCCTACATGTTAAAAATTCTCAATAAAATAGGAATTGAAGGAGCATACCACAAAATAATAAGAGCTATCTATGACAAACCCACAGCAACATCATACTGTATGGGCAAAAGGTGGAGTTATTTCCCTTAAAAACCAGCATAAGACAAAGATACTCTCTCTTACCTCTCCTATTCACTGAAAGTCCTGGCCGGAGCAATCAGGCGAGAGGAGGAAATAAAGGTACTCAAATAAGAAGAGAGGAAGTAAAACTATTTCTGTTAGCACATGACATGATTCTATATCTAGAAAACTTCACAATCTCAGTCCAAAAGCTCCTTAAGCTGATAAGCAACTTGAGCAAAGTCTCAGGATACGAAACTGACATACAAAAATCACTCACTTTCCTATACAACAACTATCAAGCTGAGAGCCTAATTAGGAATGCAATCCCATTCACAATTGCCACAAACAGCATAAAATATCCAGCAATACAGCTAACCAAGGAGGTGAAAGGTCTCTACAATGATAACCACAAACCACTGCTGAAAGAAATCAGAGGGGATACAAGCAAATGAAAAAACATTCTGTGCTCATAGATAGAACAAATCAATATCATTAAAGTGGCCATACTGCCAAAAGCAATTTATAGATTCAATGTTATTACTATTAAAATACCATTGACATTTCCTCAGAAGTAGAAAAAATAATTAAATCATATGGAGCCAAAAAAAAAAAATGCCAAATAGCCAAGACAATCCTAAGCAAAAAGGACAAAGCTGGAGGCCTCATGTTACCTGGTCTTAAACTATACTACAAGACTACAGTAACCAAAACAACATGGTACTGGTACAAAAACAGACACATAGATCAAGGGAACACAATAGAGAACCCAGAAATAAGGCCATATACCTACAACCACGAGATCTTAAAAAAAAATGACAAAAGCAAATGATGAGGAAAGGACTCCCTATTTAATAAATGCTGCTGAGATAACTGGTTAGCCATATGCAGAAGGTTGAAACTGAATCCTTTCCTTTTACCATACACAAGAATCATTTCAAGATGGATTAAAAACTTAAATGTAAAACTCAAAACTATGAAAGCCCTGGAAGACAGCCTAGGCAATACTGTTTTTGATAGGAATGGGCAAAGATTTCATGAGAAAGATGACAAAAGCAATTGCAACAAAAGCAAAAATTGACAAATGGGATATAATTAAACTAAAGAGCTCCTGCACAGCAAAACAAACTGTCAATGGAATAAACAAACAACCTATGGAATGGAAGAAAATGTTTGCAAACTATGCATCTGATAAAGGTCTAATATCCAGCATCTATAAGGAACTTAAATTTACAAAAAAAAAAAACATTAACAAGTTGGCAAGAGACATGAATAGACACTTCACAAAAGAAGACATACATGCAGCAAACAAGCATATGAAAAAAGCTCAATTTCACTGATCATTAGAGAAATGCAAATCAAAACCACAATGAGATACCATCTCACACTAGTTTGAATGGCTATTATTAAAAAGTCACAAAGTAACAGGTGCTGGCGAGGTTGCAGAGACAAAAAAGGAATACCTGTACAATGTTGGTGGGAGTGTAAATTAGTTCAACCATTGTGGAAAGCAGTGCGGTGATTCCTCAAAGACCTAAAAACAGAACTATCATTTTACCCAGCAATCCTACTACTGGGTATATACCCAAAGAAATATTAAATGTTTTAATATAAAGACACATGCGTGTGTATGTTCATTGCCATACTGTTCACAATATCAAATACATGGAATCAACCTAAATGCCTATCAATGGTAGACTGGATAAAGAAAATGTAGTACATGTACACCATGAAATATTATGTAACCATAAAAGAGAATGAGATTATGTTTTTTGCAGGAACATGGATGGAGCTGGAGGCCATCATCCTTAGCAAACTAAGGCAGGAACAGAAAACCAAATGCCGCATGTTCTAACTTACAAGTGAGAGCTGAATGATGAGAACGCATGCACACGTAGAGGGGAACAACAGACGATGGGGCCTACCAGAAGGTGAAGGGTGGGAGGAGGGAGATGAGGAAAAGTAACTAATGGGCACTAGATTTCACACCTTGGTGATGAAATCTGTACAACTAACCTCCATGACACAAGTTAACCTACATAACAAACCTGCACATGTATCTGTGAACTTAAAAGTAAAAAAAAAAGAGAGAGAGTTTAACTGGCATCGACATTTAAACATTTATTAGTAACATGAGACTACGTAAGTCAACACGGAGAAGAATATAAAGTGAGGAGAAAGCTGAACTAAACAGAAACCAACACATATATAAAAGATAAGCCAGTGAAGATAAGTCCACAAATGAGATTTATCCACCAAACACATACAAAAGCACAAGGAGAATTTCTTACTCAAAGATGAAACTTTCTTGGATGTTAGGTGCACACAGGATTTTGGAGTGTATTTGTGGATGAAATCCAGAGCACAGATGCATATGGGAAAGGATTCAGTGGATTTAATAGCCTATTCATAAAACCCCAGAAATAATTTTGGCTGAAAAATTGTAGTTAGTGAAATTTCCACATCCTTACAGTTAGAAGACAGAGACTAAAAATGCGATAGAAGACGTGAGAGATAACGAAGTTAAATCCATCAGCCAGTAGACAAATTTGAGTTCCAGAAAGAGAGATCAGAAAAAGAAGTAAGGAAAGGATAACTAAAAAATAAATATAAAAGCGAATTTTCTACCCAGGGAAGGCACGATTTTCTTCAAATGTGCAGCAGTCTCTAAGGACAAGCATGATTAGTGTAAGAACACCCATATGAAGTTACAGCCAGGGGAAAATTCAAAAATTGGAAGTTGTAAAGAAACTGACTTGAAAAGAAATGTAACCAAGGCTTGGCATAAAACCTTTCATCAGAAAATACGGTTTCTAGAAATCATGAGAAAAGTGTCCATAGTGCTTAGTGAAAATGATTTGGGAGCTGGAGCTCTGTATTCAGTTAAGTAATCAATGCATTAAAGGGAAAAATAAAGACATATTTTCTTTCATTAATGGGCTCAGACAGTTTCTATATACCACTCCTTTTACCTCAGCATAACTGACATAACCACCAAAATTGGGGAGGATATACGATTATAGAAACACTGCATTTACTTTTCAAATGCAGTGATGGGAAGTGCCTAGATGACTCCTAGGAAGTGTGTTTAATTCTACTGGTCTGGATTGGAGAAAGGAGACAGAGGCTTAGGGTGAGTAGGGGGAAAGAAACTGAATGTTCTCAGGAAGACTGTGCTTTACTTTTGTCCTGAGGATATAGGAAGGCGTAGTATATTAGAACAAAAAAGACAACTAGAGAATCTTTATAACAAATATAAAAGTGGGGTCCTAAGGTGAAGTAAAATAAAATACAGAACATTTCCAGCCAAAGATGCAATTGGTTCAGTCCTGATTCTTTAAGCCTTTTGCTATATGGAATCGACAACTAGAAATTAAAATAAAATTCTAGCGCAAATTAATTTTCTGGAATTAATATTAGTTGCGTAGTTACAGTAAATGAAAGTTCTTTAAATAGTTTTCTAATTTTAAAACAACTTTTTAAAACTTAAAACAAAATTTTACTTCAGAATACAATGCAAACATTTTATACCTTGACAGAAGAGGTAAGGAAGATGAAGAAAAGGGTGGGTTTATGATACAAGCCTAATTTTTGCAGTAAGGTATAAAAAGATCAGTCTAAAGTAAAACAAGAAGTTAAATTTGAGAATATAATGCAAATAAATTAATATAACAATAAGAAATTCTATCTCAGTTCTCAATTTTTTCCTTTTATGTGATGAACACTCAGGTGAAATTAATAAAACTACAACTTTTTTATAAGCAAGAGACAACATACTATACTGTAAAAGAGTAAAATGATCAAATATATATACAAACAAAATAATGAAGTGACTATAATATCTACAAATATGAATATTTAAGTAAAGGCGCATTTCTGGTGAGTGGATGAGCATTGATAGTGAGGTAGGATTTGACTTACATTAAATGCTTTTGCTTTTTTAAAAAATGAATGGCAACTATTACCTAGAAGAGCCAGTATACAGAAAACAAAAAAGAGAGTTCAGTAAAATACATGAATATCCTAAAAGGTGAAAAAGAGGAAAACTTATATAGGAAGTAGCAATAGTGAAGTTTTATGGAAGATGTAGAATTTCAAGTGCTATATAACATATATAAATAACAATATGTCTTAGGAGACAGAGCTTGAGAAGTACTGGAAGGGTTTCTTAAATAGCAGAAGAGACACCTGTATGTTGGTAGTTGTGAAAGAGACAGTAAACACTGACAAGCAAGTTTCTGTGGACTTTAATCCCCTGTGACTGATTTGCTCGAGTTAACAACAATATTACAAAAAACAAATAAGCAAACATAAAACAAGAACCAGAATCAAGTCATGGAAATACGTCTTTAAGCCTATAACATTGACAGTTTTTTCCTACATGAGAAAATGTACATATAGATGTCATAAACCTTTCTTTGTCCTTCCCACAACAGCTCAGTCAATTTGGAACAGAATTTCCATTCTTCTAGTTAAAAATACATGAAAGAGGATTTTTATTATTTATATAGTGTTTGCTACATGCTAGCAACTCTTTTAATTACTCTCAGATGGCAAATCAATTGAAAAATACACTCATTCAATATGCATAATTGTTTTATTCACCTATTCAATTTTCCTTTTACTGGAAGAAGATGTCTGATTAAATTAATTTACTTGTGTTTCTCAGAAAAATAAAGTTGGGGTGCATGTTTTTGGCCAGATGCAAATGTAGTTAAATATAATTGTTTATGGATATAAATTACTAATACATTTATTACAGATAGTAATATTACAAAAAGTAATCTTATATGTCAATATAAAATTTTCAGAAAAAATTATGTTACACTCTACAGCATGTATAGATATGTGTGTGGGTATGTGCGTGTGTGGATTCAAATATTATATATATAAATGTTTTAAAGTTACCTTACATTTAGAGATGTGTAATATTAGAAATAATAAGAAAAATAATTCAAAGTGAACGCTAGCTCTACTCCTGTCAGGAAATAAAAATATATTGATTGTTTATGTTGGTCAGAAATAATTAATGTACTGTGTAGTAATGTAATAGAAAAAGGTTATGAAGACAATGTTACTACAATGCACTATTTTTGTGAATTTTTTCAGATTTAATTTTTAATATTAAATAACAGAAATATGTCTATTTCTATTACAGATAAGAAAACGTAATATGAAATAATACATTAATTTTAATATGACATTGCATCTCTTCCTTTGGAATGAAATGAATGTATCACATTAAATAAATGCCTTTTTCATATGGGAAATTACTGTGACTAAATTAATACTTGTGCAATAAGATACTTCATTAGAAAACAATTGGCACTCTGAATTAATTAAGTAGGGAATACAGAAATCAGTGTTTTATCAAAATTGTCTTTTGAGTATGTGACATTCCTAAACTTATGAAAATGAAATAGCATTATTCAATGGTTTGGGAAGTAGAAGAATAAATAGCATTTGGGTATGTATTACTTCAACCTCTAAATTTTATATTTCTGTGGTATGACTTTTTCTGCACTTTATTACAGAAACACATTTACACAGCAGTATGAACTTCTCATATAAGCAACACTTTGCTTTGGTTGAATGCAAATAAAAATATATTCTATCCCACTATTAGACATAACAGAACACATTTAATACGTGGGACTGGTGATATTTTGAATATGGTAAATTTATGTTTTAGCCAAATTTAGAGAAATGGTCTTTAGAATAATAGGCTGTTTGCTAATTTGAACAGAATGCATGAGAATATTATAGGAAAGTATATAAGGCATACATTCCAAACATTTACTAGGTAATATGCCCCAAAAAAGCAACTATAATTATTTTTTATTAGGGAGATATTCTGTACTCCCTAAATATACAAAGTATACTCATATTGTCATTTGAAATATGTTTCCAATATAAATAATATGTGTATGTCTCTTAAACATTTAAATAGTTAGCAATGTTAGTTTTTCCCCTGTTCTTTTAAATGTGTTTGCAGGTATTAGCCTTCTCTTACCTTTAGAGGGTTTTTTAGGTGTTTCTGAGGTAGAATATTATATGAAAATTTAACTTATATTACTTAACTTTACAGCAAATATAAGAATGTATTAGGCTTTTTAGTTTAAATATAGTCAGGTAGCCCATAAAACATTTATACCTGTTGGGGGACAAAGGAATGTCTTTTGTAAACAAAATGCACTACATTATAAGCTTTCATTTGATTTTATTAGCCAGTACTGGATATCAAAAAGATTTAGAAAATTTACATTAACCTAATGTTTTTAACATAAAGGAAAGTGAGAAGAATGCCATCCTTGGTATTAGCATTAGTTCTGCTTCTTGTGTAGAGAACCTGTCTTTTACTAACCTTTCCTGAATATCAGTGGCACTCACTCTCCTATTAATTGCATTCTGTCAAAGCTATTTTTGAGATAAATCTTAGGACATGCAATGCTTGTTTGTCTCCGGGCCCTCTCAAGCGTTTCAGTGGCTGTAAGAAAACAGCTCCCTGAATATCTCTGATGAAGCTGGATCTTTTGTGAGATGTCATACCTGGATGCCAGTGTTTATTGCCTCTTCTCCTTGCCTATCACCCTGATCTGTTCCTGAGGCCAAGTTGAGGAGAACTCACCAGGTACTGCAAGTCAGTTTCCTCAGGCATCTTGGTTTTAACATTAAAAACAATTTTACATTATTTTTGTGCATATTTAAAACTGTTTTAGATTCATTGTTAGAAATGTAAATGTCTCTCTCCCATCAATAATTTTAAATGGTTTTTTATGGCATGTAAGAACACTTTTTGTAGAATTACAGTTTCAGCTTCATTAGTTGAGTATATGAGGGAATATGCTTCATCCCTATAATAAAACTATGGAAATAATATAAATTATATACAGTGTGTAAGTTATGTGCAACATTGATATTATTATTTTAATATATTATTAATTAAAATAATGAAGATTTCTCTTGATTAAATAAAAGGTATCCCTGAAAGTGGGGTACAAACAGCAGAGAGCTCTTTTTAAAATGAGGCACCTGAACATCACCACACAATTAAATTTGCTAGAAATATACTCGGGTATATTATACAGCCTAAGATATGGCAGGCAGAATATTTCCACAGAAGGTACATATCTCACCATAACTGTCAAGTAGATGAGATAGATTATAAAGATCACAATAAGACAACAAACCAAGGACTGACACCCAAATAAATAGGCTTATATTCCATTATGAAAAAGAATTTACATTAGTAGTGGCATACTTTGTTTTATTGTAGTTCATTTCATTGTACTTTGCAGATGTTGCATTTTTGTTTTTTGCTAATTGGTGGTGTGTGGCAAGCCTCCTTCCAGCAAGTCTATTGGAGCCATTGTTTCAACACTATGTGCTCACTTCATGTCTCTGTGTCACATTTTTTTCAAACTTTGTCATTATTACCGTATCTGTTATGATGATTTGTTATTGATCTTTGATGCTACTTTTGTAATTGTTTGGGGGTGCCACAAACCTTGCCTAAACGGGATAGTAAACTTAATCTATAAATTTTGTGGGTCTTTTGTTTTTTTGAGAGGATCTCACCCTGTCGCCGAGCCTGGAACGTGGTGGCACGATCACTGCTGACTAAAGCATCGACCTCCTGGGCCCAAGCAATTCTCCCTGGGTAGCTGGGACTACAGGCACGTGCCACCATGCCCAGCTAATTTTTAATAATTTTGTAGAGACAGGGTCTTCTTATGTTGTCCGGGATGGTCTCAAACTTCAGGGCTTACAAAATCCTCCTGCCTCGGCCTGCCAAAGTGCTGGGATTACAGGCGTGAGCCACTGTGCCCGGCCTTGTGTTTGCTCTGACTGTTCCACCAACAGGCTGTTCCTGGTTTCCTTCCCTCTCCTCAGGCCTATTTCCTGAGACACAACCATACTGAAAGTAGGCCAGTTAGTAACCCCATAATGGCCTCTAAGTGTAAGTGAAAGGAAGATTCACATCTCATACTTTAAAAATCAAAACCTGCAAATGATTTAACTTAATGAAGGGGGCACGTTGAAAGCTGAGAGAGTTCACAAACTAAGCCTCTTCAGTCAGTTAGCCAAGTTGTGAATGCAAAGGAAAAGCTCTTGAAAGAAATGAAAAGTGTTTCTCCAGTGAACATGTAACCGAGTATCCCAGCCTCAAAATGCATTTTGCATCTTTTTTTTTTTCCCTGATTTCAGCTTTGAAACACACTTTGAAAGTCTTTGTTTCTCCCTTTCTCACCAGGCACTTCCATGAACAGTGCTCGCTTATCTAATTACTTCTTTTCTTAGAAATGCCAGGTGACAGTGATGGAACAAACCAGGCAGAGAGACCCAGCTGAGGAATCTTCTGGCTTAGGGTGAGTTATGAACCGTACCCTACCATTGCTGGGTCGAATTCAGGATGACACAAATCCCACCTCTGGACAGGTGATTACTCATGATATCCATGGGAATAAGACACACAGACCTGCACCCTCCTGCACCACCTTTGCATATTTCCCACACCTTTTCCTTAAACCCGTTCACTGAGTTCAAAAAGTTGAGATGGTTTCTTTAGGGCTTGAGCCAGACCATCCTCCCGTCTTTAGCATTTGACCAATAAAGCTGCTTTGGTTTCACCACACCTAGCTTCTCGTGTTTTCAGCCTCTGAGGAGCGAGCAGCCAGACTTGAGCCAGTTACAAATTCATGAATGATAAAAAAGAAACAGCCTTGTTGCTGATACAAGAAAGTTTGAGTAGTCTGGATAGGAGACCAAACTAGCCACAACATTTCCTTATACTGAATCCTAATTCACTGTGAGGCCCTAACTCGCCAATTCTATGAAGGCTGAGAGAGGTTAGGAAGCTACCAAAGAAAAGTCTGAAGCTAGTGGAGGTTGCTTCATGAGGTTTCAGAAGTCATGTCCACAGCATAAAAGTGCAAGATGAAGCAGCAAGTGCTGATGGAGAAACCACAGCAATTGTCCAGAAGATCTCGCTAAGACAATTGATGAAGATGGCTACGTTAAATAGCAGATTTTTGTTGTAGACTGAAGAGCCTTTTATTGGAAGAAGGTGACATTCAAGACTCTCACAGACAGAGAAGTCAGTGCCTGGCTTCAAAGCTTCAAATGACAGCCTTGCTCTCTTGTTAAAAGCTAATGCAGCTGGCGACTTTAAGTTGAAGCCAATGCTCATTTACCATTCTGAAAATTCTAGAGACCTTAAGAATTATGCAAAACCTACCCTGTCTGTGCTCTATAAGCACAGAGCTTAGATGACCACATATCTATTTCCAGTAAGGTTTACTGAATATCTTAAGTTCATTCTTGAGAACTACGACTCAGAAAGAAAGATTCCTTTTCAAAATATTACTGCTCACAGACAACAGAGATGTACAAGGAGACAAATGTGGTTTTCATGCCAGCTAACATAACATCTATTCTGCAGCCCATGGATAAAGGAGTAATTTCTTTTTAGAAAATGTTTATTTTTTTTTTTTATAGAGACAGATTGTTGCTATGGTCATAAAGGGTCTCAAACTCCTGGGCTAAAGCAATCCACCTGCTTCAGCCTCCCAAAGTACGTACTGGGATTATAAACATGAGCCACTGCACCTGGCCTCAATATTTGTTTTGCTGTGGTGGTTTATAACCTAACCCATGATTTCTCCAAGTTATACCTGTATATCAGTATTCTCTTGGCAATCAAAGAGGAAATACCAGTGAAACAAGACTAAGAATTAATGAAAATTAAATCACAAGAAACAAGAAATGCCAATGTAGAGATGTTTATATTGAAAGTCAATATATATTATTTAAATAAAGGGAAACAAAAATAGTCAGAAAATCATGCTAGGACTATGATGTAGTTATTTATCAAAGATAAATCACGGATATTTTGATACAGCTAAATCCATAGGTATAAAATATGAAGCCCAAGTCTGAAGATTCGTTTTCTAGTTATAATATCATTACTCCGTTAACTAATGAAGTCTGTAATGTGAGAGTCATTAGTTAATAAAATAAAAAAACATGAATTCACTGTGCTTCTTTCTGTACTCAGATGCTCTGCTCTTATTAGTTAGAAGAAATACGACTAACCATCTGAAACTAACAGCTATGCAAGTAAATTTATTCCATTATCGTTACAACTTTGTGTTTTTCATCTTTTTTTTTCTTTTTTTTGAGACGGAGTCTCACTCTGTCACCAGGCTAGAGTACAGTGGCATGATCTCAGCTCACTGCAACCTCTGCCTCGCGGGTTCAAGCAATTTTTCTGCCTCAGCCTCCTGAGTAGCTGGGACTACAGGTGGGCACCACCACGCCCAGCAAATTTTGTATTTTTAGTAGATGTGGGATTTCACCATATTGGCCAGGCTGGTCTCGAACTCCTGACCTCGTGATCTGCCCGCCTCAGTCTCCCAAAGTGCTAGGATTACGGGTGTGAACCACCACACCTGGCCTGTTTTTTTTTTTTTAATATCATTTTAAATATAAGTCATAAGCATTACTTGTAGTTTTCCTTTTTGTTTTAATTACTTTGGTACTTTAAAATGCACCTATATGATATGCCAACCACAGCAACTTATTGAGAAATACCAACCAATAGAATTTTTTAAAAAGCTGAAGATATTTGATAGAAAAAAAGAATTGAGAATGTGTGATCTGAAGAGAAACCAGAGAATATGTGTACGTTGTGTTTGCTTGTTTTCAGGACTTTTAGTATTACTATATCTATGTAGTCAATTTGTAATGTCTAGTTAGTCATTCGTGGCAAATTTATTCTAGCAATTTTTATGTTTTGGTCTCCCGAAAATATCTTACTATGATTCCATTTCCAGATGTGGATTTGTCTGCACATAAAATTCTAGTTTTGTAGATCAATTCCTTCTCATCTCTTCTGATAGTTTAAACATGCTACTCCATTTTCTCACTACTTTTGGTTATTTTATTGTTAATGAGATGTGTCATTATAGTCTAAAATTTATTTCAAAGTATACTATTATTCTCTCTAGTACATATGCAGTTTTCTCACTATTCTTAATGTTTGGCAGTTTAATGAAAATGTAATTTTATTTATATGCATATATTTCTTTAGTTGCATTGCCCAAGCCTCCATGATCTCATTTTCTTAGAAGAGTTATGACTTCATTTCTAAAGAATTCTCAGTCATCATCATTTTGAATATTGTTTCTCTGCCACGCTATTTCATTATCCAGGATAACCCATTACATTTTTATTGGCATCTTTCAATGTCGCGTCTTTATCTTATTTATCTTTTATGATTTCCTATTCTTTATCTCACTGTGTTGCCTTCAACTGAAGGAGAGGAGAATCCTCAATACTAAATCCAAATTTACGAATTATCTTTTGTATTATGATTAATGCAGAGTTTACTCCACTTGTAAGAGTTATTTTTAGAGTCTCATTTGTAAAGGGTCTCATTCAGCCATGTAACAGGACACATTGATAAATGGTGTGCATCATATCAGTCCATGCTGACTGACAGCCCTTACTGTACTTAAAAAAAGTATAATTGTATTACTCACTTTTTACATTTTTCTGAATTATGATTTTATGTTTCTATGATATAATTGCTCCTAAATATTGCCATAGTAGAATTGGTCTGAATGCATAGAATTTATTCATTCCTTACCAAACCTTTTAGTTACCCTAAAATTATATTATATTTCTATTTACAGCACCATTACATGTCTCCATAGCTAATAAATTTGTTACTATATGTGAACTAAAATATTCTCATTGCTTCTAAAATAAAAAAAAACTATAAATCCATATTAGAGTCACTAAAAATTCAGTGAAATTTTAATTTCTTTTCATACACATGGAATATGCATCTTCAATATAAAATACTAATAAAAATGTATTCATAACTATATATGCCACTATATACATATATATTCAAGTATTATGAAGGTGCATCTACTGTCTATATTAATTATAATAACAGTAACAATAATAATATCTAACATGTACTGATATATTGAGTGGTAATAGTTTAAGCACTCCATGAGAATTTAGTTTATTTCATGTCTTTTCAACATGGACAATATGAACCCAAGAGGCAGAAATTAGTTCTGGGGCAGGAACAAAGAAAAGTGTTGGCTATAACAATAGTTTGTGACCCTCCATAAGGACCACAGATGATAAACAGATATATAGTGTACATGAGGCATAAAATTTAATGCTGAGGGATTGGGAAAAATGCCTAGAGAAGTTCCTTGGTAGGACAATAAACGATAAAAAAGGTTGAGAAAAACTGGCTTATTTATCTTCACAAAGAACCTGTGTTATAGGTAATATTATTAAACTGATGTATATCAGACACAGATATACTGAGACTTTTGCTCAAAGTTATAAATATGGTCAATGGCAAAACAAAAATATAAACACAAGTCTGGATTTGAGTCAATTTCTACAGAACTCTTAATCACTACTTATACTAGCTCTCCATACAAAAAAAATTACTCAGTTTATTTAAAGTATATTTGTTCAATAAGCTATTTTTTGCTAAAATAGATAATAAGTGTATTTCATGTAAAAATCTCCATTATTAAAAATTAGTTACAAAAGGAACATCCTACTAAGATTATAAGCTAATTTAGAGACATGGATATTTAACAAGTAGCAACAAGACATACGTTTTATTTACTATATTCTACTGTGTGTAAAAATACTATTTAGTATTTATTTCCTGACAATATATAGAATTAACAGTGACCCCAGATTGCAGAATAATAACTTTGAGTGTAAATTTTATATTTCCTTGAAAATATAAGCCTCATATTTCATATTTAACTGCCTCCACTCCCACATATGATACTTTTTATACTGAGAAATCTGTGTGGGCTTAAGCTAATATTTATATGTTATAAGTTAAAAATAGTCACTGTTGTCTCTCATTCACAATTTATGACTGGATCCTTTTCTTTCAGAAAACAGTACTTTTTAGTTCACATTTTCATATAGACAAGAATAAGAGCTCATTAGTCTTTCAGTTGCAAAATAAAAAATACATTTTTGTTAAATAAAGCAAAATTAAGCATCAAGTTGATATAATAATCTCTTCTACATAAATAAATGATCTACAATAAAGACAAATTTGTTTTTAAAAGTCAGATAACACAACATTTTACTTAATTAGAATAATATAAAAATAATGTACAGTAGGTCTGAAGAAACAAAAGTAAAAAATATTTTTTATATTTAAGCACTTTAAATATCCTGAGGGCCTAGCAAACGGTCTAAAAATAAATAGAGAAAAGCCAGCAAATATTAGAAAAATAGTTTGAAGATCAAATGTTCAAGATCTGACATGAATGTCATAACGGGTTGTTGTAGCATAATTTTCTTATGTGATTTGCAATAATTAGGGCCATTTCTAGTTAATGTCATTCATTTTTCTAAAACTGTAAAGCCTCAGTTGGGTCTCTTCATTTTTTTAACTGAGGCTATACAGCAAACCTAGCCATATCATCAGCTGCCAAGACTAACAGATGAAAGATAGAGATTCAGAACACCTAACTGAAAGCAATTAAAGATGCCTCAGAAAGATAATGAGAACTCAAAAAATAATCTGCGTTTTACATTTAGCTACATGATTTGTGCTTAATTTGGGAAGTTCATAAATAATTTTGTGCTAGTGTCTGTTTCTATAAAAAGAAAATCTAGTTGATATCTGACATACAAGCTTTAACCAGCACAAGCATTAACATACTGAGTAACCATGGAAATGATATCACTTCTGTTATAAAATTATCTTGTGAAAATACAAAAGAGATTCAGAGCCTCAAAACAAATGGCCATAGTTACATTTATTATTTCTTAATTTTAGAAATGATTCTAAAATACATAAACTGTATAATCCTTTTGCATCACCTCTTATTGAAATTGGTTGATTTGACTATTAGAACATGTATAGGCCTCATCCTGTATGTAAATGTTAAATACTATGTTAAACATCCAAGCACCACAAATGTCTCATAAACATAAATAAACATATATACCTGTCCTAAATGTCTCATATGTACTGCTCTTATTAGTATGGGTAGCAACAAACACAGAGCATGAGCAGTAAGGATCTGGAGGGAAGAGAGATATTGAAATGAACATTGCATTTGCTTCTGCTATTTTCTGATAACTTACAGGGTACAACCATGATCTGGATCTAGTTGTGCTGAGCAGGCTAACATTGGAGTCCCAGGCTACTATAATCTTGGAGAAAAAGAAACAGTGAAAAGTAGCTCAATATTATGTACACAATAAAGCCTGGGGCTTTTGTTACATGCCTTGAATTTTTGAGCGACAGAGAAAGAAAGAAGGGGAATGAAGAGGAAGCAACTATTTAAGAAGCTGAAAAGTTAAGCAGAGTATTTGACACTTCCACAGGAATGCTGTAAAACCAAAAGGCTTGAATTCAGGGGCCAAGAAAGAGAAAATTTAGTAAGTATCCAGGCATTCAGTTAAGTCTCTAAATGGGTTATAGTTTGTGGTTAGAGAAATCCTGGCAATAGACTAGTTTCATCTGAATTAAGGTAATATGCCTGTAATCCACCTGCTCATGAGGAGACCGTTGAATCCTTTCTGGATGAAAGCACCAACATTCAGAGCCACTAGCATTTGCTTACCCTAAGCCTAACACTTAAGAGAAGTTTAAAAACATGCTAGAAAATGGGATTAACTGATACAGAATCAAGTATCAAGAGAAAAACAGATATTCCAGGCTTGAAGTTATTTGGCAAAGGAAAAGTTTTAAAATAACCGTGAGGAATGCAATGAAGAAACTAAGTGAAGGAGAGCTTCAGTAGAGAATTGGAAATATTTTTCTAAAAATTAAAATGGAAATCCTTGATTTAAAAATTTTAATCACTGAAATTAAGACTAAATAGATTAGAATTCGAGGGGAGGAGCCAAGATGGCCGAATAGGAACAGCTCCGGTCTACAGCTCCCAGCGTGAGCGACACAGAAGACGGGTGATTTCTGCAATTCCGTCTGAGGTACCGTGTTCATCTCACTAGGGAGTGCCAGACAGTGGGCGCAGGTCAGTGGGTGAGTGCACCGTGCGCCAGCAGAAGCAGGGGCGAGGCATTGCCTCACTCGGGAAGCACAAGGGGTCAGGGAGTTCCCTTTCCAGGAGTGACAGACAGCACCTGGAAAATTGGGCCACTCCCACCCGAATACTGTGCTTTTCTGATGGGCTTAGGAAACAGTGCACCAGGAGAGTATAGCCCGCACCTGGCTCAGAGGGTCCTACGCCCACGGAGTCTCGCTGATTGCTAGCACAGCAGTCTGAGATCAAACAGCAAGGCGGCAGCGAGGCTGGGGGAGGGGCGCCCGCCATTGCCCAGGCTCGCTTAGGTAAACAAAGCAGCCATGAAGCTTGAACTGGGTGGAGCCCATCACAGCTCAAGGAGGCCTGCCTGCCTCTGTAGGCTCCACCTCTGGGGGCAGGGCACAGACAAACAAAAAGACAGCAGCAACCTCTGCAGAGTTAAATGTCCCTGTCTGACAGCTTTGAGGAGAGCAGTGGTTCTCCCAGCACGCAGCTGGAGATCTGAGAACGGGCAGACTGCCTCCTTAAGTGGGTGCCTGACCCCTGACCCCCAAGCAGCCTAACTGGGAGGCACCCCACAGCAGGGGCAGAATGACATCTCACACGGCCAGCCAGGTACTCCAACAGACCTGCAGCTGAGGGTCCTGTCTGTTAGAAGGAAAACTAACAGAAAGGACATCCACACCAAAAACCCATCTGTACATCACCATCATCAAAGACCAAAAGTAGATAAAACCACAAAGATGGGGGAAAAACAGAGCAGAAAAACTGCAAACTCTAAAAAGCAGAGTGCCTCTCCTCCTCCAAAGGAACACAGTTCCTCACCAGCAACGGAACAAAGCTGGACAGAGAATGACTTTGACGAGTTGAGAGAAGAAGGCTTCAGACGATCAAATTACTCCAAGCTACAGGAAGATATTCAAACCAAAGGCAAAGAAGTTGAAAACTTTGAAAAAAATTTAGAAGAATGTATAACTAGAATAACCAATACAGAGAAGTGCTTAAAGGAGCTGATGGAGCTGAAAACCAAGGCTCGAGAACTACGTGAAGAATGCAGAAGCCTCAGGAGCCGATGTGATCAAATGGAAGAAAGGGTATCAGCCATGGAAGACGAAATGAATGAAATGAAGCGAGAAGGGAAGTTTAGAGAAAAAATAATAAAAAGAAACGAGCAAAGCCTCCAAGAAATGTGGGACTATGTGAAAAGACCAAATCTACGTCTGATTGGTATACCTGAAAGTGACGGGGAGAATGGAACCAAGTTGGAAAACACTCAGCAGGATATTATCCAGGAGAACTTCCCCAATCTAGCAAGGTAGGCCAACATTCAGATTCAGGAAATACAGAGAACGCTACAAAGATACTCATCGAGAAGAGCAACTCCAAGACACATAATTGTCAGATTCACCAAAGTTGAAATGAAGGAAAAACTGTTAAGGGCAGCGAGAGAGAAAGGTCGGGTTACCCTCAAAGGGAAGCCCATCAGACTAACAGCGGAGCTCTCGGCAGAAACCCTACAAGCCAGAAGAGAGTGGGGGCCAATATTCAACATTCTTAAAGAAAAGAATTTTCAACCCAGAATTGCATATCCAGCCAAACTAAGCTTCATAAGTGAAGGAGAAATAAAATCCTTTACAGACAAGCAAATGCTGAGAGATTTTGTCACCACCAGGCCTGCCCTAAAAGAGCTCCTGAAGGAAGCGCAAAACATGGAAAGGCACAACTGGTACCAGCCACTGCAAAATCATGCCAAAATGTAAAGACCATCTAGACTAGGAAGAGACTGCATCAACTATGAGCAAAATAACCAGCTAACATCATAATGACAGGATCAAATTCACACATAACAATATTAAATTAAATGTAAACAGACTAAATGCTCCAATTAAAAGACACAGACTGGCAAATTGGATAAAGACTCAAGACCCATCAGTGTGCTGTATTCAGGAAACCCATCTCATGCGCAGAGATACACATAGGCTCAAAATAAAAGGATGGAGGAAGATCTACCAAGCAAATGGAAAACAAAAAAAGGCAGGGGTTGCAATCCTAGTCTCTGATAAAACAGACTTTAAACCAACAAAGATTAAAAGAGACAAAGAAGGCCATTACATAATGGTAAAGGGATTAATTCAACAAGAAGAGCTAACTATCCTAAATATATATGCACCCAATAAAGGAGCACCCAGATTCATAAAGCAAGTCCTGAGTGACCTACGAAGAGACTTAGACTCCCACACATTAATAATGGGAGACTTTAACACCCCACTGTCAACATTAGACGGATCAACGAGACAGAAAGTCAACAAGGATACTCAGGAATTGAACTCAGCTCTGCACCAAGCGGACCTAATAGACATCTACAGAACTCTCCACCCCAAATCAACAGAATATACATTTTTTTCAGCACCACACCACACCTATTCCAAAATTGACCACATACTTGGAAGTAAAGCTCTCCTCAGTAAATGTAAAAGAACAGAAATTATAACAAACTATCTCTAAGATCACAGTGCAATCAAGCTAGCACTCAGGATTAAGAATCTCACTCAAAACCACTCAACTACATGGAAACTGAACAATCTGCTCCTGAATGACTACTGGGTACATAACGAAATGAAGGCAGAAATAAAGATGTTCTTTGAAACCAACGAGAACCAAGACACAACATACCAGAATCTCTGGGATGCATTCAAAGCGGTGTGCCCATAAGAGAAAGAAGGAATGCCACTAAATGCCCATAAGAGAAAGCAGGAAAGATCCAAAATTGACACCCTAACATCACAATTAAAAGAACTAGAAAAGCAAGAGCAAACACATTCAAAAGCTAGCAGAAGGCAAGAAATAACTAAGATCAGAGCAGAACTGAAGGAGATAGAGACACAAAGAAACCCTTCAAAAAATCAATGAATCCAGGAGCTGGTTTTTTGAAAGGATCAACAAAATTGATAGACTGATAGCAAGATTAATAAAGAAAAAAAGAGAGCAGAATCAAATAGATGCAATAAAAAATGATAAAGGGGATATCACCACTGATCCCACAGAAATACAAACTACCATCAGAGAACACTACAAACACCTCTATGCAAATAAACTAGAAAATCTAGAAGAAATGGATAAATTCCTCAACATATACACCCTCCCAAGACTAAACCAGGAAGAAGTTGAATCTCTGAATAGACCAATAACAGGAGCTGAAATTGTGGCAATAATCAATAGCTTACCAACCAAAAAAAGTCCAGGACCAGATGGGTTCACAGCCGAATTCTACCAGACATACAAGGAGGAACTGGTACCATTCCTTCTGAAACTATTCCAATCAATAGAAAAAGAGGGAATCCTCCCTAACTCATTTTATGAGGCCAGCATCATCCTGATACCAAAGCTGGGCAGAGACACAACCAAAAAAGAGAATTTTAGACCAATATCCTTGATGAACACTGATGCAAAAATCCTCAATAAACTACTGGCAAACAGAATCCAGCAGTACATCAAAAAGCTTATCCACCATGATCAAGTGGGCTTCATCCCTGGGATGCAAGGCTGGTTCAATATATGCAAATCAATAAATGTAATCCAACATATAAACAGAACCAAAGACAAAAACCACATGATTATCTCAATAGATGCAGAAAAGGCCTTTGACAAAATTCAACAATGCTTCATGCTAAAAACTCTCAATAAATTAGGTATTGATAGGACGTATCTCAAAGTAATAAGAGCTATCTATGACAAACCCACAGCCAATATCATACTGAATGGGCAAAAACTGGAAGCATTCCCTTTGAAAACTGGCACAAGACAGGGATGCCCTCTCTCACCACTTCTATTTCAACATAGTGTTGGAAGTTCTGGCCAGGGCAATTAGGCAGGAGAAGGAAATAAAGGGTATTCAATTAGGAAAAGACAAAGTCAAATTGTCCCTGTTTGCAGACGACATGATTGTATATCTAGAAAACCCCATTGTCTCAGCCCAAAATCTCCTTAAGCTGATAAGCAACTTCAGCAAAGTCTCAGGATACAAAATCAATGTACAAAAATCACAAGCATTCTTATACACCAATAACAGACAAACAGAGAGCCAAATCATGAGTGAACTCCCATTCACAATTGCTTCAAAGATAATAAAATACCTAGGAATCCAACTTACAAGGGATGTGAAGGACCTCTTCAAGGAGAACTACAAACCACTGCTCAAGGAAATAAAAGAAGATACAAACAAATGGAAGAACATTCCATGCTCATGGGTAGGAAGAATCAATATCGTGAAAATGGCCACACTGCCCAAGGTAATTTACAGATTCAATGCCATCCCCATCAAGCTACCAATGACTTTCTTCACAGAATTGGAAAAAACTACTTTAAAGTTCATATGGAAACAAAAAAGAGCCTGCATCGCCAAGTCAATCCTAAGCCAAAAGAACAAAGCTGGAGGCATCACACTACCTGACTTCAAACTATACTACAGGGCTACAGTAACCAAAACATCATGGTACTGGTACCAAAACAGAGATATAGATCAATGGAACAGAACAGAGCCCTCAGAAATAACGCCACATATCTACAACTATCTGATCTTTGACAAACCTGAGGAAAACAAGCAATGGGGAAAGGATTCCCTATTTAATAAATGGTGCTGGGAAAACTGGCTAGCCATATGTAGAAAGCTGAAACTGGATCCCTTCCTTACACCTTATACAAAAATCAATTCAAGATGGATAAAGACTTAAACGTTAGACCTAAAACCATAAAAACCCTAGAAGAAAACCTAGGCATTACCATTCAGGACATAGGCATGGGCAAGGACTTCATGTCTAAAACACCAAAAGCAATGACAACAAAAGCCAAAATTGACAAATCTGATCTAATTAAACTAAAGAGCTTCTGCACAGCAAAAGAAACTACCATCAGAGTGAACAGGCAACCTACAAAATGGGAGAAAATTTTCACAACCTACTCATCTGACAAAGCGCTAATATCCAGAATCTACAATGAACTCCAACAAATTTACAAGAAAAAAACAAACAACCCCATCAAAAAGTGGGCGAAGGACATGAACAGACACTTCTCAAAAGAAGACATTTATGCAGCCAGAAAACACATGAAAAAATGCTCACCATCACTGGCCATCAGAGAAATGCAAATCAAAACCACAATGAGATACCATCTCACACCAGTTAGAATGGCAATCATTAAAAAGTCAGGAAACAACAGGTGCTGGAGAGGATGTGGAGAAATAGGAACACTTTTACACTGTTGGTGGGACTGTAAACTGGTTCAACCATTGTGGAAGTCAGTGTGGCGATTCCTCAGGGATCTAGAACTAGAAATATCATTTGACCCAGCCATCCCATTACTGGGTATATACCCAAAGGACTATAAATCATGCTGCCATAAAGACACATGCACACGTATGTTTATTGCGGCATTATTCACAATAGCAAAGACTTGGAACCAACCCAAATGTCCAACAATGATAGACTGGATTAAGAAAATGTGGCACATATACACCATGGAATACTATGCAGCCATAAAAAATGATGAGTTCATGTCCTTTGTAGGGACATGGATGAAATTGGAAATCATCATTCTCAGTAAACCATCGCAAGAACAAAAAGCAAACACTGCATATTCTCACTCATAGGTGGGAATTGAACAATGAGAACATATGGACACAGGAATGGGAACATCACACTTCGGGGACTGTTGTGGGGTGGGGGGAGGGGGGAGGGATAGCATTGGGAGATATACCTAATGCTAGATGATGAGTTAATGGGTGCAGCGCACCAGCATGGCACATGTATACATATGTAACTAACCTGCACATTGCGCACATGTACCATAAAACCTAAAGTATAATAATAATAATAAAAAAAAAGACTAAATAGATTATACAATGAATTGGACATACCAAAAGAACTTTACATTATAAGATATGCAAACATAAATTTCAAACAATCTGTGACCCTAAATGTAAAATGTTATTTTTTTAATGAATGTCTAGAAGAAAATGTAGGAAAATATTAGTATGACTGTGAGGTACACAAGTACACAGAAATATTTTGATTTGAATAAAAAATGCACCACCCGGGGAATGCGTGGTACATGAGAACATGCTATACATTCCACCCAATTTTTCTGCAAACCTAAAACTGCTATAAAAATAATAAAATGAGCTGGGTGCGGTGGCTCACGCATGTAATCCTAGCACTTTAGGAGGCCGAGGCGGGCGGATCACGAGGTCAGGAGATGGAGACCATGTTGAAACCCCGTCTCTACTAAAAAAATACAAAAAATCAGCTGGGTGTGGTGGCGGGCGCCTGTAGTCCCAGCTACTCGGGAGGCTGAGGCAGGAGAATGGCGTGAACCCAAGAGGCAGAGCTTGCAGTGAGCTGAGATAGCGCCACCTTACTCCAGCCTGGGCGACAGAGCGAGACTCCTGTCTCAAAAAAATAAATAAATAAAAATAAATAAATAATAATAATAACACAATGTATTAATTTAAAAAGGAGTGGCCACACAAAATATTAAAAATTAATACATTCACTTTATTAATAGGGTACCTTAGATTCTTCTATTACTACAAAGGAACTATGAAAAACAGTAAAGCGGCAAGCCGCAGAATGGGAGATGACGTGTTTAATGAATGTATCAATAAATGAATCATACGGAGAATGAATATTCAAAGCACTGTTACATATGAAGTACACAAAAAAAGCATAAATTTAATATTGAAAAGTAATATTGAACAGATACTTCACAAAATAAGATAGTCCGATGGATAAGAAGTTTATGTGAAGGCTCAACATCATTGGTCATTACGAAAATGGAAATTTAAGCAATGATAAGATGCCACATGTACAAAATATAGCTAAACTTTCACACACAAAAAAAGTTCCAATACCAAGGTACCAAGTGTTCTAGAGAGAGGACGACAGAAATTGCCATGCTATTAGTAAATGGATAAAATTATTTTGGAAAATACTTTGTGAGTGTATATTAAGCCAGATCAATGCATACATACCTTGTGAAATGGCAATTAAAATCCTTGGCATATATCCAACTGAAACAGGTGTGTGTGTGTGGGTGTGTGTGTGTGTGTGTGTGTGTGTGTGTGTGTGTGTGTATCCAGAATTGGAAGTAAACCAGAAGCCCCATTAATACATAATAGACAAATATTGAAATAGTTATTATATAGAGAGTATAACAAACACAAATAATGTATGGATTTTACAAACATAATAATACTGAATGAAAGTAGTTGTATACAGAAGAGTGTGTATGCATAAGTCCATCCTTGTAATGTTTGAAATCAGGCAAAAACAATCTGTGGTGATATTAATTAGAATATTGGTTACCCTTTGGGATGGTGATTTCTGACAAGGAAGAAAGTACATGAAGGCTTCTATTGTTCTGCTAAGGCTCTATATGTTGATATTTCAATCTCAATTGTGGTTAAAAATTGATACACTTTATATAATTTTATAAATGTATACACTTTAAAATGTCATAAATAAAATACATGTACAATAATACGTATCTTAAATGTTCACACAATAAAGCTACAGTTTCATAGTTTAACCATTTAAATGACTCATAATGGAAAATATCTCTAGTATAGATATATCAATAGCATAAACTGTATTAAATAAGATATAGTCCTCAATATGATACACATATTTATACACACTAATGTGATTAAGTGAAATTTTCAACTAATACAACTTAAATGCTTGTAATATTGTTATTTGTAGTTTATTTAAAATTAACAAATTAAAAATAAAATAGTATCTTTATGATCCTCAAAAAGAGGCATATAACCTATCTTAGTATATATTATCATTTTCTATTTCATAATTATGTAAGACCTCCTGCTAACAACCTGAGGAATTCCCCAGCTGCCAGTCACCCTCAACTGCGAGCCATGTGAACGAGCTATCTTGGTCATTTTGTCAACTGAAATCTAAAAGTGACTGAAGCTCCAGCTAATATCTGATTCCAAAAACGTGAGAAATTCCAATGATTAACTTTCAACCAAGACATTCTCTAAATCTTGACCCATATTATAGACAGCAGAATAAAATGATTTTTTTTTTTTTTTTGAGACAGAGTCTCTCTCTGTCCCCCAGGCTGGAGTGTAGTGGCGCCATCTGGTCTCACTGCAAGCTCCGCCTCCCAGGTTCACGCCATTCTCCTGCCTCAGCCTCCCGAGCAGCTAGGACTACAGGTGCCTGCCACCACGCCCGGCTAATTTTTTGTATTTTTAGTAGAGACGGGGTTTCACCGTGTCAGCCAGGATGGTCTTGATCTCCTGACCTGGTGATCCGCCTGCCTCAGCCTCCCAAAGTACTGGGATTACAGGCATGAGCCACCGCACCTGGGCAATTGTTTCAATTGACTAAATTTTTGGTTAATTTACCAGAATACTATTTTATATATGGTGAGGAGGGAATGAATTGATGTATGGTGCTTAAAAGGGTGGAGTGGACCAGGAGCAGTGGCTCACGCCTGTAATCTCAACACTTTGGGAGGCTGAGGCAGATGGATCATGAGGTCAAGAGTTCAAGACCAGCCTGGTCAATACAGTGAAACCTCGTCTCCATTAAAAACAGAAAAATTAGCGGGGCATGGTGGCACACGCCTGTAGTCCCAGCTACTTGGGAGGCTGAGACAGGAGAATCACGTAAACCTGGGAGGCAGAGGTTGCAGTGAGCCAAGATCTTACCACTGCACTCCAGCCTGGGTGACAGAACAAGACTTTGCTTAAAAAAAAAAAAAAAAGGAAAAAAAAAGGATGGAGTGGACAAGTAGAAAAGTAGTGCTGACTTATCTTTGTGCTCTTTTTCCAGATTATACAGGTAGTTTGCATGTCCAAGTATATTGAAAATTAGATTGGTATTGAGACTGAGTTCTGCCAATAAAATGTAGTAAAAAGGGACATAGGCCACTTCCTAATCAGCCTTCTAAACGCTTAGGCATCTAATTGACAGTTCTAAGGCCTTCAAGCACAGGAAGTTCATTAAATGAAAACAAACATGGTCTTGAAATGACCTTGTATACTAGAAACTGTATTGCATTGCGGCATAAATGAGGAAAAAATTTTGGTTTAATTAACCAATTGAGACCTTAGATTTACTTGCTACAGCAGCTAATGCTTAGCATGTTTTTTTTTTTTTCTTTAGTTTTCCACTTCTGATCGCAGAAAACATATTAATTTGTATGGGAGTCTTTAACAGCAATTTTAGATCTGTCTCCCTACAGTGGTATGAAAAGTCAATTGCTTTAAAACCACTTATAAATGGTATGAGGTAATGCTTGATAGTTATTTTAAATTGTAGTATTATTCAAAGCTACATCATAAATATATAGGAAGACAATGATTGACCGTTTTTCCAACTGGCACTAATAAATCTCTAACCTCTGTGTTTTGATGCTATTATCCAAAGAGAAGGGGGAAATGGTAAAGGCTACATCTGCATATGCCCTTCTTGCACCCGAAATAGCTCTGTGTATCTCCAAAACATAATCAGAATATTTACAGAAGAACTAAAGGGTCCCAAATCAGTCAAGTCCTGGTCTAAGTAGAAACACTTACTAAATCCAAATTAGCTCTGAACATAGGAACATATAGAGCTAGTTGTATCAAACTTTGATAAGTAACAGAGGTAGAAGGATATAGAAAATAAGCAGCTGTATACCATGCTATTTATTTTATCATTCAAAAAAATTTAAACTCAGACTGATTTTTATGTATCAGAAGAAATTAAAAATCGACTGTATTAGAAACTCTCCACAATAGTTTATTATGGAAATATGGTGCCCTGTTAATAAATATCACATGATGAATATAACTTTATGGTTTATTTAGTTTGGGTTGCTATAACAAAACATGATAGACTGTTTAAACACAGACATTTATTTTTCACAGTTTTAGAAGATGAGGATGGGGAATCCAAGATCAAAGTTCCAACAGATTTGGCTATTGGTGAGGGCTCTATTCCTGACTTGCAGATGGCTGCTTTGTTACTGTGTGCTTACATGATCTCTTCTTAGTACACTCTCAGAGATTTGATATTGCTTCTTTGCCTTATAAGGACACTAATCTCATTATAGGGACTCTACTCTCATAACCTCATCTAAGCCTACTTACCTCTAAAAGGCTCCACCTTCTTTCTTTTGCTGCTGTCTCATCCTCAGCACACATCAGCTTACATTCATGCTTACACCCTGAAGTCTAAGATGACACTGCCTGCCATTGTGTGTATATTGCAGCCAACTTCCACACACACACACACACACACACACACACACAAAATGAAGAACTAGGGCATGCTGCTGTCAATTCAAGAATCCAATTTAGTACTTCTGAAATTATATCTGTTTAAAATCCTTTGGCCAGAAATTAGTAATGTGGCTACATCTACTTAAACAACAATGACAAAAATTAAAAATCTAGTCTTTAGCTAGTAGTTAGCTAACACTTTAATCATTAGAAAAACACAGGAGAAAATATATTGGAAGGAAAATTGGGGGATCCTGGTACAGTTCTTCCTATCGTTAATCAAATATCTGAAGGTGTTCTCTCTTCTAAAAACAAATTTACCTCTGAAAAAGAAAAGTACTGAAAGTATCAAGTTACCTTTTCCATGTGGAATTAGGGAGCTGGAAATGAAAACTACAATAAAAAAATTCTACACAGAAAATGGGAAAAAAAATGGGGGCCTGCATACACTAGTAGTCCATAGCATCTGTCAAATTCCTTAGCTGTAATTCTGAACACCCCTGCCCTCAATATACAGTTCCTTATTGAGCCCAGTTGACCTCTCATTGTATCCTCGATGGGAGAACTTCATTTTTTGTTTTATCACAAGTTCCCCGGATTGTACCTAATGGAGGTTCTTTCTCTTTCTATTATTTTCTGATCTCACATACATAGTAGGCAAAAAATAGAATCCTCTCCTTGAGGCTATACATCATTTGCAACCTACTTACTGAGAGTAGAGTGTTTCAGGGAAATAACTGGTTTCCTTGGCAATAAAATTTTCTCCAAAACTTAGGAAATGATTGGTCCATTTACTTGCAGTCAGATACATATGAAAATAACTCCACTTGAAGAGCTAATCAAGATAGCATTCTCTAGTTTTATATTTACTTCTATGTTCTCCCATTATCCATTCATTAGTTGCATAATGGCTTTTTGGTGCCAAATAGAACAATTCCTTGAGTTGGAAAGTAACATAATTTATCTGGTTTGGTCCTAATTTTCTGTGTTAAATACTTGCCCAAAGTCTACCTCTTTAGATCTACTTTATTTAGATTTTTAGGAAGATATTGGTAAATGCACAAGAAGCTGGTAACACCCTCAAGTGGTAAGGCATTTGCCCAACAGGCGCTCTAAAGATACAAGTTCTGTTAGTGACTGAGTCTGAGGTTTCCTTCTACTCATCTCTGTTAGCAAGAGAACAGCAAGTTTAAAATGAAAGCATTATTACCTAATTGAAGATTATATTTCCCAGCCTCACTTGCAGCAGACACAGCCAAGTGACCAAAATCAGCCCAATGATGTTAGTTAATGAGATGTAGGCAAACTTTGGGTCATGTTAAATAAGATAAAAAACAAAAACAAAAAAACCCTTGTCACAGACATGTTGGTAAATTAGCATTAAGTATACCATATAGCATATCATTTCTTTTATTAGAAGTGCCAGATAGTAAATATGTCAGCTATGTAGGCCATATGGCCACTGTCACAACAACTCAATTCTGCCATTGTAGCACAAAAACAGGCATAGGCAATACATAAAGACATAGACAATGCATAAAGACATTTATATAACTGCTTTTCAAAAAACTTTATTGACAGAGAGGAACAGCAGGCAGTATTAAGCTCATGAGCTGGTTTGCCAACCTCTGCTTTAGAGAATGCAAGTGCAAGATTATGGAAAAAACTTCAATGTCAGAATGACCTTTTAAAGCAGAACTTCTTCTCCATACTACACAATTCAACTCAAGACAGATAAAGAAGACAGAAAATTAATCTTTCATATTTTTAGACAATTTCATTTTGGAGTCTCTTGGTTATAGCATTTTAGCCTATCCAGATCTCATTACACTTATTCTATTTAGAAAATTACTAAATTTTTAAGGCATTTTCTCATTATTCTCTAAATATTCATTTCTCTCAAACTATTCATTGCTCTATGTCTCCCTCATGTTTATAACTACTTTTGTTCAAAACTCTTTTATAGAAATTATTATGTTGTCTTACAATTTTACAGTTTTTTTTAATACAGTCATCCCTGGGTATACACTGGGGATTGGTTCCAGGACCCCTCCATATACCTAAATCCACAGTCAACCCTGTGGAACTCAGGAATACGAAAAGTTGGCCCTCCATATACACAAGCTTCACATCCACAAATACTGGAGTTTTTATTCAAGTTCGGTTATAAAACAGTATAAGTGGACCCTCACAGTCCAAACCTGTGCTGCTCAAAGGTCAACTATAAGTACAAGTCATGCTCACATGAGCTTTAAATTATTTACCCATGTATTTCAAGTTCCATCACATTTGCTAAAATTTAACATGGGCTTTTCGTCACTATATTGATTCCATAGACTTTTATACAACAGGTAATTAATTCTTTGTAATCAGGAAGTATATCCAACAGAAAACTAGCCCATTTCTCTGTGACCCAGCTTCTGGGTCAGTATAAATACTGGTAGAGTTAGAAGCATTTGTTTTCTTAAGCAAATAGATGGTGTATAATCATTCCCTAATAAAATGATAAGTATTTAATATTTAATTTTCATTGCTATCAAACTATAGGTATATGTTTCCCTACCTACAATGCAAAAGAAATTCCAAGTAAACCTTCTGTAACCATGAATAAGTGAAAAGGCCAGTCATCCATAAGAAACACTGGAGCAGTCAACAGTTTCATTTGTCACGGGTCATTTTAAGTAAACTGAATGTTTCTAATCAATTAAATGGGATTACATATATATTAATCAGAAATAAAAATACAGTAGTATCATATTTATTTCCAAATCTCAATACCACTATCTGTCAAACTATTTAGATACTAAAGCTAAATATAAAAAATATGCAGTTAAGGTAATTCTGGCCAATTATGTACTTTAATTTTTTTCATATTAAAACTTGTTTCATGCAGTTTCATATCCTCAACAAATACTGACTATATTATTCTATGTACTTTTTTGTTTATTTTTGAGACACAGTCTCACTCTGTCATTCAGGCTGGACTGCACTGGCATGATCTTGGCTCACTGCAACCTTCACCTCTCAGGTTTAAGCGATTCTCCTGCCTCAACCTCCCAAGAGCTGGGATTACAGGCATGCCCCACCACGCCCGGTGATTTTGTATTTTTAGTAGAGATGAGAGTTCACCATGTTGGTCAGGCTGGTCTTGAACTCCTGACCTCAAGTGATCCACCTGCCTTGGCCTCCCAAAGTGCGGGATTACAGGCATGAGCCACTGCACCCGGCCTCTATGTACATTTTTGAGTTTGTCTATAGGACACCTCTGGGAATAGTCTAACCTTTTCTGTAAATGGATTACCAGGCCAACCAGCTACAGCAATTAACCAGAACAATCTGTCACCTCTGGTTTGACTATGAGGCACAGCCCAAGGCAATTTCCCTGTGTGATGAATGACTCAGAAAAGAAGAACAGCAGAGAAGGAATCTTATTGGCATTGGTGCCATCACAGAATTGGTTTTGTCTGTTGCTTCTGCCTCATTTTTTGGCATCTCAATACCAGTATCAGTATCTAGATACCAGGTGCATATAAAATTGTAATTTATAGATTTTTAGAAGCCTGGATCAAAACAGTATGTGTACATATTTTAAAGGAGAATGATGTATAGGATTTTATTTGTATGTTATTATCATTGAAAAACTAGTTTGAAATAAAAATTCAAATACTATTTTAATACTATCAATATACTTCAGGGTGGAAAAAGAGTAAGCAATTATAAAATTTGTAAGTAATTCAAGCATTGACATAGTCATGATAATTAATAGAAAATCAGATTTCAGAAAGAAATTGAGACATGAGGTATAATTTACAATCAGAAATAGATGTAATAATCTGTATACCTAGATTGGTTCTACATCATATCTCAAAATAATTATGAATATCACATTATTGATTTTCAAATAGATTAATTACTTCAGGAGTTTTCTATTCAATTAAATATAGGAAGTATTAAACCACATATTTTAATTAAAACATTAAATAAAACATGTAATTCAGTGATAAAAATATATCATTCTGGAAATATAATACTATATTTGACTTCGTCTGATTTTGTATTATTTAAGAAATTCCTCATATCTAAAATCATATGTATTTTATATTATGCTTTTAATCACTGCACTTATAAAAATATCATTACTACCATCAGAACACTTATGTGTCATCGTATATAAAAATTGAGAGATAACAAATAATAGAGCAAATCAGTATTAGCTGACAGTGAACCACGTTGTTCCAATAAATATTCAATTTGATGATCTGTGACAATGAAAATAAATATTATATATATGTACATAGAGTTTCAAATTCTTGCGGAATGCATAAAGAGCAAATGAGCTGAAATTACCTAAAAATGTAATTTAGTGATACCCACTAGGTCATCTGCTATTTTTTATAATGATATACAATATATTTCCATTGATTTAGAAATTGATATATGTGCAAGAAAATAATGTACATCAAGAATATAATTTCTGAAGTATAAACACAATTAAAAATCATACAATTAATCTTTGTAGACTGTATGCTGAGTAAAGGACATACATTAACCAAGAAATAAATGCAAATTTTAAAAATACATACACTAGAAAAATGCATTGTTAAATAACTGGAATCCTCAGCTATACTGTAAACTAAAAAGTATTCAACTCATAAGTGTTATCCAAAGCATTTCAGGGAAGAAATGTTTACTATAAAAATACCATATATGATCTCAAAAACACTGCCTCTAAGACAAGTATTTTGAAATCCAGTTAGCCTAGGCATATTTAATTACTTCAGTAGGCTGTGTTTGGTGGGGCAAGCTGGACTAAACACATGGGATTCTAAAATACTTTAAAACAAAAATGTCAAAAATTGGAGCTGTTGGAAAAATAGGGAATCTAATGTATATATTTTAGTGAGACCATAGCAAATAAGAATTAACAGGCCCCAGAGACTCACCATGATCACCTTTATTTTCAATAACCAAAATACTAAGCATTTGTTTGTTTGTTTGTTTGTTTACTTAAAGTCCATGCTCACCCCTCACTATAAAGAGCTCAGGCTCGGTGTGGTGGCTCACGCCTGTAATCCCAGCACTTTGGGAGGCTGATCACCTGAGGTCAGGAGTTTGAGACCAGACTGGCCACCGTGGAGAAACCCCATCTCCACCAAAAATACAAAAAACATTAGCCAGGTGTGGTGGCACATGCCTGTAATCCCAGCTACTTGGGAGGGTGAGGCAAGAGAAACGCTGGAACCTTGGAGGTGGACATCACAGTGATCTGAGATTGCACACCCGCACTCCACCCTGGGTGACAGGAGCAGAACTCCATCTCACAAAAAAAAAAAACAAAAACAAAAACAAAAACCCCCTCAATATAGGAAAGTAAAAGGAAACAAAAGAAAAAGGCAAAAAGGCAAGCTGGTTTGGGGACCAGAGAAAACAACTGGAATTACTATGTGTATAATCAAAACAAATTGCCAACTTTAAAACTCAGTTCTTTCTTCTCTAAACTGGGACATGCTGATATGGACAGAAGGCAGGGAAATACTGGATATAAGAGGGTGGCTTCCTGGCAAAGGACCCTTTCTCAAGCCTTCAGACCCGCAGCCCTAAATGAGAACAGGGATTTCTGATTTTGTGCCCAAAATTTGCCTTTTGGCCAGCCTTGCCACCCTATCCTGCATCCATAAAAACCCTGTACCCCAGGCTCCAGAGACAGATGAGCAGACAAGATGAGGAGACATACAGATGAACAGCAGAACGATGGGTCAGAGAAAGAGAGAAGAGAAGGAATGTCTGAACTTGGAAAGCAGTTCCACTGGGGGTGGTCAGAGAGGAGTTGGGCCGCTGGACAGCCAAACTCCAGGAGAAGATCATCTTCCCACTCCATCCCCCCTTCTAACTCTTCAGTCCTCTCTCTTAGAGTCATCTCTACCACTCAGTAAAACTCCCACATTCATTCTTCAAGTCCGTGTGTGGCCTGACTCCTCTGGGATGCTGGCCAAGAGCTCAGGATACAGAAAGCTATCACACTGGCCCTCTGCTTTTGCAGAAAGGCAGAGGGTCCACTACGCTGGTTAACACCTTAAGCCATTGTGGATGGCAAGGCTAAAAGGGTACACTGTACCACACGCACACTTGGGCTCCTGCACCTGTTCATCTGTGTGTTCTCCCTTCCATAAGGGATTTGAGCAGTGGCGACACCCAAACAGATGAGCCACATCTCTGTCGCACATCCTCTGTGTGTGTGTGTGTGTGTGTGTGTGTGTGTGTGTGTGTGTGTGTGTGTGTCGGGGTGAGGCGGGGTGGTGGTGGCGGTCAGAGAACTCTCCTGTTCTCTCCTGTTTCATCTGGGGTCCCGTCCAGGATGGGATGAGTTAAAGAAGAATGAATTAAAATATAGAACTGTCGGATCTGCCTCTTTTCCACGACCCTGCCACCTCTCTCTTTTCTGCTCTGTTTCCCTTCACAGAGGTCTAGCCATCACATGGGACCAGAGTAAAGCCCTAAGGCAACTGAAGACATTTTTTGGCTGGAAGGCTCCAAGACTGAACTCCGTAGGCCAAGTCCCCCAGACTTTGCTTGTTCTCTTTTCTTCTCTTACGGTTTGAAATGGCTTTTAACTCTTCTTTTAAAATGTTAAGGGTTTTGCTACTAACTCCAGCAATATCAAATAGAATGAGTTTTGGCTCAGCCATAAAAGGTGTAATTCAGAACAACTGGATTCCATTTTTTCTCAGAAGTGTCATCCCCACCTCGACCCTGGCAGATTCAGGCATAGCATGTCCTCTTCTTATTCCTTCCCCTCCTGGTTTGGGTGCCTGGGCATATCCACAGCATGCACAAGCCACACTCTCTGTCTATGAGGGGAGGGAGAAAACCATAGCTGCTGCTGGGACCCCATGCGGCCAGCGGGCTGGCACTTCCTGCCTGCCATGCCAATGGAAATTTTCCTGCCCTGGCCAAGGAGTTCAGCCCGGTCCAAACCAGGGAAAGAATACAGTGATTAAAGGAACCCATTTGAACTGAGCAAGGGGTTCTTCCCCCAAGACTTCCCCCTTTTGCCCCTTAAACTGTTTTCTTCTTTTTTCCTTTTCTAAATGAGAGGGTTCCTATTCTCAGCACTCTACTCCTGATAGGGAAAACAATGAAAGAGCAACCCCTGCTGGCTGATAAATGCAAATTCAACAGGGCTCATTTGAGACTTAATCTAAATAGATACATGTAGTCCCCTGAAATACTTTTTCATCCCAAACTCAATTCCAAGCTTCAGGCTGAGGCCCTAGAAAGGAAAACCAGATCTGATGGCTCCAAAGACAGGCAATAGGCACAGTGTAAATAGGCAGGACCAATTCTTGCCAACTAACAACCCCCGATCTCATGGAAGGAGGACATACTCCATAGCATAAATGAAGCCCAGGGAACACAAAGGTTGCTGGCAGTAAGGAGGATGGAGGTATAGGTAGAGGCAGATAATTCCTATTATCTAGGCCTTCTCTGCTTCATAGGTGGCACCTGCAAAGGCCACCAAGACTAGGAGACCAAAAGACAGAAGAGAAAACAGGAGTCTCATTTTCTCTTTCCCTCACACCTCAAGTTTTTGCTGAAAGAAGGAAGTGAAATGAAGGATGCCTTTATTCCCTGTCATTCAGAATGGGCAACCACTTCCCTTCACCACCCCCAGCTTATACGCCTCTGAAGTATATCCTGAACCACTGGTTCTGCTTTGACAAACAGACTCTGGAGGAAAAATTCCTCATAACCCTCTGCACAAAGCTTTGACCAAATTATAAAGGACTGGGTTGGCCTCAGGAAGGAACCATCTATTTCTATAGCATCTGGCAGTTGAACCTTTTCTGTAGACATGAGGACAGATAATCTGAGGCCCCATATGTTCAGGCTTTCTATGCCTTGCAGGGCAATCTAGACCTTTATCAACAGTGTAGGATTCATCTAGCCCTCCTGTTTGCCATCTCAGGAAAGTCTGCAAGAGGCAAGCCCAGGGAACTACAGATATGAATCCCAGAGGCATCCCTAGCAGAGGAGCCAGCTCCCTCCATTCCTGCTCCTCCAGATCCACCCCAACCTCCCTATCCAGCTTCAGCCTCTCACTTGCCCCCTCCTAGAAATACAAGCCCCAGTCTCACTTTTGCTCCTCCAACAGATGCCTTGTGAATTTTTCCCCCGTAAGGGCCAGGTCACCTTCTCTCTACAGAACCTAAAGCAAATTAAGGGGGACCCTGGCAAGTTTTCAGATGACCCTAAAAGATATATAGAGGCTTTCTAGAATTTCACCCAAGTATTTGAACTCTCCTGGGAAGATGTTATGTTACTTTTGAAACAGACCCTGATGGACACTGAGAAGCAGACCACTCTGCAAGTAGCAGAGAGATTTGGGGATGAGCTTTGTTCACATATAGCTTAAGCAAAGGTGGCAAACATTATTCAACTGGGAAAGAAGCAGTACCAATGGATGAAGTTAAGTGGGATTCCAATGATGAGATGGGAGACTGGAAGAGGAGACACTTCCAGGTGTGCATAATAGAGGGCTTATATAGGACTAGGACCAAGCCTTTCAATTATAGCAAGCTATCCATGATAGACCAGGGATTTAATGAAAATCCCACTGCCTTCCTGGAAAGGTTCAGAGAGGCCTTGTTAAAGCACAACTCTCTACCTCTTGATTTCATCAAGGGACAACTAATCCTAAAGGATAAATTTATTACTCAGGCAGCCCCTGATACAGGAGGAAGTTGCAGAAAGGGGCCCTGAGACTAGATAGTACTTTAAAGGACCTCCTGAAACTGGCCACCTTGGTCTTTTACAATAGAAATGGGTAGACACATGAAAGAGGCAGAAGCTTTAATGACCACCATGCAAGCCCAGAAACCCCAGAATTTCCAGGGTACACCTGTCGACTGCTACAGATGTGGCAAGAACAGTTATCTCTCTTTTAAAGTTTAACTGCTCCCATACAAGGTTTAATTTCTTTTACCAGGGTGAAACAGCTTGGGATATAATGTTGTCAGTATATTTCACTTCTTATTTCTGTAATCTTTGGCACTATATTCTTTCCTTTTAAAACACACATTGTTAACCATGCATACTTAATTTTGTAAAACTTGTTTTTTTCTCTCACCTGGAGGCCAACAAACTCCAAACAGTCAGGCAACCAGAGCCTCGGACAATGACTCCCTTTTGCCAGGGACCCTTAGATAGACTTCTGGGAGGAAATCTGACTGCTATTTTCCACCAAACAACGCCCCCTCTCAGCAGGAAGTAGCTAAGATTGGTCGCCTCCCATATTCTAATGGTAGTTAGATGTGCCTCTCAGAGGGGGTAAATTATATGGACAGGAGACAGGGAAATACTGTGTAGAAGAGGGCGGTTCCCCTGCAAAGGCCCCAACCTCAAGCCTGGAGACCCACAACCTTAAATGGAAACAAGCATTTCTGTTTTCGTGCCCAAAAAGTAGCCTTTTGGCCCACCATGCCACCCTATCCTGTACCCACATAAACCCTTAACCCCAGGCTTCAGAGAGAGAAAAGCAGACAAAAAGACAAGGTGAGAAGTAGACAAATGGCAGAATGACATAGCAGAGAAAGAAAGAAGAGGAGGAACGCCTGAACGCCAAGAGGAGTTTGGCAGGGGATGGTTGGAAAAGTTTGATCACTGGATGACCAAACTTTAGAGGAAGATCATCTTCCCACTCCATGCCCCCTTCGGGCTCCCCATCCATCCCACTGAAAGCCATCGCCACCACTCAGTAAAACACCTGCATTTATCCTTCAAGCCCGTGTGTGACCTTATTTTTCCGGGATGCCGGACAAGAGCTTGGGATACAGAAAGCTGTTACACTGGCTCTCTGCTCTCGCAGAAAGGCAGAGGGTTGACTGAGCTGATTAACACCTAAGCCGTCCATGAATGGCAAGGCTAAAAGGGCACATGGTAGCACATGTCCACTTGGGCTTCTGCACCTGTCCATCTGTGTGCTCCCCATCCCATAAGAGGTTTGAGCAGTGGCAGTGACCAAACAGACAAGCCACACCCCTGTTGCACATCCTGCGAGGGAGGTCAGGAAACTCTCCCATTTTAATGCTACCCTACACAGTGAACACTTTTGGACACTATATGTACTTCCAAGCATTGATTAGTTAGGACAACTTTTGGGGTAAGCAATATTAATTCTAACTCAAATTGGCTTTAATAAAAATGAAACAGTTATCTTACTAAACTGGAAGTCTAAAAGTAGGACAATGGTTAAACTAGAGTATGTGTGCCTCTTGGTCCAATGAGAGTTGCAAGGATAAATCCATGTATTGAGAAGGGCAGAATTTCAATGAAATCACCAAATTAGCCACCTCTTCATTTTGCCATTCTAAACATCAGGCATTTAACCAAAGCTCCACAGATAAAAACAAAAAAACAGCAACAACAACAAACACTAAAGAAACAACAAGAACAACAACAAAAAACAAAGAAAAAAATCTTTATTTGCTCATTTTTTAGAAAGATTGTAATGGGAAGAACCATTTGCTGGTAGAAATCACCTGGGAGAAAGTACTTGTGACTCATATGGTTTCAGAGGCAGTAGTGGGAGAAAATCTAAAAGAAACCCCTTTACCAAGTGTCAGCAGTGTGGAGTGTGGGACCCTTACCACTTTGGTGGCAGCTTCTTTACATCAGCTAGTAGAAAGTGTACCTTGTGTGGCGCTCTTGGTTGCAATGCTTCAAAACCGAGTTCATGTCATCAAATACTCCAGGAAATTCTATGGGCTAATACCTTTTAAAGAATTATTATTCTGCTTAAATCAGATAAAATCTTAGAATATTGACTTATTTAGACTGCAAAACTGTTTCTTTAGACTGATGAGTATAAATTATGATATGTTTGAATCTCCACACCAATTATTGTTATAAAGAGTAAATCATGGATTAAAAGTAATTTGCATGTAAAAAAACTTTAGATATTCTGGAAATAATAATATCATTTCCTGCCAAGTCATGTGAGAGTGACTGCCTCGAGATAACCTATATTTTAGAAAGAAAGGAGAATTAAGGTATATTTGAAAATCAAATAATGGAACAATTATAAATGAGACATTGCAAGAACTAAATAGAAAAAAAAGGCTTAAGTGTTTCATGAACTATCCCTGATTTCTTAGACTAGAACCACATCTATAGTTTTAAATATATTTAAAAGTGTTAATTTACTTTGCCACTTTCCTCTCATAGTGAGGCTTAAAACCCTCAGGGCTTTTGGTAAAATTCATGAAAAACCATTTTTATATGCAATCTTCATAATTAATATGCTTATAATAATGATGGTAGTGATCATGATAGGGAAAGGAGGAAAAGAAAGACTTAAAAATTCATTTGAAAAACTTTACTTGGTTTTGTTTTTTTTTTTTTTTGAGACAGAGTCTCGCTCTATCAGCCAAGCTGGAGTGCAGTAATACAATCTCGGCTCACTGCAACCTCCACCTGCCAGGTTCAAGAGATTCTCTTGCCTAGCCTCCCAAGTAGCTGGGACTACAGGCATGTGCCAGCATGCCAGGCTAATTTTTGTATTTTTAGTAGAGACAAGGTTTCACCATGTTGGCCAAGCTGGTCTCAAACTCCTGACCTCAAGTGATCCACCCGCCTCGACTTCCCCAAGTGCTGGGATTACAGGCGTGAGCCACTGCATCCGGCCTGGTTTCTATTTTATATGATACTTAAAAATCCACTTTAGGTTACAATGATGGAAGTAATATAAGGGAGAATTTTTAACAGCTTTATTGAGATATACTTTTTATTCCATACAATTAACCAAATTGAAGTGTACAATTCTATGTTTTTATTGTATTTATATAGCTATGCAACCATCACTACAATTATCTTCATTCACTTCAAATTTTAAAAAGTATACATAGAACACATTTTATTTAGCTACTCATCATTTAATGGACATTTGGCTCATTTCTTCTTTTTTTTGGCTATTATGAATAATTATAATTATGAATAGCTGCTGTCAACATTCATGTATGAGTGTCTGCATGGACATATGCTTTCATTTCTACTGGGACTATTTCAAGGACTGGAATTGCTGAGGAATATGATAATTTTATCTTTTATCATTTTGGAGAAGTGCCAAAATAGTTTTCAAAAAGGTTGAAACATTTTTTTTCCTACCAGTAACATATGAGAGTTCAAAATTCTCCACATTCTAGCCATCATTTATTATTGTTCATCTTTTTTATTACAACCTTCCAAGTGCACAAGAAAGAGTACCTCATGTGGTTTTGTTGTGCAATTCCCTAATGACAGTGCTACCCAGCATCTTTTCATGTGCTATTTGTATATCTTTTTTGCGGAGATGTTATATTTAATCAATTCTCTCTTCTTACTTATCACAATATATATTATAAAAGCCTAACAATTAAATGGTAATTTTAATTGATCTACAAGTCATAAATGCCATCTTTTAACAAAACATTATATTTTACATAAATCAACAACAGGAATTTCAAAATAAAATCAGTTATAGTACCTATTTTTCTAGTCCTTTTCATTATCATCTTTAATCACTGGAAGCACAATTTATTGATCTGGTACTTCATGTTGAATATATGATGTAAATGAATAATTTTCTTCAATTAATCATTTTTAAATTGACAGAATAATTATAAATATCCATGAAGTACATTATGATATTTTGATACGTGTATACGATGTATATTAATCAAATCAGGGTAATTAGCATATAAATCATCTTAAACATTTATTATTTCTTTTGGTTGGGAACATTTAAAATCCTCTCTTCCAGCTACGAGGAAATATACAATAAATCATTAACTATAGTCACCCTACAGTGTCACAGGAAATATACAATAAATCATTAACTATAGTCACCCTACAGTGTCACAGGACACTATAATTTATTCCATCAAGCTGTCATTTTGTATCTATTAACTAACCTCTCCCTATCTGCCTCCTCCACCTCCCTTCCCAGCATCTAATAACCACTATCCTACTCTTTACTTTGATGAGGTCTTTTTGTTTAGCTTCCATATATGAATAACAATATATGGTACTTGTCTTTCTGTGCCTGGTTTATTTCACTTAACATAATGCCTTCCAGACTTCTGAATGTTGCTACAAATGATAGGATGTTATTCTTTTTTATGTCTCAGTCGTATTCTATTGTGTATATATGCTACACATTCTTTGTCCATTCATTCACTGATGGACACGTAGGTTGATTACATATCTTGGTGATTGTGAATAGTGCTGCAACAAACATGGGAGTTCACATATTTCTTTGACGTTCTGATTTCATTTCCTGTGGATGTTTACTCAGCAGTGGGATTGCAGGATCATACGGTAGTGATATTTACATTTTCTATGAAAAACATCTGTATTATTTTTATAATGGCCATACTAATTTACATCTCCATCAAACACAAAACAATAACAGAAGTAGGTCCTTATCTATAAATAAAAAACTTCAATGCAAATAAATTTCCCAATTAAACAATAAAGATTTGCTGAATAAATTAAAAAATAAAAACAAGACCAACTACATACTGCTTGTAAGAAACTCAGTTAACTTGTGTGGAGACACATAGACTGAAAGTGAAGAGGTAGAAAAAATTATTCCATGCAAATAGAAACAAAAAGTGAGCAGGAGTAGCTATATGTATGGCATATAAAACAGACTTTAAGTCAAAGACAGTAAAAAGAGACAAAGAAGGTCATTATATAATGAGAAAGAGATTACTTCAGCAAGAGAATATAACAATTATAAATATATATGCACCCAAAACAGGAGCACCAAATATATAAAGTAAATATATGTAGAAATTATATATCTATAATATATAAGCTAATATTATTAGATTTAAGTGGAGAGATGAACTCCAATACAGTAATTGAAAACTTCAACACTCCAAAGATGGCCAAATAGGGACAGCTCCAGTCTACAGCTCCCAGCATGAGCGATGCAGAAGATGGGTGATTTCTGCATTTCCAACTGAGGTACCGGGTTCATCTCACTGGGGAGTGCCAGACAGTGGGTGCAGGACAGTGGGTGAAGTGCACTGAGTGAGCCAAAGCAGGGCAAGGCATCACCTCATCCAGGAAGCATAGGGGTCAGTGAATTCCCTTTCCTAGTCAAAGAAAGGGGTGACAGATGGCACCTGGAAAATCGGGTCACTCCCACCCTAATACTGCACTTTTCCAACAGGCTTAACAAATGGCACACCAAGAGATTATATCCTGCACCTGGCTCGGAGGGTCCTACACCCACGGAACCTCATTCATTGCTAGCACAGCAGTCTGAGATCAAACTGCAAGGCAGCAGCAAGGCTGGGGGAGGGGCGCCCGCCATTGCCAAGGCTTTAGTAGGTAAACAAAGCTGCCAGGAAGCTCGAACTTGGTGGAGCCCACCACAACTCAAGGAGGCCTGCCTACCTCTGTAGGCTCCACCTCTGGGGGCAGGGCACAGACAAACAAAAGGCAGCAGTAACCTCTGCAAACTTAAATGTCCCTGTCTGACAGCATTGAAGAGAGTAGTGGTTCTCCCAGCACGCAGCTTGATATCTGAGAATGGGCACACTGCCTCCTCAAGTGGGTCCCTGATCCCCGAGTAGCCTAACTGGGAGGCACCCCCCAGTAGGGGCAGACTGACACCTCACACGGCCGGGTACTCCTCTGAGACAAAACTTCCAGAGGAACGATCAGGCAACAGCATTTGCAGTTCACCAATATCCGCTGTTCTGCAGCCACCGCTGCTGATACCCAGGCAAACGGTCTGGAGTGGACCTCCAGCAAATTCCAACAGACCTGCAGCTGAGGGTCCTGACTGTTAGAAGGAGAACTAACAAACGGAAAGGACATCCACACCAAAAACCCATCTGTACGTCACCATCATCAAAGATCAAAGGTAGATAAAACCACAAAGATGGGGAAAAAACAGAGCAGAAAAACTGGAAACTCTAAAAAGCAGAGTGCCTCTCCTCCTCCAAAGGAACACAGCTCCTCTCCAGCAATGGAACAAAGCTGGACGGAGAATGACTTTGACAAGTTGAGGGAAGAAGGCTTCAGAAGATCAAACTATTCTGAGCTACAGGAGGAAATTCGAACCAATGGCAAAGAAGTTAAAAACCTTGAAAAAAATTAGAAGAATGGCTAACTAGAATAACCAATGCAGAGAAGTCCTTAAAGGACCTGATGGAGCTGAAAGCCACAGCACGAGAACTACGGGATGAATGCACAAGCCTCAGGAGCCGATGCAATCAAATGGAAGAAAGGGTATCTGTGATGGAAGATGAAATGAATGAAATGAAGTGAGAAGAGAAGTTTAGAGAAAAAAGAATAAAAAGAAATGAACAAAGCCTCCAAGAAATATGGGACTATGTGAAAAGACCAAATCTACGTCTGATTGGTGTACCTGAAAGTGACGGGGAGAATGGAACCAAGTTGGAAAACACTCTGAAGGATATTATCCAGGAGAACTTCCCCAATCTAGGAAGGCAGCCCAACATTCAGATCCAGGAAATACGGAGAACGCCACAAAGATACTCCTCGAGAAGACCAACTCCAAGACACATAATTGTCAGATTCACCAAAGTTGAAATAAAGGAAAAAATGTTAAGGGCAGCCAGAGAGAAAGGTCGGGTTACCCACAAAGGGAAGCCCATCAGACTAACAGCGGATCTCTCGGCAGAAACTCTACAAGCCAGAAGAGAGTGAGGGCCGATATTCAACATTCTTAAAGAAAAGAATTTTCAACCCAGAATTTCATATCCTGCCAAACTAAGCTTCATAAGTGAAGGAGAAATAAAATCCTTTACAGACAAGCAAATGCTGAGAGATTTTGTCACCACCAGGCCTGCCCTAAAAGAGCTCCTGAAGGAAGCACTAAACATGGAAAGGAACAACTAGTACCAGCCACTGCAAAAACATGCCAAATTGTAAAGACCATCGAGGCTAGGAAGAAACTGCATCAACTGACGAGCAAAATAACCAGCTAACATCATAATGACAGGATCAAATTCACACATAACAATATTAACTTTAAATGTAAATGGGCTAAATGCTCCAATTAAAAGACACAGACTGGCAAATTGGATAAAGAGTCAAGACCCATCAGTGTGCTGTATTCAGGAAAACCATCTCATGTGCAGAGACACACATAGGCTCAAAATAAAGGTATGGAGGAAGATCTACCAAGCAAATGGAAAACAAAAAAAGGCAGGGATTGCAGTCCTAGTCTCGGATAAAACAGACTTTAAACCAACAAAGATCAAAAGAGACAAAGAAGCCCATTATGTAATGGTAAAGGGATCAATTCAACAAGAAGAGCTAACTATCCTAAATATATATGCACCCAATACAGGAGCACCCAGATTTATAAAGCAAGTCCTTAGTGACCTACAAAGAGACTTAGACTCCCACACAATAATAATGGGAGACTTTAACACCCCACTGTCAACATTAGACAGATCAACAAGACAGAAAGTTAACAAGGATATCCAGGAATTGAACTCAGCTCTGCACCAAGTGGACATAATAGAAATCTACAGAAATCTCCACCCCAAATCAACAGAATATACATTCTTTAAAGCACCATACCACACCTACTCCAAAACTGACCGCATAGTTGGAAGTAAAGCTCTCCTCAGCAAATATAAAAGAACAGAAATTATAACTGTCTCTCAGACCACAGCACAATCAAACTAGAACTCAGGATTAAGTAACTCACTCAAAACCACTCAACTACATGGAAACTGAACAACCTGCTCCTGAATGACTACTGGGTACATAATGAAATGAAGGCAGAAATAAAGATGTTCTTTGAAACCAATGAGAACAAAGACACAACATACCAGAATCTCTGGGACACATTCAAAGAAGTGTGTAGAGGGAAATTTATAGCATTAAATGCCCACAAGAGAAAGCAGGAAAGATCTAAAATTGACACCCTAACATCACAATTAAAAGAACTAGAGAAACAAGAGCAAACACATTCAAAAGCTAGCAGAAGGAAGGAAATAACTAAGATCAGAGCAGAACTGAAGGAAATAGAGACACAAAAAACCCTTCAAAAAAATCAATGAATCCAGCAGCTGGTTTTTTGAAAAGATCAACAAAATTGATAGACTGCTAGCAAAACTAATAAAGAAGAAAAGAGAGAAGAATCAAATAGACGCAATAAAAAATGACAAAGGGGATATCACCACCGATCCCACAGAAATACAAACTACCATCAGAGAATACTATAAACACCTCCACACAAATAAACTAGAAAGTCAAGAAGAAATGGATAAATTCCTCAACACATACACCCTCCCAAGACTAAACCAGAAAGAGTTTGAATCTCTGAATAGACCAATAACAGGCTCTGAAATTGAGGCAATAATTAATAGCTTACCAACAAAAAAAAGTCCAGGACCAATGGATTCACAGCCGAATTCTACCAGAGGTACAAGGAGGAGCTGGTACCATTCCTTCTGAAACTATTCCAATCAATAGAAAAAGAGGGAATCCTCCCTAACTCATTTTATGAGGCCAGCATCATCCTGATACCAAAGCCGGGCAGAGACACAACTAATAAAGAGAATTTTAGACCAATATCCTTGATGAACATTGATGCAAAAATCCTCAATAAAATACTGGCAAACAGAATCCAGCAGCACATCAAAAAACTTATCCAACATGATCAAGTGGGCTTCATCCCTGGGATGCAAGGCTGGTTCAACATACGCAAATCATAAATGTAATCCAGCATATAAACAGAACCAAAGACAAAAACCACATGATTATCTCAATAGATGCAGGAAAGGCCTTTGACAAAATTCAACAACCCTTCATGCTAAAAACTCTCAATCAATTAGGTATTGATGGGACATATCTCAAAATAATGAACTATCTATGACAAACCCACAGTCAATATCATACTGAATGCACAAAAACTGGAAGCATTCTCTTTGAAAATTGGCAGAAGACAGGGATGCCCTCTCTCACCACTCCTATTCAACATAGTGTTGGAAGTTCTGGCCAGGGCAATCAGGCAGGAGAAGGAAATAAAGGGCATTCGATTAGGAAAAGAGGAAGTCAAATTGTCCCTGTTTGCAGATGACATGATTGTATATCTAGAAAACCCCACTGTCTCAGCCCAAAATCTCCTCAAGCTGATAAGCAACTTCAGCAAAGTCTCAGGATACAAAATCAATGTGCAAAAATCACAAGCATTCTTATACACCAATAACAGACAAACAGAGAGCCAAATCATGAGTGAACTCCCATTCACAATTGCTTCAAAGAGAATAAAATACCAAGGAATCGAACTTACAAGGGATGTGAAGGACCTCTTCAAGGAGAACTACAAACCACTGCTCAATGAAATAAAAGAGGATACAAACAAATGGAAGAACATTCCATGCTCATGGGTAGGAAGAATCAATATCGTCAAAATGGCCATCCTTCCCAAGGTAATTTACAGATTCAATGCCATCCATATCAAGCTACCAATAACTTTCTTCACAGAATTGGAAAAAACTACTTTAAAGTTCATATGGAACCAAAAAAGAGCCCGCATTGCCAAGTCAATCCTAAGCCAAAAGAACAAAGCTGCCGCCATCACGCTACCTGATTTCAAACTATACTACAAGGCTACAGTAACCAAAACAGCATGGTACTGGTACCAAAACAGAGATATAGATCAATGAAACAGAACAGAGCCCTCAGGAATAATGCCACGTATCTACAACTATCTGATCTTTGACAAACCTGACAAAAACAAGCAACGGGGAAAGGATTCCCTATTTAATAAATGGTGCTAGGAAAACTGGCTAGCCATATGTAGAAAGCTGAAATTGGATCCCTTCCTTACACCTTATACAAAAATTAATTCAAGATGGATTAAAGACTTACATGTTAGACCTAAAACCATAAAAACCCTAGAAGAAAACCTAGGCAATACCATTCAGGAAATAGGCATGGGCAAGGACTTCATGTCTAAAACACCAAAAGCAATGGCAACAAAAACCAAAATTGACAAATGGGATCTAATTAAACTAAAGAGCTTCTGTGCAGCAAAGAAACTACCATCAGAGTGAACAGGCAACCTACAGAATGGGAGAAAATTTTTGCATCTACCCATCTGACAAAGGGCTAATATCCAGAATCTACAATGAACTCAAACAAATTTACAAGAAAAAACAAACAATCCCATCAAACAGTGGGCGAAGGATATGAACAGACACTTCTCAAAAGAAGACATTTATGCAGCCAACAGACACATGAAAAAATGCTCATCATCACTGGCCATCAGACAAATGCAAATCAAAACCACAATGAGATACCATCTCACACCAGTTAGAATGGAGATCATTAAAAAGCCAGGAAACGACAGGACTGGAGAGGATGTGGAGAAATAGGAACACTTTTACACTGTTGGTGGGACTGTAAACTAGTTCAACCATTGTGGAAGTCAGTATGCCGATTCCTCAGGGATCTAGAACTAGAAATACCATTTGACCCAGCCATCCCATTACTGGGTATATACCCAAAGGATTATAAATCATGCTGCTATAAAGACACATGCATACATATGTTTATTGCGGCACTAATCACAATAGCAAAGACTTGGAACCGACCCAAATGTCCAACAATGATAGACTGGATTAAGAAAATGTGGCACACATACACCATGGAATACTATGCAGCCATAAAAAAGGATGAGTTCATGTCCTTTGTAGGGACATGGATGAAGCTGGAAACCATCATTCTCAGCAAACTATCGCAAGGACAAAAAACCAAACACCGCACCTTCTCACTCATAGGTGGGAATTGAACAATGAGAACACATGGACACAGGAAGGGGAACATCACACACCGTGGACTGTTGTGGGATGGGGTAGGGTGTAGGAATAGCATTAGGAGATATACCTAATGCTAAATGATGAGTTAATGGGTGCAGCACACCAGCATGGCACATGTATACATATGTAACAAACCTGCACATTGTGCACATGTACCCTAAAACTTAAAGTATAATAAAATAAAAATAAAGAAAAAGAAAATGACACCTTTTTGTGTGGGTATTTGTTCAATAGAAAAAAACAAATCTTTAATTTCGTGCACGAATATTTTACCACAAATAGCTGTTTCCATGTCTCATGCCCTAAAGAAGATGTGTCACTTGTCAAGACCCATTCATGAACATATGCTCCAACACAGCCTTTAATTTTAAGAAATAGACCTTTGAGAAAACAAATAAGATAAATAAAAATAATAACATGTTCATAATTTATTAATTGCATATTACTTGAATCATTATTTCTCTGTAGTTGACCTAAGTCAACTTTAGGATAACTGTAGGTTGGCTTAGGACAACTATAGAGAAGATCAGTCTTATGTTTTGACTTTCAGAAAAGCATGTTTTCATTTCATTCAATTTTATTGATAATACATTTTAATTACTGATCATATTTATTTGTTTTACTGCAAAGAAAATCGTCTTTACAATTGAATTGAATCTCATTTTCCAAATAAGATTGTTTTTTCTATAAATTTATGTTTTGCACTATAGATAGCAAATATAATTGTATTTCTATAAAATCAAATACTGTAAAACATTTAATCCTAACTACCGTATGAGCTGCTAAAAATTATACATTAAAAAACTGTTACAGTATCCTTTCTTTTGGAGATTCTTTTATGTTAATTTTTTCTTTTCTTTTCTTTTTTTTTTTTTTTTTTTTCATTTTGAAATAGGATCTCACTCTGTAGCCCAGGCTGGAGTGCAATGGTATGATCATAGCTCACTGCAGCCTAATCTCCCGGGATCAAGCAATCCTCCCACCTCAGCCTCTCGAGTAGCTGGGACTACAGGTCTAGATCACCATAGCTTGCTAATTTTGTGTTTTTTGAAGAGACAGAGTCTTGCCATGTTGCCCAGACTGGTCTCAAACTCCTGGTTCAAGTGATCCACCTAACTCGGCTCCCAAAGTTCTGGGATTACAGGTGCAAGCCACCATGCCTGGCCTAATTTTTCAGTCTACATGTGACTATGATGATATTATCAAATGATTACTTTATTTGCATAATAATAATTGTGGAGGAAACAATAAGTAATGCAAGGCATAAAAAAAGAAAGTCTAAGAAAGACAGCATATTTTTGTTAATTAGAATTACACTAACATCGTAATGTAATGACTTGTGCTAACTTTCTTACTCTGTTATCATAATATTGCAACTTTTTTTCTTATCCGTATAATTTAAGCCCTTTTGTTAATTTTGATTTTGACTTTCATCTATTGGCTTTACTCTCTGTAAGTCTAGAAATACACACACACGCACACACAGAAATTTTAATTGTCAGTACTCTAATAACATAGAGTGATGTTAAATCATGAAAAATAAATCTCATAATAAGTAAAATATGATTGTTTAAAACTGTTATTCAAATACGTAGCATCTCTATTTTTATTCTTAAGGTGTTACCTTAGTATATGCTATTGTTAAAAGTAAATTGATTTATCATTGCCTTGAAGAAACACAGTGTTATAATACAGACATACTTGGAATATAAAATAGGTATTTTTTATTATCTAAAATAAATACATTGTAGAAAATTGTGACAATTTTTTTTTTACTGGTTTATGTTTGTTGTTGTTCTTTAAAGCAATGCGATTTCAAGCTCTATTCAGGGATTACTTCTAGCAACAGTTTTAGCTGTTATTCTGATAGGACTTCCTTGGAAGTCGAAACTGTTTCTTTCTAATTCCCTCATGTAGTCTATGGCACACAAGGTGAGCCCTATAATCTGCTATAAAGCAATATTGTAAAAATGATGTTTACCTGCATACACTTTTTATGGTCATTTGGATGTTTTGATTCTGCAGGAAACCCATTTCCCTTTTACCATGGGACCTTTTTTCATCATGGTTAAACAAAGGCTTGCTCACTAGCACAGATGAGATAAAAGGATTTGTTGGGCCTCTATCACATCAGGCAGGTGATGACAGATCCCAGTCTATTTCAAGAACGAACTTCAGACTAGCCACAGGTGATTTCCTTACCTTGCTAAATGGCTTAGCAGACATTATGTTTCCCACAACAGCAATCTCTAGCTTATTATTTAGCTCCATGACAGAAAAACAAGTAAAAGCTCACAGATTTTAAAATATGAACAGACACAAAGAAAAGGGAATTCACATAGTTCTCTTGAATCTTCAAAAAGTGTTTCAACAAGCATACTGAACTATATTCTTAAGTTGGCTTACTCAGCTATATCATACAAATAGATAGGGATAGATTAATGATAGGTAGATAGATATATACATAGATATATCTATGTATAGATAGATAGATGATAGATAGATAGATAGATGCAAAGTAATATATATCCATGCAGGCACAGTGTTATGAAGATGCATTTTTAAACTTTATAAAAATATTAATTCATCTACTCCACATATATCAAACAGTGTTGCTGAAGCAACATTCCATAAAAAAGAGAATATGTTTTAAAATATAAATTGTCATGGGATTAAATAAGTTCTTTGTGACTTCAAGCTTCCAAGAGAACATAAAAGAGATTATTATATTTCGGAATTCAGTAATCATCATCATCATAGTAAAACTTCCTTAGGCTCACAAGGTGCAGGGCACATTTCTCTGTTCTTTTTACGTATTCTGGCATTTACTCTGCTGCACACCTCTTTGAGGTAGAAGCAAAGGCTAGAGATGTTAATGAAGCTGCTAAAGGTCACAGAGCAACACATATGTGATTTGTAATAAAATATCATTTTATTTCCTTGTGAAAAAGAACATCATTAATGATTTACATCTTTGAAGCTCCCTGGCTGGATTGCTTACCATTTTGTTTTGGTTTGGTTTGGTTTTTTGAGACAGATCCTCCCTCCGTTGCCCAGGCTGGAGTGCAGTGGGGCAATCTTGGCTCACTGCAACCTCCACCTCTCAGGTTCAAGCGATTCTCCTGCCTCAGCCTGGCGAGTAGCTGGGACTACAGGTGCACACCACCACACCCAGCTAATTTTTGTATTTTTAGTAGAGATGGGGTTTCACCATGTTGGCCAGGCTAGTCCCGAACTCCTGACCTCAAGTGATCTGCCCGCCTCAGCCTCACAAAATGTTGGGATTACAGGCGTGAGCCACTAGGCCTGGACTGTTTACCTTTTTAAAACGTTTTTTAGATAGTAATTTTTATATGTTTGTTCATTACTGGACTTTCAGAAACTAGAAAAGTTCTCTGGCAAATAGCAAATGATCAGTAGGTATTTGCTATTTGAATGATTTACATATAAAGACAAATTACATTTTTTTTCTATTTACCAAAAAGCTTTATTTAGTGATTTTTAGGAATGTTTATTTCTGTTTTTCTAACTTTTATTTAAGGTTAAGTGGTACATGTGCAGGCTCATATACAGGTAAATTGCATATAACAGGAGTTTGCTGTACACATTATTTCATCACCCAGATAATAAGCATAGTATTGACAGGAAGTTTTTTTCAATCATCTCCTTCCTACTCTCCACCTTGAATTATGCTCTGGTGTCTTTTGTGCCCTTCTTTGTGTCCATGTGTTCTCAATGTTTGTTTAGCACCCACTAAGTGAGAACATGTGGTATTTGGTTTTCTTTTCCTGCATTAGTTAGTTCACTTGCAATCATGGCCTGCAGCTCCATCTATGCTGCTGCAAAAGACACAATCTCATTCTTTGTTATGGCTGTGTTGTATTCCACAGTGTATGTGTACATTTTCTTTTTTTTGTTTTTGCAGATACTAAAAATGGTCTTTTATTGAAAATGTGTGTGTGTAAGCATAATAATCATGCCAGTACAAAAATTTAAAAAGGAAATATTACAGAATAAAAAATGCCAATACTTTTAAATCACATTATATATCTCAAAAAGAGGGGAGAGTTTATACCTACATGTTAGTCTGTCTCAGTAATGCATACTAACATTACAGTAACTGATAACTGAGTTTTAGTAAAACCAAAACATCTGCAAAAGGTACAATTTAGACAACTAGATAACACCACTGATATAACATTCTGTTTTCTTGAGTTATTCTTTTTTTTTTCTTTTTTTTTATTATTATTATTATTATTATACTTTAGGCTCTATGGTACATGTGCGCAACGTGCAGGTAAGTTACATATGTATACATGTGCCATGCTGGTGCGCTGCACCCACCAACTCGTCATCTAGCATTAGGTATATCTCCCAATGCTATCCCTCCCCCCCACCTTCCCCACAACAGTCCCCGAAGTGTGATGTTCCCCTTCCTGTGTCCATGTGTTCTCATTGTTCAATTCCCACCTATGAGTGAGAATGTGCGGTGTTTGGTTTTTTGTTCTTGCGATAGTTTACTGAGAATGATGATTTCCAGTTTCATCCATGTCCCTACAAAGGACATGAACTCATCATTTTTTATGGCTGCATAGTATTCCATGGTGTATATGTGCCACATTTTCTTAATCCAGTCTATCATTGTTGGACATTTGGGTTGGTTCCAAGTCTTTGCTATTGTGAATAATGCCGCAATAAACATACGTGTGCATGTGTCTTTATGGCAGCATGATTTATAGTCCTTTGGGTATATACCCAGTAATGGGATGGCTGGGTCAAAAGGAATTTCTAGTTCTAGATCCCTGAGGAATTGCCACACTGACTTCCACAAGGGTTGAACTAGTTTACAGTCCCACCAACAGTGTGAAAGTGTTCCTATTTCTCCACATCCTCTCCAGCACCTGTTGTTTCCTGACTTTTTAATGATTGACATTCTAACTGGTGTGAGATGGTATCTCATTGTGGTTTTGATTGGCATTTCTCTGATGGCCAGTGATGGTGAGCATTTTTTCATGTGTTTTTTGGCTGCATAAATGTCTTCTTTTGAGAAGTGTCTGTTCATGTCCTTCGCCCACTTTTTAATGGGGTTGTTTGTTTTTTTCTTGTAAATTTGTTGGAGTTCATTGTAGATTCCGGATATTAGCCCTTTGTCAGATGAGTAGGTTGCAAAAATTTTCTCCCATTTTGTAGGTTGCCTGTTCACTCTGATGGTAGTTTCCTTTGCTGTGCAGAAGCTCTTTCATTTAATTAGATCCCATTTGTCAATTTTGGCTTTTGTTGCCATTGCTTTTGGTGTTTTAGACATGAAGTCCTTGCCCATGCCTATGTCCTGAATGGTAATGCCTAGGATTTCTTCTAGGGTTTTTATGGTTTTAGGTCTAACATTTAAGTCTTTAATCCATCTTGAATTGATTTTTGTATAAGGTGTAAGGAAGGGATCCAGTTTCAGCTTTCTACATATGGCTAGCCAGTTTTCCCAGCACCATTTATTAAATAGGGAATCCTTTCCCCATTTCTTGTTTTTGTCAGGTTTGTCAAAGAACAGATACTTGTAGATATGTGGCATTATTTCTGAGGGCTCTGTTCTGTTCCATTGATCTATATCTCTGTTTTGGTACCAGTACCATGCTGTTTTGGTTACCGTAGCCTTGTAGTATAGTTTGAAGTCAGGTAGTGAGATGCCTCCAGCTTTGTTCTTTTGGCTTAGGATTGACTTGGCGATGCGGGCTCTTTTTTGGTTCCATATGAACTTTAAAGTAGTTTTTTCCAATTCTGTGAAGAAAGTCATTGGTAACTTGATGGGGATGGCATTGAATCTGTAAATTACCTTGGGAAGGATGGCCATTTTGACGATATTGATTCTTCCTACCCATGAGCATGGAATGTTCTTCCATTTGTTTGTATCCTCTTTTATTTCCTTGAGCAGTGGTTTGTAGTTCTCCTTGAAGAGGTCCTTCACATCCCTAGTAAGTTGGATTCCTAGATATTTTATTCTCTTTGAAGCAATTGTGAATGGGAGTTCACTCATGATTTGGCTCTCTGTTTGTCTGTTATTGATGTATAAGAATGCTTGTGATTTTTGTACATTGATTTTGTATCCTGAGACTTTGCTGAAGTTGCTTATCAGCTTAAGGAGATTTTGGGCTGAGACAGTGGGGTTTTCTAGATATACCATCATGTCATCTGCAAACAGGGACAATTTGACTTCCTCTTTTCCTAATTGAATACCCTTGATTTCCTTCTCTTGCCTAATTGCCCTGGCCAGAACTTCCAACACTATGTTGAATAGAAGTGGTGAGAGAGGGCATCCCTGTCTTGTGCCAGTTTTCAAAGGGAATGCTTCCAGTTTTTGCCCATTCAGTATGATATTGGCTGTGGGTTTGTCATAAATGGCTCTTATTATTTTGAGATACGTCCCATCAATACCTAATTTATTGAGAGTTTTTAGCATGAAGGGTTGTTGAGTTTTGTCAAAGGCCTTTTCTGCATCTATTGAGATAATCATGTGGTTTTTGTCTTTGGTTCTGTTTATATGCTGGATTACATTTATTGATTTGCGTATATTGAACCAGCCTTGCATCCCAGGGATGAAGCCCACTTGATCATGGTGGATAAGCTTTTTGATGTGCTGCTGGATTCTGTTTGCCAGTATTTTATTGAGGATTTTTGCATCAATGTTCATCAAGGATATTGGTCTAAAATTCTCTTTTTTGGTTGTGTCTCTGCCAGGCTTTGGTATCAGGATTATGCTGGCCTCATAAAATGAGTTAGGGAGGATTCCCTCTTTTTCTATTGATTGGAATAGTTTCAGAAGGAATGGTACCAGCTCCTCCTTGTACCTCTGGTAGAATTCGGCTGTGAACCCATCTGGTCCTGGACTTTTTTTGGTTGGTAAGCTATTGATTATTGCCACAATTTCAGCTCCTGTTATTGGTCTATTCAGAGATTCAACTTCTTCCTGGTTTAGTCTTGGGAGGGTGTATGTGTTGAGGAATTTATCCATTTCTTCTAGATTTTCTAGTTTATTTGCGTAGAGGTGTTTGTAATATTCTCTGATGGTAGTTTGTATTTCTGTGGGATCGGTGGTGATATCCCCTTTATCATTTTTTATTGCATCTATTTGATTCTTCTCTCTTTTTTTCTTTATTAATCTTGCTAGCGGTCTATCAATTTTGTTGATCCTTTCAAAAAACCAGCTCCTGGATTCATTTATTTTTTGAAGGGTTTTTTGTGTCTCTATTTCCTTCAGTTCTGCTCTGATTTTAGTTATTTCTTGCCTTCTGCTAGCTTTTGAATGTGTTTGCTCTTGCTTTTCTAGTTCTTTTAATTGTGATGTTAGGGTGTCAATTTTGGATCTTTCCTGCTTTCTCTTGTGGGCATTTAGTGCTATAAATTTCCCTCTACACACTGCTTTGAATGCATCCCAGAGATTCTGGTATGTTGTGTCTTGGTTCTCGTTGGTTTCAAAGAACATCTTTATTTCTGCCTTCATTTCGTTATGTACCCAGTAGTCATTCAGGAGCAGGTTGTTCAGTTGCCACGTAGTTGAGCGGTTTTCAGTGAGATTCTTAATCCTGAGTTCTAGCTTGATTGCACTGTGATCTGAGAGATAGTTTGTTATAATTTCTGTTCTTTTACATTTATTGAGGAGAGCTTTACTTCCAAGTATATGGTCAATTTTGGAATAGGTGTGGTGTGGTGCTGAAAAAAATGTATATTCTGTTGATTTGTGGTGGAGAGTTCTGTAGATGTCTATTAGGTCCGCTTGGTGCAGAGCTGAGTTCAATTCCTGGGTATCCTTGTTGACTTTCTGTCTCGTTGATCTGTCTAATATTGACAGTGGGGTGTTAAAGTCTCCCATTATTAATGTGTGGGAGTCTAAGTCTCTTTGTAGGTCACTCAGGACTTGCTTTATGAATCTGGGTGCTCCTGTATTGGGTGCATATATATTTAGGATAGTTAGCTCTTCTTGTTGAATTAATCCCTTTACCATTATGTAATGGCCTTCTTTGTCTCTTTTGATCTTTGTTGGTTTAAAGTCTGTTTTATCAGAGACTAGGATTGCAACCCCTGCCTTTTTTTGTTTTCCATTTGCTTGGTAGATCTTCCTCCATCCTTTTATTCTGAGCCTATGTGTGTCTCTGCACATGAGATGGGTTTCCTGAATACAGCACACTGATGGGTCTTGAGTCTTTATCCAATTTGCCAGTCTGTGTCTTTTAATTGGAGCATTTAGTCCATTTACATTTAAAGCTAATATTGTTATGTGTGAATCTGATCCTGTCATTATGATGTTAGCTGGTTATTTTGCTCATTAGTTGATGCAGTCTCTTCCTAGTCTTGATGGTCTTTACATTTCGGTATGATTTTGCAGTGGCTGGTACTGGTTGTGCCTTTCCACGTTTAGCGCTTCCTTCAGGAGCTCTTTTAGGGCAGGCATGGTGGTGACAAAATCTCTCAGTATTTGCTTGTCTGTAAAGTATTTTATTTCTCCTTCACTTATGAAGCTTAGTTTGGCAGGATATGAAATTCTGGGTTGAAAATTCTTTTCTTTAAGAATGTTGAATATTGGCCCCCACTCTCTTCTGGCTTGTAGAGTTTCTGCTGAGAGATCCGCTGTTAGTCTGATGGGCTTCCCTTTGATGGTAACCCGACCTTTCTCTCTGGCTGCCCTTAACATTTTTTCCTTCATTTCAACTTTGGTGAATCTGACAATTATGTGTCTTGGAGTTGCTCTTCTCGAGGAGTATCTTTGTGGCGTTCTCTGTATTTCCTGAATCTGAATGTTGGCCTGCCTTGCTAGATTGGGGAAGTTCTCCTGGATAATATCCTGCAGAGTGTTTTCCAACTTGTTTCCATTCTCCCCGTCACTTTCAGGTACACCAATCAGACGTAGATTTGGTCTTTTCACATAGTCCCACATTTCTTGGAGGCTTTGCTCGTTTCTTTTTATTCTTTTTTCTCTAAACTTCCCTTCTCGCTTCATTTCATTCATTTCATCTTCCAGGGCTGATACCCTTTCTTCCATTTGATCGCATCAGCTCCTGAGGCTTCTGCATTCTTCACATAATTCTCGAGCCTTGGTTTTCAGCTCCATCAGCTCCTTTAAGCACTTCTCTTTATTGGTTATTCTAGTTATACATTCTTCTAAATTTTTTTCAGTTTTCAACTTCTTTGCCTTTGGTTTGAATATCCTCCCGTAGCTCGGAGTAATTTGATCGTCTGAAGCCTTCTTCTCTCAGCTCGTCAAAGTCATTCTCCATCCAGCTTTGCTCCGTTACTGGTGAGGAACTGCGTTCCTTTGGAGGAGGAGAGGTACTCTGCTTTTTAGAGTTTCCAGTTTTTCTGCTCTGTTTTTTCCCCATCTTTGTGGTTTTATCTACTTTTGGTCTTTGATGATGGTGATGTACAGATGGGTTTTTGGTGTGGATGTCCTTTCTGTTAGTTTTCCTTCTAACAGACAGGACCCTCAGCTGCAGGTCTGTTGGAGTAACTGGCCGGCTGTGTGAGGTATCAGTCTGCCCCTGCTGGGGGGTGCCTCCCATTTAGGCTGCTCGGGGGTCAGGGGTCAGGGACCCACTTGAGGAGGCAGTCAGCCCGTTCTCAGATCTCCAGCTGCGTGCTGGGAGAACCACTGCTCTCCTCAAAGCTGTCAGACAGGGACATTTAAGTCTGCAGAGGTTACTGCTGTCTTTTTGTTTGTCTGTGTCCTGCCCCCAGAGGTGGAGCCTACAGAGGCAGGCAGGCCTCCTTGAGCTGTGGTGGGCTCCACCCAGTTCAAGCTTCCAGGCTGCTTTGTTTACCTAAGTGAGCCTGGGCAATGGCGGGCGCCCCTCCCCCAGCCTCGCTGCTGCCTTGCTGTTTGATCTCAGACTGCTGTGCTAGCAATCAGCGAGACTCTGTGGGCGTGGGACCCTCTGAGCCAGGTGCGGGCTATAATCTCCTGGTGCACCGTTTCCTAAGCCCGTCGGAAAAGCACAGTATTCGGGTGGGAGTGGCCCGATTTTCCAGGTGCCGTCTGTCACCCCTGGAAAGGGAACTCCCTGACCCCTTGCGCTTCCCGAGTGAGGCAATGCCTCGCCCCTGCTTCGGCTGGCGCACGGTGCACTCACCCACTGACCTGCGCCCACTGTCTGGCACTCCCTAGTGAGATGAACACGGTACCTCAGATGGAAATGCAGAAATCACCTGTCTTCTGCGTGGCTCGCGCTGGGAGCTGTAGACCGGAGCTGTTCCTATTCGGCCATCTTGGCTCAGGAGCCATTTTCTTTATCCATTATACAATTAATGGGCATAGAAGTTGACGCTGTGTCTTTTCTGTTGTGAACAGTGATGTGAGTAACATATAGATGTGTGTGACTTTATGACAGAACAATTTATATTCCTTTGGAAATAAACCTAGCAATGTGGTTGCTGGGTCTAATTAGTTTCCAAATTCTTATATTGCTGGTAGCAATATAAAATTTTTGTCTCAATTTCTGTCCATTAGATTAATTTTTTTTTTTTTTTGAGGCGGAGTCTCGCTTTGTCTCCCAGGCTGGAGTGCGGTGGCGCTATCTCGGCTCACTGCAAGCTCCGCCTTCTGGGTTCACGCCATTCTCCTGCCTCAGCCTCCAGAGTAGCTGGAACTACAGGCGCCCGCCACCACGCCCGGCGAATTTTTTTGTATTTTTAGTAGAGACGGGGTTTCACTGTGTTAGCCAGGATGGTCTCGATCTGCTGACCTTGTGATCCCACCCACCTCGGCCTCCCAAAGTGCTGGGATTACAGGCGTGAGACACCGTGCCCGGCCCATTAGATTAATTCTAAGTGGTGATGTATAATCAAGTAAATTTGAGAAGCACAGTTTAAGAACATTTAAATACATATCTTTATTACAGGAATTGTCTGAGCTCTTCAATTGCCAACACACATATATTGTTATTCACACAGGGTCATGCAATTTCCAAACATACTGGAGGTTTGGATCAAAACAAAACTTCCTTTGTTGTCTTAGTGAAAAAATTTAACATCTTAATAAAACAATATGCATTAGTTTTGTAATTTTAGAAAATATTTTAATAAGTACTGAGAAAAACATGTAAAGCACTGTTAAGAGAATTGTCCTAGGTGCCTTAACTTTGCCAAAGCTTACAGCCACAGATATTATGCAAAGCCAAGCAAGATATTCATTCAGTATCTATATACCAGAAGGAATATGGGCCAATATAAAGAAACAGTAGAAAAACATGCACCAGTATAATCACAAAAAATAAATCCGAGGTTATTTTTTCCTAAAGAGCACATTAAATATATTGTATCATGTCTCACTTTCAAAGATGGCAGGATAAATTGTATCATTCAGCCCTTGCATATATCTAAGTGATAGTGAAAAAACCTGAACACAAGGTACATATTGTAACGATACCAAGGAAAATGATATATAATAATGAAAATGCATATTAAGAGTTGTTTATTTATTAAGGCATTCATCCATTCAATTATTTATCTAATAAATTTGTTTGGGTTATCTGTTATTGCCCAGACTTCTGCAATTTTATATATATATAATTATATATATATAATTATAATATATGTATAACATCTGCAATGATATATATGAGAGAGATATATACATATCTGTATATACATACATACATACATATATATATATATATATATAATTAAACACCAGAAAGGTTTGTTTACCCCAGCTGGAGTGTAGTGGCACCATCACACCTAACTGTAGCCCCTGAACCTCCTGGGCTCAGTGATCCTCCGACCTCAGCCTCCCAAGTAGCTGGGACTACAGGTGTGCACCACGATGCCTGGTTAGTTTTTTGCATTTTTTTGTAGAGATGGGTTTTACCATGTTGCCCAGGCTGGTCTCATACTCCTCTGCTCAAGCGATTTACCTGCCTTGTGTCCCAAAGTTCTGGGACAACAGGACTGCACCAACATGCCTTGCTTTTTTTTTTTTTTTTTTTTTGGTAGAATTGACATGTCACTATATTGCCCAGGCTGGCCTCAAACTCCTAGACTCAAGTGATTCTTCCTCCTTGGCCCCTCAAAGTGTTGGGATAACAGGCATGAGACACTGCACTGGGCCAAGATTAATCTTACAATTAACAGTTTTCATTGACCACACTTCCACTCATAACTATGATTACTATTAATGATAATTGAAATAGTGAATGCCTTTTACTTAGTACTTACTAAATTAAATCCTCTGGAAGGAAGTGCATCATAAATGTTGAGGATCATAAGGGCTGATCATCACAAAGGCTGAGTACTCTGAAGTCAGTCCCAGTACTGGATTCATACATGCATTTTATTAGCTGTACAGGCTTGGGCAAACTACTTCACTTCTCACCCCTGTCTTTTGTCATCTATTAAATGAGAATGACAAAATTCTTTCAAGAAATAAATGAGATAAAACGTTTACATTTCTTTTTTGCTTTTTTTTTTTTTTTTTAATGGAGTTTCACTCTTGTTGCCCAGGCTGGAGTGCAATGGCACACAGTCTCAGCTCACTGCAACCTCCGCCTCCCCGATTCAAGGGATTCTCCTGCCTCAACCTCCCAAGAAGCTGGGATTAGAGGCGCCCACCACCATGTCTGGCTGATGTTTGCATTTTTAGTAGAAACGGGGTTTTGGCATATTTTTCAGGCTGGTCTTGAGCTCCTGACCTCAGGTGATCCTCCTGCCTCAGCCTCCCAAAGTGCTGGGATTATAGGCACGAGCCACCATGCCTGGCCTAAACATTTACATTTTTGAAATTAATAACTGAAAAAAAAAACATGCAATAGATGTTAGGTATTATCTACATTAGTGGTCTTCACATTTTTGTTGATGTACACTCCAAAAAAATTATTAAAATATTTCCTTTTTGTTAGTTTTTTAAATTGGCATCTAAATTTTTATCATATATGTGAATAGAGAAAAAAATTTAAACTTCTGGCATATTAGAAATGGTAGCACTGCAAATTTAAAAAATGGAGACTAAGGGTATGTAATGTCAATGAAATGCCAAGCAATTTGATACTTTCCATTATCATTAGAACAATAAGCTCTTCTTCAACTTTCTTAAATATTTCCCATCACTTTATTCCCTTAATATAATATTTCAATTTCACTAACCTCAAAAAGTTTTTTCCTAATGTATTATGTGTTTTGTGCTCAAGTAAATACCCACATAATTTATTGCAACAGTTAGAAAGGATTTTGAAGGGCCTCATGGCACAATGGTAGCAGGTCTGACCCCAGAAAGGATTTTGAAACTATAAAAGTATTTTTAAATATGAGTTATCACTATATTCCTTATAAGCAAAAGTAGCTCAAAATTACATATATTGCATATTTTATAAATATTAGTCATAAAAAGTAAAGTTGTATTAGAAATAATAACAATGGAACTTTTTTGGTTAGTTTGTGAATAGTAAGATAGATATTACTTATCTCTAAAGTTAAACATGGTTTAGCATTAATACTCTTCTTAGTTTGCATTTTTCTAAGTGTAAGTACTGGCAAAACTTATTTATATAAGTGAATAGAAACAGAAGAAGTTTGAGTATAGCCATCTCATTCAGTCTTTGAACTCCAAAGTTACATACCAAAAATGATATAGTAATTTATTATTAGAGTGTATGCCTCTTGACCTATTAACAACTCAAAATAAGGACGCATTCAATTGTGTTGAAACAAACGATAAATGAAACCACCCAACTTTTATGAGATAATCTGTTACCCAATCATGAGTGCGTTTTTTTCTCTGTATCTACGTAATAATTTTGATGGTTCTTTTAGTTTAATTCCACAGGGCAGGTCAGCATATTGAGATGAGAGAAATTCTGTGAGAGTAAAGTCAGGTAGAGGCCGCAATTTACAACAACTGAGTTTTGAAAGGAGAACCCACAGGAGCATCTCTGGCAGATTACTATTAGGAATGAGTATATGGAATTTGAAGTTGTAGAAATTTATTTAATAATACTTCCTATACTCAAAAACTTATTTAAAAGTTTTTCATGTATCAGAGGAGCAAATATGTCTCATTTTGAAGCTAGCAATCATTTTTTATCCTCAGAACATTTCTGTAAATAGATAATATTATGTCCATATTCATAGATAAAGAAACAATCGCTTATGGATATTAGGTAATTTGCCAAGGCCATATAACTGAGAAGTGGTGAGTGGGGATCTCTGCCAAGGTAGTGTGTGACTTTAGGACTTACACTAATATTACCTCGTATGCTAGTACAAAATATACCAGAGGCACTGTATTAAGAGTCACAGTTAAAAGTCCACTTACAGAATTTTGAAAGAGACTGAATTTGTCAGGAAGACCATTGTGAAAGATAATACGTATAACAAAATAAGTGAAATACCTTATCTCATGGATATAATATCTAAATTACCTCATATTTTAACACTTCTAAAATCTTAATGCATTTTGCAATTCATGAAAAACAGTCTAATTTTCAGGGGTTATTCTTTTTAATGATGCATAAGGCATACTTTTTTTCAATCGATGACATAAAGCCTAAAATAATTTTTTTTCCACCATCTATTGAGATCATCATACGGCTTTTGTTTTTAACTATGTTTGTGTGCTGAATCACATTTATCTATTAGTATATGTTTAACCAAACTTGCTTCCCAGGAATGAAGCCTATTTGGTCATAACAAATTAACATTTTGATGTGCTAGCAATATTAAAATTTTGAATTCAGTTTGCTAGTATTTGGTTGACGATTTCTGTGTCTGTGTTCATCAGAGATATTGGTTTGTAACTTATATTTTAATTGTGTCTTTGCCACGTTTGTGTATCAGGGTTACTTTGGTTTTACAGAATACAGGGAGAAACTGTTTCAAAAAATTGAGGAGAAAAACTCATCCGTAACATGGAGAAGTCTGTCCTCCTCAATTTATTTGGAATAGTTTCATTAGCATTGGTACGAGTTTTTCTTTGTATGTCTGGTAGAATCCATCTGGTCTGGATCTTTTTGCTGTTGATGGTGGTGGTAGGTTTTTTATTATTAATTCACCTTTGAAACTTATTATTGGTCTATTCAATGTTTCAATTTCTTCCTGATTCAATCGTGGGAGATTGTGTGTTGGCAGGAATTTATTCATTTCCTCTAGATTTTCTACTTTGTTTGCATAAAGGTGTCCATAATGGTTTCTGAAAATATTTTGTATTTCTGTGGGATTGGTTGTAATGTCACTTTTGTCATTTCTGATTGTGCTTATTTAGATCTTCACTGATTTTTTTTACCTTGTTCATCTGGTTACTGATCTATTAATCTTATGTATCCTTTCAAAAACTAACTTTTTTTTCATTGATTGTATGAATTTTGGGGTCTCAATTTTATTCAGTTCCTTTCTGATTTTAGTGTTTATTTTCTTCTGCTAGGTTTGTGCTTGGTTTGTATTTGTTTTTCTAATTCCTCTAGGTGTGATGTTAATTTGAGATCATGTAACTTTTTGAGGTAGGCATTTAGTGCTATAAACCCTCCTCTTAACATTGCTTTTGCTTCATCCGAGAGATTTTTGAAAATTGTGTATCTGTTTTCATCTATTTCAAAGAATTATTTGTTTTCTGCCTTTAATTTCTTCATCCAAAAGTCTTTCAGTAATACGTTGTTTAATTTCCATGTAATTGTGTGGTTTTGAGAAATAAAAATTTCTATTTTTATTCCACTATGGTCTGAAAGTGTGGTTGGTATAATTTCAATGTATTAAAATTTATTGAGACATGCTTTATGATCAAGTATGTGGTCAATCTTGGAGTATGTTTCAAGTACAGATGAGAAGAATGTATATTCTGTGGTTGGTGGATGGAGTATTCCATTGATGTCTCCTAGGTCCAATTTGTGAAGTGTTGAGTTTAAGTCCAGAATTTGTTTGTTAATTTTCTGTCTTGATGATCTGTCTATTGTTGTAAATGGGGTTTTGAAGCCTCCCACTGTAATTGTGTGGCTGTCTATGTCTTTTTGTAAGTCTGGAAGTATTTGTTTTATGAATCTGGGTACTCCAACATTGAGTGTATATATATTTAGGATAGTGAGTCCTCTTGTTGAATTGAATCCTTTATCATTATGAAATGATCTTCTTTGTCCTTTTTTACTGTTGTTGGGTTAAAGTTTGTTTTATCTGATATAAAAATAGTGATTCCTGCCCTTTTTTTTCTGTTTTCATGATAGATATTTCTTCAACCGTTTACTTTGAGCCAATGGGTGTTGTTATGTGTAAGCTGGACTTCTTAAGGATAGCAGATGGATGGGTCTTGTTTTTGTTTTTTTTTCTTATTCCACATGCCACTGTGAACCTTTTAAGTGGGCATTTAGACCATTTACATTCAATGTCAATATTGATATGTGGGGTTTTGTTTCTATGATGGAGTTATTAGATGGTTTCTCTGTAGTTTCTATTGTGTGGTTGCTTCACAGAGTCTCCAGACTATGTATTTAACTGTGTTTTGTGGTAGCAGGTATCATTCTTTTGTTTCCATGTTTAGAACCCCCTTAAGGTGCTCTTGTAAGGCTGGTCCAGCGGTAACAAATTTTTTTAGTACTTACTTGTCTGGAAAACGTTTTATTTTCCCCTTGATTATAAAGCTTAGTTTGGCTGGACATGAAATTCTTGGTTGGAATTTTTTTTAATAATGCCAAAAATAGGCCCTGAATCTCACCTGGATTGTAAGGCTTCTGTTGAGAAGTCTACTGTTAGCCTGAAGAGGTTCCCTTTGTATATTATCTGTTCTTTTTCTCTGGCTGACTTTAAATTTTTTTTTAAATAGCATTGACCTTGGTCAGTCTGGTGACTATACTCCTTGGTGATGTTCATTTTTTATTGTATCTCACAAGTGTTATTTGGATTTCTTGTTCCTGGGTGTCTACCTCTCTAGCAAGGTTAGAGAAGCTTTTTGAATAATTATCTCAAATATATTTTTCAGGTTGTTCACTTTTTCTTTTTCTGATGAGGAATGCCAATAATTTGTAGGTTTGGTCACTGTACACTATCTCATATTTTTGAAAAAAACTTTATTTTTTAAAATTCTATTTTTATTGCTTCTCTCTGAGTGTGTTGATTCAAAACACTAGTTTACAAAGTCTGAACTTCTTTGTTTTGCTTGGTCCAGTCTACTGATGAGCCATTCAATTGTATTTTGAAATTCCTTAAGTGAGTTTTTCAACTCCAGAAGCTCTGATTGACCATAATTTAAGATATTTATCTCTTCCTTTATTTTCTGGATTGCTTTAGAAGTTTCTTCCTCTTGATTTTCAACGTTTGGGATCTTGTTAAGCTTCCTTGCAATTCATTTTTGATTTTTTAATGTCATTTCTAAATTTCCATTTTGGTTAGGGACTATTGTTGGAGGGCTAGTGCGATCTTTTGATGGTGTCACTACATTCAAATTTTTCATGGTCTCAGAATATTTGTACTGGTTCCTTCTCATCTGGAGATGCTGGCATTTGGAATTTTTTAAAAATTATTTTCATTTGAGTAGATTTTTTTGTTTTTACTTCCTTCCTTATAATTTTATTATTATTTTCTTTATTTATCCCTTTTATCTTCCCTAGTGTGTACAACTGCAGCAAATGTTGGGTAATGCCTTGGCTTTTCCTCTATAGTCCTATGCACTTCTTTTGGCAGGTTTTATATTTGACTGCAGTTTGACCTACAATCCAGTAGATGGCATTTAATTGGTAGGGGACTGCTCCAGCCAATGTGGCTGGTTATAAACTTCATCCTTTTTAACTAGCAAAACCTCTCAGTTGCCTCAGGTAATGAATTTCTTCATGGAACACACAGTGGTCTGAGCTCCCTGCTAAGTCCCAGGTTGTGTGGGGCCATAAAGGGTGGTGCCTAATTGGGCAGCTCCACCTACATGTCCCAGATGGCAGGCACAGGCACCGGCACCAAGGGAGAATCCAGTATGCGCCACCAAGCCCCCAGATACTTGCCTAGGTGTGGAGCTGGGAAACCTCAGCTCTAAGTTCTCTGCACAGGGATAGGGGTGACCTAAACTTCTAATTTAAGAGAATGGGCTCTCCAGAAGCCTGGAGATCTGCCTGGGCATTTAGTAGAGAAGATCCTCCTGCACTAAGAAGTGGAAGTGGGGTAACTGAGACTGCTGAACTAGGCAAGCAGGTTCTCTGAATGCCTGGAGATCTGCTTGGAAATGTAGCAGAGAGGGCCCTTCTGCACCAGGATCTCAGCACAGGAAGGGATGAATGACTCAGGCTTCTGATCCAGGTAAGCAGTGCTCCAAATGCATGGAGATCTGCCTGAGCATAGAGCAGAGAGGGCCCCCCCAACCAAGGTCTCTGCAAAGGAGGGCTGGGGTGACTCAAGCTGTTGTACCAGGCAAGCAGGTGCTCCAAATGCCTGGAGATCTGCCTGGGTGTGGAGCAGAGACAGTCTGGCTGCACCACAGTCTATGTCCAGGAAAAGTTGGGCAGTTCAGGCTGCTGAATCAGTGAACAGTTGCTCTGAGTGCCTGGATGTCTGCCTCGGGGTGGAACAGAGAAGGCCTCACTGCATCATGATTTCAAGGGAACAGAATTTGGCACCCAGGAATGTCACATACAGATCAGTTCCAGGTTACCAAGCTGGTCATGGCTGCACATCTCACCACAGGAGAAACTGTACTTGCAGGAGCTCTTCTTCTGCCCCAGGCTTGTGAAGGGGGAAGGCACAATTCCAGCCCCTGTTGCTGCGGTGGTTTCCACAGTTCTGCCTGCAGAGTCCTATAACCCTCTCCAGAGCAAGCACTCAAAACTCTGGCTTGCAAAGGAATGACTGAACTTACGTGCATTTGGAATTAAAATGGTATCCTGCTCTCAGTCCTGGGTCTAGCAAAATGTTTGCATTTGCTGCACGTTTATTTTCATCACAGTGTCTCAAAGCCTCTTCTCTGGTTAGTTCCTGGGCTTGGGATAAACAAAGTGCTCTCCCCCGGCCTGGGTTGCTCAGATGCTCAGTGAAAAGGTGAGTTGTTGTATTAGTCAGGTTCTCTAGAGGGACAAAACTAACAGGATAGATGTATATATGAAAGGGAGTTTATTAAGGAGTATTGATTCAAACAGTCACAAAGGTGAAGTCCTACAATAGGCCATCTGCAAGCTGAGGAACAAGGAGGCCAGGCCTAGTCCCAAAACCTCAAAAATAGGGAGGCCAACAGTGCAGCTTTCAGTCTTCGGCCAAAGGCCTGAGAGCCCCTGGCAAACCACTGGTATAATTTTAAGCGTTCAAAAGCTGAAGAACTTGAACTCTGACTTTCAAGGGCAGGAAGAACCCAGCACAGGAGAAAGATGAAGGCCAAAAGAATCAGCCATTCTACTCTTTCCACATTCCTCTGTCTGCTTTTATCCTAGCCATGTTGGCAGCTGATTAGATGGTACCCATCAAGATTGAGGGTGGGTCCGCCTCTCCCAGTCCACTGACTCAAATGTTAATCTCCTTTGGCAACACCCTCACAGACGCAACCAGGAACAATACTTTGCATCCTTCAATCCAATCAAGTTGACACTCAATATTAACCGTCATAGTCACAGAGGGAGGCTCTTAGCCTTGCTCACATCCTAAAGCTTTATTCACTTTTATCAGCCAGATGCTATTACTGGGGCTCTTTGTTAACATTCTCTCTGGGATCTGGCGAACCCTTCACAATTCTGGTTGATTCCCATTTTCCTTCTCAAATTAAACTTCACAGAGTTGATTTCTATGTGCTATCTTGTTACTTCCAAGTGGCTGAGGCACATGGAAAGCATCTAATCTGCCATCTTGAAAAAAATTAATATTTTAATATTTTATTTTGTTAATAAATAGTTTCCTTCTCAGCTTAATTGTTTTAAGAGAATATCTTTTATATAATTAAATGTTGGTCCTCGTAATTACAACTAAGACATTATGTTAACTAAGGATAGCAGTAAAATAGTAATCCAAGGTTTCATCTTACTTTTCTCAATTTTTTTACTTGAATTAAATAGTATGGAGCAAAAGTTATTAAATTATTTTATTATTATAAAGTTTTATTAGAAAAATATTTTAAGTCATCCAGTGCATTCAAAAGCAAAAAGTTAGTGTAAATATTACAATAATTAAATAGTGGTACTCATAGACGTTTGCTTCTGGTTTACATAACATACTGAGAGAAAATTAAACATATGCTGTGCTCTCATAAACAAAACAATTCCGGAAGATGTTGCTAATTTAGGAGAGAACACAAATACTCAAAAGCTTTAAATGTCACATTTAAAATCAGGTATTATAAATATTAACAAACTTAAAAGGAGAATTGTGTACATAGAATGTATTATGTATAAACTAATTAAAACACTTAAAAGAATTATAGAAAATGGCGCATTATTATAGATTCCAATTTTGACCACTGTACGTTAACGTAAGTATACAGATGTTCTCTACAAGTTTATTTAGAATAATTTTTAAAATATTAAAGATTTATATACAGCAAAAAGCTATTGGGTAAATTTTAATTCTCCACATTTTAAATTGTTATCTAGACTCTTTAAGGCTGTCTTTATCTATGAAAATAAAATGCACGAACATAGGAGTGGTACAGTGTAGGAAGACTTGTCATTTTCTTTGATGTCTTATTTTACATTATAAAGTTTCTTTAGTAGAAAAACCAAAAATGGAGGTTTTTGTTCAACCAAACTGTAGATCTGTCAGGCTTCATCAGATTTTTTTTTTTTCCAAAAAGGATGTATTTCTTCCTTTGAAAGAATACGCCAGTATAGAATTATTACTTGCATCTAGATGTGAATCAGTAGTAAGAAATCTGTCTCTATCGTCATTTTAAAATGCAACACTAAAATAATAATTAAGATCTCATTTGAAACATTAGCACCTCTTTCTATGGCTATTCCACCATGAATGCATCTGATCTCATCTAAACATTAGCACATTTTTGTTTAGACATCTTTATCCAAGATTTATTCTAGTGTGTTCTAGAATTCTAAAAGATGAGTAGGTTTTCCACAGCCAAAAAGTAAAATTACTCATTTTGTATAATATGAGATAGGTATATTCTAAAGATGTACATACAAACAAACTTTTCTAAGACTCTGAGATTTCTCATGGAAATAAATATTTATCTTTGTTTAAAATGATTTGTCCACATCATAGCCCAAACATCTTAGAAAAATCTAGCATAAAGCAAGATCAAAATAAGTGTATTATAAATTAACAAGTAAAGGATAAGGCAGTGTATTAGTTCATTCTCATATCGTTATAAAGAACTACCCAAGAGTGGGTAATTTATAAGGAAAAGAATTTTAATTGAATCACAGTTCTGCATGGTTGGGGATGCCTAAGGAAACATACAATAATGGCAGAAGAGGAAGAGTCATGTTTTTCATGGCAGCAGGCAAGCCAGAGCAAGAGCAAACACAAGAAAAACTACCATTTATGAAACCATTATATCTTGTGAGAATTCACTTACTATCATGAGAACAGGATGGGGGAAACTGCCCCCATAATCCAGTCTCTTCCCACCAGGTCTCTTCCTAAACCCTAGGGCATTCAAGTTGAGTTTTGGGTGGGGAAAGAAAGCATAACCATATCATTCCACTCCTGGCCCCTCCAAACCTCATGTCCTCACATTTCAAAATCAATCATGCCTTCCCAACAGTCCTCCCATGTCAACTAGTTTCAGCATTAATTTCAAAGTCCAAAGTCTCATCTGAGACAAGGCAAGTCCCTTTCACCTATGAGCCTATAACATCAAAAACAAGTTAGTTACTTCCAAGATACAATGATGGTACAGGAATTGGATAAATGCTCCCATTCCAAATAAAATAAGTTGGTCAAAGAAAAGGGGTTACATTAAAATCTGAAAGTTCCAAAATAATCACCTTTGATTTCATGTCTCATATGCAGGTCATGCTGATGCAAAGGGTAGGCTCCCACAGCCTTGGACAGCTGCACTCCTATGGCTTTGCAGGGTACAGTCTCCCTCTCAGCTGCTTTCACAGTCTGGCACTGAGTGTCTGTGGCTTTTCTGGGAGCACATGCAAGCTGCTGTTGAATCTACCATTCTGGGGTCTGGAGGATGCTGGTCCTCTTCTCATAGCTCCACTAGGCAGTGCCCCAGTGGGGACTCTGTGTGGGAACTCTGACCCTGCATTTTCCTTCTGCACTGTCCTAGCAGAGATTCTCCATGAGGGCTCTATCCTGCAGCAAATTTCTGCCTGGATATCTAGGCATTTTCATACATTCTCTGAAATCCAGGCAGAGGTTCCCAAACCTCAATTCTTGACTTCTGTGCACCCACAGGCACAACAGCACATGGAAGCCACGAGGGATAGGAGCTCACACCCTCTGAAGCAACAGCCTGAGTTCCATGATGGCCCCTTTTAGCCAGGGCTGGGATGCAGGGTGCCAAGTCCCAGGGCTGCACAGAACAGTAGTAAGGCTCCGGGCCTGGGCCGAGAAACCATTTTTTCCTCCTAGACTTTTGGGCTTGTGATGGGAGGTGCTGTCATGAAGGTCTTTAACATGCCCTGCAGACATTTTTACCATTGTCTTGGCTGTTAACATTCAGCTCCACATTACTCAAAAAAATTTCTGCAGCTAGCCTGCATTCCTCCCCAGAAAATGCATTTTTCTTTTCTACTACATGGTCAGGCTGCAAATTTTCCTAACTTACATGCTCTGTTTCCCTCTTAAACATAAGTTCCAGTTTCAACCCACCTCTTTGTGAATGCATAAGATTGAATACTGTGAAAATCAACTAGGTCACCTGGTAAATCCTTTGCTGCTTAGAAATTTCTTTCACCAGATACCCTAAACCATCTCTCTCAAGATCGATGTTCCACAGATTTCTAGGGCAAGAGCAAAAATGCCACCAGTCTCTTTGTTAAAGAATAGCATGAGTGACCTTTACTCCAGTTCCCAATAAGTTCCTCATCTCCATCTGAGACCACCTCAGCCTGGACTTCATTGTTCACATCGCTATCAGCATTTTGGTCAAAACTATTTAATATGTCTCTAGAAAGTTCCAAGCTTTCCCATCTTCCTATCTTATCCTGAGCCCTCTAAACTGTTCTAAACTCTGCCCATTACCCAATTCCAAAGTTGCTTCAACATTTTCAAGTGTCTTAGCAGTGCCCCACTCTCTGTGGTACCAATTTACTGTATTAGTCGGTTTTCACACTGCTATAAAAAACTGCCCAAGACTGAGTAGTTTATGAAGAAAAGAGGCTTAATTGACTCAAAGTTCCACATGGCTGGGGAGGCCTCAGGAAACTTAGAATTATGGCAGAAGGGGAAGAGGCACATCTTACATGGTGGGGGTGAGAGAGAGCAGGAAAAACTACTATTTATAAAACCATCAAATCTCCTGAGAATTCATTCACTATTGTGAGAACAGCATGGGGAAAACTGCCCCGATAATCCAGTCACTTCCCACCAGCTTTCCCCATAAACACCTGGGAATTACATTTCAAGATGAGATGTGAATGGGGACAAAAAGCCTAACCATATCAGGCAGCATATCACAAAATAATTAATTAGTTCTTGAGTTACAGACACCAAAATAAACTATGTATAGTTAAGCAAAAAACAATATATTGTGAGAGTTACCCAGTGGCTGCACACAACATTTTCTGGGAACAGGTTAATAAATTTTAGAAATAGTTCAGAAACTAGTGTAGCTTCTGTTTCAGGCAAAATGTATTGTTCTCTAGTACTTTTTATAGTTTGTTTTTTATTGAACAGTTTTCTTCTTGATTCTGAATTACTCTGCTTAGCATTTAAAATTTTAGATGATTTAATTATTGAGTAACTTGGGCCATATTCCTTTGTCTAGGTTAAGTGGACACTTGTTATTTTTGCCTACCCAGGATTTACTCAAAATGAATCATAGATCTAAATGTAAAATATAAAACTGTAAAACTCTTAGAATATTATAAAGGAGAAAAATGTGTTGACCTTGGGTACGATAATGACCGTTTAAAATACAACAAAAGTTTGATCAATGAAAGAAATAATTGATAAGCAGTACTTTATTGAAATTAAAAACTTCTCTGCAAAAATTAATAACTAGAATGAGAAGAAAAAGCCGCAAACTTGGAGAATATATTTGCAAAAGACATATGAAGGGCTCTTATTCAAAATATACAAGGAACTCTTAATACTAAACAAAAAGAAAACAACAACAAAAAAACCTGATTAAAAAAATGGGCACAGAACACTAACGGACAGTTCACCAAAGATTTACAAATATTGAATAAGCATACAAAAAGTTGCTTCATGTCATATATCATCAAGGAAATGAGAATCTAACCAAGAATGAGATGCCATTTACACACCAATTAGGATAGGCAAAATTTAAAACACTGAGAACTCCAGATGCTGGCAAGGATGTGGAGCACCAGGAAATCTCACTTACTGCTATTGGGATTGTAAAATGATACAGCCACTTTAGAAAAACAGTTTTTCAATTTCTTACAAAACCAAACATATTCTTACCATACAATACATCAATTATAGCCTACAATATTTACCCAAAGGAGTTGAAAATTTTTACATAAAAATTATTCTCACAGATTGTTATGCAGCCTTATTCGTAACTGCTAAAACTTGGAAGCAAACAAGATCTCTTTCAGTAGGTGAATGAATAAACTCTAGTACATCTAGACAATGGAATATCATTCAGTGCTAAAAATAAATAAGCTATCAAACCATGAAAAGACATGGAGAAACCTTAAATACATAGTACTAAGTGAAAGTAGCTAATCCAAAAAACGCTGAATGTTGTATTATTTAAACTATATGACATTCTGGAAAAGGCAAAACTTCAAAGATGGTACCAAAAAAATCAATGTTTGCCAGGAATTGTGGCAAGGGGGAGTATGCAGAGTACAGACTATTTTTATGATATGTAAAACATTCTATGTGATACTATCATGGATGATACATATCATTATTCATTTCTCCAAACCCATAGAGTGTGCAACACCAACAATGAACCGTAATGTAAACTATGAACTTTGGGTGATAATGATTTGTCAACGTAGGTTCTTCAATTACAACAAATGTGCCACTACGTGGGGTGTGTTATTAATGAGGGAATGTGCTCATGAGAAGCACAGGGTAAATGGGCTATCTCTTTACCTTTCAATTTTTGTTTTCAATAAAACTGCTCTATGAAAATAAAGTTTACAAATACTTTTAAAAAGGAATTAGCATTCATCTGTTGAATTTTTATCATTTGACATTACTTTCATGCTGTCATTTGATTGCTTTATTTCATTGCCCAAATTGAGATAATCATAAATACATCTCCAAAAAATCCTATAGATATCATAGCCAACAAATATGGAAAATAAAGCATACTTCAAATGTAAAGTCATTACATGTATGAAACACTTAACGCTGATCATAATTATAGCTTGAACTCTAGACAAGCATTTGAATGGCATGTTTTAATTCACTCATGTCAAAAGGACAATGCATCAATTTAAAACATAAAACTGAAAGAGATAGCTGGATTAGCCAAATGCTTAACCTCTTAGGGAACATATTATATATCTATTTAGCAGAGCCACATTTAGCATTAGAATAGAAAACAGCATAAAATATCCACTAGGTCAAGAATTTGAAATTTTATTATTGGTATCTTTATTGTAATTGTACAGCAAGCATTATAATACATAACTGAATAAGGCTTCTACCCACAGTACTACTGTGCTGATTTCTTTAATAACCAAACAGAGTGCTGATTTCTTTCATAACTAAATAGCTAATAACTGGAAATAAGTTTAGAATACAAATACAAATGTTATAAGATCTGAAGACTTGAAAAATAATTATGCATAGAGAAAATTAAAATAAAAATTTAAAAATTCTACACAGAAGTTAAAAACCCAAAATAAACAAAATGTTTTCTTTGGTAACTTATATAGAGAAAAATATTTACTTAAAACTAATTAGAATACATTGATAATCAGTATGAAGAAATCATTATGCAATGGATAATTTAACAAGAGGGTTTCAAATGCCTCCATTTATATGTTAAAGAAAATTGAATCTGTTTTTCCCAAAATTCTTTTGATTTGCTCCTTTTTTACATACATGACTTCTACTGCTCTTTGGTAGATGTTGTTTCAAAACAGTTTTCTTGGTCATATGTTTGAAAATCTGGTTAAATAATGTTAAGTAAATCCCCAGAATCTTTATCCAATCAATGATTCAAAGATGTGATAACATATATATATATACTTTCTGTGTATATATATATAATATATACTTTCTGTGTGTGTATATATATATATATACTTTCTGTATATATATATATACTTTCTGTATATATATATACATATACTTTCTGTATATATATATATACATATACTTTCTGTATATATATATACATATACTTTCTGTATATGTATATATATATACATATATATGTGTATATATATATTTCTGTATATATATACTGTATATATATACTTTCTGTATATATATACTGTATATATATACTTTACTGTATATATGTACTGTATATATATATATTTTACTGTATATATATACTGTATATATATACTTTACTATATATATATACTTTACTGTATATATATATACTTTCCGTATATATAATATATATATACTTTCTGTGTATATATATATATACTTTCTGTGTATATATATATACTTTCTGTGTATATATATATACTTTCTGTATATATATATACTTTCTGTATATAGATATACATACTTTCTGTATGTATATATAAATATAACAAATATAATATACTTTCCAAAATCAATTGCTACATTAAGTTTTTACAGAAATTCTACCTGAAACAGTAATAAAAGATGTCTGCTTTGGGAAGATATGACAATCTTGATTTTATGGCAATCTAAGATATATGTATCATTATATTTTAAATTTTTATATATGTCATTCAAAGTCTAGTGCATTTATATCCTTATTATGTCTCCGATATATTAATAAATACAAGAAAATACTTATCCAAGAGCAATAGTAGATATTTATATTGAAAGGCTACTACTCATTACTATGGAATAAAGTAATGCTATGTATAGCTAATTCTCATTATTTGCAGCAGTTATGTTTTATAAAATCACTACAAACACTGAATTTGTGAATACTGAGATGTTGCATCTTGAGAAAATACAAGATTAGGCCCCTGCAAGCCTCTGGTCACATTTTGTCAAACAAAATGCTATTTGCATTAGGATATGTTTGATTGCCAATATGTTTTTGAAACAAGCCAGTCTCATCAGTGTGGAAAACCTGCTGTTCCATACATTTTTCCTGTATAGCACTTAGCAGGTATTTTAAAATTCCTCCCCAGCCTACTTATCTGCACCTGCAAGTTTAACTTTTTTTGTGTGCCCTATTACCTTTCCAGATGTGTGAGCCAGCCAGCTTTCAAAAGTGTTCAACATTTTTTCGTGACTCCAGGTCTCATTACTACAAATGTCTTTGGCTTTTTGTCTTACTATACTTTAAAAAAAAAAGTTATTCTCATGAATCCACAAATGTAGCCATTTCTTCAGTTTTTACATAGCTTCAAAACATATTTTACATGTGACTTCAGACTTTACAGAACAGCCTCATGTACAGATTGACAGCGTTTCCCTTTTATGAATGTTTTCTATTGTTGGTTCATAATACTGAACTGAAACACAGCATAAGTCAAGCCTGAACAAATGTTATCTAGCAAACTTTTATTTTCCATAAGATATCTCACAGCATTCTTGTGAGATATATTAGAAACATTAGACAGCTCTTCAACACCATGCTGGATGGTCATTGTGAAGAGTGAAATAACCAACAAAAGAACAATATGCATAGTGGGAAACTAAATGAACCATAAAGAACCACTTGTATACAGCATGGGGGTTGAAGCAGAAATCAGAATGCCACATTGTTCTACCTGAACTATGAAGATTCATGTTAAGTAACTCAAATTTTTGGCAGCTCTGTGAATGTCTGTGAATGATTTTGAAGTGCTCTAATTATTAATATTAGGGTTAGAATTAACTTTTAGCAAGTAGGAAAGTTTACAAATACAGGATACATCAATAATAAATATCAGCTCTTCAAAATACCTGCCTATCAATTAAATCTTACTCTGATCAGAATTACCCATTGGAAGGAGAGGTCTGAGCCATAATCAGTCTCTTAAAAATATTTCATCAAAAACAGAGACATTTTTCTTTATATTATAAAGTTCTTATATATGGCCATTACGAACTCAAGTACTATTTGGAGAATGTACTTGTCAATAGATCAATTTCTGCCTGAAGTCATAAATAAAAGTATTCTACACTTGCTTTGGCTCAGATTGTTTAGTATTTTACTTAATCACTTAGTGGTTTAAAAATCATTTAATACACCATTTTAAAAAATTTAGATAGAATTTCTGAAATTAAGAAATAGACTACCAAGTAGATTTTTATTTGAGAAATAAATGTGTCTTTAAAATTGAACCACATAGAAGCAAGTGGGATAATATAGTTTAAAAAATTAAAGGTACACATAGATTAAAAAAAAAAACTTGAAATTATCTAGCAACAATTGCTACTCAATCAGACAGTCATCCTTTGCATGACCTGTGAAATAAAGTGTATTATCACTGAAATGACAAGAGACATAAAACTGGAAGATTTTAAAACTATACATATAACTAAAATTGTGGTAGAAAAATATGAAATAAATAAGAATTGTAAAATGCATACTTAATGTGAAAAATAACTAGACACTATGAAAAACAATATAGGAGTTTCTCAAAATTTAGAAATAGAACTGCTAAATGATCTAGCAATCCTACTTCTGGATATTTATCCAAATGAATTGAAAATAGAATCTCAAAGAGATAATTGCTCTCCCATATTTATTGTAACATTATTCACAGTAGCCAAGATATGGCATTAATCTAAGTGTCCATCAATGCATGAATGAATAAAGAAAATGTTACACACACACACACACACACACACACACACACACAATAGTATATCATAAAAAAAGAAGAGAATCATGTCATTTGTAACAACATCGATGAACAGGAGGACTTTATGCTAAGTAAAATAAACCAAGCACAGAAAGACAAATACCACATTATCTCAGTCATATGTGGAATCTAAAAATGTCAGACTCATAGAAGCAGAGAATAGCATGGTGGTGATCAAAGATTGTGGGATGGAGAAAATGGATAGATGTTTCTCAAAGAATACAACTTTCTGTTACATGATGAATAAGTTCTGAGGATTTAATGTACAACATGGTGACTATAGTTAACGAAACTCTATTGTAACCTGAAATTTGCTGAGAGTAGGTATTTAGTGTCTCTACAACACAAGAAAAAAATGGTAACTACGTGAGGTGTTGAAGTGTTAATTTGATTGTGGTAATCACTTCACAACATACACATACATGAAATTATTATGAAATATACCTTAAATATATACAATATTTGTTTGTCAATTATGCATCAGTAAAGGTGAGGGGATAGGAGAAAATACAAATCAATTTTTTTTTTTTTGAGACGGAGTCTTGCTCTGTCACCCAGGCTGTAGTGCAGTGGCACAATGTCGGCTCACTGCAAGCTCCGCCTCCCGGGTTCACGCCATTCTCCTGCCACAGCCTCCCGAGTAGCTGGGACTACAGGCGCCTGTCACCATGCCAGGCTAATTTTTTGTATTTTTTTTAGTAGAGATGGGGTTTCACTGTGTTAGCCAGGATGGACTTGATCTCCTGACCCTGTGATCCACCCGCCTCGGCCTCCCAAAGTGCTGGGATTACAGGCGTGAGCCACCGCGCCCGGCCCCAGATTTTTTTAAAAAAGAAATCAGTAGAGTGAGAGAAATAAATTGAGTCAAGATCCAGTTTACACAATTACCCTTCTATCATTTACTGGTGTATGAGTCACAAGTGAAACTCATCAGTGTAAACAGGCACATATGAACATATCCAATTATGAGATACATATTATCTGAAGTCTTTCAACCTATATGCCTGAGAATCTGTCTTTGTACAGTTCAAAGTCTCCAAATGACCACAAGAGCAATCTTCATTGATCAATTTCCTTTTCCCTATACAAGCTTATTCTAACAGCAATATTAGAGTGGAATAGGGAATTTGCCTCTTTGCTTACTATTTATTTTGTATCATATTTAATAAACCAGCATTTGAGAACATCCTTCTTTGTATCAGTTCATTTTATAAATTATTATTATTCTATTAAAGTACTCTTTATTACCTCTGTAAAATATAAACTGAAAATTATTTCAAAACACGTCTCATGTTTTAAAAATTTTATAATTTTAAGGTCTAATTTTCAATGAATATTAAGAGAGCTGGAAAAAAGGATCTAATCAATTCCTTGCTGATTTATAACTTTTCAAAACAAGCACATTTCATGAACTTTAATAATCTTAGGAACAGAAGGAATTTTAAGTATAATCTAGATCACCTGCTTCATTTTATTAATTAGGACATTGAAGTTAGAGAGGGTGAATACATTAATTAATATTCAATGGATCATATTAATTATTAAATTTTCTTAAAGTTTATCACACTAGAAATTAATGACTTTAAAACAAAGTCAAAGGTTAAAGGATTGGCATCATGTAGGCAAATTTAAATTGGCTGAAAATCAGGAAGAAATATATAAGTCAATATTTAAAGATTACTTCAAGAATTTAATTATGAGGATATATTATATAAACTTATACATAGTCCCAAATGGAATTGAATATGCAATTGTTTTCTGACATTATATAGGGAATAAGTAATTGAAGAAAGTTTTTAAGACAACCATAATCTATTTTTGGAGAGACATTCAATTTCAGTTTAATCAAGAATATACTCATGAATTAGACACTTTTTAAGATAGCATATGGCATTTTGCAATTCATGACCTAATACTTATCTCTTTCTAGGCTTTTAGATTTTCTTTGTCAATTAAATGAGAAGCCTTTTAGATTACATTTATAAATCCTTATGTCTATAGTTAAAGGCTCTTCTTTTCTTAAGATGTCACAAGAATCCCTCATGCGCTTGACATCTATTGATCTCATCTACTTAATGATTTTCTTTTCCGCTATAAATCTATGTCCTGGTCTTTTTTTCAAAATGGTAATGACTCTCTCAATTTTCTTTTATCTTGAATAGAATTGACTATGACATTTTAACATTCAAGCTAAACAGGAATATAATTAGAAATCATTTTAGTTACTCTCAAGTAAGTTACCCTGATTTTTTATAGGTACAACCACATAAACTTTTCAGAAAGTGCAACCAAATATTTGAGAAAGGACAAATATACATTTACTATGGGCTTGGGAGTGCTAACTATGATAACATATATTCATATCCCATGAGTCTGTACTTGAACCCACAGCCTCTTCTTTAAAAATCCCTGTACTTAACTCTCTCATTCAAACAAAGTTCCAGTATTTCATTCCGGATTAAGAAGGAATAAGAGATTGAATTATAATGAATACTAATAGCACTATTTGATAGATAGACCAAAACATCTTCCTACCCAACTTTGGGACTTCAAAACCAGAGAGAGGATTTAGGAGACTGGGAGAAATTTCTTCAGTTATTAGAACAGGAGTTATCCCAAGGTGAGTGGGGAGAAGCTAAGAAGCAAGTGATTAAAAATAAAGAGAAAGCCTAAGAATTATCTTTGGTTTTTGTTTTAATATTTGTAAAATAAAAATAACATTCAGGGAAGACTAAGAAAGATAAGGAACCTACCCAGGCTTATCCAACCAACATTGCAAGCTTTTTTGCCAATTTCATCAGAATGCTAATGGTTAAGGGTGAATAGCTAACCAGCTGAAGGGAATTGTTTTGTGCTGTTGTTTTGTTTCTGTTTTTTAAATTTTTAAAAAATGTGCTTTGTAGATTACAGGAGTGGAAGGATATGTATCTATCTCACTGGTTGCTTCCGTAACCCTTGACCTCCTCTGTTCCTTTTTACCCCTACTGCTCAAGAAAATGGCTTCTTTCACTATCCCTTCCCGTAAAGGTTGCCCTTTATCTTTCTTTTTCAGGAGTTAACATCTACTCTTCTACTTTTTCTACACCTCACATGATAAAATTGTTGCTAAAAAGAAAAAAGAAATAAAGAAATAAGATATGGGAGAAAGATGAAAATCAAAATCCTAGGGTTTAATATTTTCAATATTATCTCCATTATTCATGACTCTACCCTTCCTTGAACATATATTCTTTAAGACAGAATTGATTACCTGGGCATAACACACACAGAGTATGGAACAAAACCAGCACTTCACAAAACTAACAAACTAATGGGAATAAATTTAAAATAAGACAAATATACAGTCATGGTAAATTTATAGCTTTTATATTTTAATTTCAACAAATAAAAGCTTGTTTGTTTTTCACCCTATGTAAACGTTATTTTACAACAAGATTTACCAATTTTTAGAAAATGATTCTGAAGGTATAAATGGTGCAATTCAAAATTTAATAACAAAATAAATCAAAGTAATTGCTGTAATTTAATAATAAGATAGCAATAAATAAATTGTCTTTGCAGACAAGCATGAGGACACAAAAATGATTGAAATTTTATTGTATGTCCTCCAAAATAAAGAACTACATTAAAATTTGGGGAGATACTTATCAAACATAAGGGTCAGATACACCTGAAGGATATCTAGCTCTTTTTAAATAATTTGATAGTAGATCATGCAATTCAAATTTAAGCTTTACAGTGGAACTTCCATGCAAAGCATTAAAATTGATAGTTTGACAAATAAAATCTTGTCCACATTTTATAGTCTCTTAATAAAAATTTGAGAACCTGCCAAGGCCAAGATTTTGCCTTTCTTAGGGAGATAAATGTCTTAATAAAACTCCCTTTCACCTTCATCTTAATTTTACATGTATGCCTGATACTCCATTTGAATGCAAAGTTCTGCATTCCATAAACTGCATTATTTAACTGCATCTATAAAGTCTGATTTTCTAATTCTTGATACTCTGCTAATTGCTGTAACTAGTAATAATTAGATAATGCTCTAGAAACTATATATTTAAATTTAAAAATTAAAGAACTAAACAAAATTAATAGTGAGTTACATATAGATGTCTTTAAACTCATTGTGCTAATTGTATGTCTTCAGTTTATTAATAAGCTGTAACACCCAAATAAAATAAATAATTGACCCTGGAAAAATACAGGATTGAACTGCATGGTTCCAATTACACATAAATTTTCTTCTGTCTTTGCCACCCCTGACACAGCAAAACCAACCCCTTCTCTTCCTTCTCCTTATCAGCCTTCTAAATGTGAGGATGATAAGGATGGAGATCTTTATGATGGTACATTTCTATTTAATGACTAGTAAATATATTTTTTCTTCCTGATGATTTTCTTAATAACATTTTCTCTTCTTAGCTTACTTTATTGTAAGAGTAAAGTATATAATACAGTTGGCTTTGAACAACATGAGTTTGAACTGTATGGGTCCATTTACACATGGAGTTTTTTCAATAAATACATTTGAAAAGTTTTTGAAGATTTGCAAAAATTGGAAAAAACTCACAGTTGAACAATGTAACATAAAATATTAAAACAATAAAAGGTAGTTATTAATCCATAAAATATATGTAGATTCCAGTCTATTTCATGATTTACTACAATGAAACATATACAAATCTATCATTAAAAGTTAAATTTATCAAAACTTATGCACACAAACACCGACTGTACTCGGCACCATTCTCAGGCAAGAGAAATTTAAACAGAGGTAAAAACTCTGTATTAAATTATAACTGCATAAAAGTAACTTCTAGTATGTATTGTGCTACTGTAATAATTTTATAGCTACTTCCTGTTGCTATGGTGGTGAAGTCAAGTGCTTCAAATATCTGCTTAAAATGTTGTGTGAATCTCACCATCTCCATGTGAGCAGTTCATGTCCTCCATAAATTGGGTATGGCAGTAAAATGCGATCTCTCACAGTTTCAAGTCTTTTTCACTATTTTTAGTGTAATACCATGAACCTTGAATAACAACACCATGGGACAAAATGCCATTAATGATTCTGGAAGTGCTCTCAAAAAGCACAAAATAGTTGAATTGCTTGATGTGTACTGTAGACTGAGGTCTGCAGCTGCTTTTGCACACCATTTCAGATAGAACATATATTTTATAAATAGATGAAATAAACCTACAGTATTGATAAATACCATACAGTTCAGTAAATGTATTTTCTCTCCTTCATGATTTTCCCAATAATATTTTCTTTTCTCTAGCTTAATTTACTAAAAGAACACAGCATATAATAGAGATAACATACAAAATATGTTATCAACTATGTTATCAGTAAGGCTTATGATTAACAATAGGCCATTAGTAGTTAAGTTTTGAGGGCATCAGAAGTTATACATAAATTTTCTACTATGTGGGGGGTTGGCACCCCAACTCCTGCATTGTTCAAAGGTTAACTGTAGTTAGATTTGTGTTTAGAATCATGCCAATTTATGTATTAGTCTGTTTTCACACTGCTATAAAGATTCTATCTGAGACTGGGCAATTTATGAAGAAAAGAGGTTTCATTGACTCACGGTTGCACATGGCTTGGGAGACCTCAAGAAACTTACAATCATGGTGGAAGGCAAAGAGGAAGCAAGGCACATCTTACATGGCAGCAGGAGAGAGAGAGAAAGAGAGAGGAAAGGGAAGTGCCACACTTTTAAACCATCAGATCACATGAGAACTCACTCACTATCACAAGAAGAGCATGGAGAAAACTACCCCCATGATCCAATCACTTCCCACTAGGTCCCTCCCTTGACACATTGGGATTACAATTTGAGATGAGATTTGGGTAGGGACACAGAGTCAAATCATATCAACATATTTATAGCTTTTTAATCCACTTGAATTTTTAAACACTAAGTTCTTTTAGATGGTTCTATGGATAATATCATGGGGAATAAAAAGTAGAAGCAACTTTTTTTCCACCTACCCCAAATTAATTAAAATATTAAAGATTAGAGGAGACTATGTGAGTATAATTGATCAGACTGTTATAAAGAAACATTTTTTATTTTGATGGGTTTAAAAATCCTTCAGATTGACGGCTTTTTGTACCCATTTATCACCAGCCCTCAACATACATTCACACACATCCTAGGTAAAAGTCAAATAATAAGGGTAATTAAAGTTACATGAGGGAAGAAGGCTGCATTGCATAGTTTCTGGTATAAATGTACTCCCTCGCTCCTAGGAATGCTTAGCACAAAGATATGTTCAATAAATATTTGTTGAGTGAATAAATGACTGAAGGGCTTGCTCTGAATGGTGGTTTTGATAACACACTGCTGAGGTGTTTAATTAATTATATGTGTAAATTATTCATTTTCAAAGAAGCAAGTGATAGCATACTCAGTTTCTTATGTTAAGTAATATGAGTTCAATTTATGCTATTCCTGAAATACATTAATTGATCCTTAATAGTTTGCAAAGCTTTATTCTACAAAATAATTGTCATTAGCTATAGAAGGGTTAAATAGCATTGTTATATCAAGGATTTCCAGAAGTAGTGATTGTGTGCACATATAGAATTTTCCCATATAAAATCATAGAACAATGAACAATTATTTCATTAATGTATATTTAATAAGCTAATTAGTTCATATATTTCACAGTAATTTTTAACTAACATTTATGTTTTCTAATTTTAAGGCAAAGGATATGGAATAAAATACTCTTTAGACCCATGTTTTAAAGTCCTAGTCTCATTTGATTACAAAAATATATAGCTTCATTTATTTTACTTCTTCCTTTGCAACAATTTAAAAAAAATTTGTGCTATGATACGATTAAAAAATATATTGGAAATTCATTCTTCTGCTCTTATTTTTATAATACATATTGGTTAAAGCCTAGATTGCTATTGCTATGTATTACCATGCTTTGAGTAAAAATAAATGTGTTCTGAGATACTGTAATATCTACTGTAAAAATACACATGCCTTTAAGAATAGGTGACATTTAATGAGGTGCACGTTCAACTGGATTATTCATGGAGACTACTGACAGATGCTGTTATTTAGTATCTTCTGATATTGGAAATATGAATCGGTGATGTTTTAATAGGTATCAACTTCCAACAACCAGATATAACCATTGTAATGTGTACTCAAACATATTAGCCTGAAATACCTCTTTCCCTAGTTAGATGCTGCCCTCTAAAGATGATCTCAAATCATTTTCACTAGAAATCAGTTTTAAAAAACATGTTTGTGTTTCTATATACAACAGATTATTTTCTGCTTTGAACATAGTCTTATAATTATAAATAGAACTTTAATTTTTTAAAAATTCTATATGAATACAAATCAATTTATTACTTTAAATGTTTTTCTAATGATTTTGTTATTAGCAAACTAAAATATTTTTATTTAGTATAAGACATTAAGCAAAGGTCTTTTCTGAGAAAAAATCAGAACGAATTGAGTGAATCATTAATAGTGTGATATATAGAAATTAATATGGAGTTTTTATTATATAAGCTAGATATGTGATGCATGTAAATTATTAAAATTATACCTTGATATATTTTCTGACAAAGTTTTTGGAAAATACATAAAATTATTTAAATACTTTTGTCATCAGAGTAAATATATATTATATGTTCATTGTTTAAAATGAACATATATTGGTCAAAAGGTTTAATTGAGGGACATAGTATTGAGTAAAAACCAAATAAGCTAATTTCACAAAAGGATTTTATTCCAGTAAGCTATGAATTATTTAAGGGTAAATAATTTCATTTTATGCCTTTTAAAATGCCAACTTATAGAACAATACTTAATTAATTATATAGTAGCATATTTAATTCAGTTACAAATTACTCTTAAAGTCTAGGTTTAATTTTGGATCATTTTGATTAAGATAACTTTTTAATGTTAATATATAGTTTTAATTTCAGGAAAATTAATTTGCTCATTTTGCAACTGTTGAATAAATATTGTGGAAAAGCATTTTACCATCCTTTAACTGGTTATGAGAAATATCAATTATTCAATAAATTTTATCCACAAAATGTATAACAAGGAAACCATAGATTTAGGAGACTGGTTGATTATTGCCATAAACCTTTTCTATAATATTATAGAAAAAATAATTCTAATTAATTAGCAAGCAAACAATATAAGATAATGTATTTGCAGATCTATAGTGAAATGTGTGTTGTCTATACGAACATTTATAAAATTAATATGGATTTTGTACTAATTCAATGAATTGTACGTTCAACTTTATGATGTGTGGAGTATTTTACATTTGTTAGTAATGATGTCATGTTAAGCATTTACGACACACATTAAGGAAAAGAGATTTGAGTGACCAAAATCCACATTCAGGTTACTTAATAAATTTGATTATGTTTTCTAGAATCAAGTCTTGAATTATTAATCTTATCTACCCAAATAAATTAGAGAAATTATATTTAGAACTTGGTAAAATAAAGAGAAACAGTTATAAATATATACAAATTTAAATGTAAACTTTTTGTTTGTTTGTTTGTTTGATCAGACAGTGTCACTTTGTTGCCCAGGCTGGAATGCAGTGGCGCAATCTCAGCACACAGTAACCTCTGGCTCCAGAGTTCAAACCATTCTCGTGCCGCAGCCTCCCAAGTAGCTGGGACGAGAGGCAAGTGCACCAACACCAGCTAATTTTTAGTAGAGACAGGTTTCGCCATGTTGGCCAGGCTGATCTTGAGCTCTTGTCCTCAAGTAATCTGCCCGCCTCAGCCTCCCAAAGTGCTGGGATTACAAGCATGAGCCACCGCGCCTGGCCTAAATGTAAACTCTTTAAACTTAAATTTTATCATCCTTTTCTTGGTGTATAAAGGTAAAAAGAGTAATTCTGGCAAAGGTAAAAATTTAATGAATTTGTACCTTATGTCAACACTGAGAAATATAAGGTAAATAAAAATTTATTCTGGGTCCAAACAAACATTTTAAGAGAAATAAAAAAGGTTAAATGTATTAATTTATTATAAAATGTTGCTTTCCTTTAACTATTTTGACTATCATTACGCAACCTAGTGAAGTCCCTCTTTTCTCCCCTTCCCTCTCACTAGCTTCCTCTCCTTCTATCTTCTTTACTGTATACACCAAACACTACTGTGGAAAACTGAATGGTCTCCATGAAGCTTAATGCAGCTGTTTTGATCATTCCATGTCCATTTATGGCTGTACATTGAAAAACCAAATGTGTATTAATCCGCTAGTCTCAAAACCATCTAATAAGTGTTTTGAAATTCTACAAAGTCTTTCTGGTCTTCAGACGTCTCAGTGAAAATGACATGCTAGAAACTTGAATACATCATGCTAGCTATTCTTTTCTAGAAATAAATAAACACAAACAAAAACAGAGAAAAAAAGATTAGATATTTTTTAAATTATGCTTTTCAGAATTGAAATAGATATTTGTGTTCCAAAAATATTTACAACATAAAACCATCATTTTAAATTAATATTTATAATAATAGGTCAACAAAATACTTAATACATTTAGACAATTTCACTGATCTATTATAAATATATGTATTGAATATTTTACTAATTTCATATGATTTAGTATGCCTAAATACACATGACAGCATACGTTTTAACCTGTGTGTATTATGCAAAATATATGCTGTAATGTACATTTGTATAAAATATAGATTAATATACAACATACATTTGCTCAACACTTTATGACTTATAACAAACCAAGCATACATTACTCATTTTATTTCCCCAATAATATGTTTCCCAATATCTTCATTTTTTTAGGTGCAAAGACTAATACACAAGTCTCAGTGACATGTTAACATTTATCAGATGTTAAAAATATACATTTAGAAAAGAAAATCCCATTTACTTTCTTTAACTTCTCACCAGAGAAAATAATGAGTTATTTCTCTCATATTTTTGTTACAAGCATATTTTAGAATATGTTTTTTATCCATTAAATATAATCAGCAATTCAAAAAATATTTAATTTTTATACAAGCCAAACTCTTTAGTTGTACTTCTGGTATGCCTGAATGATATAGTCCAATTTCTGCCTTAATTAAAATCCTTATCTAAGAAACATTATTAGAAAAGTAAAGTACGGTTATTCTTTCCAATCTATGAAGAATAAGTAGGTACTGTATGAAAGTGTTAGGGATGAGATTACTTTAAGATAAAAAAAAAAAAGAACCTCAGACAGCTCATAATAGATTGGTTCTAAATCTAAGCAGGCAGAAAGCTAAAAACGAACTCAAGATTGATTCAGCTGTAGAATTAACTGCAAGATAAAAACAAAATAATACTAATTTTTCTAAAGCTTAGCAAAAGGTCATAGGACTTTTGTACATTCCTGAATACTAATCAATTTTTATCTGTTTGTGAAAAGACAATTTAAAAAGCAGCAATGTGATAACATTACTTAGACTACTGAAATCATTTTACAGATAAACAATATGACCTTATGGATTGTTTTAAATTTCAAATTTCTATAAATCCATCATACTTACTTAAAATTTGACATTATATATTTTAATTAGAATACTCAGTGGAAAGACTTTCAAAAACCTCCAATGAATAATGAAGAAGTGATAATATTATTATTTCACAATAGATAAAAGTGAATAGCTAGTGATAATAATGAGATTTAGTTCACATTAATATATTAAAGTATCCCTTTATTCAAATGACAAATAATTATGTTTGTCTATAAGGTCTAGAATGTAAATAAGAGAGGTAAAAAAAAACACACACACACACATGAAAACTGTTTTCTCATAGACTTTACATGCCAGCGGGGAGACAAAAACATTAAACTAATTAAGACCTGTATTATGTTAGATGATGACATGAAGTATGAATGAAAATTGTAAAAGCAGATGGTAACAGCCAGTACAAGGGTGACTGCAATTTTAAATAACACAGCCAAGGAAAGCCTCACTTAGAAGATAAAATGAAAATCAAACACACAAACAAAAAAAAACAGATCATGAGAAAATATTTATAAAACATATCTTATAGAAACCTCTTACACCTCAATAAGAAGATAAACAGTACAATCAAATATAGGCAAATGACATAAAGGGACATCTCACAAATGAACTTATACAAATAATAATGACATGAAAAGATACCCAATATCATTAGTCAACAGGGAACTAGAAATCAAAACGACAGTAAGATGCCATTTTACACGCTCTAGAATGGCTATAAGACACACAGAAAAAACGTTGTATGGATATAAAGAAAAAGGAATCCTCATCCATTGCTGATAGGAATGTAAAACAATGCAACCACTTTCTGTAACATTCAGTTTCTTAAAGAGTTAAACATAAAACTACCATACAACCCAGCAGTTCCAATTCTAGGTATGAACCTAAGAGGAAAAAAAAGCTTATGTCCACACAATGTGTACATGGATGTTCATAGGAGTAGTATTTATAGTAGCCAAAACGTGGAAAGAATCTTACTGTTCACCAACTGTTGAATTAACAGAAAAAGTGTGATATACGCATACAATGGAGTACTGTTTAGGAAAAGGGATGAGCTACCAATGAATAATATTTCATGGAAGAACCTCAAAAATCGTACGCAAAGTGAAAAAAGTAAGGCACAACAGTCGGTATGGTGCAATCTTATTTTACATGAAATGCCCAGAAAAGGCAAAATTATAGGTATAGAAAGTAGATTAGTGATTTCCTGGGGCTGGGTTGGGAATAGGGATCAATTCTCAATGGGAATGAGGGATACTCATTGCGGGTACCTTATTGGAAAATGAAAATGTTCTAAAAGTCATTTACGATGATAGATTTACCATTTAGAAAAAGTGAACTGCACACTTGAAACAAATGAATTTCATTATATATAAAGTATATCAGGAAAGTTGTGTTTGAAAAAAGCCTGAGGGCCAGGCGCGGTGGCTCACGCCTGTAATCCCAGCACTTTGGGAGGCGGAGGTGGGCAGATCACCTGAGGTCAGGAGTTCAAGACCAGCCTGGCCAACATGGTGAAACCTCGTCTCTATTAAAAATACAAAAATTAGCCGGACGTGGTGGCACATGCCTGTAATCCAAGCTACTAGGAAGGCTGAGGCAGGAGAATCACTTGAACCTGGGAGGAGGAGGTTGCAGTGAGCAGAGATCTCACCACTGCATACCAGCCTGGGCAACAAGAGTGAAACTCCATCTCAAAAAAAATAAAATAAAAAGCCTGAGGATTATCTAGCATAGAGGTATAGACCTGCCTTGTACAATATAGTGCCCTTTAGTCATGTTACTATTTAAATTAAATACAATTAATTAGTTTTCTCAATGACATTAGCACATTTCAAGTGTTCAATAGCCATATGTGGCTAGAGGCTATGCTATAGGTATTATAAATACAGGACATTTTTATGACTGAGGTAACTCTTATTAGCTAGTGCTGTTAGGGAGACCAAGGGGACAATGGTGAAGTGAGCTAGAGATGAGATTCAAAATATAATCTGAATACAGAATATATGATGCATTGTTTATAGGCATGAGACGAGATTGGTGTCAAGCAAAACTCAAAGTTTTGGCTTAAGGTAAAGGGAGAATGGAATTGCTATAAACTGAAATTGGGAAGACAATAGAGGAACAGATTGAGGATAGGGCATTAGGTTATAAATTTGTCTTTAGTCATATAAATTTTTAAAATACCTATTAGATATCCAAAAATACAAAGATCAATTAGGTAGATAAATAATGTCTGGAGTTCATAGGTGATATCAGAACTGAGTCCAAAGGCACCCAGTTTGAAGTAATTTGGAAGATTAGAAGTAACTAGCAATATAGACTGACAAGAGAAATCAATAAGAAGGAACTTTAGAAGGCATAGGGTTCTGGAAACCAATAAAATACATACGTCTAGGAGGAGAGATTCATGGGCTGTAGCAAATGCTCCAGAAAGGTTAACAGAAGTAAGTACTGAGATACACGTTTTTAATTCAGGAACATCGGTGATATTGCAAAAATAGTTCCTGTATAGTGATAGCATGAAACGCTGCTAGTAATCCATGAGAGAGTAGGAAGGAAAAGACTGGAGGAAGAAAATGTACAGTCCTTGTAGGAGAATAGTAATAGAGTAGTTAGAGAGTAAAAGTATGATCAAGAAAGTCATATTTAACATGAGAAAAAAAAGTCTATATGTTGATGCGAAAGATCAAGTGTGGAGGGAGCAAGAGAGGACAACTGCTGATCTAATGCTCTTGAATAAGAGAGTAGGGAACAATAATATACAAGTGAGAGTGTTAGCTAGTTGTATGAGTTTGAGTAGCCCATGCATAGTGAACAAACTAAGTATATGGTCAAGATGCAGGTATCTGAGAATATTTGCTGGTTGTACTGTGGTTCTAGCAAGCGTTCACTTCGACTTACTTCTTTTGCCTGGATAATATAAAAGTCTATGTCAAAAGCTCTGCAGACCTGTTACACAACAATGTAAACATACTTAACACTAATGAACCGTGCATTTAAAAATGTTTAGGATGGTAAAATATTTTAACCACAATGCGAGGAAAAAAAAGTCAAGTCAATGTCTACAGCCAAGAATGAAAATAGAAGAAGGTTTTGAAACTTTAAAGAGAGATGAGAATGTTCGAAAGAATCATAGAGGGCAGTGAGAAAATGAATGGATAAGAACAGAATAATACGCTTGCTAGACACCATAAGAATCTCATTTAAAGTTAGTTAATAAATGAAGATTGAGACCGGTCAGCATGTTTTTCCTCCAACTCCCTTCAACTACACAGGAGTAGACACTACTCATAGTTGCCACGGTGGAGAGCTCATTAGCTAGATTTGTAGTAATACAAAATGAATATAGAAAAGAGAGTGAGTTTAATAAGTTAAAGACGTACACAAATGATGATGATTATAAGTTAGTGTATATGTGAGTGGTGGACTAGAGTAGTAGGATGTATGATATACCAGTCCTGGTGGGGTGTGAGAATTTTCAGTATCACTGGGGAAACAAACTGTAAATGTTAAAAGTGTGTTTGTAGATGGAGAGTAAAATACATAAAATTGAGACTATTGTGGCGATACCTTCTTTTTTTAAGGACACATAAATACAAAGTTGAAGTAAGGCGAAAAGATGAAATCATTAAAGAGAGAAGATCATGGAATTTAGGCCAGGCTATTGAAAGAGTCAATTAGTAGATACTGAAACCACCAGTGATGATAAGAGGAGCAGTGTTGGAGACAAATGACATTAAGTAAGAAAGAAAGTCTTCAAAAATGAGTCTTAGTATGATTTTAAGCTGATAATTCCAACAAAAATTTAGTGGATAGAAGAGTCTAAGGATGTGAGTTTCAAAGATAGGGATTTTTAGAGAGGAGAAATGGAGATTTATTTAAGAGCAGCAGTGAGGAACATGGAGGTTTGCTCTGCCACATTTCAGCCACTAACAAGAGGGGCAGACTAGAAGAGCATCCTGTATTGGAACAACATGCAGGGAGAATGCCTTTAGGGGATATTTAAACTTTGGTTACAGACAGAAACTGAAGGGAAAAGTTTGAGAAATAAACTTTTTTTCTAAATAAATGAGATTCAGCAGTTGGTTAAGAGTATAAGAATGGTCAGGAAAGGGCATTTGTAAGAGCCAGATGGAGTTTAGTAGGTGAGTCATAAGAGAAAACCTGTGAAAAGAAACTTCATAGAAAAATACTGTTCATGAACAGTAATATCTTGTCTGTGGACACTTAAATCTAAATCATGAAAAATACATGAACCAGCTGTCTTCTCTGCTTTCAGTCTTCCCCAAAACAGGGAATACCATACACAGCATCTATAGCAATATTTTTTAACATGCATTAATTTTCTAATTCCATTCATGATGGAGAAATTGGTAAGAAAAATATAAAATCTGAAGAAAATTTATAAAATGGTAATTGCAGATGGAACCACTGCAGGATTGAAATTTTTTATTTTTTAGAAAGGGAGATACGTGAGGACTGTCCCACTTCCATTTGGGCTTAGTTTTGTAGGGTATAATTTCAGCACAGTGAGGCTAAGTCCAAGCATGAGGAGATCTATCTGAAAGAAGGAAGAAGATCAGCGTTTAGAACTTACAAAGAGGCTATGAAATTGGTGGCAGAAGCCTAGAAGTCTATGTGGAATTTCCTCTTGAATATTTTGGCAACTCCTGGGCTGCCAATACGTAGGGACTGAGATTCCTTGAGTCATGGCAGAGAGCAAATATTCATATATAAAGGGTTGAAACAAGATTGGTGATCATAGAACATCTTAAGTCATTGACATTATGATCATTACCAATTTCAAAACTCTGACATTATGTCTTCAAATATTTGCTCCATTCTTTCTGTAACTCCAATTTTATGTATTTCAATACTTCTTTCACTTGCATTAGTAGTATATTTTCTATATTTTAATATTGACCCATACTTCAGCTCAATCCCCTCATCTTCTCAAGAGACTAATATGCTAATAGCCTAACTACTAATTTATTATTTTTAATATTTTTTAGTTCTAGTATTTCCACTTTTTGCTGTTGTCATTGACTTTCTAAAATATACAAAAACATTCATTCCATAATTTCAGTACCTGGATCACATTTGAGTCTGTTTCTAATGTCTATTATCTCTTTTTTTTCCCTTTGAACATTTCATCTTCTCCTGGTGTGCACAGATATTTTTGTTTTCACACTAAAATTTAAATATGAGTAATTTACGAAATAAATCAAGTCTCTAGAAAATATTTACATTTGCTTTCCGGCATGCAACGTAATTAGGAGCAGATCACTTAAATCCAGTCAGGTAGTGATCTATTTTGAGGCTTCGCTTTAGCATTTTGTTAGAGTATTCTAAGTAACTAGGACTTCTACCATTTTGCTATTCTACAGACTTCACTGGAAACTGGTTGTTTTTACCAAGGTTTCTCTTTCTTACTAGCTCGGAACTCCAATTGCAATTTCCCCTCATAATATTATTGAAATCTCATCTAAAATTTATATCTCAGAGATTTCCATCTTCTCTTTAAGCACCCTTTCTTTGTCAGCAATTCCTTATAGGGAAAGATGAAATAAAGATTTGGATAAATAGATCGAAAGACAGATAGAAGGATGGGTGGAAAGATAGATGATGAAAGAAAGAAAGAAAGAAAGAAAGAAAAGAAAGAAAGAAAGAAAGAAAGAAAGAAAGAAAGAAAGAAAAAGAAAGAAAGATAGATGATAGTGCAGCTAGTCTCAAACAGTGGGATTGTTGTCTGAAACAGACTACATCATGATTCCTACAAGTAGAAATGCTATTCTGGCAGCTTTAAAATATGTCATGGCTGCTAGTAATGTAATCTCCCCACTACTGCTTCATATTTTGTAAGTTTTTCATTATTTTGTTTTCATATTAAGCTTTCCAGATTGACTTTAGTTATGTTTCATATGACCAGCTCCACAAAAAGTTTAGTGGCATTTAGGCTTCTAATGTTGCTTTTTTAGCCCTTTGTGTGCATACGTGTGTGTGTATATGTGTGTATTTGTTTATGTGTGTATAAATGTGTGTGGGTGTGTATAGTAGTATACTTATCCAGGCATTGTATTTATTTTCAAAACTTTGATGCTATGCTGAATTTTAACATTCTGTAATTAACTATGTAATTATCTTCCCAATATAACAGATTTTTTAATGAAATTTAATATTATAAATTCATTTCTAAATTGACAGTTTATAAAACTGAATTTCTGTATTTAAGAACTTGAAGCCAGGGGCAGTGGCCCATTCCTATAATCCCAGCACTTTGGGAGGCTGATGCGGGATGATCACTTGAGCCCAGGCATTCCAGATCAGCCTGGGTAACACAGTGAAACTCCATCTCTGCAAAATTAGCCAGGCATAGTTGTGCACACCTGTAGTCCCAGCTACTTGGGAAGCTGAGGTGTGAGGATTACTTGAGCCTGGAGCGGTTGAGGCTGCAGTGACCCGTGACTATGCCTCTGCACTCCAGTCTGGGTGACAGAGTAAAATCCTATCTCAAAAAACAAAACAAAAACTTTGATTTATCCATGTATCTCAGAATAGTTTTATTATCATATTTTTAAAAGTTCTATGATTATTCTTATGAAAATTATTTTAGGATATGTATGAAAGTTAATGGCATGGTGACCAGGCGTAGTGGCTCACGCCTGTAATCCCAGGACTTTGGGAGGCCGAGGCGGGGGGATCACAAGGTCAGGAGATCGAGACCATCCTGGCTAACATTGTGAAACCCCGTCTCTACTAGAAATACGAAAAAATTAGCTGGGCTTGGGGCTGGTGCCTGTAGTCCCAGCTACTCAGGAGGCTGAGGCAGGAGAATGGCGTGAACCCAGGAGACAGAGCTTGCAGTGAGCCAAGATGGCACCGCTGCACTGCAGCCTCGGCGACAGAGCGAGACTCCGTCTTTAAAAAAGAAAGAAATAAATAAATAAAGTTAATGGCGTGGTGTTATGTGAAACTGTTATTGATGGTGCATGAGATCCAGTGATATGCCTGGGTAGAGCCTCAGTAGCACCAGGTGTTTGTGATTTCTAGCTGTATTGAGAGACACAGCTGTTTCTCATGAACTCGCAGTGGACACACCCAGAGCTAATACTCAGCCCCAGATCACCCAGGTGCAAGTGAGTTTCCTCTTAAAACCTCAGGCTCCAAAAGTGACTTTGTGTCTACATCAGTCCTCTCTAAGTTTCATAAAGCTCTTATGACCAGAAACTCTGAGTTCCCTTAGTCACATGCAACTTTCACCAAACAGCTTCATACTTCTCAGCTGCTAAACACTGGCAACAAGGAAATCCTTATCGGGCATGTTCGCTTCTCTGCGTGATCCCTTGGCTCCTACTTGTCACAAAAAGAATCCCAGTAAATCCAATGACTATGTGTGTACGCTCCAATTTCAAACATGGTGCCATACTCAAAGGGGGATATATGAGGTAGTAAGAAAAGGGCTTTTGCAGATAGAAGAAATTGGCTACGTCAAGCACAATCCACATATTTTTAAAGATCCTCTCCCTAAGCAACTGCTTTTTAAGAGATTTGAAAGGCCAAGTTTCTGAAGCTAATATTCCTTGTGAAGAATCTTTATTCTCTGTCCTTGTAAAGGTAAGCAGAATATTTTCGTTATTCTTCTTATTGTAAAGCCTTTTTGGCACAGCCTACCTATCAGCAAATGTTTTGGAAGATATATTGCCTGTGTTCCTCTATTCTTTCTTACAAGAGGTTTCTGTGGTTGTATGAGCAGTAGTTATATCAGTCTCATTATTCAAATAGAACTTGATAACAGAAAATTTGAGTTTGAATTAAAATTCTGCTACTTGCTTGGTATAAGGCTATGAGCAACTGTAAATAATACCTTTGGGGTTTACTTTTCTGCTATTTAACTTAGCGATGAAAAAATAATGCTGAATCCCCTAAGTTTTATATGATAACTATAATACAGTAAAGGAATTAAAAAGCTTATTCATATTGTGAGATCCATCTAAAATGTATTCTCTTTATAATAATCAGCTTCTTACTCAGCTATCTAGAAAGGGCCCGAAACTACAAAACTAAAGTTTGTGATATAAACACTAGTATGTTTGAGTAGGAGGCAATTATATTTATAATTTATATTTAGCATTTAAATCTCAGTCCAATGGGTTGGTAAGAAACAGAATCTGAAAAGTCCTTCAAATGACCAATTCTTAGGTGATGTAGGGTGTAGACAGAGGTATATTGTGTGGGCCAAACATTGCTAAAATCATGCAATGCTTTAGAATATTATACTTAATGTTTATGTACTTTGATTTAAAACTACATTCTTAAAGTATAAACAGAAAAACAACAGAGTATATTGTCTCAAATTTTCACATTTTTTCCAATTATAAAGCAAAACTTCTGAAAATCCAGGGAAAAGGTTAAGTTACATTGTACCCAATGCCAAATTTACTTTAACTCCTACTTCCATTTTTATTGTCTACACTCTGCTCTAATGCATTTTTAACTTAAAAATATATTGTTTTTATAATCTGGTATTAATTTATAACCTGGTATTTTATAATCTGTTATTAATTTTTCATAATCTGGTATTGAGATACAATTTCATATAGACTCATTCCACCAAAAAACGTAAGAATGGAAAAAATCTGCTGTCCCAAAGACTCAGACACAAATTTTATACTGTTTTATCCTTACTTCTACTGATCAGGAAGAATATTGCTTCCCCAAAGAGAGAAAAATGAAAAGAGCTTTTATTGTATTGGTAATTAAATATTTTATGGGTAAGTATAATGATTTTATTCTGTGGGTTAAAGCTTGTAAGAAGATGAACTTTTAAACATTCCTGAAATAGAAGTTGGGTTGTAAAATTATAAGACATGTTTGGCAATCTTTAATTAGGTGATTGCTCAAATTTTCTAAGGTTAAAAAGATTTCTGCTCTGTATAAACTCTGAAAAATGTCACAATTAAAAGTACACAATTAAAAGTGTAAGTAATGTAACTGACATTTAACATCCTTAGTACTCATTGTCTAGAAAAAATAATATTAAATTCAATATTGAATTGAAGAGGTAGTACTTTAAAATAAGATGATTTTCACTCAAATACCTAAACAGAACAGTTTAGTGTAATAAAAGTTGTTCTACCCAAAGGTAAGAGCTTTTATTCATCTCAAATTCTGATCTTGCAAAAAACATATGGCTTTATTTGTTAAATGCATACTCTGTATTCACAGCTATTTACAGTGATACACGGCTTAGGGAATAAAATTTCTTTATATGAAATTAACTTTGTTATCCCATTTAAAGCTTATTAATTGAGTATATAAAGGTGCTGGATTATGTGACAATTTCTACTATTTGCTCTTTTTTTGTATCATCTTCATATTAAAAGATAAGTCATTTACTTTAACCAGTGCCTTCTTATAGCAATAAATGAAGTTTGAACACTTATAAGACAAAAATTTCCTTGAGGATGGTAAAATAACAAGGTAGAAGAAACCTGTATCCTGGAAGGAGCAGCAGAGCAGGTCTATGTGGAGCAGATCCACCCCACAAACTCAGACGTGTACTGCACATGAGAGAAATAGGGTATTATACACTTTAAACCACTATATTTTGATTGGTGGCTTATTATTTTAATGGATTGTGATAATTGGTATACCATACAATTCATCCCTTTAAAGTGTATATTTCAATGATTTTAGAATAGTCACAGATTCATGCAACCATCACCACAATAAATTTAAAACATTTTCATCATATCAAAAAGAAACCTCAAACCTGCTAGCAGTCACCACACATTTCCCCCACCTCTAGCCATAGGAAAACACTATTCTACCCGTTGTGTCTAGAGAGTAGCCTATTCTGTCTGTATCATATAAATAGAATCTTAAAATTTGTGGCATTTTGTGATTAGACCTTTTCACTTTTTTTTTTTTTTTAATGTTTAGGATCAGGGGTATATGTGCAGGTTTGCTGTACAGGTAAATTGTTTGATGCAGGTGTTTGGTGTACAAATTATTTAATCATCAGGTAATGAGCATATTACCCAATAGGTAGTTTTTATTCATATAGAACCAAAATGGAGCTCAAATAGTCAAGGCAGTCCTAAGCAGAAAGAACAAAGCTGGAGAAACATCACATTACCCAACTTCAAACTATACCACAGGGCTACAGTAACAAAAAAAAGCATAGTAGTGGTACAAAAACAGACACATAGATTCAATGGAACAGAATAGAGAGCCCAGCAATAATGCTGCACCCCTACAATATCTGATCTTAAACACAATCCATAAAAACAAACAATGGGGAAAGGACCCCTCCCATTCACTTATCTTTTTAAGGTTCTTCCACGTTGTAGCATTTGTCGCTACTTCATTTCCTTTAATTTTCAAATAATATTCCATTGGAGGATATGACATGTTTTATTTATTCATTTATAAGTTGACACACATTTGAGTTGTTTTCACTTTTTAAAATTATGAGTAACACTACCATGAACATTTCTGTGCAAGTTTTTATGTGGATTTGTGTTTTCAATTATCTTCAGTATGTAACTCAGAATGGAAGTTCTGGGTCATATAGAAACTCAATGCTTAACCTAACGAAGAAGTGCCAGCCTGTCTTTCAAAGTGACCAAAACCATTTTCTATTCCCATCAGCTGCATATGAGGGTTCAGAGTTGTCCACATCCCTGAATACAAGCTGTTTCCTGCAACATAGTTCTCTCCACAAGAGGGCAGCTTGCTTCTATGCGGCCAACAGGAGAGTTTCTTCGGCTACGGCTTTCAGTCTTCTTTAAAGATACAAAATCAATATGCAAAAATCACAAGCATTCGTATACACCAATAACAGACAAACAGAGAGACAAATCATGAGTGAACTCCCATTCACAATTGCTTCAAAGAGAATAAAATACCTAGGAATCCAACTTACAAGGGATGTGAAGGACCTCTTCAAGGAGAACTACAAACCACTGCTCAATGAAATAAAAGACGATACAAACAAATGGAAGAACATTCCATGCTTATGGGTAGGAAGAATCAATATCGTGAAAATGGCCACACTGCCCAAGGTAATTTATAGACTCAATGCCATCCCCATCAAGCTACCAATGACTTTCTTCACAGAATTGGAAAAAACTACTTTAAAGTTCATATGGAACCAAAAAAGAGCCCGCATCACCAAGTCAATCCTAAGCCAAAAGAACAAAGCTGGAGGCATCACGCTACCTGACTTCAAACGATACTACAAGGCTACAGTAACCAAAACAGCATGGTACTGTACCAAAACAGAGATATAGACCAATGGAACAGAACAGAACCCTCAGAAATAATGCCACATATCTACAGCCATCTGATCTTTGACAAACCTGACAAAAACAAGAAATGGGGAAACGATTCCCTATTTAATAAATGGTGCTAGGAAAACTGGCTAGCCATATGTAGAAAGCTGAAACTGGATCCCTTCCTTGCACCTTATACAAAAATTAATTCAAGATGGACTAAAGACTTAAATGTTAGACCTGAAACCATAAAAACCCTAAAAGTAAATCTAGGCAATACCATTCAGGACATAGGCATGGGCAAGGACTTCATGTTTAAAACATCAAAAGCAATGGCAACAAAAGCCAGAATTGACAAATGGGATCTAGTTAAACTAAAGAGCCTCTGCACAACAAAAGAAACTACCATCAGAGTGAACAGGCAACCTACAAAATGGGAGAAAATTTTTGCAATCTACTCATCTGACAAAGGGCCAATATTCAGAACCTACAATGAACTCAAACAAATTTACAAGAAAAAAACAAACAACCCCATCAAAAAGTGGGCGAAGGACATGAACAGATACTTCTCAAAAGAAGACATTTATGCAGCCAAAAAACACATGAAAAAATGCTCATCATCACTGGCCATCAGAGAAATGCAAATCAAAACCACAATGAGATACCATCTCACACCAGTTAGAATGGCGATCATTAAAAAGTCAGGAAACAACAGGTGCTGGAGAGGATGTGGAGAAACAAGAACACTTTTACACTGTTGGTGGGACTGTAAACTAGTTCAACCATTGTGGAAGTCAGTGTGGCGATTCCTCAGGGATCTAGAACTAGAAATACCATTTGACCCAGCCATCCCATTACTGGGTATATACCCAAAGGACTGTAAATCATGCTGCTATAAAGACACATGCACAAGTATGTTTATCGTGGCACTATTCACAATAGCAAAGACTTGGAACCAACCCAAATGTCCAACAATGATAGACTGGATTAAGAAAATGTGGCATATATACACCATGGAATACTATGCAGCCATAAAAAAGGATGAGTTCATGTCCTTTGTAGGGAAATGGATGAAGCTGGAAACCATCATTCTCAGCAAACTATCGCAAGGACAAAAAACCAAACACCGCATGTTCTCACTCATAGGTGGGAATTGAACAATGAGAACACATGGACACAGGAAGGGGAACATCACACACCGGGGCCTGTTGTGGGGTGGGGGGAGGGGGGAGGGATAGCATTAGGAGATATACCTAATGTTAAATGACGAGTTAATGGGTACAGCACACCAACATGGCACATGTATACATATGTAACTAACCTGCACGTTGTGCACATGTACCCTAAAACTTAAAGTATAATAAAATAAAAAATAAAGACTCATCTGGGTTTGGTCCAGCAATGTAGTCTGTTGTTTTTATTAACTGAAAGTCAACAGATTAGAGTTTTATTTACATCTGCAATATCCTCATATCACTACCATATCATACCACATAACCTAATCAAGGATGTCATATCCTGTCATAAAGATAGGTCCTGCCCTTTCTCTTGGGTAGTTGATTATCCAATGGCATGGGCCATTTGGGAGCTGGAGTGTGGGGGTCACAGTCTTAGAATTCAATTATATCAGTAAAATAAACCCTAACTTCCACAGATGCTATACAAAACAACACACATTGCAATAATACTACACAATTTAATAGCTTAATAACTTAATACCATATGATTTAATTCCTTAAAATTAAAAGACCAAAAGTCAAAAATCATTTGAATGACCAATATACACCATGAATTGTCCTAGTAACTGAGATTTTAGCCCTTAGGGCTATATAAAAGATCTTATCTCTTGAAGAGAGAGAATTTAAAAACTAGCAAATATATTAATAAGATAAATTGCGATAACTGTTGTGAAATCAATGAGCTAAGAAGAGTTATGAGATCATTATTATAGTCAGGAATGCCAGAGAAAGGCTCTTTAGAGAAATTCAAGTTGGCAACAGAATGAGGATAATATAGGCATGTAAATATACAATGGGAGACAATTCCAAATCAAAGTCCTCAAAATACAACTAATCTTAAAACATTCAAGGACAAAGTAGAAGCTACAAGGTCTATAGTGTAGAGAGAAAGAAGGAAAACAGTATAATGTAGTAGCAGTAGAGAAAAAATTGCAAAAGCTAAATGGTCTTGAAGGCCATGAAATGCTTTCTTATTAACCTAATTACAGTAAAAAGTATTTGGAAATGTTGTGCAGGAGAGGGTTAGTACAACAAATTTTTTGAAAGATCATCTTGGCTGCTGCTTTGGAGAATGGTGTTTTTGAAGCTCGGACTTGGAAGCAAGAAGACCAAATGAAGGCTCTTATAGTTTAGGAGATTTGGACTAAGGTGGTGGCTGTTGATAGAGGATAGTGAAGATGGATTTGGAATATACTTTGGCAATAGACAAAATTGACTTTGGGATTAGATTGAATGTGGTAGGGGTTAAGGAAACAACAAAGATTTGTTTTTACTCAAAATAAACATTAATTCTATTCAAGAGATCAATTAACTTTGTGAAGTTCAGATTTATATTTGCAAAGCCATGTAACCAGAGGAAATACAATTTAAGAGCAATCGAAAAAATATTTTAAAATCCTTAGTAAAATACTTTAGCCAAATAAAAATTTACTTTTCACATTTTTAATAATTTTAAAATACAGAGAAACTTAAAAGATTAAACATAAAGCTTTTAAAAAAGGTATTTTTCTCCACAATATAATGTAAAATGGGCACAATTACATCAAGAACCACTGAAAAGAAATACCATGAAGTATAAGTCAATGCTCTCCCATTAAACATGAAAGAGTGTACTTGATTGCACCAGTTTGTATTTTTATTAGACATATATTGAAAGGTCAGAAGATGTTACCAGACTCCCAGTAATTCACTGGATTGTATCTGCTGCCCTTTAGAGAGCAAATAATGGGATTAACATGTTTCTAAAGTAGCCAGGTAAGCTTTCAACATGATCAGTGAATTTCTCATAAAACTTAAACTGATGAAGTAACCAGTTAAGCTGATAAAATATCTAATTCCTTTAAATTTTTTAATCTATCTGCACTTGTTTTGTTTTTATTAATTGTGCCAGTAAATATCAGTTATTAAAATTTGTTTAGTTTTTGCAAATTAGAAAGAATAAATTGTTCATTATGACACTAGTAAATTAGAAAACGTTTTTTGTAAGTAGCTAATGGATCAAAAGAACTGTTATTGACATAAACTGAATACTTCACTGTCATCCTTATAAACATTACAAGTAATTAATTTCCCCTTCATACTCTAAAGTTACCTTCAAGGATAATAGAATTAACAACCATGAACATATTTATAGACAGTCCTACATGATGAGAGAATAAATGGGACTAGCACAATGGGTGAGATAAAAATCTTAGTTGCCTTTCTTTCAATTTTCTATTCCATTGTTGTAGGTTGGATATTTGTATCTGGTATGAAATGTATAGTTAATGTGAATCATTATTTGAAGCATAAAAATAAAATCAATATATGTGCATTTCCTAATACTAATGTTATTGAAATTATGATGAACCTGGGGAAGATGATAATAAAAATCTCCTAGAATATCACCACTTTTCTTGGTTGCTCAAAATGAAAGTAAATGTTTTATTTTGAATGATTTTTGTTCATCTCTGTCCTTTACATTAGAAGGTAATGCATTCATTAGAAGCTTTCTCTTATTTATCTCCAAAACTACTTTCTCCTTATCTTCATGTAGGGTAAGTCAATAAAGGGTGAGAATAAATCCTATTCAATGTTTTCTTCCAAGGTGCTAGTATAGTGCAGTTACATGATGTGGGAAAGAATTTTGATACAATAGAAATTAGATGAAAGTGAGGAAGAATGGAAGAAACACATGGTAGGAGGGAAAAAGAAATAAATATGAAGGTCTATTTCCCTTTTGCCCAATGTGTCTCTTTCCACACCACTATCAATGTTTTATGCATCAGTGATGGATATAAGTCACATGGTCAAGACTGTTATCAATGGGACAAAGGGGACATACTCTGCCCGAGGAAATAGAATACAGTAGTTACCTTGTAGGGAAAGAGAACACAGCAAAGTTCCCTCACATCTGCTGCTAGCAATATTGACATCCCATCATGCGTGCTGAAATGATTTATTTTGGATTTACCATCTCTAAACATTTACCATACACACACAGGCACAGACATTTCTTACACACATACCCTTGCACACACATACACACCCCTACACATATACACATATGTAATATGTATATGCATATATATATAAAATTATTATGTTCTACTATTTATCCCAGAGATAGAATATGAAATAAATCAGCAAGATATTTTTTAGAAACTAGTAAGTAGATGTCATGATTTGGAAATGATTGAAATTATGTACATGTCTTCTTTCATTATGTATTACAAAGAACATAAGACTCCAATCTGATTACTGGCAATTCTTTGCGTCATGTGTAAGGTATCTAACAACTCTGGGGTTCAACTTCCTCACTGGTGAAATGTGAATACCCTATGTATGGAGCTGTGTGCCTTAGGTCTATTCATACAAACCTCCATTTCTCAACTCCCACTATTCTTATCTTATTCCAATCTGACGTTTATGTTCATTAGTTCAACAAAACAGTACTTACCAATGAATCCAATGATCTCCATGTTCAAAAATCCAGTGAAGAATTTTTATTTTCAGTCTTCATCTTGCCTAACATTCCACTAGACAACTTTCTCTTTCGTAATAATATTCACCAAACTAAGCGTCCCTGAGGTCTCAATCATTGGGCTTTTACCCAATCTGAAATATCCCAGTTCCTTTCAGAGAAGTATCTTTATTTATTTGACAATGAAATATTCAGGGACTTCATGATTACATCCTTGTCACATTTCTCTTGTCTTTTATAACTTTTTCTAGAAAATGTCATTTACAACCTCAGTTTTAATTGCCTTCTACATAACACTGACCAAAAATTGTGTTTCTCCTTGCAAATGTGCCTTCTATGCATTATAGCCTGAAGTATCAAACTTCCCATGTATTTGAATATTGTAAAAGCAACTCAAATTCAATTCTAATTCATCATTGATCCATGATTTTCCCTACTAAACTCAACTAAATATTTACATTTACCTAGATTCACCTAGAAGATCCGTATTACTTTTCAGGTGAATGATATCTTTATTCTTATAGTTACAAAAGTCAGAAAAATTCTCATTAAATAAGGTAACTTGCAGGAGGAAATGGACTTTGTCTTATTCACTTATTCTCATTAGCAATAACTGAAGTAGCAAATAGTAGAGATTTAGTATTTGTTAACTGAATAAATTAATGATACAATCCTGCTTCTCACAACCCATATACAATTGATTACTATGTCATTAATTTACATCTTACATATTTTGATATATGACCACATATCTATATATTTATTGCCACTCTTGTCATCTAAAGTAACATTAACTATCAACCCAAATCCAGCAAAAGCATCCTAACTTATTGCCTTCACTCTGATCTACTCCATCTACTCCAATATGTTTCCCAAACCACATCATGAATGGTCACTTTAAAATGCTAGTGTAGCCTTGTCATTATAATTTATAGATTTAATGACTCTTCCTTTTTAATTAAGGAGAAGACTACATTCTTAAATATGACCCAGAAGTTCCTGTTTAGTTTTCTAACTCCTTCAGACTCTTCGTATGCTCTCCCTTAACCTCTGATTTCCAGCCATACTGGCTGAATTTCAGTTCCTTGTAACAAGCAATGCATCACAGTATAACTCAGGAAAGATTATTTATTCTATTTGCCTTCCTATCCAAATTCATGTAAAAACCTACAAATCTGATTCCCATTGTAATATAGTCATGAAAGTTTGTATTTCATCCTATTAGGTAAGTTTCTCTGTTATACAGTATTCTCTCATAGCATCATATTTCTATCGTTTATAACATATATGTATTTTACCTTATACATGCCTATGTAGCCTTATCACATTTGAGCAGTCTCTCTCCCTATTAGACTGTATCTTATGTTCCAGCAAATATTGTGCTCATTATTCTATTTCCAATGGTAGGTATGCAATCAATATTTGTTGAAAGAATAAAAATAATCATTGTAACATATCTTGTTAATTGAAATTATACTTATGAAAATAAATAATTATCTCAAAACTTTAAAAAATTGTAACATATATTACTATTTTTGTTTTCCTCCATTTGTCGGGTGGGAGGGAGCATAGGCCTTGAATCAAAATTGTAAACTTTCAAATTACTAGTTAAAATATATCCTTTATAAAAATAATAATATTGCTGCTACCAAATATATTCTTTTGGTGCAATGGAATGAATATATGCCAAATTTTTAATGTTATTAAAATACACCAGATTTAAAGAATAGAAATTCTTGGTAAGCTTACCGTAACATTCTGTATTTTACTTCTCATTCCGTTGGTCAGATTTTAAATTATTTTATCCTACTATATTAGATGTATTTCCCAATTGTAATTAATATTATGCTAACAACAAATTTCAAGGCTCCAAATGTTCTTTTCACTGATTTCTGAAAGGTAGAAATTTTGTGGATTCAAATATTTTTAAAATATTTTCTAAATATTTCATATTATTTTTTGTGACTCATATGTTTGGGGATCATGATTGTTCACCTAATTCATTTCCTAAGATGCACTGAATTACTCCTCAGAAGGATTCCAAATGAGCACAAAGATTTCAGAAAGTTTTCATTTCCTGCAGAGAGAGGACCCCTGTCTGCCATGCCAAGAGTCAAATGCGCTTGGATATGCACAAGGAGACTCTTTAAAAATAAAGTCTCCAAATGCTGCTAGTCTTTGCTAACATGGTACTTTGGGAATGCGTAAATGGAGTCATCTGAACTTCCGTTTACAAAGATTTATCCATATAGACACTTTATTGAGTGCCCACTTATGCTAATATACAAGGCAACCATTTCGCCCATAGAGGGAAGAAAATGAGATTGTGTATTTCTTTAGTACTACACTCTTATATGTGATTAATAAATTCATTAACTCAAAATAGGTGATGTATATAGATTGTACTCAGGCATTGTAGCAAATTTTCATGGTTTATAAAAATGCAATGAGATCTATTTTTCAAAAGGATTCAATGTTTTAAGCTGCATTTTAGTATTAAAGTGGTTGGGGAAGTATACCAATTATTTATTTGAAAAGTAATTTTTTTATATACTAAAAGAAAAAGTTTTATAATATTTTACCAATTTATCTAGTTATATCAATTTAGCAATTTTTAAAACTAACTGTGAAGTGGAAGACATTTTATTGATGATTTCTAAATTTTGCATTCAATTTAGGAATAGAAGAGCTGTAAATTTTGAAATTTTGTTCTATATTTTATCCTGTTACTTTTGACCGGGTTCCTAATTTTTTTATAGAAGAGTAAAAATACTTCTAAAATGTCTGATTACTAATTTTTAACAACAATTCATTGAGTATCTACTCTGTGTCAGGCTCTGGTCTGAGCTCCAAGCAGTTTTTAAAATATACATATGCACACAAATAAGTGAAAAATCAAAAATTCTTTCCACAAAAATTTCATTTAATAGTGAGGGAAAACAAGAAATAAAGAAAATAATTAAATACTTTATGTATTTAGATGGAGTATTTAGATGCCAAAAGATGAGAAAGAGAATTAGAATAATGAGTCCTGGAGTTGAGATAATAAAGTTTTCATTCAGGTAGCCTGAAAAGGCCAAATTTGAGAAAGCTGATTAAACCATGAAAGAGAAAGCAAGATGGATATCTGGAGGAAAAGCTTTCTCATGCTAGTGTATCAGTGGGTGCAAAGGCCCTGAGGCAGAAGGATATCTGTGTGTTATAGAAAGAGAAAAGAATCTATTGCAGAGGAAGTGAGTTGAATGAGAGGAGGACAATTGAGAGAGAATAACAAACAGCCAAGTCAGGTAAGGCCTTGGCCATTTTAAAGACTTTTCCTGGGAATTGTAAATAATTTTAGAGGACCCATGGGGATCCTTTGCATTACAGTAGTGCGCTGCATACAATGTTTTGGTAAAGGAGAGACTGCACATATGATTGTGGTCCCTTAAGATTAACATGAAGCTGAAAAATTCCTAGGGCCTATTGATGTCATAGCTGTCTTAACATTGTAGCCCAATGCATTACTCACATGTTTGTGGTGATACTGGTATAAACAAACTACCACACTGCCAATCACAGAAAAGTATAGTACATACAATTCTGTACAGTACACAATGCTTGGTAATGATAATAAATGACTGTCACTAGTTTATGCACTTACTATATTATACCATTTATCATTATTTTAGATTGTATTCCTTCCACTTATTAAAAAATTGTTAACTGTAAAACGGCCACAGGCAGGTCCTTCAGGATATATTGCAGGAGAAGGCATTGTTATCACGGAGATGACAGCACCATGTATGTTATTGCCCCTGAAGACCTTTAAGTGAGACAAGATGTGGAAGTGTAGACAATGTATAAATGATCTTGTAGGCCTAGGCTAATGTCTGTGTTCGTGTCTTTGTTTTTAATTAAAATAATTTGTACTAAAGAGGAAAATGTTTATAGAATACGGGCATGCAGAAAGAAATACTTTGTACAGCTGTACAATGTGTTTGTGTTTTGCATTATTACCAAAGAGTCAAATTTTTTTTAATTTCAAATTTATAAACTAAAAAAGTTATAATAAGCTAAGGCTAATTGATTATTAAAGAAAGAAAGAAATGTCTTTTTAAATAAATTCATGGTAGCGAATGGTATAGGGTTTATAAACTCTACAGTAGTGTACAGTAATATCCTAAGCCTTCACATTCGTAGACACTCACTCACCAACTCCTACAGAGCAACTGCCATTTTCTGCAAGCTTTATTCATGGTAATTGTACCATTTTTAAATCTTTTTAAACAGATTTTTACTATACCTATTCTATGCTAATGTGTGCTTAAATACACAAGTACTTATGATTGTGTTATAATTCCCTGCTGTATTCTGTACAGTAAGATTCTGTACAGGTTTGTAGCCGAGAAGCAATAAGCTATCCCATATAGGTTAGGCATGGAGTAGGCTAGCCCATCTAGGTTTCTGTCAGTACACTCTATGATATTCACACAAACAATGATTACAGAATTCAGGTGATTACTTAAATATGCATTTCTTAGGAAGTGTCCCTTTGTTAATTGACATATGACTGTATTTTAAACAGAGGAGTAAGATTTTGACTACCCTGTTGAGGAGAGAATGCAGGGAGATCGGATAGAAGCATGAAGGTCATTTGCCTGGTGACAAATGATATGAGCTAATTCTGGGGTGTTAGAGTTGGAAGCAGTAAAATGTGGTGAGATCTTGGATATTTTAAAAGTAAAGTCTATATACTGATATATTGGATTTGCTGACTTATTGGATGAGGTATTTGAGTGGAAGGGAGAAGTTAAAAATGACTACAAATTCTTCACTTCAACAATGAGAAGATGGCATTCCAATTAACTAAAAAGTCATAATCAACTTCTGGAAAGGGTTGAAAAACAGTACCTCTGTGTATTCTATATTCTCTTTTCTTAAAAGTCCCTTTCAGACAAATTTAAAATTCTTTTTCTCAACTCTTATGGACATTATTAATTTTTTCCAGTATATTCTTTTACTATTTTTATTGTTTGTATACTCAGCTTGAAGGTGGCCCTGCTTTTATACAGGGAAGTATTTTCCAGCTCTAGGACATACATAAGGAGAGAGCTGCATCTCCTGACATTGCACAGTGTTAAAATCTCATCTATATAGTCCCTAGAGAAGCAAATCTCCTTCTTCATCCACTGCTGCAGCAGCATGAGTTACGTGTGTGTTTACTAATATGTTTTTGAGTTTCCTCTTGAATTTGGGGCCCTGTTTTTATTGTGGTGGTTTGTTTTATGAGAAAAAAAAACCCCACAAAATTACTATATTATAACAACTTTTCTCTCACAATGATGTCACAGGATCCTTAGGGTGTCACTTTTCTTGCTGGAAAACTCTGCGGCCAGGGGTGGTTTTGTTGGGGCTTGCTGGGCTCATTCTACCCACTCAGCCCCACAGACTGTGCTTGGCTTGCACTACCTGCAGAGATCCTACGTCTACCAAGGGCAAGCCAGGCACAGAGCAGCAAGGCAAGCGTGAATAAGCACAGGGTCTGGCCACTGTGCACAGCCAGGAGTGCTGTCTGCCACAGGGCAGGCAGCTCCAAGCACCAATACAGGTGCCGGCCCTGTGCGAGGCTGTGGCTGGACCAGGCATACTGCAAGTGTCTTCCACTGTGGGTACGAGGAAACATGGTGGTGCCCAGAAGCTTGGAGAGGCCAGGAACTGCAGAGCAGTAAAGAGGGTGTCATAGCTCTGGCTTGGAGGTTCCCTAAGTTTGGGCTTCTGTAAGGGCCACAGCCCTTCTCTCATTACCCACAACATGACAGGTAGGGGAAGTGTTTCAACTCTGTTTGTGTTATGCTTCTTTCAGTCCTGCCATTCAGTGGTCTCCCAGTTCTTGTCCCATGTCCAGGAAGAATGAGGTATGCAGATGACTGGAAGGTGAGTAAGGTGGAGAGGAGCTTTCATTGAGCGACAGAACAGCTCTCAGGAGACCCAAAGTGGGTAGCTTCTTTTTAGGTAGCTCCTTTCTGCAGGCAGGTCATCCTAATGAGTGTACAGCTCTCAATGGAGAGGAGACCAGTGGTGTCCTTTTCATAGGCAAGTCACCCCACAAGTCAAGGAGACTAGAAGTCGGTAGTTCCACCCTCAGCTGGTAGTCCTGACATCTTTCTGCGTCTGGCTGAATCCATTCTATGAGCTCAGAGGGAGGAAGTGCATGCTGATTGGCCCATAGGTGAGCCCCTAAAAAGCACCATAAGTTCTCACTCCCAGCTGCGGTCTCCACCCAGAGCTGGCAGCCTGGCCCCCAGGCTTCAGGCCATCCCTGTCTTGAAGGTTGGATTTCACGAGGGACCCACCCCTTTCCACCCAGGAACCTGTCTGCCTCCTGCCATCAACATGCTGTCCAGGTGCCCAGGCAGTTCAGGCCGAGGGGTGCCTGCTGGCCCACACCAAGCTGCCCTCAGCCCTTACCCAGCATCCCTCCCATGTTCATTAGTGTCCAAAGTCTGAAGGTGGCTGAGGCAGTAGGGGGCTGGGGTGTCAGCACTGACCCAAGTGCACACACACCCAACCAGGTCAAGACAGTGCCCAGGCTAGGCCAAAACTTTGCTCAGCACAGGAGTGGGCACTTGGGGTTGGGGAGAGGCCAGACAGTGGGAGTAGGCACTTCAGAACCTGCAGGACCAGGAGCCTCCCAAACCTCTTAGAGCACAGGGGTGCATAGGCCTGGATCTATGTCTGGGCTGCTGCAGCTGCACCTGAGACAGGGGAGTCCTGCCAACTCATAAGGGGTGGGGCTCTCACCTGTATCCTGCTCCTGCCAGACCCATGGAGTGCATGGCTTCAGCCTCACCCCCACCCCCTTGCTGCAGCAGATGACTCCCCAGCAGCTGCTTCAGAAGGGCTTACATTGCCAACAATGATTTGTAGCAAGAGTACAAACAATCGCCAAGTTTATCAAACCTTCCACAAAATACAGTCCCTTCCAGTAAGGTAATCAGCCCAATACAAATAAAATATCCCATTGTATGAGTATATGTGCTTGTATATTTCAGTTCTATTTTCTATTTTTACTTTATTTTCTACCGATTGTGATTTTACTTTAACCCATTTTTTTCACTCAGTTGATATTGTGGAAAAAGAGAGAAGAAAAATGCATAATATTACAGTATTGAGGAGAGAAGAAAAACCAGAAACAAAAGCACATGATAGTAAAGTTCTAAAAGTGCTATCTAAACTTAGAAAATAATGATGGAGTCCCAAAAATTTAATGAAAGATATATACATACTATATTTTGCACAAGCATACAGACACAGTGATTTATCATCAACAATAGATGCTGTTCCTTTTTGCAGTCAACAAAGATCCTTTACCTCATTTTCAACTACTGGTGAATCTAGATATCAGCAGCTTATTATAGGCGATTGTCTTTGAATTACAGGAGTCCTTTGTCAGTAATGTAACACCTTGTCAAGTAATATTTTTATATGCTGCACTTGTAAATACCCATAAAATATTCACAGGAGCCACACGCATAGTTTTTCAGCAACCCTTAAAAAATAATCTTGGACCATGCCTATGTCCTGAATGGTAATGCTTAGGTTTTCTTCTAAGGGTTTTATGGTTTTAGGTCTAACGTTTAAGTCTTTAATCCATCTTGAATTAATTTTTGTATAAGGTGTAAGGAAGGGATCCAGTTTCAGCTTTCTACATATGGCTAGCCAGTTTTCCCAGCACCATTTATTAAATAGGGAATCCTTTCCCCATTGCTTGTTTTTCTCAGGTTTGTCAAAGATTAGATAGTTGTAGATATGTGGCTTATTTCTGAGGGCTCTGTTCTGTTCCATTGGTCTATATCTCTGTTTTGGTACCAGTACCATGCTGTTTTGGTTACTGTAGCCTTGTAGTATAGTTTGAAGTCAGGTAGCGTGATGCCTCCAGCTTTGTTCTTTTGGCTTAGTGTTGACTTGGTGATGCAGGCTCTTTTTGTTTCCATATGAACTTTAAAGTAGTTTTTTCCAATTCTGTGAAGAAAGTCATTGGTAGCTTGATGGGGATGGCATTGAATCTATAAATTACCTTGGGCAGTGTGGCCATTTTCACGATATTGATTCTTCCTACCCATGAGCATGGAATGTTCTTCCATTTGTTTGTATCCTCTTTTATTTCATTGAGCAGTGGTTTATAGTTCTCCTTGAAGAGGTCCTTCACATCCCTTGTAAGTTGGATTCCTAAGTATTTTATTCTCTTTGAAGCAATTGTGAATGGGAGTTCACTCATGATTTGGCTCTCTGTTTGTCTGTTATTGGTGTATAAGAATGCTTGTGATTTTTGTACATTGATTTTGTATCCTGAGACTTTGCTGAAGTTGCTTATCAGCTTAAGGAGATTTTGGGCTGAGACAATGGGGTTTTCTAGATATACAATCATGTCGTCTGCAAACAGGGACAATTTGATTTCCTCTTTTCCTAATTGAATACCCTTTATTTCCTTCTTCTGCCTAATTGCCCTGGCCAGAACTTCCAACACTATGTTGAAATAGAAGTGGTGTGAGAGGGCATCCCTGTCTTGTGCCAGTTTTCAAAGGGAATGCTTCCAGTTTTTGCCCATTCAGTATGATATTGGCTGTGGGTTTGTCATAGATAGCTCTTATTATTTTGAGATACGTCCCATCAATACCTTCATGTCTAAAACACCAAAAGTAATGGCAACAGAAGCCAAAATTGACAAATAGGATCTAATTAAACTAAAGAGCTTCTGCACAGCAAAAGAAACTACCATCAGAGTGAACAGGCAACCTACAGAATGGGAGAAAATTTTCGCAACCTACTCATCTGACAAAGGGCTAATATCCAGAATCTACAATGAAATCAAACAAATTTACAAGAAAAAAACAAACAACCCCATCAAAAATGGGTGAAGGATATGAACAGACACTTCTCAAAAGAAGACATTTATGCAGCCAACAGACACATGAAAAAATGCTCATCATCACTGGCCATCAGAGAAATGCAAATCAAAACCACAATGAGATACCATCTCACACCAGTTAGAATGGCAATCATTAAAAAGTCAGGAAACAACAGGTGCTGGAGAGGATGTGGAGAAATAGGAACACTTTTACACTGTTGGTGGGACTGTAAACTAGTTCAACCATTGTGGAAGTCAGTGTGGCAATTCCTCAGGGATCTAGAACTAGAAATACCATTTGACCCAGCCATCCCATTACTGGGTATATACCCAAAGGACTATAAATCATGCTGCTATAAAGACACATGCACACGCATGTTTATTGTGGCACTATTCACAATAGCAAAGACTTGGAACCAACCCAAATGTCCAACAATGATAGACTGGATTAAGAAAATGTGGCACATATACACCATGGAATACCATGCAGCCATTAAAAAATGATGAGTTCATGTCCTTTGTAGGGACATGGATGAAATTGGAAATCATCATTCTCAGTAAACTATCGCAAGGACAAAAAACCAAACACCGCATGTTCTCACTCATAGATGGGAGTTGAACAATGAGAACACATGGACACAGGAAGGGGGAACATCACACTCTGGGGACTGTTGTGGGGTGGGGAGAGAGGGGAGGGATAGCATTAGGAGATATACCTAATGCTAAATGGCGAGTTAATGGGTGCAGCACACCAGCATGGCACATGTGTACATATGTAACTAACCTGCACATTGTGTACATGTACCCTAAACCTTAAAGTATAATAATAATAAAAAAAAATAATAATAATCTTTGAGCAGTCCCCAGCTAATTTTACATTTCTGAAAAACAGAATAATAACCAGAATATATAAAGAGCTCAAACAACTGTATAGGAAAAAATCTAATCATATGGCTTTTTAAAAAGGGCAAAAAATTCGAAAAGACTTTTCTCAAAAGAAGACATACAAATGGCAAACAGGCATATGAAAGGTGCTCAACATCACTGATTATCAGATGATATTGTTTGGCTCTGTGTCCCCACCCAAATCTCATCTTGAATTATAGTTTCCATAATTCTCATGTGTTGTGAGAGTTACCCAGTGGGAGATAATTGAATCATGAGGTTTTTCCCCCATACTGTTCTTGTGGTAGTGAATAAGTCTCATGAGATCTGATGGTTTGAAAAGGGGTTTCCCTTTCACTTGACTCTCATTCTCTCTTTGCCTGATGCCATGTAAGATGTAACTTTGCTCCTTCTTGCCGTCCACCATGATTGTGAGGCCTCCCCAGCCATGTGGAACTGTTAGCCAATTAAATCTCCTTCCTTTATAAATTACCTAGTCTAGGATATGTCTTTATCAGCAGTGTGAAAATGGACTAATACATCAGATAAATGCAAATCAAAACTTTAATAATATATCATCTCATCCCAGTTAAAATGGCTTGTAACAAACGACAGCCAATAACAAACACTGTTCAAGAGAAAAGCCAAAAATTTGCTGGGGATATAAAAATGTCAAAGTCATTGAAGTATCTAAAAAGACAGCAATGATATACTACATCATTAGATACATTGATGTAGCTAAATAGATGATAAATAAATGCATATATAGTAGTTACTCCATATAAATATTTGCTACTTATATAATGCAAACATTCTTTATACTCAGTGATTGCCTTTTAACTTGTGAGGTAATAACATTTATTTATAAAATTTGTGAAGCTAATTGGTGAAATTTTTTAAAAGATATTTTAAATTATCAGCTCAAAGTATTCACTAAAGAAATCAAAAGAAAAAATTAAGAACAGTTTAGTACATGAATAAATAATGGATTAAATTGATATTAAGTAATTATGTTGATGTGGTTTGCCTGTGTCCCCATCCAAATATCCTCTTGATTTTAGCTCCCATAATTCCCACGTCATGTAGGAGGTAATTGAATCATGGGGGTGGGTCTTTCCTGCGCTGTTTTTATGATAATGAATAAGTCTCATGAGATCTGATGGTTTGATAAAGGGGAGTTCACCTGCACACTCTCTTGCTTCCTGCTCATGCCTTCCACCATGATTGTGAGGCCTCCCCTGCCATGTGGAACTGTGAGCCAATTAAACCTCTTTCCTTTATACATTACGTAGCCTCAGGTAGGTCTTTATTAGCAGTGTGAGTACAGACTAACACAGTCAATTGGTGCCAGGAGTGGGGCGCTGCTGTAAAGATACCTGAAAATGTGGAAGCAACTTTGGAACTATGTAACAGACAGAGATTGGAAGAGTTTGGATGGCTCAGAAGAAAACAGAAAAGTGGGATAAAGTTTGGAACTTCCTAGATAGTTATTGAATGACTTTGACCAAATGTTACTCATCTCAGGTGGAGATGAGGAACTTCTTGGGAACTTGAATAATGATGATTCTTGCTATGTTTTAGCAAAGAGACTGGTGGCACTTTACCTCTGTCTAGAGATCTTTGGAACTTTGAACTTGAGAAAGAATATGCAGGGTTTCTGCTGGAAGAAATTTCTAAGCAGGAAAGCATTTAAGAGTTGATTTGGGTGCTGTTGAAAGCATTCAGTTTTATGTAATCACAAAGATATGGTTTGAAATAGGAACTTATGTTTAAAAAGGGAGTGGAACATAAAAGTTCAGATAATTTGCAGTATGGTGATGCAATAGAAAAGAAAAGCTCATTTTCTAAAGAGGAATTCAAGCCTGCTGCAGAAATCTGCATAAGTAGCAAGCAGCCAAATGTTAATTCCCAAGCCAATGGGGAAAATGTCTCCAGGACATGTCAGAGATCTTCACAGCAGCCCCACCATCATAGGCCCAGAGGCCTAGGGGGAGAAAAATGGTTTTGTGGGCCAGACCCAGGGCCTTGCTGCTTTGTGCAGTCTCAAGACTTGATGCTCTGCATCCCAGCCATAGCTAAAAGGAGCCAATGTACAGCTCAGGCCATGGCTTCAGAGGGTGCAAGCCCCAAGCCTTGAAAGCTTCCACGTGGTGTTGAGCCTGTGAGTACACAGAAGTCAAGAATTGAGGTTTGGGAACCTCTGCTTAGATTTCAGAGGATGCATAGAAATGTCTGGATATCCAGGTAGAGGTGTGCTGAAGGGATGGAGCCCTCATGGAGAACCTCTGCTAGGGCAGTGTGGAAGGGAAATGTAGGTGGGACCCCCTCACAAGGTCCTCACTGGGGTACTGCCTAGTGGAGCTGTGAGAAGAGGGCCACCATCCTCCAGAACCCAGAATGGCAGATTCACTGACAGATTGAACTGTGCACCTGGAAAAGCCACAGACACTCAGCACCAGCCTGTGAAAGTAGACAGGAGTGGGGCTGTACCCTGCAAAGCCAAAGGGGAGGAGCAGTCCAAGACCATGGGAATGTACCTTTTGCATCAGCATGACCTGGATGAGAGACATGGAGTCAAAGGAGATCATTTTGGAGCTTTAAGATTTGACTGCCCCACTGGATTTTGGATTTGCATGGGTCCTGTAGTCCCTTCATTTTGGCCAATTTCTCCCACTTGGAACAGGTTTATTTACCCAATGCCTGTACCTCCATTGTATCTAGGAAGTAACAAACTTGTTTTTGATTGTATAGGCTCATAGGTTGAAGGGATTTGCCTTTTCTCAGATGAGACTTTGGACTGTGGACTTTCGAATTAATGCTGAAATTAATTAAGACTTTGGGGGACTGTAGGGAAGACATGATTTGTTTTAAATTGTTAGGACATGAGACTTGGGAGGTGCCATGGGAAGAATGATGTGGTTTGGCTGTGTCCCCACACAAATCTCATTTTGATTTGTAGCTCCCATAATTCCCACATGTCATGGGAAGGACTGTGTAGGAGGTAATGATTCACAGGGGCTGTTCTCGTGAAAATGAATAAGTCTCCTGTGATCTGATGGTTTTATAAAGGGAGTTCCCCTGCACACTCTCTCTTGCCAGCCTTCATGTAAGATGTGACTTTGCTCTTCATTTGCCTTCTGCCATGATTGCATCGTCTCCCCAGCCATGTGGAACTGTGAGTCAATTAAACCTCCTTCTTTTATAAATGATACAGTCTCAGGTATGTTTTTATTAGCAGCATGAGAACAGACTAATACATATGTTTATAAGATTCAGTGACTGACCATGAGGTAAAAGAAAAATTATACCTACTTAAAAGATGCTCAGTGAGTAATCATGTTTGTATGTGTGGTGGGGGTGAATGTGTTGTATTTAATTAAAAATATAAATACACTCAAAGTAGCGAAAACACTGAAAGTTTTTGACAATTATGTTACAAAAGGTGTATTAAAGTAGAACTTCCTAGAACAATTTTAAACATCACCCTTCTGTAAGTATAGCATTGGAAAAGTTTCCAAGACACTGCTATTTGAGGTTTTCTATGACTAGATGAAATTTAGATATAGTAGCTTATGGTTAATATTATCTAAACCCTTATAATTATAGAGAACTATTGTATTTATAACCTCACCACTTAAACGATTTCTGTATGTTTTTGGCTGGAAATTTTTAACATATTGATACAAAATACATTTAATTACCAAACATCTAAGAAGTTTTATCAACATGTATACTAATTGAAGAAAGAAAAATGTAATCCAAATCCCATTAATTTTCATGTTAATTTATATTGTTTTTCAGAGCCGTAAGGACATGGTGCTTGAATACAGTATAATAACTTACATTTCAATAACCTTATAAGTAGAAATAATTTTCCAAACATTGTACCCATATATATATATATATATATATATATATATGTATATATATAATTATGTGGCTACAACTATTAAAATCATTACCTTTTATTTTTCTGTGTGTTCTATAAGTCTAAGACATTTACCAAGTTTGTTAGTTTCAGTAGTGTATTTTTTGGCAAACTCATCAGAATGTTCCTAAACACTCCATTTATAAAGTTTATTTTGACAGACCTGATACTGCTGATACTTCTATAGCTACTTTTAGGTTTGTTCTTACAAAACTGAGAAGGCACTGGGGAATAAGTGCAATGCATCAAAACATGAATATTTTAGTACTTTAGCAATTCCTCCTGAGTATATTGCAGAGTACCAAGCTATGTGCTATTTAAACCATGTCAAGGAAAAAAGTAGCAAGTATAAGATTTTCTAAACTGATGCAAATCAGCAGCAAGTGCTTTCCTTAATGAAGAGTTATTATAATACAATTGTGTGAATGATGAGGTATAGAATGATTACAATGTTTTTCATAAATAGGTAAAATAATTTTTGGTTATTTTGGCAGTTTTAGAGGAGATGGTTGTAAATTATATAACATTTTTAAAATTATTCTGAGTGCACATGTTCAAACCTGTTGTGTTTGTTAATGGATTCTAGATTTTACACCTGACAGGCATTTAAAGCACAATGATTGTTTCTATAATTTAAAAACAGAAACTCTCAAAAGAAAAATAACAGATAACCAGACTTAACATCAGATTTTTCTGAACCTTGATAGCTTACTTTTTCTTCCTGTTTTCCTTTCTTGTTGGATAGCAAACAGAAAATGGGTTTCATTGCAACCCTGAAAAATTCTATCAAAGTTTAAAATGTGATGGATAAAAATTAGAAATATTTTATATAAGTACCTAAAAAGAATAGTAAATCACAAGAAATGTAAATACCATTATAAATTTTCTCTTGAGCCTATTTTAAATAGGATATGATTAAGAGAATTCTGATAAAGGTATTTGAGGATATGGAAAAAAGTTAAGTACAAATAAAGACACTTTAACTGAATAAAGGTCACATAAGGAGAAATGCACAGATTTCAATAATAATTCAATATTGAATAACTGTATCATAACATGGATTTTTTCTGAAAATATTAAAACTAGGTTATTTCAAAACAATCAGGCCTAAAAAGAAGCAGTAAGAGCTATATATACACAGTCAGTCAGCCATCATGCTTCAAAGCATCTCGGTTAACTGGATGGAAGGTCTTGCTATTAAATCAACTTCTTAAGTTAACAACAACAACAAAAAGCCAGCAAAAATATATTGCTCATGAGACAGAGAGAGACTTCTGTTCCTGTTGTGTTGGAGATCGTTGCAATGTGTTACTTTCATACTAACCACATAACAAGACAGACCCACTAAAATATCATAGTTTCTCTGAAACTATCAGAGAACCAATATGCAAAGACACAGAAGTGGACTCATTTACAGAAAGTGATCATCTTTTCAGATGAGAGTAGATAATTTTACTGGCATTGTTGAGAGGAGGCAAACCCACCACAGGAGGAGATAAAGAGAGATGACGGAAGTGCTGAGAGAAATTCCTCTTAACATATTCCATCAAAGAACTCTCTATAGGCATAGAAAGCATAGGTCAAGACTAAAGAGAAAAAAAACATTTCCCCACTGAACACAAAGCTAACGGTGGGATATAGAGCACAGAGAGATCTACAGTCTGGAAAGGGGAGGCTCAGCTGTAAAGAACAGAAAGAACTTTGGAGTCTCAGCTTTCTTCAGAATCAAAGTCCAACAGAAGAGAATTTTTTTATCTTATTTGTAAAAACATTTGAACCCAATGGTAAACCCAATCAAATTAAACTTTCAAAAATGCCCAGATTATACTCAAATACAGATAAGATTGATTCAGCTTCCCACTCAAATAACCTGCCACAAGACAGAGCATGTTCTTTAAAAAGTTTAACAATATTACTTCCATTTTAAAAGACACATAAATAAGCAAGAAAATATAACACATGATCATAAGAAGAACCATCAGTAGAAGCAGACAAAGATGTCTCTGATACTAAAATTAACAGAAAGTGAATTTCAAGTAACTACAATAAAAATGCTATGTAAATGTCTACTGAAAATTGTGAACAATATGTATGAAAATATGAGGAGTTCCACTAGAGACATAGAAACCAATTTTCAAAAAATAAAATAGAACAAAATGTTAAAAACATAAGATCATATATAAAGAATTCACTGATAAAAAAATTAGATTGGACTCAACAATGAAAAAAAGACAATGAACTTGATGTCAATATAAAATATTTATACTGAAAAACAGTGAAAAAAGACCAAAAAACAAAACATTTTTAAAAAATGAAATGGCCTAAGCTGGGCACCTGCAGTCTCAGCTAGCTACTCTGGGTGCACCTGCATTCTCAGCTACTCTGGAGACTGAGGCAGGAGAATCACTGGAGCACAAATGTTTGAGGCTTTGGCACACTATAATTGTGCCTGAAGAGGCAAAATTAGCCAGTGCACTCCAACCTGGACAACACAGTGAGACCTCATCTCAAAAAAAAAAAAAAAAAACAAGAAAGAAACAAATTGAATGACTTAGCTCCTATGTTATTGTGCGGCAATGAAAGAGAAGAGAGAGAAAATTAGACAGGAGAAATAAAGAGATAATTGCTGAAAGCCTTCAAAAATTGACGAAGGACTTCCACTATAAAACTGAGAGCTCAGGAAACCCCAAGCAGGATAGATCCAAACACATTCTCTGCAAATACAGGTAGATACCCAGATGCAGACATTTGCCAAAACTCATCATCTGAACAATTTAGATTAGTACAGTTTATTTTAAATAAAGTATTTAAATGAAGTCACTTAATTTCTAATATAAGAGTGAGAAAAAGTAAAGGTAGTATAATATATAAACCCATTAATATTCTTATTCCACTTAGTATGGTAACATTTCTTAATTCCTAGAATATAGTCAAGTTCAAAGGAAATTAGATACACATAATTTAATTTTTACTGAAGGAAATAACATTTAGAAAAAAATTTGGGTAACAGTGAAAAGTACAGAGGTTGAACTATGTGATAAAATCCCTTGGTGGCAATGAGTCAATGCCGGGTGAAAAACATCTATAAAGAAACTCTATAAAGGAGAGGAAGTTAAAGAGAAATGTGTATAAGAGCCGGGCACGGTGGCTCATGCCTGTAATCCCAGCACTTTGGGAGGCCGAGGAGGGCGGATCATGAGGTCAGGAGACTGAGACCACCCTGGCTAACACAGTGAAACCCCGTCTCTACTGAATACAAAAAATTAGCCGGGTGTGGTGGCGGGCACCTGTAGTCCCAGCTACTCAGGAGGCTGAGGCAGGAGAATGGCTTGAATCCGAGAAGCGGAGCTTGCAGTGAGCAAAGATCGCGCCACTGCACTCCAGCCTGGGTGATAGAGCGAGACTCCGTCTCAAAAAAAAAAAAAAAAAAAAAAATAGAAATGTGGATAAGAGAGACACAGTTTATCTATTAATATTTCTATTGTTTCCCAGACATGCCATGGTAATATATTTAGATATCTGCCTCGCTGACACTTTGATGAATTAATAAATGCTTTATTTTATATTCTGAATACTGGTATAATTCATTCTTTTTTTTCTTTTGAAATTATATTTATTCAAAGCAAATGCTGTCTTTTGATAAGCAAAAGAGTACTAAAAACAGGTGACTCTGAAATAATCCCTTCCAGCTAAATTTTATGTGTCTATGACTGCCTTTTTGAAACTTTCAAAAACCTGTTCCAGAAAATGCTGCCTAATCAGATGATTAGAACAAATTGAAAGTCAAATTAGAGTAAGGAATAAAAAAGGTGACGATTGTCTTCTACAAAACAAAGTTGTCCACTGCCTGTGTCTGAGCCTGTAATTAGCATTAACCTTTCTTGTAGAAAATCTATTGAGCATTGTTGACACAATATCTGGTATTTATAAGGAACTCCATAAATATTGGTTAAGTTTGAATTTTTATGCATATTTTAAGTGACGCTGCTCTATTTAAAGCAATAACCAGAACAAATGGGAGAGCATCAGTCAGCAATGAACAAGTAAGAACACTTCTGGGGTCCTCCAGAAGGGACATAATGACCTCAGGTTCCACTTTTTTTATTGTTATTTTTTATTATTATACTTTAAATTCTAGGGTACATGTGCACGATGTGCAGGTTTGTTACATATGTATACATGTGCCATGTTGGTGTGCTGCACCCATTAACTTGTCATTTACATTAGTTATATCTCTTAATGCTATCCCTCCCCATCCCCCCACCCCACAACAGACCCCAGTGTGTGATGTTCCCCTTCCTGTGTCCAAGTGTTCTTATTGTTCAATTCCCACCTATGAGTGAGAACATGCGGTGTTTGGTTTTTTGTCCTTGTGATAGTTTGCTGAGAATCATGGTTTCCAGCTTCATCCATGTCCCTACAAAGGACATGAACTCATCTTTTTTTATGGCTGCATAGTATTCCATGGTGTATATGTGCCACATTTTCTTAATCCAGTCTATCATTGTTGGACATTTGGGTTGGTTCCAAGTCTTTGCTATTGTGAATAGTGCCGCAATAAACATACGTGTGCATGTGTCTTTATAGCAGCATGATTTACAATCCTTTGGATATATATCCAGTAATGGGATGGCTGGGTCAAATGGTATTTCTAGTTCTAGATCCCTGAGGAATTGCCACACTGTCTTCCACAATGGTTGAACTAGTTTACAGTCCCACCAACAGTGTAAAAGTGTTCCTATTTCTCCACATCCTCTCCAGCACCTGTTGTTTCCTGACTTTTTAACAATCGTCATTCTAACTGGTGTGAGATGGTATCTCATTGTGGTTTTGATTTGCATTTCTCTGATGGCCAGTGATGATGAGCATTTTTTCATGTGTCTGTTGGCTGCATAAATGTCTTCTTTTGAGAAGTGTCTGTTCATATCCTTTGCCCACTTGTTGATGGGGTTTTTTTTTCTTGTAAATTTGTTGGAGTTCTTTGTAGATTCTGGATACTAGCCCTTTGTCAGGTGAGTAGATTGCAAAAATTTTCTCCCATTCTGTAGGTTGCCTGTTCACTCTGATGGTAGTTTCTTTTGCTGTGCAGAAGCTCTTTAGTTTAATTAGATCCCATTTTTCAATTTTGGCTTTTGTTGCCATGGGTTTTGGTGTTTTAGACATGAAGTCCTTGCCCATGCCAGTGTCCTGAATGGTATTGTCTATGTTTTCTTCTAGGGTTTTTATGGTTTCAGGTCTAACATGTAACTCTTTAGTCCATCTTGAATTAATTTTTGTATAAGGTGTTAGGAAGGGATCCAGTTTCAGCTTTCTACATATAGCTAGCCAGTTTTCCCAGCACCATTTATAATAGGGAATCCTTTCCCCATTTCTTGTTTTTGTCAAGTTTGTCAAAGATCAGATGGTTGTAGATGTGTGGTATTATTTCTGAGGGCTCTGTTCTGTTTCATTGGTCTATGTCTCTGTTTTGGTATCAGTACCATGCTGTTTTGGTTACTGTAGCCTTGTAGTATAGTTTGAAGTCAGGTAGCATGATGCCTCCAGCTTTGTTCTTTTGGCTTAGGATTAACTTGGCAATGTGGGCTCTTTTTTGGTTGCATATGAACTTTAAAGTAGTTTTTTCCAATTCTGTGAAGAAAGTCATTGGTAACTTGATGGGGATGGCATTGAATCTATAAATTACCTTGGGCAGTATGGCCATATTCAGGATATTGATTCTTCCTGTCCATAAGCATGGAATGTTCTTCCATTTGCTTGTGTCCTCTTTCATTTGGTTGAGCAGTGGTTCATAGTTCTCCTTGAAGAGGTCCTTCACATCCCTTGTAAGTTGGATTTAAAATGAGCAAACCTGCATCAGTTTATTGTAAGTGATTTTCTTGGACCTTGAGATCTGATGGGCCTATGTGTAAAGTATGTGTACTATACTATAAGCTTCACATTCTTTGCCAACAATAATACTGCAGAAGGTATTTATGAACAACGTAATTTATATTCATTTAAAATAACCAAGAAGCTGAAATTGTTTGCTATTGGAATAGGTTATTTCACAATATCAGTGTACTGTTTATTTCTACATACAGAGCTTATTCTCTTTTTGCTAATCTGCAAAAATGGATGTGTTTCTTGTAACTTATGGATTTTTAAAAAAATATTATCTCCATTGTACTATGAGCTTTGAGAAGAGAACTTTGTTTTGAGGTGCATTTTATCTGTAGCCTACAGACAAATGACAAATATTCACCAAATAAATGAAGAAATGCCTTTGGCAAAAAGTATTTGAAAGTGTCTTTTTACACTGTCCTTCACCAGAGAAAGAATAATTAGATTATCTGAATTCTGTAGAAATAGAGCTTAACTGAATCCTAGTAACTCTTTCAAGTATGTTTCAAATCGTATCACAGTTTTCTAGATTTACAGACATTCCATGTAGCCAGTCTCAACTCTAGAAATATGTCATATATCACATCTGTGTGTTTTCCAAATTTGTTGTATTTTTTCTCTTCTTGGATAAATTTCCCTATGAGACAATATCAGAATGTTATAAAATTGCTGAAGATTTGATGCATACTTATTGTAATTATTTTAAATATGTGTACTAAAATTTAACTAGTCTGCAGATAAATTGCAGAAAAAAGCATCAAAGCT